>NC_088630.1:1583020-2183020 GCF_036013475.1 Columba livia | reverse complement strand
CTCCCTCAGCCTTTCCTCACACGGGAGATGCTCCACTCCCTCCAGCATCTTGGTGGCTGCGCTGGACTCTCTGCAGCAGTTCCCTGTCCTGCTGGAACTGAGGGGCCACAACTGGACACAAGATTCCAGGTGTGGTCTCCCCAGGGCAGAGCAGAGGGGCAGGAGAACCTCTCTGACCTACTGACCACCCCCTTCTAACCCCCCCCAGGTCCCATTGGCTTCCTGGCCACAAGGGCCAGTGCTGGCTCATGGTCACCCTGCTGTCCCCAGGACCCCCAGCTCCCTTTCCCCTACACTGCTCTCCAACATCTCATTCCCCAACTTACACTGGAACCTGGGCTTGTTCCTGCCCAGATTCAAGACTCTACACTTGCCCTTGTTCTATTTCATTAAATTGTTCCCCGCCCAGCTCTCCAGCCTGTCCAGGTCTCTGATGGCAGCACAGCTTTCAGTGTCACCACTCCTCCCAGCTTGGTGTCACCAGCAAACTTGCTGACAGTCACTCTATTCCCTTGTCCAAATCGTTGATGAATATATTGAATAATCCCGGCCCCAGCACTGCCCCTGAGGCACTGCACTGGGTACAGGCCTCAACTGGACTCTGCCCATTGACCACGACTCTCTGGCTTCTTCCCTCCAGCCAGTTCGCAGTCACCTCACTACCTGCTCATCCATTCACTTGGATACTTCATATAAAAGTGGGAGATCACAAGGATCTTGTCCCTTTTCCTTATGGTCAACATTAGGAGAGGACCTTGCTAGTCATCCCTGTGAACTGAGGCCCAGTGACAGACTGAATCCAGTTCCATTGGCTGCAGAGTCCAGTCCAGGCCTTCGGGTGCCTGCCCTGCAGTTGCCGGGACTTTAAAGATGGGTTTTGTATATTTTGTATTATTTTCTCTATTTTTATTAGTAGCATTAGTAAAACATTTTAAATTTTCCTCCTCTCTGTCCTTCTTTCCCTGCCGATCACCTGTGGGAATGGGGAAGAGTGCGGGGTCGAGGGGGGAGAAGGGGTTAACAATATACCTGCATAGTTTTACTGTCACCCCGCAATCAAACCCTCAACAGGCTCCTGCCACTGGGAACAACCCCATTTCCATTTCCATTTAGGCTCTACCCCTCTGAACTACCCAATATCCTTGAGCAGCGGTACCAAGCGCGGCTCAGCGTCCGCAGGATTAAACCCCATGTTACCAATAGCCTAAACCCATCTACTTTGGGAGCTGGCCCGTGTGTTCGGGGCCGCCGTCCGTTCCGATGCGAACCAACGGAAAACGCTTTAGATCAGATCAGACATGACTTGGCCATTTGTGAATAATATCTACAGACACCACTGCGCCAGCATCCCACTATTCTCTGCTTTTGGCCGGGATCACGTCACAGACACAGATAAGAACCAGATATGTCAACCTTTCTTACGGGAAAGAAACAAGACATCAATATACCGCAACAAATAACGGACAAACATGAGACCTCCTCTTAGAACAGGTGGGATTTTCAGGTTAATTCTCAGAATAGGCCACTTCCTATTTATTATTTAAAAATTGATATTAAGATAATAATGTGAAATTAATTATAACGATGCTCGTTATTCCACACATTCCAGGACCAGATTTCAAATGCAGGAGCAAGAAGGAAAACGTTCAACTTATCTTTATCTTATCAATTTATATGATTTAATCTTATTTTACTGCTTTTGCCTGTGCTTCACACTGCTTCTGTCTCCAAGATAAATGGCCACAATACACGGCAACGCGCTCTGGTTTTCCATGGGGTTTTCTGATTTTAAACTGACACCGATTCAAACACGCCGGGTGTCCCAGAGGTTTATGACAAAGTCTTTGTGATGGGCCTAATTAGGACGGGATGGAGCCCACGGCAACATGGGGCCATGGAATTCCTGCTCCCGAATTCCAAAATACGGATGGGATCAGAGGCCATAAACAAAGAACCACAGCGATTTACCCCGTAAATATAACACACTGAATCGTCACTTTTAGAGCTTCTTCCCTCGCGATAACGACTCCGTCTGCAGTAAATCAACCCACTAAAGCCCAGCTTAACTTTCATGGGTCTTTTGAGTTTGATTCTCTGGGACAGACACACCGCAGCGCCGACGGCTGACAAAGGGAATCCCACATTGACTGCAGAGCACGAGCCTTCATATTACCCAGAAAAAGACTCTGTCTTCACCAATACACCCAGCAAGCTTTGGGGCTCAGAGGAGGGTTGTTTGACAACGCTAGCAAACCTGGAAAATACCATTCAAGAGCGTTGTTATGACGCAAAGGCTTATTCTGCCAGCCTGACTTCACTCGAACCCCGTTTGTGTCACATTAAAAATTTGTCAAAAAGAAGTTTGATTTAACGAATAGCTGCGATCTTGCTGACTGATATTTTGGCATCTCAAATTCATATTTTTGCACATGAAAACGTGCCGCTCTCCTGCCTGAGACACCAAGTGAAAAGAGGAATTCTTCCTCAAGCCCTGGTCCACGTGCGCTCGTTCCAACGTGTTACCTGATAGGGAGGGTCCTTATCTTTACTCCCCCAGCAACCAGGTACTCGGGATGAAAACAAAACGTGCACCAAATCTGACAATTAAACTGCACTTTGCTCCCAGCGGCTGGAACTCAACTCACACTGTGAAGCAGAATGCCTGGCAACACTATTTCTGTGCTCGGCTGCTGGTCGGCTCTTTAATTCAATACCCCAAAGAATTGCCTCTGCTGGAACGCTCTCCTCAAAAGCGGGACGGGCACGGGGTTATTTATCAGAATTTAATACTTCAAGAAAGGTGTTAAGGGGATCACAGAGGACTTAAAATATAATTAAAATGCAGTTTTCTATAGGAAATTTTATAGATGTCTATAGGACAGTTCCAGTCACTCCTGCCCTGGGTTCCAAGCACAGTTCCTCTGCCTACTCAGAAGTATTTCCAAGTGATAATGTCACCACACAGTGACTTGTCATAACTGAATTGTATTCAAAATTGTCCAAACAAGAAGCTTAGAACAATTTCACAGAATCCCAGAGTGTCAGGGGTTGGAAGGACCTGGAAAGCTCATCCAGTGCAATCCCCCCATGGAGCAGGAACACCCAGATGAGGTTACACAGGAAGGTGTCCAGGCGGGTTGGAATGTCTGCAGAGAAGGAGACTCCACAACCCCCTGGGCAGCCTGGGCCAGGCTCTGCCACCCTCACCAGGAACAAGTTTCTGCTCAGATTTAAGTGGAACCTCCTGTGTTCCAGTTTGCACCCATTGCCCCTTGTCCTGTCACTGGTTGTCACCAGAAGAGCCTGGCTCCATCCTCCTGACACTCCCCCTTTCCATCTTGATCCCCAGGAATGAGTCCCCCCTCAGTCTCCTCTTGTCCAGCTCCAGAGCCCCAGCTCCCTCAGCCTTTCCTCACACGGGAGATGCTCCACTCCCTCCAGCATCTTGGTGGCTGCGCTGGACTCTCTCCAGCAGTTCCCTGTCCTGCTGGAACTGAGGGGCCACCACTGGACACAATATTCCAGGTGTGGTCTCCCCAGGGCAGAGCAGAGGGATTTTATTCTCGCCTGGGGCGTTCACTAAGGACACTGATTCACAACGGGACACGCTGAAATGTTTTAAGACTCCAAGCACTTGGGATTCTAAAGTTCCTTGGTTTGAAATTCTTCGCACTTCGAGTCCTATTGAATTCCAACACTTTCTGCCGCTTTTGACAGCACAAATTCCATTTATTTTAAATGCCTTTGCTGTGCTTCAGAGCCAAATTTATTACCAACACCTCTCTCTATTGACTTAATTTTCAAGTGTATTCTCCCTCGGCAGAGGAATCCCAGCCCGTCCGTGTCCCTCGTTCACGCTGTGATCTCTGATCACCAAACCTCCTGGTTTGACATGATCCTGCTTCTTCTCTCGTGGCCATTATGTCTTGTTAACAGAAGGATGACGTTGAGCTCGTCTTGCATAATACGCTTTCAAACTACTCGAGTTTGCACAACTATCCGCACCCAGCGCTCAGAACATGGTAGGATGGGAAGATTCTGCCTGTCTCATCATCCCCCCATGGTTAACAATGCAAATAATTGATTACAGAAGGTGTCACCGAGGAATATCGCACCTGCACAAGTGCTCTCACTGTTAACACCATCCAGCAGCTCAACCTGTGTGCAGACCCCTTCGAAATAACCTTTTCAGCGGAGCAAAAGTGTCTCTGAGGCAGAAATTGTAGGGGAAACACGAGCAATACTCAAAGGGCTTAAGGATTTCACCCTTGTTTTGGAAACACGCAGATACCCGAGACTAAATCCTCATTAACCACACGATTTGGTGAGGACATTTCTCCAGAGAAAACATTACCCCGGTGTTTTTCTACCTCCCGTTTTGTTTTCCACCCAGAAATGAGGAGAGGATACATACAGCCACGATGAGGAAATCCAGCCAGCACCAGGCGTTGGTGAAGAACTTGACGAAGCCGTACGCACACCACTTGAGCAGCATCTCCAGGATGAAGATGTACGTAAAGACCTTGTCCGCGTACTCCAGGATAGTCCGGATGGTTTTCCTCTGCTCTATGTAAATATCCTCAAAAGCCTGGGAAATAACAAGGTAACCATGTCGTTATATGGGATTTTATTCCATTTTATATCTAAACCTTCAGCAACTGCTGTCACTACAGTAATAGACACAAGTGGGTTTTCTCTGCAGCTCAGCACATCCAAAAGGGCCGAGTTAATTGGCAATCTGAGTGTTAATTACTATGAAAGCTGCGCTGGTAGAGAAAATCAGGCTACTGCTGCGGGATCTGGATTGGTGGGGACTTCTGGCCTAAAGCTCCTAAGGTGGCTTCAAGTTGTATGACCCCATCTGCTAAACACTGGGTGTACTGCATGAAAGCAAATATAGTGATTATGATATAATTGTATCACATATACATAATATATAGAGTTATTTGTGTCTATGTGACACTATAAGGCCAAGAAGTTCTGCAGAGATGGGAAAGTGAGCAAAGGGAAAGGAAGGTGAAAATGAGACATAGATACAGGCTGGCTTCGTCCAAAACCTTCACGTTCCTAGTCAAGCTATGATCAGAACCCAGATTTGCAGGCTTTTGGTCTTTATTCTTAATTTAAACTAAATAAAAATCATTAAATAAAGGCTTTTGTACCCACCACAATGGAGCTGGTTTGTTTTCCAAGCAGAAATCCCCCCAGCTCGCTGCTTCACCCCATTTCCTCCGGACCCCTTTCCCGAATAACACTCGCTGGATGAACGCGGCCGAGCGACGCGGTGTCTGTGTTCGACTCACCAGGGCGCCGCTGCTCAGGAGGATCATGAAGATGATGAACGTCTCAAACCAGTTGTGCTCCACGATCAGGAAACACGTTTTCCGCAGGGTCCACCACGACTTCCCCAGCCCCTCCTCGATGTTCACCTGGCAGCACTTGCAGCGCTGCATGCAACCTGCAACGGGGACAGAACGAGCCCCGATTCCCTTAGGTAACAACAAAATAACGTAGGAACATAAAACTGTCATTGTCTAGAAGCAGTTTTGATGCCAATTCTATTTAAAAACGCTGAGTTTCAGTTAAAACACCTGTTTTCTTGAGAATTTGATGGTTCCTTTCTCCACTGGGCACCTGAACTAACATCGATTCCTGAGCAGATTAAGCTCGTTATACTTGGTGAGGAATCCAGGCACTTGACAGAAGAGGAATGGAAAACTTGCTGATAAAATAACCTTGAACCATTTAAAACATCTTTGCCATGGGAATACCTGTAACGGATCAGCTCCTGAGGCCAGCGACAGAGAGGAAAACACTCAACTTGAAGCCAGGTTCATAGAATCATTCCAGTTGGAAGAGACCCTCAGGATTGAGTCCAACTATAACCCAACTCCAGCACTAAACCATGTCCCTAAACCTCGTCTAAACGCCTTTTAAATCCCTCCAGGGATGGTGACTCCAGCACTGCCCTGGGCAGCCTGTTCAATGCCCCACAGCCCTTTGGGG
This sequence comes from Columba livia, assembly GCF_036013475.1. Taxonomy (NCBI): domain Eukaryota; kingdom Metazoa; phylum Chordata; class Aves; order Columbiformes; family Columbidae; genus Columba; species Columba livia. The sequence goes on along the minus strand of NC_088630.1, from coordinate 2,177,014 downwards.
AAGAAATTGTTCCCCAGATCCAACCTCAACCTCCCCTGGTGCAACTTGAGGCCGTTTCCTCTACTCCTGGCGCTTGTTCCTGGGGAGCAGAGCCCGACCCCCCTGGCTCCAAGCTCCTTTCAGGCAGTTCAGAGATCAGAAGGTCTCCCCTCAGCTCCTGTTCTCCAGCTGAACCCCCAGGTCCCTCAGTCTCCATCACACTTGTGCTCCAGCCCCTCACCAGCTCCCTTCCCTTCTCTCCACTCGCTCCAGCACCTCAAGCTCTTTCTTGGCGTGAGGGGCCCAAAACTGCCCCCAGGATGGGTGGTTTGGCCTCCCCAGTTCCAGCACAGGGACGGTCACTGCCCTGGGCCTGCTGGCCACACCAGTGCTGGGACCAGCCAGGATGCTGGTGGCCTCTTGGCCACCTGTGCACACGCTGGCTCATGTTCAGCCACTGTCACCAACACCCCCAGGGCCTTTTCCAGCCGCTCTTCCCCCGCTGCAGCGTTCATGGGGTTGTTGTGACCCAAGTGCAGGACCCGGCACTTGGCCTTGTTGAACCTCAGACAAGTGGCCTCAGCCCATGGATCCTGATCCCTCAGTAGATCCTTCCCACCCTCCAGCAGATCAACACTGCACCCAATTTGGTGTCATCTGCAAAGTTACTCAGGGTGCACTTCATCCTCTCATCTAGATAACTGATCAAGAGATTACAGAGAACTGGCCCCAATACTGAGCCCTGGGGACACCACTCGTGAGCGGTCAACAACGGGATCTGTCTCCATTCACCACAACTCTTTGGGCCAGTTCTTTATCCATCGCAGAGTCCACCCATCCAGGCCATGAGCCGCAGCTTCTCCAGGAGATGCTGTGGGATATGGTGCCAAAGGCCTTGATTGTTCCGCTTCTCATGGCATCAGTCGTACAAATCCTCCACATGCCCTTGGTCATCTGGATCCTGGCAATGGCAGCTACATCTCCAAGGCCTTCATTTGCAACTTCTTCTAAACTAGTTCCCCTGCAATGCAGGGTCCAAGAAGGGTCTCAAAATAAACTGAGAGCCAGCCTTGATCTAGACTGAGCCCTAAGCTTAAGGTAAGTTTACAGCAGCCACAGGTCCCGGTAACACCTCAGAGGCTTCTTTCTACCCTCAGAGTCCTCTTACCTTCTGTGAAACAGGCGTCTGGGTCCAGATACTCCTCCGGTGCCTCCACGGGGACTTCTTCTACCTCGGGCTTTATATCGATGGTGCTGCCTTCAGAGGAGCTGGTGTCATCTAGTTTCTTGGATACAAAATAAAAACCAATCCAATCTATAATTAATTCCCAACAAATATCAGACTTTGTGGTGACTCAGCAATACGTTCCCCAGATTTACTGCAATGGAAGTTGTTTCCTAAATTCACCTTGTTAAGATCGTGACCCACTTTGCATCTCATGTTAACAGGACAGACAGCATGAAGTATTTATATTATATATATTTATTTGTGGCTCTCCATAGCACAAGAAACTTCTGTTTCAAGTGCAAAGTCAACATTATAATATAAACTGAAGTCTTGTGCTGGACTATCTAGTTCTCCCTCCCAAGATGCTTCCAGACACTCACACGAGGGTCAAATGACTGAATGAATATGTAGCGTTTCCTCCTACCTCTTTGCTGCCATCAGGATCTGTATCACTGCTGAAATCTTCCGTGTTGAGGTTTTCAAAATCCGATTCACCTACAGCAATAGGCACCCGGACGGTGAGATTGGGGTTATTGATGAACGACATGTGATCTTCATCTATGATGTACTTCTCCACGCTGCTCCCAATTCCGCTCGTCGTGCCGTTGCCGTTCTTCTGAAAATCAATGTCTCTGTTGATGTCGGCGCCCGTGTGGTTAGCGATGCAGTTCACCTTCTTGTCGTAGAGCTCGTCCAAGGGTTTGACCTCATCCGCCTCTCTCTGCTTGAAATGAGCCTGCATGAACTCGCGCACTTTTGCCTTGGTCCAGGCGATGCCCTTCTTGATGCGGATGACGGAAATCTGCAGGTTGTTCATCTCCCCGTCGTCATCTGTCGCTGCCAGGTTGTCGGCGCTGAAGGAGCTCAGGAGCAAGGCCAAGAAGAGGTTCAGCACCTGAAAGAGAAGAGGTCACGCTTGGCAGAGCTGACACACAAGGGTCATGTTTCTACAGCCGAATATGAGGGTTTAAACCACCTGCAGAGTCTCCGAACACACCGAGGAGCAGCTCCGGTGTCCCGCAGACCTGCGGAGGGCTCAAGGAACAGGGCGCTGGTCCCACAACACGTTCCACGCGCGGGGAAAGCCCGCGCAGCACAACCGCCTGGTCCCAGCAGCTTCGGGACTGGAAAAACGGACTCTGACTGCAGATATTAGAGAGGGATTTGAGCAGCTGCCAAGTTCAATTGGATCCCACCTCTGGCTCGAATGACGTGCGCCAAATCCAGGCATTTTGGGTGATTGCTCCCAGCTCTACTTCCTTGCCCTAGTGATAGTCGCCAGGATTTATGTTGTCAAAACCTCTTGGCAAGACGAGCCCTTTCAGAGAGAGCTCTCACCACTACTTTTAAGACATGCAACTGTTTACTCTATGCCATTCTTACATTTTCCTCCATAGCTTTTTTCTTCCTAAAATTTAAGCCCAGAAGGAACCATCCTGATCCAGCCTAACCTCCCGCACAACAGGCCGGGGAGCTGCACCAGCCCACTCCCACACACAGTGTGACCGAGCCAATGGGCAGATCTCAGAGGAAATGTCCAACTTGATTTTAACACTTCAGGACGTTCCCCTGCATATCTAATTCTTCCCTCTCCTGGCATTTGAAAAGCCAGGTTTTGCTCCTTTTAAGCTGCTTTTACGCCCCCAGGCCAAGTGTGGGCCTGTCTCCTTTGCCTAAGGGTTTTGTACCTCCAGCTTTTGTTGCAAAGGGCTTGGACGCCTTATTTGCGGGCAACTGTTTATGGGCCTTATAAGGGGAATCACATCCTTAATATTGCGCTACCAAAGCATCAAGGTTTAAGGCAAGGCGGCAATAAAACACGGCAGACGCTCCCCGTTATCCCCTCACTTCCCGCCACCCCTTTCCTTTAGATCGGAAAGATGATTGGAAAGATAAGGGGAAAGGAAGAGACCAGGACACAAAGTCAACAGGACTGTTCATACGTCAGAGGCCACGAAGGACCCCAAGAGACTCCCCAAGTCCGGTGGTCTCCCCAAGTTCTACCCCACCCAGAGGCAACCAAGAAAGCCCATCAGTAACCATTTACTGACCACTAAATTTCCGATGACCATGACCATCATGAAGACAATCAAGCACATGGCCTGGCCCGCCACTTCCATACAATCCCACATGGTCTCAATCCATTCCCCACACAACACACGGAAGACAATAAGGAAGGAGTGGAAGAAATCGTGCATGTGCCAGCGGGGTAGCTCACACTCCGGATTGATCTTGCAGACACACTCCTTGTAGTTTTTGCCGAAGAGCTGCATGCCCACCACGGCGAAGATGAAGACGATGATGGCCAGCACCAAGGTCAAGTTCCCCAAAGCGCCCACTGAGTTACCGATGATTTTGATCAGCATGTTCAGAGTGGGCCAGGACTTGGCCAGTTTGAAGACTCTCAGCTACAAAACAAACCCAAAAAAACACCACAAACCAGAAAAATGACGCTTAATTTCATCTTAAACAGAGAGGAAAATCAGGCTGAACTTTCTAAACATCAACCGGCTTGTGTTTTATGGGAACATAACCCCGTGTTTCTGCTGCTGAAGTCAGTGGGCACAAGGAATGCTGAGCTCCTTCAATTTGGCCTCCTGTGTTTTGCACCTCGTTACCCAACCCCCAGTGATCTCCTTTTACACAGGAAAAGCACTGAGCTGCTTTTTGCTTTGCAAACTTCGCACCATTAAGGAACAAGGGGATTTATGTGAAGGATGCGCATCACAACAATTTACTTTTCTTTCCCGAATGCTTCTCATTTTCCTCTGGAACAAAGGACTCGTTTTCCTGCCCTACCCACCACACACAATCAAAGTTTAATTTCCAGAGAATCTCATTTGGAGACATAATTTCTAAAGCTGGATATAAGCAGGAGCTCCTTGGAAAATCTGACCGCAGTTGTGGTTCTCTGCACCCAAAAATCTAACCTGGAGTTTTCATCATTTAATTGGCAAAAGCTGAAGTTGAAGCACGTGAAGACTGTAGGTATTCAGCACTTTTGTTGTACTGTAACATACAACATACCCAATTTTGACCACAGGAAATAAGGAGTGCGTTCTAAGATGGTTCATCCCCATCCACATTAAGTGCTCCCCACCAAAATATCGTCCACTGCCTACGTGCAATGGGCTGTTGCTCACATCTCATAAACAGCAGTTGTGAAGCAAGAAGAGACCGAAAATATAACACTATTCCACCCCTGTCCTCCCCAAAACCAAACCCAAAGTAGGCTTGGCCTTTGAAAAGCTTTCCAGAAGCCCCAAGACAGCAACATTCAAAAAGGACTGGAATATGGAATATGGAAAATGAAATACCAATCGGAAAGATCGCAGCACAGAAAGTCCTTCCACGTCTGCTAGACTCAGCTCCATTAAACTGAGGGAGACAATAAAGCCATCAAAGATGTTCCAGCCTTCCTGGAAATAATAGTAGGGATCCATGGCAATGAGCTTCAGGAACATTTCTGCTGTGAAAATTCCAGTGAAAACCTGGAGAGAGACAAAGACCAGGCAAAGTTTCGCTTCTGTTCATTTGCTGATCAAACGAAGCCATTTGTCAGGCCGACTCAAACTGCAGCCTTGGCTGAGCAGTCGTTTGTCCCCTGATGCAGCACAAGTGTCACCAAGCTACTCAGGTGTATACCAGGAATTAACAGAAACAAATCCTGACCAGGGAAGCGCACCCTGAGCAAACAGAGCACGGCCAGGGCGAGTTCACGCTGCTCTGTGTCCCCCAGAGCCCGGAACAGCCGCTGGTTTAGTCTAAGTCCGTATTAACAAGTCGTGTATCATCCCAGGAGCGGATCCGGACCGGGCACTGGGGAGGCCAAACCTCGAATCCTGGGGGCAGTTTTGGGCCCCTTGCACCAAGAAGCACCTTGAGAGGAGGGAACAGAGCTGGGGAAGGGGCTGGGAAAGAGGTTTAGATTGGATCTTGGGAACAATTTCTTCCCCAAAGGGCTGTGGGGCATTGAACAGGCTGCCCAGGGCAGTGCTGGAGTCACCATCCCTGGAGGGCTGGACAGACGGACATGAGGTTCTCAGGACATGGGGCAGTGCGAAGGGTGTGTGAATGGTTGGACTCCATGATCTTAAAGGTCTTTTCCAACCAAAATAATTCTACGACTATGTAAGGCCTATTTCTTACCAGATTTCCTACGGAGAGCACGTGTTCAAACTCCGGGGTCATAGGATGGTGCTCCATGGCCATGAACAACGTGTTCAGCACAATACAGATGGTGATGGCCAAGTCAACAAAAGGATCCATGACAATTAAGTTCACTATCTCCTTCAGCTTGATCCAGTACGGGTGGCATTCCCAGATCAAGAACGTGTTGGCAAATTTGTACCAGCAAGGGGGACACTTGCGCTGGGACTCCTCCAGCTCTGCGGGGACAAAACAGAACAGCAACAGGTTCAGGCCTCACCTCTAACGCTGCTGGGTCCACCTGATGCTCCGCACGGCTCAAATAGTGCCTTGTGTCTCCCTGCTTGCACAATAATTCAATATTCTTGGGTTTGAGATACATTTTGCCGTATGTATGTGTAACACTCAAAACTCCAGGATTGGCAATAGCTTAAAACAAAGAGTTACTAAGCCATGAATGTCAAGTCCACGGCCAATTGTGCAAATGGCCACAAAAAGTCTTTGTCCTGAGCTTCACCGACTTTTCCCTCGTACCCATCACGTCCGCACGAGGTGACCGGGAACTGCAGCTCTGACCCCACAGCCCCATGTGGATCCTCTGATTCCATCCAAATTATTATACATCAACTATACTGAACTCAGAACTGATCAAGGTAAAACGGTTTAAATTGAAGTTACAGATTCTAAACCGTCTTTGGTGCCGGTTTTTAAATAACTTTAATGAATTCGGCGCTGAACGCAGACACGGTCTAAAAGAGGAAATAAATGACATAATGCTGCGATGGGTTTTTAGCAGGAATAACCTGATTAAGACAAACCACGTCCATTGACAGAAATCAAATGCTGCGTGTGGTTTCTTTCCAAACTGGCTTATTTCAAGTACTCAGGGGGAATGAAAAATAAAGATGAGGAGTTCCCCCTGTGTTCTTTGACTTGCAACAGCTCCATGCGAGGTTACCCAGCCGTTCCTGCTGAAGGTTTCTATCCGCACGGGTAGGGAACGGACCGCTGCGCTCTGCTCCTCATTGGTTCTCTGGTTGCTTGGGATTCAGTTGCCTTGGCATTTCTAAAGTTAAAACCGAGGAACCGTAGCCCCGTAGGCGTTTGCGCGGGAGGGAGGCAGCGGCAGAACCTCACTGTTTCTAAGTATATTTAGTTTTATACAATTTGATTGCAGGAGACAGCAGGAATTGGAGATCATCAACCTCATATGGCTGCTGTTCGTACATTCTCGCTGGCTCCTGCATCACATTTTGGGAAACCTCGTCTTGGTGCGCTGTCCGTTCTCTTTCACAGCTGCCACATCGCAGCTCTTAGTGGAGCTTAAACCCTTTTCTCCCACGGCCTGTAGGCAAAGGAGGGTCCGTCCAGTCCTTGGGAGCCGGCATAAGACAAAACACCCGCATCAGACCTCGTTTTACTTGTGGAGATTCTACTCTGCATATTCATAATTGTAAACCAACAACTCTTTGTTGTCTTTATCTCTGTATCTATATAATTCAGATGCAAACGCAATTAAAATAAAGTCTAACAAATACTTCTGTATCACTAATGACTCAAAAGAAGCGGGTTTAGGCAAAACCGCTACGTAAAGACGTACCAGGGATGGCTGAACTGTGTCTGTCGGAAGCGCCGGCACATTCCGACAGGCACCCCAGGCTCCAAATGCATCTCTGCTGTGCAGCACTCGCCTGAGCAGATGGGGCCTGACCCAAACCCGCACTCCCCATCCCATACGTCGTTTCCATCCCTCTGACCACTCTGGAGCCATCCCGTGAAGATCAGCGTCACCATTCGACATGGTCGTGGGCAAGCGAGTGGACACACGGTTGTACCCGCGTTCTGTGACAAGCAGAGGGGCGGCCGGCACATGGAACCCAGGGCAGATGTGCTGTGAACCCTCCTACGAGCTTCTCTGTCTTCCTACAACACACCACGAGAGGGCAACCGATCCCTACGGGCTGGCAAACCCCAAATGGCCGCTTCCAGCCATACCCACCCTCAACAAGGGTGTTGGTCAAGCCGGTCATCACGCTGTTGGTTCGGTCCTTCCTTCCATAGGACGCGTTCACCTGATCCATCGAGACCAAGAGAGACCCGCCGGGTTTCTTTCTAATCTCGATCTCAGTTGTACCCTGCAAAATTCATACACTGATTAATACGAACTCTGTGTCTTCCCAGTATTTTACGTGCTATCAGCCTAGAAATACGGCACGTGTGCCCAAGAGAGAAAATGACCTTTGTTCCCGCCATCCTTCTCACTTTCCTGTATTATGTAAGTTCCAAACCAAAAAAATCCTTATGTTACCAACAGCTTCCCTTGCAAAATTCAGTAAGTGCTAAAGGATTGTTCCTATTGCCCTTTTAACCCTCAAATGTTTTATCTTTTTTGTGGAGAACACTTGCAACTTTGGCTGGTTTCCCCATTCCCACGCTTTAAAACATCTCCTTATGAACTGCCCCGACATGCACCAAGGCTCCTACTATAATTAGTCCCTGAATTAAGGACTCAATCCCAAACCCAGCTTTTCCCAGGAAGCAGAGGGAGGAGGAGAAGGGTCAGCGGTGTGAGGAAAAAGAAAAGGGACGTTAAAGCACAAGCTGTTTAATCCCATCCTGACTTTATCACAGAATCCCAGAGTGTCAGGGGTTGAAGGGACCTGGAAAGCTCATCCAGTGCAATCCCCCCATGGAGCAGGAACACCCAGATGAGGTTACACAGGAACCAGGCGGGTTGGAATGTCTGCAGAGAAGGAGACTCCACAACCCCCTGGGCAGCCTGGGCCAGGCTCTGACACCCTCACCAGGAAGAACTTTCTTCTCATATTTAAGTGGAACGTCTAGTGTTCCAGTTTGCACCCATTGCCCCTTGTCCTGTCACTGGTTGTCACCAGAAGAGCCTGGCTCCATCCTCCTGACACTCCCCCTTTCCATACTGATCCCCATGAATGAGTCCCCCCTCAGTCTCCTCTTGTCCAGCTCCAGAGCCCCAGCTCCCTCAGCCTTTCCTCACACGGGAGATGCTCCACTCCCTCCAGCATCTTGGTGGCTGCGCTGGACTCTCTCCAGCAGTTCCCTGTCCTGCTGGAACTGAGGGGCCACAGCTGGACACAATATTCCAGGTGTGGTCTCCCCAGGGCAGAGCAGAGGGGCAGGAGAACCTCTCTGACCTACTGACCACCCCCTTCTAACCCACCCCAGGTCCCATTGGCTTCCTGGCCACAAGGGCCAGTGCTGGCTCATGGTCACCCTGCTGTCCCCAGAACCCCCAGCTCCCTTTCCCCTACGCTGCTCTCTAACAGCTCATTCCCCAACTTATACTGGAACCTGGGGTTGTTATCGCCTGCGCTCAGACAGACGGACAGACTCTCAACCCGTGGTTCGCTTGCGGGGCGGCGTTCAGAACAGGAGGCGAGCGCCAGAGTCCAAGCCTGGGCTACCTCCTCATCCCCCCCCTCACACCCTCCTCGGAGCTGCCGTATCTGTGTTCACCTCAGGCAGGAGGCGTCCCCCGGGCATGCTGGACGGCGGGCCGCCGATGAGGGACACCACGCCGTTACAGTCCACCGTGCTGTTCCTCTTCACGTTCCGCCGCAGGTTGGGGAAGATCCGCGAGGAGCGGCTGCCTTGGCTGTAGCCACTGTAGCCGCTGTAGCTGCTCCTGCGGTCCCGGCCACGGATGGGGATGAAGAGGGAATCCCTGCGGCCTTCGCTCTCCTCCACCGTGCTGTGCTCGTCGTCCGCAAACTCGTTCTCCGAGACCGGGTCACAGAATCGGCCTTTGTAGCTGAAGATGCTGCTCTTGCTGTTGTGTCGGGAGAGAAAAGGGGAGCCTGGGATGCTGAGGAGAGACTGGGAGGGAGAAAAGAGAGAACGACAACAGCGTGAGGAGCGCGGAACAAAGCGGCGCAGGGTGTCAAGTGCTGCTCAAGTGTTTCTGCTCCTCTCCAGGTCTACGCAAACCATCACCACTCATCGTCAGCTGCGCTTCAAGAGTTGTTCACTCTTGGCTGGCTGAGCCACAGCGGTGAAGTGAGCTGGTTAGACGCACGGCTCGCAGAACAATTTATGGCGGGGTAAGTGTGTGCCAGCTTGGGCCCCACGTGTCCTCCTGATCCGCTGCAAGTTTAAGACAGTGGGCGAATTCCTTTGACATCCTAATCAGGATCTAAACTAGAATATGATCCCGGCTCCAAGCAAGCATAACCATTAGCGAAGGAAATTAAAACTACCTGGTTCATGATGGAAAATTTCCTTCCCAGCCTGTTATCCGGGAGCCGGAACGCTTTCCTCCTCATGCCGTCCTCAGACTCAGACTTGAACACCTTCTCATTGTCACACTTCTCATCTCCTTCCGACAGCTCCTTGTCCTTTCGTTTCTTCCTCCTGTTCCGACGCTCCTTGGCGCTCTTGGAACTGAGTTTGGAGATCTCCGAGGAGCTCCGCGACATCCTCCCCCCTCCGTCATCCTCCACCGCATCTTCAGACACCGTCCCTGCCGAAGTGACCATGGCAGCCGCCTGTGGGTGCAGGCAAGAGAAGGGAAAAATAGATCACATTTACCACGATTAATACTCTGTTTTCTGCTTTAAGAAAGATTAATACAAGTCTTTGGGACAGGATTGAGATGCTTCTTCATTCTCTTGGAAGAAACTTGCAGCCAGGACTTGTAAAACTTTTTCTAAACTACTTTTTGGAGGTGGTAAAGTCTCAGTCCCTCAGCTTTGTTATAAGCATTTGATAAAGGACCAGCAAAGATTTACTTGTCTGTCTTGCAAAGATATTCCCACCCTTACCCAGACACTCTGGGAACACTTAAAATTTCCTTAATAGAAGAGTTTTCTGCATATAATACAGAAAAAACAGCAGCAGAGAAGAGACAATGCACAACGTCAAGTGATGCGGTGCCAGAGCAAACCAGCCATGGCATTGCTGTATTGTTTTATTATACATCACTGCTCTGTAATAACAGGCAAATAAACCTTCAAATAGGTATAAGCATCAAAAAAGAAAATGCAGTCGAAACACTCACCTGTTCTTCCTGCTGCTTTTTCAGTTGCTCTAACATGGCCTTGAATTCCGCCTCCTTCTGCTCGGCCTCCTCCAGCGTGGCCTGGTTCTGCTCCTCGTAAGCCATGGCCACCACAGCCAAAATCAGATTGACCAGGTAGAACGAGCCCACGAAGATCACCAGGACAAAGAAGATCATGTAGGTTTTTCCTGCTGCTCGTAAGGTCTGGAAGTAGAAAAATATGGTAGAGGGAAGAGAAAAGGGGAAAGCAACTTCAGAGTGACAGCGCTGAACTGACCCCAAGTTTCTTGACCTGAATGCTTCTAAGAAAATTGATTGAACATCTCAGTGCAAAGCACTAGGACACTGCACATTCCTCAGCCATCAACACAAAGGTGATGTTTCCCTGTGGGAACATGTTTCCCTGTGATGTTTCCCTGTGTGGGAACATCCCACACACGCAAACTGAAAACGGTTCAGGGCAGTGCGACGCTCAATGCTTTGACTCCCTTAAAACAAAACCAAAGAGAGGAAAAGCCGTGCAGCAAGGTCCCCAAACCACCCTCAGGTCACAGGGAAACACGGAACATCTTCCTGGTGGCTTTACTTGTAGTTACTCATTCAGACAAGAGGAAAATACAAAGCCCATCACCTTTTCCTTCCCTGTCTTGTCCCCCAATCCTCATCTTGCAGAACGCTGAAGCAAAGTGTTTACTTACTAATTGATACAAGTTTTCCCAAAAGTCCTGAGTCATAAGGCGAAATAAAGCCAGGAAAGCCCAGCTGAAGGTGTCGAAGCTTGTGTAACCGTAGTTGGGGTTCCGTCCCGCTTTCATGCACGTGTAGCCCTCCGGACATTGGCTGCGAACGAGACAACAGACACTTCAGGACATGGACCAGGTTCTGCCAGGTCTTCAGAGCTGCAGGACGGGGTGAAAAACCAAGCGGAGGCAACAGCACATCCAACGTTTGCATTTCTGAACCTCCATCCCTACTTCTCGGATGATTCCTATGATTGGATTCAGCGGGAAATAATCTCGTAATGATCATTAGATGCAACTGCCTCCTGAGATGACATGGAAATGTCAGCTTGCCTTGTCTTAGTCAAACAGGGATTAATAATTAGATTAAGAAATGCGAAAGCTTTTATATATGAAATAACAAAGGAAGCAACAAGGAAATATTCCAAAGGTTCTGCCGCCGTTAGCCAATGTCAATGGTAATTAAGAGTCTCCAATTTCAATAAAGCTCAACACTCACCCTGCGTCTGAGCTGTTACCACAGAGCAAAGGATCAGGGGCGCCGGGAATGATGTAAAAATTTGCTGAAGAAGATAAGAAGAAAAGATTAGACGCGCACACATATGGAGGTAGAGGATTTAACATATAGCGCTAGAAAAACCTTCACTTAAGAGCCCTCTGCATCCCCTACTGATAAATATATCAGTAAACCAACTCAGCTTTAAACAACATCAGCTCCACTAACTGTGCCTGAGTTTAAACCCCGTTCTGGAAGTCGGGGCAGCATTTTGGATAAAGGTTTTAAACCAGCTGTGAGAAGGGAGGAGGAAATTAAGTCCCAAAAGCTCAGAGGTTGGTTCTTTGATCACCCACAGCATCATTTCAGCTCTGAAATCCTGCGGGACCAACAAGCTCCCGTGTGTTCTCTGTCACTCAGCACAGGGATCTGCATGGGCAGTCACTTCCCATTGACCGCATTTAATCAGAAACAAAACAGAAAAAGATGGACTTTTGATAAAATGGGTAAAAATGCACAGCCAAGACTTGCTAAAAGGATGAATCCAACTATAAATACCTTAACAGGGTTCTAAAAACTGAAAAACACCCGAAGAAGGGGGTTTTCCCCGCGCCAAGCTGGGCACATCACACCATAAGGCAGGTCAGCAATCCTGGTCTGTGGAATTAAGCCAAACGAGGTGTTTTTAGGGAATATCTCTGCAGAAATACCTACACATATTGTTGGTGTATTCCTCCCAGTCGAAGCCCTTCGAGCCGTTATCCAGGAAAGTCTCGTTGACGTTAATCGGCCAGATCACGCACTTGTTCCTCAGATTGCCCATGAAGAGCTGCAGGCCGATGAGCGCGAAGACGCTGAGGCAGAACACCGTGAGGATCATGACGTCCGACAGCTTCTTCACAGACTGGATCAGGGCGCCCACAATGGTCTTCAGGCCTGCAGAGGAGCAAACGAGACTAGAAATCACTCCCGGAGAGGGAAAAGGCATCGAAAACCCCAATACATGTTGCTATGAAGCGTGTTCGGGGTTCCCCACACAGTACGATGAAGGTGACGGATGAACCGAGCTCCCGGGTTTCGATGGTTGGAACAGAGCAAAACACCAACCAGCCCTCAGACCATTTCCCAGCGGACAGTTAACAGTTTAATAGTGGCTGATGTATATTGTGCGGGAGATAGGGATGGGCTGGCTAGCAGTGGAGTGAGGAAATATGCCCATAATCTCATGTCTTGCCATTCCATACGTAACTCTTCTTTTTCCTTGTTCTTAAATCTTGAAGCTCTTCAATCTCTCTGTTTATCTGATTCAATTTCTGCCTGGAAACGTAAACTTTCCCTTCCAAATTGTTTTATGGTTGATACCTCTCCTTCCTTACCCTCAACTGGAATTGGAACTGCTACGTACTGGTGAACTCTTCTATTTTGCCTATAGTCTTCTATCACCCCATCACTCAGAACACCCAAGCCTTGCAGCACGGGGTGCAAAGCGCTCAGGAGTCATTGCTTTGTCTCAACAGACATTAAATCAAGATACGCTGCTACAAACCTCCCCGTGGATGTGTTTAGTTGTGTTTAAACCTGGCTTATTGGCCAAAAATACTACCTAAAAAGAGCAAATACCTGTTGAACTGCTCTACACCTGAAGCTTCTAAGTGAAGCGGTCCCGCGCGTCCCCTTTCCCTGTGGGAGCTGAAGTGCTTGGTTGGGATGGTGGGGTTTGGATTTCAGCCAGAGCGCTGGCTCGTCGGGCGTTACCGAGGCTGTTGGGATCGTTAATAGGCAAAGCTCACTAACATTAATAAAACTAAACTCAGGCATAAGCCAAGAATCCTGCTGAGGGAGCTGGGCTTGTTTAGTCTGGAGAAGAGGAGGCTTAGAGCTGAGCTCAGCACTCTCTAGAACTACCTGAAGGGCAGTTCTAGCCAGGTGGGGATTGGGCTCTTCTCCCAGGCATCAGCAATAGGACAAGGGGCCATGGGCTTCAACTCTGCCAGGGGAAGTTGAGGCTGGAGATTAGAAAGCAATTCTTTGCAGAGAGAGTGGTCAGGATTGGAATGGCTGCCCAGGGAGGTGCTGGACTCACCGTCCTGGAGGTTTTTAAACTGAGATTGTACATGGCGCTTAGTGCCATGATCTAGTCAATGGACTGGAGTTGGACCGAGGGTTGGACTTGATGGTCTCTGAGGGCTCTTCCAACCCAGTCCATTCTGTGATTCTGTGGTCTGCCAGCCCAGGCTGGTGTGTAACAGGAGCCACCCGTGAACCGGGGGAAGAAACAGCACTAACGCTGATCTGGACAAGCAAGAATTTGGGGATAGGGACATAACACGGTGTTACAGCCCTTAAATCAGCCTTTCTGGTGTTAAACGGGATGACCTCGTGTCTACAAGTGAGTGGGGAAGGGGGAACAAAACAAATAAATGACAGATCCAGCGGAACTTGGGGCTGTTCAGATGCCAGTCTGCAATAAACCTTCCCACACCAACACAGGTCTGACCCGCACCGGGAACACCCAGATCCAAAAATCCATCGGTAAAAAGGAATTCTTACGGAGGAATAATTTTTTTAATGTATTTTATTTCAACCTTCAAAACTTTTCATGGATGCCCAAGGCCTAATCCAACCCAGAGCACATTTTGGCTGATAAATAACCACCATGCCACGGTTCGCACGCTCGTCCCGCTGCTCCAATACGCACCATGGCACGTGCAGCCACCGCCGCCTGTGGTTCTGGTTTGTGTGTTGTTCTCCCACAGTATTTTAAGGAAAATAGGGGGTTGAACCAAGGGGATAAACTGGCAGCAAGAGTGTCCCCAGTCCAGGCACAAGCATCAAATCAGTTTTAACAAGGCGCAGCTCAAGCCTGCGTGTCCCTGTTTAATGGGGGTGTCACGGGCAATGGCACCGGGCAATTCAAACACCAATAACTCCGGAGCCAATTAAACAATATCTTTAGACCACCATAGAGTTTCGTATGGTCCGCCAAGCCATAAAGTGAAATAAATACGTCTATATTTTAGCTCATCGGTGCCACCGTCCACTTGTGTCACACGAACCCACACAGACCGGCTGTCGATGTTGGGTCATGTAATGTTCCGGTAGCGTTTCCCATTTTTATCTTGTCTGAAAACCACGCTGAGGACAATTCCAATTAATTACTGATCATTAGTCCTAACTGTAGCACTAAGACGATTTTCTCATTTGCTCAGTGTTCAAACTCCCCTCCTGTTACATGCGCTGAGGCAGAGGTGGAATCCCTTTGTATTTTAAGTATATTCTAAAAATCACTTGTTCCCTGAGACATGACAGCACTCAAGCCCATAAAGAACATTCTGTGCCTAAATTCATGTTAAATAAGCCAAAAAGGCTCTTCCACAACTGCTTTACACTCATGTTGTTAATCACAAATGCTGTGGGGCCCCAGTCGGGGGGTCCCAGAGCCTTGGGGGCACAAATAACCCCAATTCTGCCCTTTACAGACGTGCTCAGCGCGCCCAGCACTAAAACTGGATCCCTCGGCTGCGGCAGCAAATCAGCCCTTTAACAAGCGGCCAGCAAACCACCCCTTTAATAATCCAGCAAACCACCCCTTTAATAACCCAGCAAACCACCCCTTCAATAACCCAGCAAACCACCCCTTCAATAACCCAGCAAACTGTGCCGTTAGTGAGAAGCACAGGAAGGGCTCAGATTCATTGGAAATAAGGGGGAAACTCCATTAATTTTGAGTCGTTTGGAAAGAATGACACAAAAGGGCACGGTTCTGCTGCTCCGCATGCTGCCGCACCGAGCAACCTGCGTCGCCTTCGCTTTGGAAAGCGAAACGCACAGCGAACTGCTCTGAACAGGGATGCTCTTGTTTGAGCGAGGCGGTGAACCCCTTCAGGTCCCTCCAGTGCACTGCGAACTGCAATTAGCAAAGAGCTTTTGCTCTTTGGGGGTGCACTGCCGAACATTAAGGGACGCTAAGTAAGGAGGTTGTTCTAGCAGCCTCATTCGGTGCAAGGAAAGCAGGAGCCACTTAACATCATGCACAACAGCCATGTGCAGCTGATGGGTTTAGCAGTCTGCAATGGGACAGGAGTGGTGGGCCCTAGAGTTCCATAGGCTGTTGTCTGGCAAATGTATATAGCCTGAGAAAGCAAAAGAACCATTATAACTTAATGCATTAGGAAAGCACAAAGAAATAGAAGAGCAACACTCATTAAGAGGTTATTTAGGGTGCCTACCCTGAGACAGGTCGAGCACCTGAAAACTGGAAAGCTGCGGATGTGAAAACTGAGTCTTGAGCTTGACCTTAAAATTAGGGACGCTTTTGAGGACCCGTCTGCACGGGGCTTTTTATACAGGAATTCAGGATGGGAATCCCGTCCTCAGTCCGTGATGTTTCTCAGGACAGAGGAAGGGACATCGCTCACCCTGACACCCAGACTGAGTCTAGAGGCGGCTTTGGAAGCGATGGTCCTGCAAAGCCCAGCTCTGCGCAGCACTGGAACCAGGCAGGAATAATCAGCCGACAACCGGTTCCACCACAAGACACCAACGCAAACCAAAGCTCCGTTTGACTCGGTGGATCCCAACCTGGCAGCGTTTTTCTGAAGACAGAGGTGGGGTGAGCAGCGTCAGATCAAACACGACCTGACCCCACGTACCTGACGCAGCCTCACGCAAAAAGGTTTAATCTTGGTCGGGTTTTGCTCGCTTGCTTTATGAACTTGTTCCATCAGGAACGCTGGTGATAATGGGATGACACAGCCTGAGGAGCAAGGGAGTGCCTGACCCTTTATTCAGCTGGAACTAAACTTTAGGCCTGGCTTTATTTCGGAGATCAAACAGCCACATGCATATGTAGATAAAGGAGTACGGAACAGCAGGCTGTCCATCCTATAATTTGATGGCCCAAAAGCCGTAATTTCCAACTACAGTTTATACAGACTGCAAAGCCCATCAAAAATATTCCAGTGCCACTTCTGAGGAATAAGCGATGCGGGAAGAACGGGAGATACGGGAACAGATACACGCAAACCAGCCTTTAATGCTTAACGGTTCTCACCTGGAATAACAGAGATAGTTTTCAAAGCTCGGAGAACTCTGAAAGTTCTCAATGCTGAGACATTCCCCAGGTCCACAAACTCTGTGACATATCTGCAATGAGGGAGGTCACACACAGAGAACACAGTGACAAAACACACACCGAAATCCACCACCGAGTACAGACAAAGCAATACGGCACTCACAGGGCCTGCACCCACAGCTAACACCAACCTTACCTGGGATTACAGAAATAGTTTTCAAAGCTCTCAGAACCCTGAAAGTGCGCAGAGCTGAAACATTGCCTAGGTTTACAAACTCTGTTATATACCTGCAGAATTAAACCAGAGTTAATGGCACCGTCGGGGTCACCGTCCTTTTCACACAGTTGTTCGTTTGCAGGAAACAGCTCGTCATTTAAAAATGCTCTAGGATTAGCGTTTAAAAGGGAGAGACGGACAATTTCAGAGCCAGAACACAGTTTAAGTGTCTCCCCACTGCAAGGACCAGCTCAGACACTGGCGCTCTCGCCTGTATAGGACTTGAAAATGTAACACTATTGCTACAGAATGAAAGTGTACGGCTGTCAACGTTTGAGGAGACGCGGTGACATCCCCTCGGGTCAGCGGTTTCAGGTTTAGTCATGGTTTTAGTAAAGCACGATCATTTTTGCTTTGATCAGCATCCTTGGTTTGTACCCTGCACCACCTGCCTGAGCCACCGGTAGGAACGATCATCCCCTTCTTACAGAGGGATAAACCCGAGATACACAGAGGATAAGGGGCTCAGGAAGAGCCTGAGTTGTATTTTACCACGGCTTGGAATAGATTATTTCCTCTGTGCTGTCAGAAAGCAAACAGGGTATATATAAAGAAAGAAATGCACAGTATTCAAGCTCCTTCCCGGTGCAGAAGGGCCTTGAGTGCTCCATAAAAAGGATCTAAATAATGCACAGGCGTGTTGCAGCCCTTGCCACGCAAAAATAGGTTGTGTTTGAAGTGTATGGGCAACCTCATTGGAAATGAGGAGCGACAGAGTCGGAGCAGCTGGAGGTTTAGCGCGTTAAGATCAACGCGCTGGGCCTTGTAAAGCTGGCGAGCTGTTATTTGTGAGTTTATCAAGAAACAAAGGAAATAACCAATTCATGGGTCTGTGTGCACGGAACGGGGGAGTTTACACTGTGCAGACCCCGTTTATGTTTGCTTTTTAGGTACAGCGTCCAACTCTTTGCGTATGTTTTAATAGATGGCTAAAAAGCATGTAGGAGAAGAGCAGAAACTCCGGGAAAGCAGCCGTCTTAGCTGCAGAACGCAGCCCCAACGAGGCGCTTTATGCAATTAAGGGAAGACCCAGAAATCTGTGCATCTCCTGGTTATCTGTGAGCTCAGACACCCCAGGATCCCTTATCAGAGCAACACGGGCCGAGCGCAGGAGAGAATGAGGGAGGAAAACACCGTGTCTCCTTCCTGCCATTGCGCCTTCATCGGGACGGGTTAATGATGCTCGATCTGAATGCACAAGCCCAAGAGGGACGAGAATTTCAACCCGTTTGGCTCCCAGCGTTGTGTTTAAACACATGAGCAACCTGCAATGCCATGTGCTGGTATAAAGTGTGTTATTAATACCGGCAGTTTAGGGAAAATGATGCTTTTTGCAGCAGCGACTCCGTGAAGCTGCATTTTCAATGTGTGACTGCACCAGGTTACCGCTTCCCTTGGGAAAATCAAGCAAGATTGGGGATTCGCTTGAGTTTTCCTTCACTGATTCTCTCCTTGCACACCCACCCTGTTCCTGAGGTCTCATCCCACCCCCGTGTGCCACGAGGAGCCGAAATAAGGCGCCAACGCCACTTACGCCATCATGATGACGCTGAAATCCAGCCAGTTCCACGGGTCGCGCAGGAAGGTGAAGCCGTCTATACAGAAACCGCGCGCGATGATCTTCACGAGCGATTCAAACGTGTAAATCCCGGTGAACGTGTATCTGCGGTGAGGAGATTGAAGAGGGTGGTAAAGGTGTCGGTTTAGTGGGGAAAAGAATGAATTACAAACACTTTTGGGTAAAAACAGCGGCTCTAAAAGGTGGTTTGTATTCGTATTAACTTAAATGTGAGTAGGAACAGAGTTCGTGGTATAAAACAACAGAATTAGGAGATTTTAAAGCACAAGAAGTGTTACTTACTCCACATTCTTGGACCATTCGGGTGGGTTACTAAAAGTCATGAATACACAGTTGGTCAAAATAGTGCACATAATGATCATGCTAAATACTGTGGGACAGAGTCAAGGATCAACGGGACACTCGTGTGGCTCCTTACAGCACCCCAGAGCCCCCAAAATCACCTCAGAGCCCCTCAAATATCACCTTAGAGACCCAAAAATCACCTCAGAGCCCCCAAAATGACCTCAGAGCCCCTCAAATATCACCTTAGAGACCCAAAAATCACCTCAGAGCCCCCAAAATGACCTCAGAGCCCCTCAAATATCACCTTGAGACCCAAAAATCACCTCAGAGCCCCCAAAATCACCTCAGAGCCCCCAAAAATCACCTCAGAGCCCCCAAAATCACCTCAGAGGCCCCAAAATCACCTCAGAGCCCCCAAAAATCACCTCAGAGCCCCTCAAATATCACCTTAGAGACCCAAAAATCACCTCAGAGGCCCCAAAAAACACCTCAGAGCCCCCTAAATATCACCTTGAGACCCAAAAATCACCTCAGAGCCCCCTAAATATCACCTCAGAGCCCCCAAAATCACCTCAGAGCCCCCAAAATCACCTCAGAGCCCCCAAAAGTCACCTTAGAGACCCCAAAATCACCTCAGAGCCCCTCAAATATCACCTTGAGACCCAAAAATCACCTCAGAGCCCCCAAAATCACCTCAGAGGGCCCAAAAATCACCTCAGAACCCCTCAAATATCACCTTGAGACCCAAAAATCACCTCAGAGCCCCCAAAATCACCTCAGAGCCCCTCAAATATCACCTTGAGACCCAAAAATCACCTCAGAGCCCCCAAAATCACCTCAGAGGGCCCAAAAATCACCTCAGAACCCCTCAAATATCACCTTGAGACCCAAAAATCACCTCAGAGCCCCCAAAATCACCTCAGAGCCCCTCAAATATCACCTTGAGACCCAAAAATCACCTCAGAGCCCCCAAAATCACCTCAGAGCCCCTCAAGTATCACCTTAGAGACCCCAAAATCACCTCAGAGCCCCCAAAATCACCTCAGAGCCCCCAAAAGTCACCTCAGAGCCCCCAAAAATCACCTCAGAGCCCCTCAAATATCACCTTAGAGACCCCAAAATCACCTCAGAGCCCCCAAAAATCACCTCAGAACCCCTCAAATATCACCTTAGAGACCCAAAAATCACCTCAGAGCCCCCAAAATCACCTCAGAGCCCCTCAAATATCACCTTAGAGACCCCAAAATCACCTCAGAGCCCCCAAAAATCACCTCAGAGCCCCTCAAATATCACCTTAGAGACCCAAAAATCACCTCAGAGGCCCCAAAAATCACCTCAGAGCCCCTCAAATATCACCTTAGAGACCCCAAAATCACCTCAGAGCCTCCAAAAGTCACCTTAGAGACCACAAAAATCACCTCAGAGCCCCTCAAATATCACCTCAGAGACCCAAAAATCACCTTAGAGCCCCCAAAATCACCTCAGAGGCCCCAAAAATCACCTCAGAGGCCCCAAAAGTCACCTCAGAACCCCTCAAATATCACCTTAGAGACCCAAAAATCACCTCAGAGGCCCCAAAAAACACCTCAGAGCCCCCTAAATATCACCTTGAGACCCAAAAATCACCTCAGAGCCCCCTAAATATCACCTTAGGGCTCCCCAAAAGTCACCTCAGAGCCCCCAAAAATCAACTCAACCCCCTAAAAATCACCTTAGAGCTGCCCAAAAGTCACCTTAGAGCCCCCCAAACCACCTTAGACCCCCCAAAATCACCTCAGAGCCCCTCAAATATCACCTTGAGACCCAAAAATCACCTCAGAGCCCCCAAAAATCACCTCAGAGCCCCCAAAAGTCACCTCAGAGCCCCCAAAAGTCACCTTAGAGACCCCAAAAATCACCTCAGAACCCCTCAAATATCACCTTAGAGACCCAAAAATCACCTCAGAGCCCCCAAAAATCACCTCAGAGCCCCCTAAATATCACCTTGAGACCCAAAAATCACCTCAGAGCCCCCTAAATATCACCTTAGGGCTCCCCAAAAGTCACCTCAGAGCCCCCAAAAATCAACTCAACCCCCTAAAAATCACCTTAGAGCTGCCCAAAAGTCACCTTAGAGCCCCCCAAACCCCCTTAGACCCCCCAAAAAATCACCTTAGAGCTTCCCAAAAATCACTTTAGAGCACCCAAAAATCACCTCAGACCCCCCCAAAAATCACCTTAGGTGCAGGAAGCGAAGCCTCTAAAACCAAAATGAAGACGTTTCCGTTTCAGAGGCACTTCCTACACATCAATTAACAAGCAGGGCAGCTCATCCAATACACTCCTATTTATCTCTAATACCAGCTGATGTTTGGGAAGCTCAACCCCGGAACATTTTGGAACAGCTTTGCCATTAGAAGGAAGTTTGAGAGATGCCAAAAGGGCAAGAAATTAGCAACTAATTACATCTAAGGTGCTTTTCTAACTACTAATTGTATTTAACCATTTCTATTTAACAGGTTTAGCGGCTGGTTAGAGCTCAACTCTTCACATGAAGCAAAACCTTAAATCAACTTGGCTCCCAAACTTCTGCGCACTAAGGATGGGAACAAATAGGTACAATTCAGCAGGGAAAATCAACCAAATGTTTCCTTGCCCAAAGAAGCACATTTTTAATGCAAAACAGTGGGTTTTTGTATAGACTCCGAGGCTGATTCGGCACCATAATTCATAGACACCATTTGAACCAAGCAACGAGACAATGGGGATGGGATTTGCCAATGAACACACACCGGCTAAGGAACTCGGTAATGAAAAGGATATGAATGTATCAAAATTTTAATAGCTATTCTTCTAAACAGATTAAAAGGACTTAAAATGTACAAGGCAGGTGTGGCACTAAATCGGAAGAGTGTTTTCCCTCTGTTTAGGACTACAAAGGTCTGTGGAGACACAAAGAGAGAGAGAAAGGGAGAGTTAATGCATGGAAATCAAAGCGTTAAAGACCAGCAACTTTCACGGCCACAAAACAATAATCTCCTTAATGAACTCCCGTTAGGGTAAAACACACCTACCGGTGACCATGGATAATTCTGCTCCAAACCATCCGTTCTATTAAACACCCCAGAGAGAGCAGAGCAAAATATCCCATCTGAGCGCACACGTGGTAGAAGCGCTAACAGAGAAACACCGAGGCCCGAAGGCCATTTTGGGCACGTTCCGTGTCGTCGCACCAACTCCTTGCGCTCTCATTGCCTTTAATTAGCGAGACGTTACTTTACATGGGACCTGTGGAATGAATCTGGAAACGTGAGGCAGGATTGATCTTATCTCTCCATCACCAGAGATACCGTTTCACAGAATCCCAGAGTGTCAGGGGTTGGAAGGACCTGGAAAGCTCATCCAGTGCAATCCCCCCATGGAGCAGGAACACCCAGATGAGGTTACACAGGAAGGTGTCCAGGCGGGTTGGAATGTCTGCACAGAAGGAGACTCCACAACCCCCTGGGCAGCCTGGGCCAGGCTCTGCCACCCTCACCATCAACAAGTTTCTGCTCAGATTTAAGTGGAACCTCCTGTGTTCCAGTTTGCACCCATTGCCCCTTGTCCTGTCCCTGGTTGTCACCAGAAGAGCCTGGCTCCATCCTCCTGACACTCCCCCTTTCCATCTTGATCCCCAGCAATGAGTCCCCCCTCAGTGTCCTCTTGTCCAGCTCCAGAGCCCCAGCTCCCTCAGCCTTTCCTCACACGGGAGATGCTCCACTCCCTCCAGCATCTTGGTGGCTGCGCTGGACTCTCTGCAGCAGTTCCCTGTCCTGCTGGAACTGAGGGGCCACAGCTGGACACAAGATTCCAGGTGTGGTCTCCCCAGGGCAGAGCAGAGGGGCAGGAGAACCTCTCTGACCTACTGACCACCCCCTTCTAACCCACCCCAGGTCCCATTGGCTTCCTGGCCACAAGGGCCAGTGCTGGCTCATGGTCATCATGGTTTCATCTCCCAAATCAGAAAGCACTGGGAGAACCACACACATCTGGAGCTGCAAAATCAAAACCAACCTTAATACCAGCTTGGAGCTCATTTGGCTACACGAGACGGGTAAACAGTAAATTATTTGAAAAGGAAATCAAAATCGGATCGCGGTTCGGCACTAAGTGAGAAGGATTAGTTAGCACAACCACTCCCAAGAAAAGCGCTTTAAAGCCAATCCTGGGCCGCTCTTAAATTGCAGCATCAAGAACGTTGTAACGACGATCTAAAAGGCCATCGGTTTTTCAAAGCTGTGCATCAGAGTGGTGACGGGACGCCCCATTCTAAGAGTTGCCGGTCTGTCCTTCCCTGACACCACAAACTATCCAAGTCTCACACGGGTCCTGTTTGAATCTCCCGCTGTCGCCTGCAAAGGCGCCGCAGCAGGACCCACCGCTCCGGGATGCTCACGGGCATCGCTTGTGAAGATTTAAAATCTACGCCACCTTTTAAGCGATGAAATCGCCGCTGTGACTGTGCTGAATATTATGTGGGCACAAAGGCCAAGGAAATTTCGCCGACCCCCCCCACGGTTGTTCTGTGAGGTGGTTCAGGTTCATTGTGTCTACATGGGGAAAACAATCACTGCGGGAGGCCGGCGGTTTGCTCAGATACAGCTCAGCAAGATGGGTCTGGGGAACAATTTCTTCCCCAAAGGGCTGTGGGGCATTGAACAGGCTGCCCAGGGCAGTGCTGGAGTCACCATCCCTGGAGGGTTGGACAGACGGACATGAGGTTCTCAGGACATGGGGAACAGTTGGACTTGATGATCTTGGGGGGCTTTTCCAACCAAAGTGATTCTAGGCCAAGAATAAACCATCCTTCACGCGGAGATGCAGCCCTGTGTGTGATGCTCCAACCCAAAGACTTTAGGCCTGTCCTAGAAGAGCGAGCCAGGCCTGGTTGGGAAGGCGGGTGTCGGCTGCTCCGTATGGACGCTCAGAGACTCCTTCCTTGGCACCCTGGAGTGAAAACATGGAACCGCGCATTTTCAGCAGCTCTTTCACCAGGATCGATGCAGAAATGGGGCGTTCCCTGTGGTAACAGCAGCTCTTCCACGCCCTGCCCAGGCTTCTCTTTTTGGACCATAACGCTTGTTGAACTTATTCCCGTGTCCAAAGCCCGTCCTAACTGGGCTTGGTGCAGCTCCAACACCAGGAAAGTGCTTTACGTTCCCATCTGCTCATCGATTCTGACGGTTCCAAGAGCTCTGGTTCCCCTGGGTAACTTCTAAAACCCTGGGCAAGTCTTCTCTTGGTCTCATCAACAGAAAGGAGAGCACAAAAGCCAAAAAGCATTCGGCAATTTAAAGCCTCACCTTAGTTGTTCTTTCTGCTGCTGACATATTCAAACCCCATTTCAAAATGGCTGCCTGCTCTTAAAACATTTGCTGGGTCAGGTCCAAGAACATCCTTAAGCCCTTTTAAGATCTGCTAAGGCGAAGCTCAGAACTTGACGAAAGGCGATACCTGGAGAACGGCATTTTGTAGCCGCCTTCTAGGAGCCGAAGCCTGGCTGAACTTCCCAAAGCCTCAGCTGGTTGCTAAAGGGTTGTGAAGAAGGCTCTTCTGGCCACTTAAAGTTGGCTGGAATCTGCGCTTCACAGAGACCTCAGAAATGTTGTGCTGTTAGTTCAGCGAGGCCTGTGACACCGTCTCACAACCCGCTCATATCAAGCTCGGGATGGTGATGGCAGAGCCCGGAGGGTTGTGATCGACGGTGCAGAGTCTGGTTTACCTGTAGTTAGTGGGGATCCCCAGGGCTCAGTGTTGGGTCCAGTTCTGTTCAACCTGTTCATCAACGATCTGGACGAAGAGACTGAGTGCACCCTCAGGTTTGCTGATGATACCAAGAGGCTGCGCTGCCATCCAGAGACCTGGACAGGCTGGACTGGGCAGAAGAACCTGATGAAGGTTAACAACGCAGCGTCCTGCACCTGGGGACGAACAACCCCCGGCACCAGCACAGGTTGGGGTGACCTGCAGGAACACAGCGCTGCACAGAAGGACCTGGAGTTCTGGTCAACAACAGGCTGACCGTGAGTCACCAATGTGACGTGTGGCAAAGAAGCCAACGGTACCTGGGGGGCATTGAGAAGAGTGTGGGCAGCAGGTCAGGGAGGTTGTTCCTCCCGCTCTGCTCTGCCCTGGTAAAGCCCCATCTGCAGAACTGGGGCCAGGTCTGGACCCCCAGTTGAAGAAAGACAAGTAATTAGCAGAGGGAATCCAGTGGTAGCTACGAAGATACTGAGGGGCATAGAGCACCTTTCTTATGAAGAGAGACTGGGAGAACTGGGGCTGCTCAGATGGAGAGGGATGTGATCAACGGGATCAATATCTCAGGGTGGGTACCAGCGGATGGACCAGACTCTGTTCAGTGGTGCCCGACGCCAGGGTGAGGGGCAACGGGCACAGACAAACACAGGAGGGTCCATGTGAACATCATGAGGAGAAACGTCTTTGCTGGGAGGTGCCAGAGCCTGGCCCAGGCTGCCCAGAGCGGGTGTGGAGTCTCCTTCTCTGAGACATTCGAACCCACCTGGGATCCTGGGTGATCTGCTCTGGTGACCCTGTGTGATCCGCTCTGGTGACCCTGTGTGAGCAGATCTGGGGCTGGGGGACCTCCAGAGGTCCTGCAGCCCAACCAGCCTGGGGTTCAGGGATATAAAAAGAAGATCATAAGAGATAAGCCTTCTCTACATCTATTTGTAAAACAGTGCATTGAAGCAGCTGTGCTGGGGAGCGCGACAACGGTGGCAAAAAGCATTCGGTTCTATGGAGATTTAAACCACTTCGTTTCTGTAATGGCTGAAAAGTGCGGAGGAGTGGGCAGAAGATTGCAGGAAAAACCAAACCAGCTTTATGAAGAGCCCGAGAACATATGGACCCGTATTCCTGCAGCGGCGAGTGGCGGCTGCCTTAGTCTCAGCATCAAGAGAGAGCGGCGACTTTGTGCTGACACCCTGAGCAGGTTCCTTCAACGCAGATACTGTCAGAATGAATGTACAGGGAGCTCTGGCACCCCATAGGGTGAAGACGTATGGACAGAATTAAACGTCAACGCAAGATATTTTCCAATATTTTGGCTCACGGAGGTGTCTTTCCTTCGTATTTATTTCTCCATCCCCCCACACAAGAGGATAAATTTATTGTTTCTCCGTAACTTATTCTTCACCATTGAAAATCTTATGGGGAAAAAAGCATCTGCCACATTTTGTTCTTGCTTTAAACTCACTGCAATTAGGAAAAACCCTCAACGTTTTTTATATTTATCGAATAAAACATTCCTGATCTAAATAAAACATTCTGCTTACTCTTACCGATCCCTTTAACCCTATTGGAGAGATAGAGCGGAAGAAAAGTAACGTGAAACACGCAAGACCTGAAAAAAGCTTTTGGAAATGAGGAGAAAAGGCGGATTTTTGGGACGGTCCCGACGCTTCCCGTGACGTCGGTGAAACGCAAAACCCGTGATGGTTCCGTGAGCTTGCGGGACCATCGGACGCCACGAGCGGAGGCTCCTCGCGGCACACGGGAGGCGGATGTTCCCGCTCCATCCCTGTGTCAGCCGGGGTGACATTCTGGACCGGAGGGCGGATTTCCAAACCCTCGCGTGATGTGAAGAAGCTGCAAGTCACTGGGTTGGCAGGAACGCACCAGGAGGATCCTCAGATGCTCCAGGATGATCCTCAGACCCTACAACTGATTTGTCCCTTGAATTTAAGCCACCTGAGTTTATATATGGTCTCAGCTCCCAGAATATTCTTCTATAGCCTTGTAAATGGTGACATTGCGGGAACATGGGCAACTTTACCTCGTCCTGTGGCAAGTGCGAGAGTCGAACCCAGTGAAATGGAAGTTAACTGAGGGAAAGGACCAAGACATGGCAAAAGAGACATTCAACGAGAAAGAAGAGGGTGAGAATTGGGTTAGCAATAGTGACGGCCTGGGCCATCCAGGGAAGAGAAGATCTAAAAGATGGAAAACATTACAAAAATAGAAATACTACTAAGGTTGGGGAAATAAAAGAGCAAACGCTGAAGGAAGACAAGCCCACAGGGCGATCCTCGCTCGCTGTGCTGGGGATGCTCACACGGGTAGGTTCTTGAGTTCTGTTTGCACAAGGAGGTTCATGTACCTGCTTCAACCATGCGCTCCAGGCCAGGAACTGGAAGGTGATTGCTCAGAGGTGGCAGATTTTGGGGCTAATTTAGCTCCTTTTTGTCTTTCTGTAAGTACCAGAGAGAGTTTTTCCACGATTCTTTGTTTTGCAAATAGCAAAACACAGTGACTCCCCAATTCTCCCGAGAGTCACGACTCCCGTTTTGTACAATGAAACGGGGCAAACAGAAGCAGCTCGGCCAAGAGCGCTTGCAGGGCTGGAACCCGAACTCAGGAGCTTCGACTCCTGTACCCAGGTTCTGTTTCTAGGTCACACTGTTTCTCCTTTAAATATCAATTAACAGGCCACTGGAAAGTTCAGTTTCCTTAGATAAACCAAGATCACTGCGTCCTACCGCAAGGAAAAGCGACCAGCTGACTCGTTCCTATGGATGCCGTACGTCTGCGTTACAAGACCCGTGATGCAAAAGCTTCTGGCAAATGCTGGAGAGGAAAAAAGGAAAGAGAAATCTTGGAAAACTTCCCATGATTCAAGCAGATCCGCAATTCCCCACAATTCAGAGAAGCGGCTTATTTAATGGCCTTAAAAAAGCTTATTTGTGGGAAGTTTGAAGCAGCACACACCTCGGCTATCGCCGCACCGGAGGCGCTGCGAAGGAAACGGGGCTGGTAGGATGTGAATCCGGCGTTGGGAAGAACGAGGCTCGTTTGCAGAGCAGCATCTCCAGAACCTTCCCCTCCACCTGCAGCTCCTCAGCATCTCACACTCAGGAACGTTTGGTCCCTTCTGGAGATGCGGCGGATGCTTTCAAAGCTGGGGATGTGGCTTTTATGTCCT
The DNA here is from genome assembly GCF_036013475.1 of Columba livia. Lineage (NCBI taxonomy): Eukaryota > Metazoa > Chordata > Aves > Columbiformes > Columbidae > Columba > Columba livia. The sequence goes on along the minus strand of NC_088630.1, from coordinate 2,149,210 downwards.
CTACAAATGATTTATGAATAGCGTTGCGTTGTTCCCCTCGGCCTCCTGCTTTTGGGGGGACATTGGGACAAGCTTGGGGCTCTGCCCGGTGCTGCAGGACGTGGGGTGCCTGCCAGCCCTTTGGCACCTCTCTCCTCTTTCAGCAGGAAAGGACATGGCCCAATTCACCCCCGGAAGGCTACGGGAGCACCAGGAGCCCAGCAAACACTCCCACTGGCGTTTGCAGTGACGTTCCATGACACTTCAGTTGGGCACGAGCGGCCACGAACCAAAGAGATCCAGGGAACTGCACTTCATAGGATCATAGAGTCATTTTGGTTGGAAGAGACGCTCAGGATCATCGAGTCCAGTCATAACCCAACCCATGTTGCTAAACTTAATCTAAACACCTTTTAAACCCCTCCATGGACGCTGACAGCACTGCCCCGGCAGCCTGTTCCAATGTCTGAGTCGGTTACCTGTCTCTTTTTTCCACAGTTTGCCCACACCAAACCCACGCAACACCAGATTTGCTTAATAAAGAGAAAATAGTTCCTAAAGAGAACATATTTGTGAGGGAAACCATCAGCTGCCTTCTCAGCAGCAAGAGCAGCTTCGACACAGGACCCACCGAGCAGCAGCCTGCCCAGTATCCAACACACACCAATCACCGTATTCCAAAGCCGGTACCCGCGCTGCTGGCATCACCGACACAACAAATAAGCATTGATTTCACTAGTGTGAGTGCAGAAAAAGATCAGTTACACCCAATGCTAGCGGCAAATTCAGTTGGTTTCATAAGAATAACGCTCTGACAGTCACAGAATCGCCTCTGAGCATGACAAGAAATGTCCGTCCCAACCCACCGTCACCCATGACCACGCGCTGATGTGACAGAGAAGCTGCTCTGCCCAACTTTGAACAGTCACATCACAGAATCCCAGAGTGTCAGGGGTTGGAAGGACCTGGAAAGCTCATCCAGTGCAATCCCCCCATGGAGCAGGAACACCCAGATGAGGTTACACAGGAACCAGGCGGGTTGGAATGTCTGCACAGAAGGAGACTCCACAACCCCCTGGGCAGCCTGGGCCAGGCTCTGGCACCTCCCTGTCCTGCTGGAACTGAGGGGCCACAGCTGGACACAAGATTCCAGGTGTGGTCTCCCCAGGGCAGAGCAGAGGGGCAGGAGAACCTCTCTGACCTACTGACCACCCCCTTCTAACCCACCCCAGGTCCCATTGGCTTCCTGGCCACAAGGGCCAGTGCTGGCTCAGCCCACAGCACCCGGGATTCCCAGCTGGTCTCCCATCCAAGTACTGACCAGGCCCGACCCTGCTTAGCTTCCAAGATCAGGTATTCTCAGGGTGCTATGGCTGTCTATATTATATATGTATATATATAGATATATGTTCCCCAAGTGTATTCTGATAGTATCTGAACTAAACCCTTTTTTCAAGGGCAGAGCAGAGGGGCAGGAGAACCTCTCTGACCTACTGACCACCCCCTTCTAACCCACCCCAGGTCCCATTGGCTTCCTGGCCACAAGGGCCAGTGCTGGCTCACATGGTCAAACCTCTGGCTTCTCAAGCGGCACAGGTGAGTTACAGTTGGTAACGATCTCAAATTCAATTTCTATCAAAGAAAGCCATGAAAAACAGTAGAAAATAACCTGAGTTTTAAGAAAATCAGTGATTGCGCTCTTCCTTATTTCACCAGGAGATCCTTCCCCTCCATTTCCAGCACAGTCTTTGTTTACTCACCACTTCATTTCTTAACGCATCTCGGTGCCCACAAATGCCTCCTGCCATATCGCCTTCATTCCACAGACAAATGTTTTAAAACTAAAAATTATGAAATGAAAGCAAGTTCATTAGTTTATCTCACTGCTTTTCTGTCATGATTCCGTATCCCACTGCTTCATCACGGTCAAATGCAGACTGAATTCCATGCCAGTAATGACATACATACTTAAAACAGTCACCATCATCCTGTAATGAAATGACGCTTATTGCCCTCATGGTTAAAATGGGCACATTAGCACAACTTGATCTATTTTCAGTTTCCAGACCTTGTTCTCCTAACTCAGGTGCTTAAAGATCCATCATATCACCCCTATTAAACCTCAAAGAAAAACATAAAGCAAACCAAACGAGCCCCATCCAGCGCCTCCATTCTTTGCCTTCTACTCAACCCACACCCAAACCTGCGATTTCCCACGAAACAGGCGGTTTAGCGACGTCTTTCTTGCAGACTCACTTTCTGGGTCATGTAATAAGGGTCAAAGTCCTCCAGCGGAACAGCAACCAGGCCTTTGGGGATGTCCCCGTAGATGAAAGGCAAATTCTTCCCCGCCTCGAGGTCACTGTTTGGTTTTGGTTTGCTGTCTTCATCGTCGTCGCGGTGGCTGCTGTCTTGCTTTGGGCGCTGCTTCTTTTTTAGCTCCGCGATGTGTTTCTCGATGTTAGCCAGAGATTCCGGAGTGAAGGGTTTAAAACTATCGGGGCCTGGTGGTGCGAGCAGCCGCGCTGCCATCTTTTCATCCTGCAGCAGCTTCTTTAGTGGTGGCGCTCCCCGGACAGGTCAGCTCTACAGGGGCAAAGAGCAAAGGGACAACGTCAATCGCTGCAAAAAACAGACGGAAAAGCGGAAAGCGAGGAAGATCCAAAGGCTCTTCAAGTCCTCCCGGAGTCAGAAAAGCAGAATTGATGCTTTTCAGTCCCCATATGAGCTACGGGCAGATGCGCATCAAGTGCTGGACGTTGCGGGAACCTGCTCGTCCCTGCCCATTCCATCCTGTCCCCCCCATTATTACCTGTTTCCCCGTCCTTGCCCTTCGCTGTTTTACACCACAGACAGACGGACACACAGACCCGGATCCCCAACGCCCCGATCTCCTAAACACAAACTCTACTTGACGACAGAAATGGTTCTCAAAAGCAATTTTATCCAAAGCAGCGCTTACCCGCGGAAGTTATTCTACCAACCATTGCTCTCTAGCAAACTGATTATTAGATCGAAACATTATTAGATAAAAACTGATTATTAGATCGAAACATTATTAGATAAAAACTGATTATTAGATTAAAAATTAGTATTAGCTAAAAAATTGATATTAGCTAAAAATTCCAAGTCAGGCCTATCCCAGGGTCAGGGTGTTCGGCCTCATGTAATGAGGGCGGCTCGTTCCTCCCCCAGCTAACGAGGTTTAGCAAAGTGCTTCTCTTAATGTGCGTAACACAAGGGGAAACTTGGGGCCAACACGCACCCCACACGCTGAGTTCTGAAAAAGATGCTCCTTCGCGTCCTACCAGATGTTAATTATGGTAGTTAATGAGCAGTTTCCTTAATGACATGGGCATCCCCAGGACTGGACCCCGGTGGGGTCACATCTCCGCTCCAGGAGGTCAAATCTCACCCTTTCCTCTCGCATCTATCTAATTACCATGGTTTCTATTCATTCTCAAGCCCTAAGAACGCAGCGATTGTAAAAGCCTCTCGCCGAGCGCAACGGCAACGCCTGCAAGTTACATTTCTATAACGCACGAGTTACTCCGAGGCTCCGTTTCACCCCATCCAGCCGCCTCCAAACCCTCGGCACCTTTTGCCGAAGCCTCGCTCGAGCAAGCTGAGAACAAACAGCACTGCCGAGGCGCCGGGGGTTGCTCGGGGCGCCGGAGCTGCCGGGGGCTGCTCGGGGCGCCGGAGCCGCCGGTGCGGCAGCACTGCAGTGGGCGCTGCAGGGGAGCGCGGCCCCGCGCGCCCGACGCGGCCACAAGCCCAGAGGAACGCAAAACAACCACGAGGTTCCGGCACGGGAACAAGCGAAAAGCTCCGCGCCGCACGGCCGCTTAGTGAGGGGAAAAGATCGGCGGTTAAGCCACGCGCACGGCATCAAAATGGGGATTAAGGAGTCTCTGCAAGCAGAATGACTTTCAAATTCCTTGTGAACTACAATACAGGGTTGAATCGTTAAAATGTAGCTGGTTTAGCATATCAGCCACCAAGCGGCTTCCCAGCCCTTGGCTTTGAGCACTGTGTGTTCTCCCGGGGCAGAACCGGTCACCGAAACCGTCCCATGTTAAGGACACGCTTCCCGACCCCAGCAACGGGCACGTCCCGACACCGCGAATCGAGCGGCCCGTGGGTTCCATGATCAAGCCCAGCACGGGTTTAACAGAGTCCTTTTCTACCAGCACCCGGACACCCCAGCCTGTCACTCAGCACCGGGGGGTCCAAACGCCACAACATTGTATTTAAATGGCCCCTCCAAGCGGTTTCGGGTGATTCCTGAACCGTTTACACACCCAAGGGCTCCGGACCCAAAGCTGCATCGCACCCGTCCATTTAAACACTGTTTCTATCTCAGGTTTTATCTAGAGCCAAAAGAATTCAAATGTAAACCCCTCTCCTTATGTAACTACCCTGGGATTTTGTCATATAAACCCAACCGGGTGTTTCTAGAGTAATAATAAAGATTCAAAAAGGTGGCAAGAGGGGGAAGCAAAGCCAGTGTCCTGGTCATATTATCTCCAAAACCATCACGGAACAGCGTGTTAGTATTAGGGAGAAATTAATTTATTCTATTCTTGCAGCATTTGCATGCGTTTAATTACCAAATTTCCCACATACTGTGAAAGTCTACGGCAGCGATGGGGATGTGGTCTAATTGAATGGCACAGATAAATATGGACGGCCTGGAATTAGAAACCAAAGTAGCGCAGGGACACGGCACAAAAAAGGAAAGAGTGAAGGCAGGAGGGAAGGCCTGATCTGATCTGAAAGGATGGGGATGGAACGTTTAATGTAATGTCTATTGAATTCCTTAATTCAGACCCACTGAGCAGGTTTGGTATCTCTGATGTTCTCACCATGACCCCGAATCTCCACCTTTGCCATCGACACAATATTTCAGAAAGCTTGTTTCATTAAAAAATATATAAATGGTGGGAGTATCAAGGGTTTCTGCTCGCAGGATCCACCGGGGTCTCGGTGGGAAGAAAACCTCAATAACAACACTTTTTCAGGTGAGGATGCGGTGATATTTCTCAAACGTCTGTCGGCATTCACCAGGAAGGGTTTTCAGTGCTCATGGGAAGAGTGGGGTAAGTTGAGAGAGCATGAACATCCGCTAAATAATGGTAAGAAGGAAGGAGGAGGAGGAAGGGAGGAAGGGAGGGAGGAGGAAGGAAGGGAGGGAGGAGGAAGGAGGAAGGAAGAAGGAGGAGGAGGAAGGAAGGGAGGGAGGAGGAAGGAGGAAGGAAGAAGGAGGAGGAGGAAGGAAGGGAGGGAGGAGGAAGGAAGAAGGGAGGGAGGAGGAAGGAAGAAGGGAGGGAGGAGGAAGGAAGAAGGGAGGGAGGAGGAAGGAAGAAGGGAGGGAGGGAGGAAGGAAGAAGGGAGGGAGGGAAGAGGAAGGAAGGGAGGGAGGAGGAAGGAAGAAGGGAGGGAGGAGGAAGGAAGAAGGGAGGGAGGAGGAAGGAAGAAGGGAGGGAGGAGGAAGGAAGAAGGGAGGGAGGAAGGAAGAAGGGAGGGAGGAAGGAAGAAGGGAGGGAGGAAGGAAGAAGGGAGGGAGGAAGGAAGAAGGGAGGGAGGAAGGAAGAAGGGAGGGAGGAAGGAAGAAGGGAGGGAGGAAGGAAGAAGGGAGGGAGGAAGGAAGAAGGGAGGGAGGAAGAAGGGAGGGAGGGAGGGAGGAGGAAGGAAGGGAGGGAGGGAAGAGGAAGGAAGGGAAGGAGGAAGGAAGAAGGGAGGGAGGGAGGGAGGGAGGAGAAAAGAAGGGAGGGAGGAGGAAGGAAGTGAGGGAGGAGGAAAGAAGGGAGGGAGAAGGAAGGAAGAGGAGGAGGAAGGAGGGAGGGAGGGAGGAGGAAGGAAGGGAAGGAGGGAGGAAGGGAAGGAGGGAGGAAGAAGGAAGGAGGGAGGAAGAAGGAAGGAAGAGGAGGAGGAAGGAGGGAGGGAGGGAGGGAGGGAGGGGAAGGAAACTAATAATACTAACACTACTACTAATAATAATATAAAAAGCCCCAAAGCAGCTGCATACAACAGGAGCGTCAGCACATCTGTTTCTGGGTTGAATTCAGGCTCCACTTGGTCTATTTTGGTAAAACTTCCTGCTGTAGGACTCACAACCTCTACAGGAATCACAACCGAGAGCGTGAGCTGCTTTTCATTCCCTTTTTGTGTGTGTATTTAAATCAGTTACTAGAGGGTGTTCACAAAACATCAGGCACTATCTAGTTATTTGATTTTGAGACCAATCAAGCTGGAAAGCAGCGGGGGGACTGGGAGCTGATGGGAAGCGCTGGGACCTCAGGGGACACCGGAACTTGTCACCGTCACCCGCAGTTGGTACATGGAGCTCCCTGGGGCCACGTTGAAATAATACGTGTGTAAAGACGCAAAACTCCAAGATTTCACACCAGAAATCAAAAATACCAACGCTGTACTGAGGTGCCCAGTTGCTGAGACTTAATGATTTTTTCTAAGTGTTCCCAGCAGCCCATTTACTGGTACATTATGAAATATTCTAGTCAATTATTCAGGCTGATTGTCAAAATAAATTAAAAACCACTTTTGAGGCGATATCTTCGCTTTAATCCATTTCTCTGCTTATTAATTTGTGCGATTCGATGGTTCACAGAACGTCTTTCGGTCCCTTCGAGGTGAATTTTGTACAGTCCTCTGGAATTCTGCATCATGTTTGACGCCGTGAAGGAGAAGGAAGAGGCGATATTTCCATTTGGAAGCAACACCTATGGGTTTGTCGCTGGCCCATCCTATATAAGATAATGCAGATGCTTCCTGGGCGCTCGACACTCAAGTTCAAGGGCAAGAAAGGGGTTTGGCTCTTGGAATACAAGTTGCAGAACTGAACTTGAACACCCACCAAACGGAAACGTCCGGAGGAGACAGAAGCTCAGCAGCAACCCAAAGCAACAGGAACGTATTAGATGTATTAATATTTAAAGATGCTTTAATAAAAACCTAAGAAACTAAAAGATGTAGTAGTGCAGGGGTTTCCAGTCCCTACCAGCAGCACCACAACTTCTTTAGTGTCACTTAGTGAGTTAGAAGGACAAAAAGACAGCGAATCCCTGTTCGCCGTTACCCGAAGGCAACTGGTGTTTATCACCTGGGAACATGGAGACTCGTCCAGATGACACAAGTTCAAGTGCAGCGCTTGAGCTTCCCCTCTGAAAGCACAATTTCTAACCAAGGAATGATCCAAAATAGTTACCGTGCAATAGTTAAGGCACTAACTTGAATTTAATTCCGTGTTCAGTTCACTCAGCCTATCGGCGACGCATAAAATAGGAGCAAGGTAACAGTTACTCTGTACAATAATTATGCAATGTAAAATAATTCGGGAGGAATTCATGTGATGTTGTGGTATGATTATAAATGGTGCAAATATGAAAATGAGGACAACAAATAGCCCCCTTCCAGTTCTCTCCTCTCACACAACAGTTTTCAGAATTTCTGCAATGTTCTGGAATTCAGCCCATGCAGGCCTGGGCTTTCCTTATGAGTTCATGGAATCACAGAATAGTTTGGGTTGAAGGGACCTTCAAATGTCACCTTACCCACCCCTGCCATGAGCAGGGACATCTTCAGCAGCTCAGGGTGCTCAGAGCCCCGTCCAGCCTGGCCTGGGATGTCTCCAGGGATGGTTCATCTACCACCTCTCTGGCCAACCTGGGCCAGGCTCTCACCACCCTCAGGACAACAATTGCCTTTTATCCAGCCTGAATCCCAGAATCCCAGAGTGTCAGGGGTTGGAAGGGACCTGGAAAGCTCATGCAGTGCAATCCCCCCATGGAGCAGGAACACCCAGATGAGGTTACACAGGAACCAGGCGGGTTGGAATGTCTGCAGAGAAGGAGACTCCACAACCCCCTGGGCAGCCTGGGCCAGGCTCTGCCACCCTCACCACGAACAAGTTTCTGCTCAGATTTAAGTGGAACCTCCTGTGTTCCAGTTTGCACCCACTGCCCCTTGTCCTGTCACTGGTTGTCACCAGAAGAGCCTGGCTCCATCCTCCTGACACTGCCCCTTTCCATCTTGATCCCCAGGAATGAGTCCCCCCTCAGTCTCCTCTTGTCCAGCTCCAGAGCCCCAGCTCCCTCAGCCTTTCCTCACACGGGAGATGCTCCACTCCCTTCAGCGCCTTTGTTGTCCTAATCTCCCCTCCTTTGGATTAAAACCATCCCCCCTTGTCCTATCTCAACAGGCCCTGCTCAAAAGTCTGTCCCCACCTTTCTTCAGGCCCCTTTTAAGCACTGAAAGGCCGCACTAAGGTCTCCCCGGAGCTTCTCTTCCCCAGCTGAACACCCCAACTCTCTCAGCCGTTCCTCCCAGCAGAGCTGCTCCAGCCTCGCATCATTTCTGCGGCTCCTCTGGCCCCTCTCCAGCAGGTCCAGGTCTGTCCTGTGCTCAGGACCCCAGAGCTGGACGCGGTGCCCGGGGGGTCTCACAGAGCGGAGCAGAGGGGACAATCCCCTCCCTCCACCTGCTGCCCACGGGGCTGGGGATGCAGCCCAGGGTACCGCTGATCTAGTGCCAGCACATTACCGGCTCATGTCCCATCTACGACCCCCAGCACCCCAAATCCCTACAGGGCTGTTCTGCATCCCCCATCCCAGCCTGGATGGACACCGGGGGTTGCCCGACCCACAGGCAGGACCTTGAACTTGGCCTTGAACCTCATGATGTCCACACAGCCCCACGTCTCCAGTTACGTTGTCTTCATCACCTTTTCTCACTACCCCGCACATCCCCCCTCTGATCAGACAAACCTCACCCCCCCCAACATCTCACAAAAGATGCAGATGTGGCAATTCAACCATTCCTAATGGTTTTAACACCACTGATTTCACCACTCAATAAAAAGTTCACCTGCTGGAAACGCCACTGGAGCAGCATTGGAATAGCAGCATTTCTCACTTAGCCCCATGTTTCCAGAGCACTTTCCCCCCTGGGTACAAATATATAAAGGACCTGTGCATCACTTAAATCCCATTGAATCACTAAGGTGGGTGAAATCCACACAAATGGCCTAAGGAGCAGGGATCCAGAGTTCAGCCCTTAGAACCAGCCCGATTTTTAACGATACTGAGCACTGACACCTCTTGATTTCCACAGAACATGCCTGGAAATGCAGACAACTTTTGATCCTTCCTGTCTGCAGAACGACAATATTCTTGCTACAGAAACAACTCCTGCCTGGGCCAGACACACATGAGCTATTTGTGATTAGCTTCAACTGCCCTGGTTTTCAAGCGTTATTCCCCAAAACCCAGCGCCAGAAGCGCCAGATATTCCAGAGTTTGCCCCAAAGTCGGAGCTTCCGATCCCACCTCTCACCTCGGGGCAAGCGCGATGGTTTCAGAGCACGCCCCAAATCAACGCATGTGGATTTCATTTGCTTTTAAAATCCATATGGGAGTTCTAATAAAAATAAGTGATTGTGTATACATACCAAGGGGAAACAAAATGAAGGTTTTATTTATGTAAATTTAAGGCTGCTCGCTGTAAAGCTCACAACACATTATACGCTACTCAACAGTGAACATGTTACTGCTGGTTGGCTTTTAAAAGATCTTCCCTAAACACTTTGTTGATAAACTCCTCACACCTTCTGCAGCAAAACTAACACAGAATGGGACTTTCAGCCATTTCAAAATGCAAAAATCTTGCTATTTAAGACCTTTTTTTTTACAGAAAGGAGCAATTTTCATAATTTTGCTACAGTCCAGTCCCTACCGGCTGCACTTTGATACCCCGTATGCCGATGTGCTCCATTGAGCAGGAATAAGAGGTGTTTGCAGGACAAGACGGAGGGAAGAGGAGGCAGAAGTTCCTCTAACAGGATTTAAACCCAGGCTTTCCTAAGCCAGAAGACCCAAAGCCTGGAATCCCAGCTGGTGTCAGGGAGGGTTTTGAAGGGACCTGGGGGACTAATGGACAGGAAGCTCAACAGGAGCCAACAGTGTGCCCAGGTGGCCAAGAAGGCCAATGGTGTCCTGTCCTGTATCCAAACCAGCATGGTCAGCAGGACCAGGGCAGTGATCCTTCCCCTGTGCTCTGCATTGGGGAGGCCACACCTGGAGTGTTGTGGTCAGTTCTGGGCCCCTCAGCTCAGGAAAGACATTGAAGTGCTGGAGCGGGTGCAGAGAAGAGCAACAAGACTGGGGAAGGGACTGAACACAAGCCCTATGGGGAGAGGCTGAGGGAGCTGGGCTTGTTTAGTCTGGAGAAGAGGAGGCTTAGAGCTGAGCTCAGCACTCTCTAGAACTACCTGAAGGGCAGTTCTAGCCAGGTGGGGATTGGGCTCTTCTCCCAGGCATCAGCAATAGGACAAGGGGCCATGGGCTTAAACTCTGCCAGGGGAAGCTGAGGCTGGAGATTAGAAAGCAATTCTTTGCAGAGAGAGTGGTCAGGATTGGAATGGCTGCCCAGGGAGGTGCTGGACTCACCGTCCTGGAGGTTTTTAAACTGAGATTGGACATGGCGCTTAGTGCCATGATCTAGTCAATGGACTGGAGTTGGACCAAGGGTTGGACTGGATGGTCTCTGAGGGCTCTTCCAACCCAGTCCATTCTGTGATTCTGCAGCAGGAACCCACCTCTTCTTTATTTTATTCTCCAGCTTCACGACCGTCCCCTCTGCACACATGTGAAATAATGAACCATAAGGGGAAGATGTGAGATTTTGGTTATATCCGAGCCCCTCTTAAGCCAACAGCCCGACGCTGACAAGCTCTCTGCTCCACTAACAGGAGCCACCGCACGCAATTTCCTCTCTGTGGTTTCCCAGATTATTTTCCCCACCCTCATTCCCAACTCCGGCGCTTTGCTTTTGTTATTTCATCACATCTGCTTTAACCCCAACCATTTATTTTGCACACAACGATAACTGATCGATCCCGGGGTATTTGTTGCTGTCAATGGCAGTCGCGGCCGATCGATGGTGAATGGGCAGAACGCGGCACCGCGGCCATTGACAAACAGGACGGACCAACCGACGCGGAAAGTTCATCGTCATGAAAAAGCTGCTGAACAAGCCCAGCAAACCCACCGAGGGACGCGGACACAGCAACAGAAAGGAGGATAATGCTACAATTTGGATATTCAAGCCGCTTAATTTTCACTCTGCGCTGACTTTGTTTCCGTTTTATTTCACCACCTTTAGCGGAGAATCAAGTCCAGCCACGCTCAATTCCTTGCAATACGCAATCACTCTCCTGTGCATTAGAAATGCAGCTTCCCCCCTCTGGTCACAAAACAGTCACATAATTAGACCCGTTCCACTGAGCAGTACAATATCTATACCATGATCTAGATACGAGCCATACGTATCGGCTTATATAACTGGTTAAATTCTTTGTAACAGGTCCAGGTCCTCTCACCCAGGGTGAATGACACTGTAAACGTGTAAAAAAGGATTGAGTAGCCCTTTGGTCACGCCGTTAATCGTTTTAATTTGTTAATCATAATCATGATAATCATTTTATTTAAACATTCTTGCGGGTAAATCGTTTTATTTAATCGTCCCCACACGTAAGAACAGGGACTTTCTAAACACACGGCAGATGGGAAACACGAGCGGCTGAGCTCCGAGAGGCCTGGCATTTCACCGCACGGAAAAGCGCATTAACGGGCGCTGCTGCGAGCACCGACCGCTCCATTATTACCCTAAAACGCATCAACTCCTCTCCGGTCGCTTACAGCACCGGCGGCTATTTATAGGTGACGAACCGCTTCCCCAAATTTACATAACCGAACCCGAAAAATGGTGAGATGGGAGGGAGGGGGTCCTGAGGGGCCCTGGCTCTAGGGGGGTGGTACCGGGAACCGGCTGCTCGGGAAGCGGCTCCAGCGCGGCTGTTCCCGGCACCGCCGTCCTGACCGGGAACACCAGAGGACTCGCCCCCCCGGGCTGTTCCCCAACAGCCGCCGTTGGGGTTGGTGACCCCCCAGCACCACGAGCTCCTTTGAGAAGAGCATCCGCCACCAACACAGATGGAAAAATAGGGATTCCCATGCGAGAATATTTCGCCGTCCCCTCCCGCCGGAGCGGGACCCGGCACCACCGCCCGTGCGGACACAACTGATGTAATGCCCGCTCCCTTCTCACCTCCGGAGGGGCCGTCGGGCTCCTACAACACCCTCGTTCCCCATCATTAAACCCTCCCCAGTGTGAAATGAGGACATAGGGGTCACGGGTGGGGGTGGAATGCTGCAGTGCTCCCAGGTTACATGATAAAGAGGTACAACCAGCACCCCAGAAACCGGCCCCACCTGGGCAGATCTCCCGGGATCTCCTGCCCATCCCCGGCACACACGGACCTACCGCAGCCGGGATCCCCCTCCGAACCGCAGCGCGGGCCCCGCGGCTCCTCGCGCCCCGGCTTTCCGCTCACACGCGCTCCCCTTCCCCACGGACTTTCAGACTTTGCCTTGGATCATCTGCAGCTTCTGCTGTGGAGCATCTTCCAGCTTCCCCACCCCCACATCAGCTGGGCAGCGTTTGCACCAGAAAGGAGCGGAGGGGGGGAGGGGGGGGGGGAGGGGAGGAAGACACCCAGATTTTTAATAGAAAAAAAGCTTGTGAACATGCAATTCCCTCTCCCCAGGAAGGAAAAACACATAAAACTGCCCTCAGCATTCCCCCCAAGTCTGTGCGGTGGGACGAAGCAAGAGCGCAAACCGCGATGCCAACATCTGGGTCGGGATGGAGCTTCAAAGCCCCCCCGTCCATCTCCCCCACAAAACTCCAAGTTGCCCCCTCCCCTGGCAGCGAGGCTGGGGATGCTGACCGGGGGGTGGAGGCCGGACCGGCTCTGCAGCGAGGGCTGCGGGGGGAAGGGACAGGAGAACTCCGGCTCTCCCTCCCCACAATGCAGACAAAGAGCACAGCCCCCAATTTAGGGCCTGGGAGAAGGGGCCCGAGCGCCCCCCGAGCTGGGGGGGGTGGGGAAGGTGCCCAAAGGGAACTCCGGGCCCGGGGGTGCAGCGGGAGATCCCCCCTCCCGGCACCGGCCGGGGGCCGCGGACCCGGGGCCGCGGCCGGTTGGGGGCTGGGACCCCCCGACTTCCCGGGGGAGCTCGGCCGGAGCGGGGGCACCGGAGGATGGACCCTCCCCGGTGGGGCAGCCCCGGGACCCCGCGGAGCCGGGAGGGCGGCGGTGATGGGGAGAGCAGCGGGGACACCTCGGTACCCCCTCCCTGAGCGAACGGGCGAAGTCTCCTCCGCAGGGTGGGGAGGGGAGAGGCTGCCGGGGCCCCCCCTCACTGCAGGCGGATTTGGGGCGGGGGTTCCCCCGGCCCCCCAGCCGGCTCCGGGCTGCACCACAGAGCGCTCCCCACGCAAGCCAAGAGCTGCTGGAAAACCGCTCTGCGGCAAAGCCCCCGCCCGGGGTGGGGGGGATGAATTAAAACCAAATAAATTAAAAAGCCGGGGAGCACAGGCTGGGAGCCCCCGCGCCGGGGCCGCAACTTACTGTGGCCGCTGCACTTAGCGCGTCTCCCGCAAGGCGTTGCTGGACTGCGGAGGTGGGGGAGCTGCAGGAGGAACTGCGGTTGTCGCCATCTTGGTGGCTGCGCTGCCTGCGCTGCCCGCGCCCCCCCCGCCCCCTGCCCCGCCCCGCCGCGCCGCCAGGGGGCGCACGGAGCGCGCCAAAACTCCCGCGCGGCTGCGGGGGGAGCGCGGGAACCGAACCCTACAAAACCGCCACAGCCCCGGGGATCCCCCACCCCAGGAGGGGCCGCTGCCCACGGAGCTGAGCCCCGTCTGGGCGGGGAGGCCACCCGGCGCTTCCCGCCCGGAGCGCTGCCGCCAGGTTAAGCCGAGCTTTGTTGAGCCGCGCCGGTCGCCCAGGGAGGAGCGGGGCCTGCCCAGCCGGTACCGGTACCACCGAGCCCCCACCGGCAGCAAACCGAGGGACTGGGGCTCAAACCAACAATTTCTAAGGATCGGGTCGAACTTTGCTCAGGGCAGAGTTTCACCTCAGTCTGATTTACCATCCACGAAGAACAGGCTGTGGAAATAAGCGCAAAAATCCCTTAAAAAACACACGGTGCGACCTGTGACAGATCAAGAGAGCAAAAGGAAGACTTCTACCAGGTACACATACATATATATATATATATATATATATATATATAAGTTTCAGGATAAGCTGAAACTTCCAATGGCCACGCACATCACAGATTGCATCGCCAAGAAGAGCTCTGTGACCTCGTTCCCGCGCTATATGGAAACACTAAGATTTTACAAAGGAAATAAAGTGCCAAAATGACATTTACGTCTACGTCCGATACATCTGAGCACGGTGTTGGCTTCTTCCTTCTAATCACCACTGCACCGGTAGATTCTTCCCAAAGGTCCTTTTCTGGGAGCTGCAGAGCCCACTGAAGAGCTGGGAATTTCCTATGGAACACTGTCCTCAGCTACAACCCCATCGGAAATGCACGTTTCTTGTTTTTTCCAGTAAAATAGTGAATAAGAGTGCTAATAATTGACCCAAGTTACCCTTTTTCAGTTAAGAGACAACTCCTCCTTTATACATAGAATTTATGCCTATAATTTCACGCCAATTTTTACTGTTGTGTAGTTCTTCTCCATTGCCCGTGCTGCTGAAAGAACAACCTGAAACACTGTTATTAGGTTAGAAAATAAAAAGCATCCCCTTGCAGAAATGTCCTCTTTGCAGAGTTTTCAATCTCTGTGCACTGGGAGTTTTGCTTTAGAAATGACACAGGAACCAAACCCGCCCAGGTTACATCGCTGACTTGTATGGGGCTGCGCTGCTGTAACACAAGGGCAGACGCAACCGATGAAGTGTGGTATGTCAAGCCATAACCAATCAAAAGCAACTCCGTATTAAATCAAGCTACAGATTCTGAGAAGTTTTCAGTCCAAACTGGACCTTGTTGTCACTAAGGCTTAAATTTCCAGCAGATGGGAGATACGTGGAGAGTAACCCACTGAAATGTAAGAAAAAGAATCCACTGATAACAAAGTGCTGAGAAACAGGAGAGCAGCTCCCAAATACAGAGTGTTTAAGGGTCCAAACGTGAAAGGTCACTCAAATAACATAAGAAAAAATAGCTAAGGGTGCCAGCAGCTTGAAGCACATGGTGCTGCACCCAGTGAAGGTGCCGGAGAGGGAGGGAAATGAGGGAGTGTGACAAAACCCAAGTTCCTAATGACCTCTGCGGTCCTGGCACAGCCTCGATCCACAGAGTTCAGCATAATCCCTACACAGAGTCGTATTTTTGCAGCCATTGTCCAGTTCATCGTCCCGCAGGTCGAAGGGAACGCTCCGAAAATGAGCACACTGGGGTCCAAAAGTGTTTCCAAACGAACGCTGCCGGGCGAAGCAGAGCAACCCTGCAACCGCAGCCACTGCAAGCACCAGCAAAGCCAGTAAAAACAGCTCATGGAAACCATAAACCCCTTGCTGGGGTTAAAAGAGAATGAAAACACCCAGAACTCAGGCAACCGAAGGAAGGTAATTCTCGACGTGAACAATCAAGACGCGGCGCTGGCTCTTTAAGGAGCACACAGCAGCTCTGTACAGAACATAATATAAAATATGCTTGATAAGGATACTGCCTTTTCCTTATTTCACCATTCCAGCCCTCGCCTCCCTTTGTAAACTCCAAGTTGCCTCCTCAGTCCCCAGGTTTGCAGACAGGGATCAAATCCTGTGCAAAGCGCACGGGGCCTGTGCTCCTGCAATCACACCCGGCTGGAACGGGCATCGCGCACGGAGCCAAACAACGGTCGGTAGCTGGGACGACCTTGGAATTTAAACTATAGTCTAAAATACTTAATGGTGGGTGCAATCCTGTTGTTACACAAGTGGACGATGTTCTTCACAAGCTCTATATCACCCATAGATAAAGCAATATCTAGGTTGCTGGGAGAGGCGATCACCACAGAGTCACAGAGTGTCAGGGGTTGGGAGGACCTGGGAAGCTCATCCAGTGCAATCCCCCCATGGAGCAGGAACACCCAGATGAGGTTACACAGGAACCAGGCGGGTTGGAATGTCTGCAGAGAAGGAGACTCCACAACCCCCTGGGCAGCCTGGGCCAGGCTCTGCCACCCTCACCAGGAACAAGTTTCTTCTCAGATTTCAGTGGAACCTCCTGTGTTCCAGTTTGCACCCACTGCCCCTTGTCCTGTCACTGGTTGTCACCAGAAGAGCCTGGCTCCATCCTCCTGACACTCCCCCTTTCCATCTTGATCCCCAGGAATGAGTCCCCCCTCAGTCTCCTCTTGTCCAGCTCCAGAGCCCCAGCTCCCTCAGCCTTTCCTCACACGGGAGATGCTCCACTCCCTCCAGCATCTTGGTGGCTGCGCTGGACTCTCTGCAGCAGTTCCCTGTCCTGCTGGAACTGAGGGGCCACAGCTGGACACAATATTCCAGGTGTGGTCTCCCCAGGGCAGAGCAGAGGGGCAGGAGAACCTCTCTGACCTACTGACCCCCCCCTTCTAACCCACCCCAGGTCCCATTGGCTTCCTGGCCACAAGGGCCCAGTGCTGGCTCATGGTCACCCTGCTGTCCCCAGGACCCCCAGCTCCCTTTCCCCTACACTGCTCTCTAATAGCTCATTCCCAACTTACACTGAACCTGGGGTTGTTCCTGCCCACATTCAAGACTCTGCACTTGCCCTTGTTCTATTTCATTAAATTGTTCCCGCCCAGCTCTCCAGCCTGTCCAGGTCTCTGATGGCAGCACAGCTTCCAGTGTCACCACTCCTCCCAGCTTGGTGTCACCAGCAAACTTGCTGACAGTCACTCTATTCCCTCCTCCAAATCGTTGATGAATATATTGAACAATACCAGCCCCAGCACTGCCCCTGAGGCACTGCACTGGATCCAGGCCTCAACTGGACTCTGCCCATTGACCACGACTCTCTGGCTTCTTCCCTCCAGCCAGTTCCCAGTCACCTCACTACCCAATCGTCCAGTCAATCATGCGGTAAGTGTGCCACGAGCATGCGGCGAACGTGCAGCGAGTGTGCACGGCACACGTGGTGACACGGCACCACAAAACTGATACGCAAAATACATATAAAACGCTGTTACTAGATGAGCCTCGTCCTCAGAGCCCCTATACTGACACATTTTTCCTGTGCTTAGACCCTTCATTTTCCACTCTCCCTCCAATGCAGATCACACCTTCAAGAGGTCTCTGTCAAGGCCGGGAGGTTCATGAGAACTGTTTCCCAGTTAATTCATTAGGAATGTTTTCCAGTGCACCCCCGGGACACCAGGCGCAGGTGCTGCTGCCCCGGCCACCGTTCACCTTTCCGGCGCTTTCCCGCAGTATCGCGGCAAGGAACCAAAACCCGACGCAGATTATAATAATGTACTAATGACTCTATTTTGTGCCCCATACACACCCAACTAATCCACGCAGAAAGTAATTCCTGTTGTTCGTCTTTATTTCTGAAATGCAGCTGCCACAAGGTGGAGGTATGAAGGCGTGATAGAGTTCATTAATAAAGCAGTTTAATAACGATGCTGCTCAATGCTGGATTTTATAGTCACTTTATTACCACTAGAGGGAGGAGGCAACTCATGGGACAACCTATCGCTCAAGAGGAAACAAAAACTCTCCAATACGGTTCACAACAGAACCGTCTTCACTAGGGATTTGAGTCCCCTCCTTTCCCCGCACTAGACTCACCTGGAGCAGAGCAATTAATGCTCTGCTCAATTAATGTAGGGGTTGATCCACATGGCTACCAAGCGCTGGTGGCTGCAAAGTTGCTGACTCAAGCTTACAAAGTTAATAAAACGGAGCCATATACTTTACGCAGATGATACAGAATTAACCAATTGTTTCTCTCTGTTTCATGATTCCTGCCAAACACAACAAGCAAAGCAAGTTCATTCACTGCAAAGGAGCCGGAATGTGCATTTGAAAGTGTTTTTGGTGTCCACAAAGTGCAAAGACTGAAAACTGCTGTCGCACAGAGAGCACAGACCATGTCACAGACCAGCTTATCCAGCTAATTACAACAGGGAGGTACGTTAACTCTTACAAATGCGTTTTAAATGAAATGTTGATCCAATTCCTAACGAAATGCCTGCAGCAAACCCAGAGTTCAAATACAATTCCTCTGGTCCACTAAAAACACCACGCGGTGGCTTTAAGAGATATGTTCAGTAACCTGAAACCACCAAACACCAAATGAGGACGTTTTGTGGCATTTTGCCAGTGGTTACACACAAAGTTGTTCTATTCAGCTCGCCCGTTACATAAGGGACTGGGAGCTCGTCCTGTGCCGAAGCTGGGACGCCCCGTCCCTCTTTGGTATGCAGTCCGGCTGCTCCCTTCCCTGCCTTTGAAACCAGCTTTAAAGCCACCAGATCGGTGCCAGGAGCTGAACACACTGAAGAGGAACACGGCAAGCACACGAATGCAGCTCTGCCTGAATTTCCAAGGTTTTAACGCACAGAAGAGTTAGTTTAGCTCAGAACGGACGCTCTGCCCCGCGCCGGGGATGCCGGCGGCCAGCGTGCTGTGCCTGCGCGCCTGCCTGGCGCTGCTGGCCATGCCCATCTACCTGCTGGCCTTCCTGGGCATATGGGAGCCTTTCTGCAAGAAGGTATTTTTTCCTTTCTTCTTAGAGAAGCTTTGTGCAATTCACGAGCGGAAAGCCAAGAAGCACAAGCAGGAGCTTTTCCGTAACCTCCCCGACTTTACGAGCCCCTCGGGAGAGCTGAAGCTGCTGGAGATCGGGACCGGCTATGGCGTCAACTTCCAGTTCTACCCGCCGGGCTGCAGAGTCACGTGCACCGACATCAACCCCAACTTCCAGCAAGGCCTTTCGAAGAGCATGAGCAAGAACCAGCACCTCCGCTACGAGCGGTTCCTGGAGGCCGCTGGGGAAGACCTGCACGTGGTGC
Source organism: Columba livia (assembly GCF_036013475.1). Lineage (NCBI taxonomy): Eukaryota > Metazoa > Chordata > Aves > Columbiformes > Columbidae > Columba > Columba livia. The sequence goes on along the minus strand of NC_088630.1, from coordinate 2,130,310 downwards.
CCAGCGGCTCCGTGGACGCCGTGGTCTGCACCCTGGTCCTCTGCTCCGTGCGCGACGTGAGCGCCGTGCTCAGGGAGGTGCTGCGAGTGCTGCGGCCCGTGAGTATCCCAGTACAACGTTTCATTATTACCTTTGTCACCTCTTCCAAAAGAAAAGCAAACCAAAACTTTTAAAAGTTGTTTCTGAGCTTACACACCACACTTGGTTTACTTCCCTACAACCACTCTGCACGGCTAAATGGTACAAAGCAGCAACACACAAGTCAGTTTGTCCTGTAAGTCAAAGCCAAAAATTCACATAGAACTGCTACTAAATTGATAAGTAATTCCGTTCTATCGTTTAAAGCAGAAGCGGTTCCGTGGTGCCGTCCCCCCCCTGCACACACCAGATGTGCTCAGGGTGGGAAGCTCTGATCAGGAGTCTGCGTTTCAAATAAACTGCTCGAGCCTCTTAAAACTGGGGCTGATCGACCTGTGTGAGCAGATCAGTCTAAACACCTTCATTCCCTGGAGGATACTAATCAAGCTAAAGATTTAAAAAGCTGTTTTGTTGGGGTATTTTTGCTATGGACTTTGAAATGGTATTTTCAAGACGATGCGCTGGGTTGTAAAAACTGATGAGTCTCAGTAGGATTAATACATTTCTGTTAGTTTCCTTTGAAACAAACAACATCCTAGCAACTGCATTTGAGGCAAAAAGACAAGAAATTATTTTAAAAGTAATATCAAATAATAGGTACAGCCTGCATGCTCTTTCAGTAGGCATTTTCAGTCTTTGCAAGTTGTCTGCTTATGTTCATTCCAATGGACACCAGAGTGAAAAGCGGGTGAGGAAAGGGTGGGAGAACAGAGACCAGTGAGCGAACCGCACACGTGGGGTCGGTGTTTGAAGAGGGGGACGGAGGGTTCAGATCAGTGTCACAGAATCCCAGAATGTCAGGGGTTGGAAGGACCTGGGAAGCTCATCCAGTGCAATCCCCCCATGGAGCAGGAACACCCAGATGAGGTTACACAGGAACCAGGCGGGTTGGAATGTCTGCAGAGAAGGAGACTCCACAACCCCCTGGGCAGCCTGGGCCAGGCTCTGCCACCCTCACCAGGAACAAGTTTCTGCTCAGATTTAAGCGGAACCTCCTGTGTTCCAGTTTGCACCCACTGCCCCTTGTCCTGTCCCTGGTTGTCACCAGAAGAGCCTGGCTCCATCCTCCTGACACTCCCCCTTTCCATACTGATCCCCAGGAATGAGTCCCCCCTCAGTCTCCTCTTGTCCAGCTCCAGAGCCCCAGCTCCCTCAGCCTTTCCTCACACGGGAGATGCTCCACTCCCTCCAGCATCTTGGTGGCTGCGCTGGACTCTCTCCAGCAGTTCCTGTCCTGCTGGAACTGAGGGGCCACAACTGGACACAATATTCCAGGTGTGGTCTCACCAGGGCAGAGCAGAGGGGCAGGAGAACCTCTCTGACCTACTGACCACCCCCTTCTAACCCACCCCAGGTCCCATTGGCTTCCTGGCCACAAGGGCCCAGTGCTGGCTCATGGTCACCCTGCTGTCCCCAGGACCCCCAGCTCCCTTTCCCCTACACTGCTCTCCAAACGGCCTCCAACCATATATCACCGAGAAGAGCCTGGCTCCATCCTCCTGACACTCACGCTTTATATATTTATAACCATTAACGAGGTCACCCCTCAGTCTCCTCCAAACCAAAGAGCCCCAGCTCCCGCCAGCACTCAGGGCCACTCTCTGAAACAACTTTGTTTTCCCCAGGGAGGCGCCTTCTATTTCTTAGAGCACGTGGCCGCCGACCACTCCAGCTGGAAGTATTTTTGGCAGCAGATCTACCACCCGACTTGGAAGCTCCTCTTCGCCGGGTGTTGCCTGACGAGGGAGATCTGGAGGGACCTGGAAGAGGCCGCGTTCTCGGAGCTCAGCGTCCGGCACGTCCGCGTCGCGCTGCCCTGGACGCCCATCGAGCCGCACATCATGGGCTTCGCCATCAAGTAACTCACCCCACAGAAAGTCCTTCTCATAACCAATACCACACAGCATAGGCTAACCCAAATATAGGTTAAATGGTGAAAGGCTTTAATTAATTTTCTGATTCAAGCATCAAATGGGTAGAGAGGGTCAGTTTTCTGAACTTCTATGAAGCCTTTGCGCTGCTGACCAAGCACAGCACAGCCATGGGGGATCCCAGGAGGCTGTAGGAGCACACGAAACAGCCCAGTAGGCAGGAAAAAAAAATTAAAAATAAAAAAAAACCCTAACTATTAACTCAAGGAATCTTCTGCCTGTGTCTGGTTCACTGTGGACAAGGATTTCTCCAGGGATCCCCACACTCCATCACAGCTGTTCATGTTCCCGCCTCACAGAAGGAGCACTCGGATACAACCCCCTAACTCTGAACTTTCACTCAGTAGCAAGCTGTTTATTTACGAAAACAAACAAACAACACACAAAAAAAAGGGGGGGGGAGAATAAAAAAGAGGGTGTGTAGAGGGTGTGTGGGGCGGGCGGGCACACGCTGCTTCTCCAGATAACATCTCCCGAAGTCTCTCGGTCACTTGCCTGCTGCTGCGCCCTCCTCGCATCCAACAGCGTTGACTACCGAGCAGAACATTAAAAAGCCGCGTGTTTAACGTTAAACGTTTAACTCGGGCAGTTTCTTGCGGAGCCGCCGCCGCCTCAGGGGCCGTTGGTGCCGCCTCAGGGGCAGTTGGTGCCGCTGGCGCGCGCCGGGCCGGCCCCGCCGCCATTTTGTCCCCTCGAGGCAGGATGTGGTGGGGCCGCTTCACGGCCGCCCGGCTGCTCCGGCTGCTGGTCCTGGCGAGCGTCGTGCCCCGGGTGGAGGCCCTGGGGCCCGAGCCTGAGGGTACCGGGGCCGGTCCGAGGCGAGGGGGACGCGGAAGGGCCGTGGCGGGAAGTGGAAGGGCCTGAGAGGGCGGGCGGGGCGGGGGAGGGGAGGGGGACGGGGCGGGGTGGCCCCTGGATACCCACAGACACAGGGAAACTTCGCCTGCTCCTCGGTCATACGGACTCACAAAGCAGCAGTGAGTGGAACCCACTTACCCTCAGTGTGCACAAGAATTCCATACACCAGAAATACACCTGTAACCAGGCTGAGGGGAGACCTTAGTGCAGTCTCCACCTGCCTGAAAGGAGCTTGGAGCATGGAGGGGGTTGGTCTGTGCTCCCAAGTGATAAAACAAGAGGAAACGACCACAAGTTGCACCAGGGGAGGTTGAGGTTGGGTATTAGGAAAAAATTCTTCATGGAAAGGGCTGTTGGGCATTGAACAGGCTGCCCAGGGCAGTGGTGGAGTCACCATCCCTGAAGGGATTTAAAAGGCGTTTAGACGAGGTTTAGGGACATGGTTTAGTGCTGGCTTTGGGTTATGGTTCAACTCGATGATCCTGAGCGTCTCTTCCAACCGAAATGATTCTATGATTCTATCCTATGAAACCCATCTCACGCAACTTGAGGCAACAGCCCCAGGGATCTGCAGAAGCTCCTGCTGCCAACACCCAGAGTCCCGCGGCGCTAACGCTGTGGCCTGAACAAGAACCAAACGCCGCCGGCGCGGCACAAGCCGCACTAACGCCTGTTGTGTTTTGCAGAGTGCGGGGAGCGGCCGCTGCTGGACGGGCCGTCGGGCTCGCGGGTGGTGGGCGGGCAGGACGCGCGGGCGGGCGCCTGGCCCTGGTCCGTCAGCCTGCAGCTGCGCCCGCCCGGCGCCCCGCACACGCACGTCTGCGGAGGGGTGCTGATCACCGACAGGGCCGTGCTGACCGCCGGACACTGCGTCACGGGCAGGAGGTGCGTGGTCCTGCTCGCTTGTTAAGCGTGAGGGAGCTGTCTCAAGGTGTAGCGAGGAGAAGAGGGTGATTGGGGCGGTCAGCATGGCTTCACCGAGGGGAAGTCGTGCTTAACCAGCCTCGTGGCCTTTTATGACATAGCCAGGTGGAGAGATGATGGTAAAGCAGTGCGTGTGGTCTATCTTGATTTCGGTAAAGCATTAGGAGTAGCAGAGAAGCTACCTGATCTAAAGAAAGTTGCAGAATCCCAGAGTGTCAGGGGTTGAAGGGCCCTGGAAAGCTCATCCAGTGCAATCCCCCCATGGAGCAGGAACACCCAGATGAGGTTACACAGGAACCAGGCGGGTTGGAATGTCTGCAGAGAAGGAGACTCCACAACCCCCTGGGCAGCCTGGGCCAGGCTCTGCCACCCTCACCACGAACAAGTTTCTGCTCATATTTAAGTGGAACCTCCTGTGTTCCAGTTTGAACCCATTAACGCTTTTCTTACCATTGGTTGTCAGGTTTCCTCTCTCCTTTCCTTCCTGCCTGGAAAGATCTAAGTGCAAAGGATCGTCTTTGTTCGTATGGGACAAGATGTGCCTGGTTGTTCTGCAGGCTTATTTATGAAGTGAATGCCAAGAGGAGAGGTAGCTCTGAGAGGATCAGCGTACACGTCTGAGCTACTACCTTTGGCACAGTTACAATAATACTGTCAACACATGGAGATTTTTTTCCCTTCAACCTACGAATTTCTAATTGCATATATTTCCTGCTCTGGTGGGGGGATTGGACTAGATGATCTTACAATCCCTGACATTCTGTGATTCTGTGATTTGACACCATCTCCCACAGCATCCTCACATCTGAACTGAGGAAGTGTGGACTGGACGACTGGGTAGTGAGGTGGACTGGGAACTGGCTGGAGGGAAGAAGCCAGAGAGTCGTGGTCAATGGGGCAGAGTCCAGTTGGAGGCCTGGATCTAGTGGAGTCCCTCAAGGGTCCGTACTGGGACCAGTACTATTCAATATATTCATCAACGATGAAGGCTATGTGATATATGAGGGAATAGAGTGACTGTCAGCAAGTTTGCTGGTGACACCAAGCTGGGAGGAGTGGTGACACTGGAAGCTGTGCTGCCATCAGAGACCTGGACAGGCTGGACTGGGCAGACAAGAACCTGATGAAGGTTAACAAGGGCAAGTGTAGGGTCCTGCACGTGGGCAGGAACAACCCCAGGTTCCAGTGTAAGTTGGGGAATGAGCTGTTAGAGAGCAGTGTAGGGGAAAGGGACATGGGGGTCCTGGGGACAGCAGGGTGACCATGAGCCAGCACTGGCCCTTGTGGCCAGGAAGCCAATGGGACCTGGGGTGGGTTAGAAGGGGGTGGTCAGTAGGTCAGAGAGGTTCTCCTGCCCCTCTGCTCTGCCCTGGGGAGACCACACCTGGAATCTTGTGTCCAGCTGTGGCCCCTCAGTTCCAGCAGGACAGGGAACTGCTGCAGAGAGTCCAGCGCAGCCACCAAGATGCTGGAGGGAGTGGAGCATCTCCCGTGTGAGGAAAGGCTGAGGGAGCTGGGGCTCTGGAGCTGGACAAGAGGAGACTGAGGGGGGACTCATTCCTGGGGATCAGTATGGAAAGGGGGAGTGTCAGGAGGATGGAGCCAGGCTCTTCTGGTGACAACCAGTGACAGGACAAGGGGCAATGGGTGCAAACTGGAACACAGGAGGTTCCACTTAAGTATGAGAAGAAACTTGTTCCTGGTGAGGGTGGCAGAGCCTGGCCCAGGCTGCCCGGGGGGGTTGTGGAGTCTCCTTCTGTGCAGACATTCCAACCCGCCTGGTTCCTGTGTAACCTCATCTGGGTGTTCCTGCTCCATGGGGGGATTGCACTGGATGAGCTTTCCAGGTCCCTTCAACCCCTGACACTCTGGGATTCTGTGAGAGCAGATGGGCAAAGTGTCACCTGTGGTACCCGAACAAAATGAACGCAGGGACAGGCAGACACATCTCTCGCAGCGCAGCCCCTTGTTGTGCAACCCCCGTTCACCCACCCCAGGCACTGGGCGTTCCTCCAAGGAGCAAAGTGTCCCCTTGGTCACCTTTGCTGTGACAGTTTGTGCTACCAGCCCAGCACAGGATCAAAGTTACATCTTTGTAAGTCACCGCTGAGAGGCATTCGATGCGTGTTTCTGGCTTGGTCCTGAACCATCTTTGTTATTTTTAATAGAGGGTCATTTGGTTTTGATCTAGGTGACATTTTTATCAGGTTTTGGGTAAAATCTCCTTCAAACAGGCTTTGTAATTGTACTTCAGCTCCTCCGCTGCGGTTCAGCTGATCCCTGTTGGTTTTGACCGTTGCAAAATCTGCAGAGTAGTTCCTGGCAGTTCATAGTGACTGTAAAAATCCCTGAACTTTTCAATTTGATCACTTAGCAGAATTTGATCACTTTGTTAGATCAACTCCTTTTACAACCATTAACTTAGAGAGGCAAATCGCAACTAATCCAGTTAATTTTTACCTTACGCTCTGGAGAATTTTGCAGGTTAATCTGAATTTTATAGCCTGCCCTTTGATCACCACAGGCCAAATGAAATCCTCAACACTGGTAAAGATTTTTTCAACATACTTGAATAGAAATTAGGTCTGAATGCCTCTGGCCCTATTTCTAAATTTAATATTAAGTTGATATTCATTATGTGTAACTTCTGGTTAATGGATTTCCCAAATCCAGGTACAAGCACAGTCTATGAGCATTGTGGATATAAACCTACTTCCTTTCTGCAAAATAAATCCGTGTTTTTATCATTTCAAGTGACTGAGAAATCCTTAATCCGAATTCACCTTAACAGCCAGAACCACCATATTTAGCCACATTTGTTCCAGAAAAATCTTGCCTACAGAATTTTCAATGTATATTCCTAAAGGTGCAAAAGCCAAGAGTAAAACAATCGGTTAAAGCGATGCCATCAAGAAATGTATTTACTTAAACATCATTGTAAAAATAGTACGTGAATTCTCTCCTAGGGACCCATATTACTGGCGAGCTGTTCTGGGCATGAACAACCTTTGGAGATACAGCAAACACGCGGTAAAGAGAAGAATCCGAAGCATCACTGTGCATCCGGAATTCAAGAGAGAAACGTTTGAAAACGACATCGCGGTGTTTGAGCTCAGTTACGCCGTCCGCTTCAGCGACTACATCCAGCCCATCTGCTTCCCGCCCGCCCACCTGTACCCCCACATCGCCAACGAAACGCTGTGTTTCATCAGCGGCTGGGGACGGACGGAAGAGAAAGGTAAAAGTTCGCTTGTGCCGTCGATCAAATCATAAGCTACAAAACTAATAGCGGGTTTCAGTCCCTCCAGCTCACCGAGAGCTGAATTGGGTCAGGTTATCATCTCATCACATCATTAAATCCTTCTGCAATGATCTGCTTTCGGTGGGTTTGCCACTGAAATATTAGACTAACCCGTGTGTAACCAAAGCCATTTTCTGGCCTTTCTTCCAAGTATAACACGGAAAAGGGAAAATAAACTAGCCTGACTTTGGGATTTGTGGTACAGCTACTCAGTGTTGTCTGCTAGAAAAAGCTTTTTCATTGAACACCAAACAATTCTGAACCTTCCTGTGTGTTGTACAAATGGCTGCGCTCCCTCAAATCCCCTCATTAACCCCAAAGTGCGCAAACGATGCGGGTGGGTGAGGCGGTTCCGCGGCGCCACGGGGGCTCCATCGCTCACCTCTGACATTCCGAGCGAGTGAGCAGTGCCCTTATCATCCCTGTTTCTTCAGAATCAAACCGCAAAAATACCGTCACATCCGAGTCTGTAAATCCTTAACCCGCTTCAGTTTAAACCCGTTAGACACCGGCACAATCTATATCACATAAAAACACTTGAACGCGCTAAACATGTAAAAAAAAAGCGCATTAAGAATCGCTACACGCACCAGCATAAGTGTTTTACCTTTCTATATGGTGTCTTGCATTCAAGGTCAAACCTCGTCTGTGTTAAAAGAAGCACAAGTGGAAATCATCCCTTCCAGCGTGTGTAACAGCTCGGACGCCTACGGGGGGCTGGTGAACAGCAACATGCTCTGTGCCGGCTCCCGCACCGGAGGCATCGACACCTGCCAGGTGAGAACCGGCGTGACGAACGAAAACGGCACAAACGCTACGCGGAAAACACGTCCAACCGCACGAGAAGCGTCGGCAACGGAAACAGGGGCGAGGTGGGGATTGCAAAGCAAAAACACACCGCAAAAACACCCATGGAGAATTCAGTTAACAAAGGGAAATGTAGGCAAACTTACACAACACTCCCCACAAAGATGGGGATAAATATCACACAAACATACATGTAGATCCACATGTACATCGGTGCCGTGTGAAGCACGGCAGCATCTCACCTGTTTCGATGCTTTTGAAAGAGCGGCGGTGTTGGTTCAGTGAAATGGCAAGATTTTTATTTGAATGCTGAGTGATCTGCTACTTTTCCTCAGAAAAGACAATTTGTAGGTCAAAAGCACCGTCATGCACAAGCTGGGCCACGGCTGCAATACATTTATAATTAAAAACCATAATGTATTCCTAAGCACTTTGCCTGGTACGCGTCCTGCTTCCCTCGGTTTTCCTTTAAAGCCGGTGATACGGCAAAGATTGAGGGTTGCGTGTCCATCGCCACGTTTCTTGGGACTTACACATTGTCTGGGTGATATTTTCTCATATTAACCGACAAGGAAGTTCAGGGAGACAAACCTTAGATGGCAAAGGCGCAGAAACAAACCAACAACAGAACTTTGGTTAAAGACACTGACACGGGACGGGATTCCAGCCGAGGTCCAGTCACCCAGCACCACCACATTTTGTCTTCATTTGTCTGTGTGGCGGCATTTCTGACTTAATTCTACCCCGTTTCCTAAAGGGAAGATTTGTCAGGGCGTTTTCTGGTGTTGTCCGCAGGGAGACAGCGGTGGGCCCCTGGCGTGCTACCACCCCGCCACCAACAAGCACTACCTGGTCGGCATCGCGAGTTTTGGGGTTGGCTGCGGCCGACCAAAGTTTCCTGGGATCTACGTCCGTCTGTCTCAATACAGAACATGGATTAATATGGAACTTCTGATGATCAACAAGGCTGCAAATCCGGCGAGCGCTACACTCACCATCCTCCTGACTCTGATACGTGTGGTACTTGCGTAGACGAGCTGACGCCTGTTTCAGAATAAATCTAAGAGCAAAAGTCGTGTTTGCAATTCTCTTCTCGTTTTCTGTCGCTGATATCCGCACTAACCATAGAAAAAACTGTAACAGCCTTGGGCTAATAATGCGATTTAATATAGAAGTGTTACCAACTGAAGAGACTTTCTCTTTCTTTTCCTAACTCTGTTTCTCTGCTGTTCCAGCTCTCAGAAGCTGCAGGACTGGTTGGTGATCCAGAAGGCAGATGCTCCCTCTGCTGGGTGAACACACAGAGTGTTCGGTTGGCAGCGGCCCAGCTCACTGAAACCCGACAAGGAAAACGAAACCTGCAGAAAAAGGTCGTCTCCACTAATTATCTTGAGTGATGAGCAAAATTCACGCACAAACAACTTATTACTCTGACTGCTGAAAGGACCCATCGGCTAAAACATCTCTGGGTGCTGTTCCACAGACTAAAAGACCCGATCCCGCGGCACGTACGCACCCTTGGCCAGAACCACCGCGCCGCTACGTTCATTACAAATAAATCAGGAACAGCGGAATTAGATTTTGGCGACTTTATTTACCAAGGTCAAAATTTGCAACCATCTAATTGTTTCAACAAGTATTTACAATTCGTATAGAGCAGGTACTTGTGTTTGGAAACAACCAGCAGAGCAGAGTTGGCCACCACATCTCTTACCCTCAGGATACAGATTTTAGCCTCTTACAATCAAGATTTTGAAATAAATCCAAAATCAGCAGTGATCACTGAAAGAGCAAGCTCATGTTACTGTTTAATATTTCCATGATGAAAAAGAAGCTGCCCTTTCGAAACCACTATTTGAAGAGCAGAACGGACTCCTGTGATGTCTGGCAGCACTAAAACTGTTTCACTTGCCCAATACAGAATTTGCCACCTGAAATTCCACTGACAGAGGCACCAAACGCCTCTCCTGGAGCAGTTCCCCACTAGGACTGCCTCAACCCGATTAGTTTTGACGTGCAACAAAAGTTTGCGACACATTCGTGAACACAAACGCAGACTCCAGCGTGGCCGAAAGAAAACAGATCGTTGATCGTGTCCATAACAATTTGGAAACTTCCGAAAGAAATAAAGATTTATAGCCTACTAACATGATTGTGGAATGCCGGCGTTCTCCTACCATCTGCAAAGAGCTCTGCTTGCTAAGAAGTCCAAAAGTGAGCAAAATAAAAACCACCGTAGGGGAAGCGTTCCACACGGGGGAGCGAGCGCGGGTTGAGTTCATCCCGATCTGCGCCAGCACGACACACACACGGAGCTCGAACACCTCGGGAGGGCAAATCCAGAGCGTGATTCCCGCTGCCCGAACCGGACGCGGATTCAATCCCGCCCGTGGCAAATAGCGTCGTTGTGATTCATGAAGATGCGGGTCCGGTGTCCCAGAACCGCCGAGGTCGGACAGGACCCCCGGGTGGCGATTGGGAATCCCCAAGAGCGGGGATTCCGCACCCAAACCAGTCCCCAGCGCCTCAAACGTTTAATTTTCACCTGAAACACAATCATCCAAACTAGAATCTCCGAGAGCGATAGGATCTAATGTGCAGATATTATCAACGGTGGGGAATAAAAAGCCCTGATCTCTCTTGTTTTATTTTATAGTTTTCTTCTTTTCCCAATACCCCTTAGGATCCACTTTTTTTTTGCAAGCTGCCTACAGACATACAAAATGAATTCAAATACCTCCCATGCCAAAGAGGATCTCATTGACTTTGGACTACCCATAAAAATATACGCTTGAAAATCTGCTTCACAAAATATTTCATTTGTTTACTAAAATGAAATATAGAAACTGCCAAAATACGTATAGAAACTCAATTTCGGAATTTGCAAAGATCACCATTTAGCTACAAAATATACCAACCATCTACCTGTTTTCAATAGAATATTTTCTTACAAAGATATCAGTACTTTGCAAAATATCACCTACCGTACAAAATTAGGCCGGAAATCTCGCACGACTTTCGCCGTATAAAGCATATATTAGAACCTCATTAACCCTTTGGTATATAACTTCAATTCTTTCATTGTATCCTTCCTCTATTTGGTTTGAATGTACCAAAGCACAGTAGGATCTCCAGACAGAAGCAGCGATGCGTGTTTAATTTAATCATCGGCATGCCGTTAATTTGCCAATTAGAGATGCTCAGCTACCGTGCCATATAAAATAAATGGATGTGTTGAATTCTCTTACAATAAGTCACCGACACCTTATTTCAGGGGCCGGAGCCGTTGTCATCGCCTCTCGCTGCTTCTGCAGATCCAAGTTCCATCGACACAGCAAACATTGAAGAAAGAAACCCCAACGTCTTAAACTGTCAGCTGAGAAACAACATAATTTATACCTCTAGCAAAGTATTCGCTTCTTTTTCTTTATCATCTGCACCTGTAAATAACAACTTACAGGTTACCATAAAAATATTTACATACAAATAACGCAGAAAAAGGATTGAAAAAGAGTAAGAAATCAAAACGTATACTGGTTATAAATGTTGCTAACAATGTCAACTATGGCAAGGACTCCATTTCATCCACGTTTTTACTGTCACCAAATTTCGCCTCCATCACAAGAGGCATTTGGAGAGATTTTCCAAGGAATTCCCATCACCTTTGGCTGGAGCCGCGATCTTGACCTGATAAAGTTTCCAGTTGTGCCAGCAGGAATTTGGGTGAGGTTTTCTCGTTCCTTTTTGTACTTTGTCACCAACATGTTGTAAATAAAATCTATATCGTCTTTAAGTTGTGAAATCTAGGTAGAAAAGTTTCATTTTTGACCTTTCATCTAGTTTAAAAAATTCAGTATAAAAAAACCCATTTCTCCTCTGATATTTCAACAGTCCACAAAAGTTTTACCCTCTTTGCTTACACGCTTTTATGACAGTAAAGATCTTTCAAAGTTTTTAGCTCCTCAATTAGAGTTTTGTTCTGATTTTCCAGGACTGCGACACGATTTTCCAGACATTTCACGTACTCTTTCTTCTTCCGACGACATTCACGAGCGGCTTCCCTGGAACAGACAAGCAGAAGCCACGGTTTCTTTCCAATCTGCGGTTGTTGGACACCACACTGATGAAGTCAGTTCTCAAGACTCGTAATTTGCCACAGAATCCCAGAATGTCAGGGGTTGAAGGGACCTGGAAAGCTCATCCAGTGCAATCCCCCCATGGAGCAGGAACACCCAGATGAGGTTACACAGGAACCAGGCGGGTTGGAATGTCTGCACAGAAGGAGACTCCACAACCCCCTGGGCAGCCTGGGCCAGGCTCTGCCACCCTCACCAGGAACAAGTTTCTTCTCAGATTTAAGTGGAACCTCCTGTGTTCCAGTTTGCACCCATTGCCCCTTGTCCTGTCACTGGTTGTCACCAGAAGAGCCTGGCTCCATCCTCCTGACACTGCCCCTTTCCATCTTGATCCCCAGGAATGAGTCCCCCCTCAGTCTCCTCTTGTCCAGCTCCAGAGCCCCAGCTCCCTCAGCCTTTCCTCACACGGGAGATGCTCCACTCCCTCCAGCATCTTGGTGGCTGCGCTGGACTCTCTGCAGCAGTTCCCTGTCCTGCTGGAACTGAGGGGCCACAACTGGACACAAGATTCCAGGTGTGGTCTCCCCAGGGCAGAGCAGAGGGGCAGGAGAACCTCTCTGACCTACTGACCACCCCCTTCTAACCCACCCCAGGTCCCATTGGCTTCCTGGCCACAAGGGCCAGTGCTGGCTCATGGTCACCCTGCTGTCCCCAGGACCCCCAGCTCCCTTTCCCCTACGCTGCTCTCTAACAGCTCATTCCCCAACTTACACTGGAACCTGGGGTTGTTCCTGCCCAGATTCAAAACTCTACACTTGCCCTTGTTAAACTTCATCAGGTTACTCCTCGCCCAGCTCTCCAGCCTGTCCAGGTCTCTGATGGCAGCACAGCTTCCAGTGTCACCACTCCTCCCAGCTTGGTGTCACCAGCAAACTTGCTGACAGTCACTCTATTCCCTCGTCCAAATCGTTGATGAATATATTGAATAATCCCGGCCCCAGCACTGCCCCTGAGGCACTGCACTGGGTACAGGCCTCAACTGGACTCTGCCCATTGACCACGACTCTCTGGCTTCTTCCCTCCAGCCAGTTCACAGTCACCTCACCACCCGCTCATCCAGACCCACTCCCTCAGTTCAGCTGTGAGGATGCTGTGGGAGACGGTGTCAATACCTTACTCAAGTCAAGGGAGATCACATCCACTGCTCTGCCATCATCCATCTATCTTGTTACGTCCTCAGAAAAGTCAATGAGGCTGGTCAAGCACGACGTCCCCTTGGTGAAGCCATGTTGACTGCCCCTAATGACCCTCTTATCCCTGATATGGTGTCTTGTAAAACCAGCTGTTACCAAAGAACCCAAAGCCCTGCCTGTAGCACCAGTCCTGTAGCCAGTTGTTTACAGACCAAATTCTTCTATTTCCTCCCATATCATCACCCAAAACTGGAAGGAGGGAAGAGAAAAATCACTTGAGCCTCAGACTCTTTTACCATCCGTCCCAAGGCCTTGAAGTCTTTTTCATTCCTGCCAGACTGCGGGATGCAGTTTCCTCCCCATCTGTCTGGAAGATCAGCAGTGGGTAGTAGTCTGTCGGGTGCACCAGGTTGGGGAGCGTCCTGGTGATGTCCCTGATCCGGGCTCCAGATAGACTGACACTTCCCTACGGTGAGCGTCAACTCTGCAGATTGGGCCCTCCATCCCTCTCAGAAGGGAACTGCCTACTACAATTACCCTTCTTTCTTTCTTATTCTGAGGCGGTCTTGAGGAGTGGGGCCAACTGCCTCTTTCTATGGGACCTCGTAGGTGGGCCTTGCACCACATCCTCACCCATCCTCACCCACTTCAAGATCCAGGGCCTCAAACCCATTATGGAGGGGCACCCGGGGAAGCAAAGCAGGTAGGGAGGGGGGTGCCCACGGCCCCAAACTGGAACCAGCTTCCAACCCTCGTCATCTTTTCCGTCCCCTACCTCTGGCCGACAGCGACAGGGCAGGGGCTGTCTCAGGTCTTCTCCCTCTGCCCGACAGGGCAAGGGGTTCATCACCTTTTGGGGGGTATCCCCCGGAGCCTCTCTGAGTGGCAAGCCAGGGAGTTACTCCACCAGCCGATTTCCTTTTCACACTCCCTGATGGTCCTCAGCGTCTCAATCTTCTCCTTAAGCTTTGCAACCATGCTGAGCAGATCTTGCACCTGCTTCCCTCACACCGGTGGGACGCTGGCCATCATCACCCGGCAGCAGCAGGCTCTGGCACTCCCTGCAGCCAGAAAGCTGAACAGCCACGGTTCGGGGCAGACAGTCTGTCTGAGTTGCTACAGTCTTCTTCAGACAAGCTCTCTTTCTGGTTGAGACCATGGTCGGCAACAGCATGAGACAGTGGCAATAGGTGAGTCTAACTAGCAAAAGGTGACAACCTCTACACCCTAGTGCTCGAGTTACCGCACCCGCTGCTGCAGCACAGCGTGGGTGCTGCTCACCCGTGTCACAAGCCGATTGCCCCTTCCAGCACCTGGTGGGCAGCGACACGTCACTGCCCTCCCAGAGGCTTTTTCAAGGTGAGGGGTGCGGGTGTGATCGCCCTCACCGCAGTAATGGCCACTCCACGTCAGCTGCTCTCGCAAGGGCTGCCGAGAGCTGCCGGATCTCTCGAGAACAAAAGTGCCCAATTGAGAGAAAAAGAACCCCAAAAACCAGCTTCTCTGTACCTCGAAGATTTCGCTTAATCGGGACCTGCCGAGCCGCCTCCGACCAGCTGATCTCAGGAACTGTCCTCTGCAGTTATATTTCAGGACACTGAACTAACAAATCAAAGCACTTACCTGTTCTTCATCAACCTTATTTCTCGTTTCAGCTGTGGATCATCCGTCTTACTTGTCTGCGAGGTCAGGGTGACGGGCGACGTCATGACCACGGTCTGCGGCAGGGCCGCGGTGGTCGGCGTGGTGCGGATCTGGTACGTCTGCATGTCTCCCGAGGCAGCTGTCGCGATAACAGCGCAACACATCAGAACGTCCCGCTTACGCTAGCGAAGGGTGTTGGAGGTTCCAGAAGGTGTTACTTACTCTGCACCACCACCTGGTTGCTGGGTACGAGGATCTGCTGCCCGTCGGACGTCTGTGCGTACTGCAGGATTGTCGTGCCGGGCTGGGCGCCGCTGGCGTTTGTCATGGTCAGCGTCTGCAGCCCCTGCACGTCGTCTGTGCCCGGGCTGGCCAGCTGCAAACCATTGGCAGCGATGGCGACTTCAAAGCAAAAGGAACAAGCACAAAAATATTTGTAGTTGTACGTTATTTTATATATATATATGTATATACATATATATATATATATCTATACACACACATATACAGATAGGGGTCAATCTATAGGCTGTACATCTGACTCCACTGCTGAAAAACAGAGTCATAGAATCACTTTGGGTGGAAAAGCCCCTTGAGATCATCAAGTCCAACCGCTAACCCAACCTTGGCTGGGTTGTCCTGAGAACCTCACGTCCGTCTGTCCAGCCCTCCAGGGCTGGTGACTCCAGCACTGCCCTGGGCAGCCTGTTCAATGCCCCACAGCCCTTTGGGGAAGAAATTGTTCTTAAATCCAACCTCAACCTCCCCTGGCGCAACTTGAGGCCGTTTCCTCTGCTCCTGGCGCTTGTTCCTGGGGAGCAGAGCCCGACCCCCCTGGCTCCAAGCTCCTTTCAGGCAGTTCAGAGATCAGAAGGTCTCCCCTCAGCTATTTCCTAACACTCCCCTTCAAACATTGTGTCTTAACATGCGAATATTGAGATAATGAAGCATCCAATTTATCTGGAGTCTTTAGATACCCGTCTATTTCCAACAGACCTTAATAACTTTATCAACCGTTACATAACTAACCAAACCTTTTGAGTTTCACCTTAGTCAACTATGTAACAAACAGAAATCTGTATTTTGAGGCAAGTTGAGTTAAAAATGCGTCCAGTTGGGCACGTATTTAGTGTAACGTACTGTACTGTCCGGTGCTGGTCTGGTAGATGGGGGTGGGAACGGACATGGATGTAACGGTGGAGACGCCCGGACTCTCCTCATCCCCTTTTCTGTTGCGTGTTTCTTCAGAAGAAAGATCTTTCAGAATTTTTCTGTAAAACAAGAGCTTCTTTATCAACTCTAAACCCAAGCAAAACCCATTACAAATTACTGCAACAACAGTTACAAACAACTCTCCCTATTTGGTATTATTTTGATGCACAGCAGGTTTTTGAATTAACGATGAGGTGACTGCCTCAAACCCTTGTACTTCCATTTCTGTTGTTTCTATAGTCTAATTTTTATTTAAATATTGAATTGTTTTATGAGCTGAGAGCAATTCAAGCCAGCTACTGATTTATAAATATGTGCAAATCAGCATGAATTCTGGATTTTCAGTCGTTATCCTCTAGAAGTCTCAGACATTTGGAGGGGTATAAACCCTGCACCGTTTCAGTTCTGCACAAACCACATCAGAGTTTCCACCAGAAACATTTTCCGGGGATAACTGGCAAATTAAGAGATTTTTCTGATTTACAACTTGATCCTCTAAATCTTGCAAGAATAGGCTTTGTATATCACATTAAAACCAGTTTGAGAATAAGCTCAAAAGGAGGAGGTTACTATAGGAAGGTTTAAAAATGAGATCTTTTGCTCTTCCAATGCACAGCAAGACTTTACCTTTCTGCATTTAACAGCCCTTGCAGAGCTCAAACAGCCCCTGTCCTCTAACAAACACCTATGAAAAACAGACACCTCCCTGTTTAATAGAAGAACCACTAGAAATATCAACTTTACGCATCTTTCCCCAGGGGCAAATGATGAATTAGTGGCAGTGAAATGAAGAGAAAAGCAGAACTGACAAGGTTTGATCACAGATTTCTCCCATGGAAGCTCCGCTTACGGTTCGTGTTTTCCTGGCCTGGCTATTCAGAATTGCTCTTTTCTACCATCATTTCTGACTGCATGCAAAATAATCCAATTCCTCCTAAATTATTTGTGCTGGTACATAACTCAAGATGAGATAAAGCCATCAGAAAGCACCGAGAAGAGGGATAAAACATTCAAATAATGAAAAGCCACGGCAGAAGCGGGAACAGGAATGACAGACCAGACCGGCAGGTAAGTACATAAACTCTTAAAACTTTCAGAATATTATTGTAAAAACCACTAAATTCTGTGTTAAGTTTCTAACAAACTTGCTATTTGAAAAGCTAAGACGTGGCGTTTGATTACACTCATTTCCATTGAATAAGTGAGTAAAATTACAGTGGATAAATCATTTTCTCTCTACCACATGGTGTTGAAACTGTTCTCCAGTTAAGTCAAAGTTTCCTCGTATCTAATACAGCATCCTCAAAACATTGACCCCATGAACGGATCCAGCGCGTTTCGAGAGAAAGAAAACTTAGAGGTTGACAGAATATATGAAGCTATTGAAAGTTGTTCTTGGTTTCAAACAAAAATACAAGATATATGACATGCGGTACTTACCGGTAAGACGGACGACGAGCTAAGATGCCCCGAGCTTTCTGTGAAGAGCCGATGCTGTCTGAGGAGTCCTGGGAATCGTCACTCTCGGACAAAGAAGATACCTAAAATATATATATATATTTATATATGTGTATATATATATATATGTATTTCATGTGGTTATCTGGTACACGTTTGAGAAACACCCAGAAGAGGTGACACATTTTAATTGTATGTTGAGCTAAAGCTGCATGAGAACAACCCAAATGAAGCTAATTACCAAAAGAATGTTAGATTTGTGGTTGCAGTGCTGCTTCCAGCACTTAGCAAACACCGTCACGTTAGGCAGGTCACAACGAAACAGAGACCACCCCCCCAAAAAAAAAGCTCGAGAAATCATCCCAAACTATTAAAAGCTGCAAAACATCTCCATGTGAAACTGTTCGTGCTGGATTAAACCGGAGGGTTCATCAATCCGGAAACGTTAAACCAGCAGCGATCGGCACAGGAACATGGGTTGAGCACAGGGACAAACATCAACTACCCAAAACCTTCTACGTAGACAGAGCAGCGTCTTTTGTTGGTCAGAACACAAGAGTCAAATGAAAATAATACTTAAGGCAGCAGCATTTCAGGGAGTAAACACACAAAGCACCAGCTCTATTTTTCTCCGTATCCTCACCCAGTTGGCAAGTGTGAGATTTTTCTCTGATGCTCCATTTAAATACGAGCTAACAAAGCATTTGTTTGTGTGCCGGCAACAAAAAGTCAAGAACGCACACAGCTCTGGGATAAACAGTTCTCAGCTGCTGCCACAGAGACCAACCTACTATCAACAGCTTTCAAAAGCTGCTCATCTGTTACTTCTTTTTCCCCTTTGAGCAAAAAGGCCACAACGTTCATGTATTACAGAATAAATGAAAGAATACAGTGGGGATGCTGCAATGAGAACGTGATGATGGGAAAGGGATCAGCAGAGACTCTAAGAATAGTCCAGTAAAACAGCAAAGAGGACGGGTTTGCTTTTCCGTGCTGTGATGTCACAGCACGACGACAGCTGGAAATGCGTTACGGTGTTATTTGTATTTGGCTATAAAACACACCGCTCGCCTGTTAAGAGCACGAAGAGCTGGGGGTTTGCGTTGTTTCTATAAAGTTTAATTTCAATAAATAGTTTAATTTCAACTCCAAAGGCAATTTTAGCGATACAAATGATTTCAAGCCTAAACAACCATCAAGAGCGATGTATCCCCAAAATATTTTTTTGGGGGTGGCTAGTAGATCGAGAGAGGTCCTCCTTCCCCTCTACTCTGCCCTGGTGAGACCACATCTGGAATATTGTGTCCAGCTGTGGCCCCTCAGTTCCAGCAGGACAGGGAACTGCTGGAGACGGTCCAGCGTAGGGCAACCAAGATGATGAAGGGAGTGGAGCATCTCCCTTATGAAGAAAGGCTGAGGGAGCTGGGGCTCTTTAGTTTGGAGAAGAGGAGACTAAGGGGGGACCTCATTAATGTTTATAAATATATAAAGGGTGAGTGCCATGAGGATGGAGCCAGGCTCTTCTCGGTGGCCAACAATGATAGGACAAGGGGTAATGGGATCAAGCTGGAACACAAGAGGTTCCGCTTAAATTTGAGAAAAAACTTCTTCTCAGTGAGGGTGACAGACACTGGAACAGGCTGCCCAGGGGGTTGTGGAGTCTCCTTCTGTGCAGACATTCCAACCCGCCTGGACATGTTCCTGTGCGACCTCACCTGGGCGTTCCTGCTCCATGGGGGGATTGGACTAGATGATCTTTTGAGGTCCCTTCCAATCCCAAACATACTGTGATACTGTGATACTGGATTGCTCGACATCTCCCAGCAGGGCCAGACCCGCTGTGCTGGGGCAGCCGACTCGGACCAGCCTTTCTGTGTCTTTTCCCACGCGTAAATGAGGATTGTCGGTGATTTACCAGCCGTTGCGCGTTACCTGCACTGTCTGCACCTGGGGGGAGTGGATGACGGAGGAGGACTGAGCGGTTTGGATGACTCCCTGCACCTGGACCTGCTCTCCAGGCAGCTGAACGACCGTCAGGGGGGCAGGACCTCTCAGAGACATCTGCAACAAGCACAAAACCATTAACAAAAGGGTCGTGTAGAGACACGTTGGAAAATCAGCGGAGAACACGCACCAGCAGAAGCTCATATGAAGTCACAGAAAACGTCCTTTAAAGATGAATGTTTTTGAGATACATAAGAAAAAGGCTGAAACAATCATTTGACTTAGGGGAAAATCAAATATGTGGCGTTACATGCAGAAGATTAAAACGCTGCCTAAATTCAGGCAGTTCTACATGAAGGCTGGCGAAGCAGAATTCTGCAGAACGACCCTGTTGAGCACGGCCACGCTTGTCCAACTCCGGCACACGCGCACATAAAGCCCCACGTCCCTGCCCAGCTCTCCAGCCTGTCCAGGTCTCTGATGGCAGCACAGCTTCCAGTGTCACCACTCCTCCCAGCTTGGTGTCACCAGCAAACTTGCTGACAGTCACTCTATTCCCTCGTCAAATCATTGATGAATATATTGAATAATCCCGGCCCCAGCACTGCCCCTGAGGCACTGCACTGGATACAGGCCTCAACTGGACTCTGCCCATTGACCACGACTCTCTGGCTTCTTCCCTTCGGCCAGTTCACAGGACATTTGTGGATATTCTACCCTGTCTTTGCCTCGGGCGCTGATCCAAATTTTCCATCCAAATCTCCTTTTCCTCCATGGGGTGAACAGTGGACGAGCGGCCAAATTTCCCCGTTTCACGGGGCGGCGCTGCAGGAGCAGATTTTACCCCAAAAGATGCTCCTTCAGATGCAGAAAGTTGAATTCAGGCTAAAGCTTTGAAAGCCACGTTACCACGTAGCTAAGTATGTCAAATTCCCAACGTGATATGATTTATTACATTAAGCACATATGTGTTGGGCTCACATCCCAGTGTCTCCATGGTGCTGAGCACCCGGGATCACCAGCGCTACAAAAGGAGCTGTAAATACTTTTTCTGAAAAAAACCAAATGGTGAAGCTTAGATCCTTAATCCACGACTCGGCAGCTCCCACGCGCCAGCTCGACGATGATTTTGATGTATGTACGATATACAAACCGGGCTGCATTTTTGCATTGCATGAGCACGGAAATTCGTTTGTGTCTTTTGAACGCAAGCCACGTCGTTACCTCTGCCTCGGCTTTACCTGCGTGCTGATGTGCGAGAGCTGCAGGGCTGAGCCCTGGCCGGTCTGCGGCGGCGTCGCGGGGCCGGTGCTGCTGCTCTTGCTCACCTCTTCCATCATCACCTGCGGAAAACCAGTTCCACCCCGTTAACGACGGATCCGCACGGCGCCCGCCTCCCACCGACGCTTTGCACAACCCCCGTGCGTGTTTTTACTCTTATTTTGGATGTTTTTAATTCACTCTTGGACATCACTTTCTATTAGCGCAGCGGCTTTTGTCACCAGAGGGGTCAGACGCCCGCTGTCCGAGCTGAAGTTTTACTGTCAAACGTATCCACTGAATTTCCTGGGTTTTAGGGAAAAGAAGCCAAGACATCAAATCTAAGAGGAAAACCAAGAGGAAGCGTTTATTCCAAGGAATATCTTGCTCCAAGGAAAATAACTTTCAAGAATATTTTACCCAACTCCCAGCTAACCCTATTTTAAACCATCTGAGGGTGTATAGAAACAAAA
This sequence comes from Columba livia, assembly GCF_036013475.1. Lineage (NCBI taxonomy): Eukaryota > Metazoa > Chordata > Aves > Columbiformes > Columbidae > Columba > Columba livia. The sequence goes on along the minus strand of NC_088630.1, from coordinate 2,109,091 downwards.
CGGGTTGAAAAATCAAAGCAGAGCAGTTCTGCGCTTTAAACCCTGCCAAAGTCTCCTCAGAATGCAGTCAGCAACACTCGTCTCTAAGATCCAACATGTCTTGACAGCATCGCCGCTCCAGCACGGGGGGTTTACTGATTTGAGGTGGGTGAGGGGGTGGACCAGCCGCGAGCACCGAGAGATGATGGGAGAGCGTTAAAGGTTTTGTCACAGAAGGTTTGAAGCTGTGGAAAGGACAGTTGCTATGAGACTGGAAACGACGGCTCTTTCTGTGGAAATGTGAGTCATTGATTTTTCCCCGCTGAGATAAACCGCAGCTCTCGCCCGGCCGACGGTGAAAAGTCAACCAGAGCAGAACCTCGTCGGGCACAAAACTCCTCGAGAAATCACAGAAACGGGACTTTGTGGAGAGAAAACCGATAACCAAAGCCGCGTCCTTTGCGGCAGGAACAAACGCCTTAAACCTGGAGTAATTCACTTATATCAAAGCTATAACAGAGCAGAATTAGCAACAAGCATGTAAAAGGGATGCAGCTTCGCACGCCATCTAAAATACTTTGAGTTTTGGTATAAATCTACATTTTGTACCCCCGCAAAGTAAACACGGCGCCGTCAAACCGAAACCCGGGCAACAGCACAAGTTCAAATACATTTCCAACGCTACCGAAGCGCCCCATTCATTTCTGTAGCGCTGAACCAGCCCCCGGCTCCCTCACCCTCCGTTTTCGCTGCGTTATCGTCCCGGGAAAGACTCAGAACAGACTGTGAGAAACAATGAAACCACCCAAAATAAACAATGCGGGGAGAAAGCGCAAAGGTTTCTGCTGAGCCTCCTCGCGCAGGTGTGAAGTCCAACTTACAGGAACCAAAGATAAAGTATTTCCCGTTATAAATAGGGTTTGTGAGTTTAATTCATCTCCACTTGCTCTGTGCTATTCAATTAAATATTTATCTGGCTTTTAGTAAAATAGTATTAATAAAAAAAAGACTTAGTGAGGGGTTTTAATGAGGTGAAAATTGGTATTGCGTCTTATGGAAAATATATCAGGGTTTCATGTTTTTACACCGCAGATAAAGCTGCTTCCAATGTGGAATAAGTGTTTAGCGAAATGGGCTTTGGGTGAAGAGTTTTACACGTCGCCGAGTACAGATGGGGGAATCCAGAAAAGCAACACTTGATTTTATTAGGCAAGTTTAATTTATCACCCTGAAGCTCATCTATATCCCCTAATACCACATTCCTTAGTTTAAGCGACCGCTCAAGAGCCACGCACGCAAAAAACCCAAAACTAAATGACTAAGGAGAATCACTTAAAAAATAAACAAGAAAACCCCACTCCCACAACTTTAATCCTGATGGAAAATATCCTAAAATGCCAAAGAGCCGGTGCATTTGGAGACATCCTGAGCAGCAACGACCCCAACGAGATGTGAGCTCTTCACCTCAATCTCTTTCATTGTTCACATTTTGTTTCTGCCCGTTCGCAACGCAGATCACCCAGCACGGTGGTTTTCCCCACTTAAACGCTCATAAAAAGACTAAAATCGCGATTCCCAGCCTCGGATGGAACCTCAAAGCGTCATCAGGAGGTGAAGGACGAGGTAACAGAATAGAAAAGCTGCAAAGAGGAGCCGTGGAGCGAGAGCCAGGAGGATGAAACTGCCTTGTTCTGCCCTTGTGTATCTAGCACAGGGTGGTATTTCAGTGCTGAAACATTGTAAGAGGCAAGTGGGGTTGTTAAAAGACTTCATAAAGAATACCAGTCGCAGAATTTTATTCTCAAACGCTAAATACTAAAGGTCAACTACTGACATATACAAATCACGCAAAGTGATTTAAAACACTAGGTGAAATCGTACTCATCTGGTGAAATTTCGGGTTCCTTAGCACCTCAAAATAAGCCGCTTTCACCAGCTACAGCAGCTAAAATCTTATAGAATTAATTTTGCTATTAAGGCACTTGGGGAAAGTTTGTTCATCCAGAAGACGGACAGAACTCCAGTTTTTTCCAGGATGGAAAACATGCTAAAATACCAAAGAGATGGTGCATTTGGAGACATCCTGACGACCCGAACGAGACCGTTTAAACCATCTGAGGGTGTACAGAGGCAAAGGCACCTCCCGGTTCACGCCAGGAACCAAACGAGGAGACCCGAGTCAACGTTCCAGCCCCGGATCCGTCCCACACACCCCGAACAGCCCCCCAGACCCCCCCAAACCCTTCAGCACTTTCCAAACACGTTTTATTCCACTCGCCCCCGGCCCGGCTCAGGGAACGTTCCCATGATGAGCAGCTTCAAAAATCAATGTATATGTTGTATGGACCTAAGAGGTCTCGGTATTTATGAGAGGAAAATATCGCTGAGATCATTTACAAACAATTTGCATCCAGCTGCCTTGAATCGGCCCGACACTCGGAGTGCTGGAAGACACATAAACCAGCGTTCGGGCAAAATTAATGGAAAACAGGTAATCCCGCCATTAAAGACTAATGATTGTTTTCCATGGGTCGGGCGAGGAAACCGCCGCTGTCAGCGGAGCCGAACGGGGCTGAAGCCGCTACCGAGAGCTCGGAGCCGCCTCCGGGCCCCGCGACTCCCCCGGGCCCGGGGAACCAGCGGCCGGGGCGAAGCGGCCCCGCGGGCCCGTCCGCGGCCTCTCCCGGCGCCCAGGCCGCGCGGAGCCCCGGGCCCGGCGGAACAACGCCCGGGAAGGAGCGAGGGGGCCCCGGCCGAGTGGAGGGAGCGGCGCGGCCTGCAGGGCCCGGCGGGGGCGGCGGGAGCGGCCGCTCCGGGCCCGGCGCGGGCCGAGGGGAAGGGAAGGGAAGGGAAGGGAAGGGACGGGGCGGGCGGGCCCAGGGGCGGCCTCCCCCGCCCGCCCGCCCGCCCGTGACTCGGCGCGGCCGCTCTTACCTCAGAGGCCCCGCCGGTGGGCGCGCGCGGGGAGCGGAGCCGCCGCCTCAGGAAACCGGCGCCGGCGGCATCGCAAACACGGCGGGGCCGCGCGGGGCGCTCGGGCTGCGACCATAGAGTCCCCGCGGAGGCCTCGCCTAGAAATCCCCACCATAGAGTTTCCCTAGCGTAGAGCCCCGCGGGCGGAGGCTAGAGCGCCCGCTCTGGTGCCGCCTCCACCCGGAGGTTTCCAACCACCATACCATAGAGAGGCGGTGATAGAGCGGCCGCTGGCGGTGTGAGGGCGACAAGGCGCCTCTAGCGGCCCGCGCAGCGCCGGGCGCGCAGGCCCCGTCACAGGCCCCGGCGGGACCGGGGAGCGATCGCCCCCGGGAAAACACAATGATCTCCCGTTACCCTCGACGGGAACACGGGGCTCACAGCCACGGCGCAAACAGAGTGCCCCACGGTGCCGCGGGGCGGATTTTACCCCCTCTTGGGGCCCGCTGTGGCCGCCGAGGGCCGGGGCGAGATGGTTGTTCCGTGACCTCCAGCTGCTTTGATTTTATTTTTAATCGCCAGAGCAGCTGCGTTGCTGTGCGGGAGCGTCGGATCTGGGCTCCGGAACGCTGGTGCGCAAGGAATCGCAGCCTCGGGGGCCACAGCGAGACCTGGGAAACACACCAGGTAATTTCCTATAAAACAAACCAGGTAACTTCCTATAAAACACAAACCAGGTGATTTCCTATAAAACACAAACCAGGTAACTTCCTATAAAACACAAACCAGGTGATTTCCTATAAAACACACCAGGTAATTTCCTATAAAACAAACCAGGTAATTTCCTATAAGACACAAACCAGGTAATTTCCTATAAAACACAAACCAGGTGATTTCCTATAAAACACAAACCAGGTGATTTCCTATAAAACACAAACCAGGTAATTTCCTATAAAACACAAACCAGGTAATTTCCTATAAAACAAACCAGGTGATTTCCTATAAAACAAACCAGGTAATTTCCTATAAAACACAAACCAGGTGATTTCCTATAAAACACAAACCAGGTGATTTCCTATAAAACAAACCACGTAATTTCCTATAAAACAAACCAGGTGATTTCCTATAAAACACACCAGGTAATTTCCTATAAAACAAACCAGGTAATTTCCTATAAAACACAAACCAGGTGATTTCCTATAAAACACACCAGGTAATTTCCTATAAAACAAACCAGGTAATTTCCTATAAAACACAAACCAGGTAATTTCCTATAAAACAAACCAGGTAATTTCCTATAAAACACAAACCAGGTAATTTCCTATAAGACACACCAGGTAATTTCCTATAACACCCAAACCCAGGTGATCCCCAACACAACTGGAGACCAGTCCCAGGATTTTCAGCACCTCCCGCCTTGTCCCGGACAAGATTATATTAAAAACGCTTTTAATTAAACCTTTAGTGTAACTTTTCCCCCCTCCCTATTATTTCATTTGCAGTTTTCAACATTTATTCCAGTTTTACCTCCCCGCGGCCCCCCCAGTTCTGCCCTGTTTTACCAAATGTTTCATCTACGTAAAGTCAAACTAATTAATAATGGGAGATGATTTATTTGCGATGAATCCTGGCTCCATTCCCCGGACAAACCTCGGTTCACACAATTCAAAGCAATTTATTTTTTTAAGGGGTTTTCTCAGTATTACACAAATAATTTGAAAATACAAGAGATATTTAGTGAAAATGAAACGTTTTCAGAGGATACCACAGTAAAATTTATACAGATCATTTGTAGGAAATAACGTATCTCTGGACACAGACACACAGAAGCTGGGGTTAGATTATAATGTTAAATTATACCTCGGTGGTACTACAAAGAATCGCAGAGTGTCAGGGGTTGGAAGGACCTGGAAAGCTCATGCAGTGCAATCCCCCCATGGAGCAGGAACACCCAGATGAGGTTACACAGGAACCAGGCGGGTTGGAATGTCTGCAGAGAAGGAGACTCCACAACCCCCTGGGCAGCCTGGGCCAGGCTCTGCCACCCTCACCACGAACAAGTTTCTGCTCAGATTTAAGTGGAACCTCCTGTGTTCCAGTTTGCACCCATTGCCCCTTGTCCTGTCACTGGTTGTCACCAGAAGAGCCTGGCTCCATCCTCCTGACACTCCCCCTTTCCATCTTGATCCCCAGGAATGAGTCCCCCCTCAGTGTCCTCTTGTCCAGCTCCAGAGCCCCAGCTCCCTCAGCCTTTCCTCACACGGGAGATGCTCCACTCCCTCCAGCATCTTGGTGGCTGCGCTGGACTCTCTGCAGCAGTTCCCTGTCCTGCTGGAACTGAGGGGCCACAACTGGACACAATATTCCAGGTGTGGTCTCCCCAGGGCAGAGCAGAGGGGCAGGAGAACCTCTCTGACCTACTGACCACCCCCTTCTAACCCACCCCAGGTCCCACTGGCTTCCTGGCCACAAGGACCAGTGCTGGCTCATGGTCACCCTGCTGTCCCCAGCACCCCCAGCTCCCTTTCCCCTACGCTGCTCTCTAACAGCTCATTCCCCAACTTACACTGAACCTGGGGTTGTTCCTGCCCAGATTCAAGACTCTACACTTGCCCTTGTTCTATTTCATTAAATTGTTCCCCGCCCAGCTCTCCAGCCTGTCCAGGTCTCTGATGGCAGCACGGCCTAAACGATATCTTAACATTTATGAATATTTAAAATAAATTAAATATGGTTAGGTCATGCTTAAAAACTCCATCTAGTCTGTGCTCGGTGTGTGAGCTCAGGTCTAACTCTGGTTTCAAGAGCTCAACAGCCCAGAGCTGCAGGTACAAGCTCCATACTTTATATTTCTACACACAAATGGTGTAAAATGTTTGCAAACACCCCTACAATTCCTCCCTTTCACCAGGATAAACACCAAACCGCATTTAGTTCCTTAAAATATAAACGTCAGAGAAACAGCAACTGAAGAACCAAGCGAGCAATCAGGCATCAATATTTATTAACACAAGACAAAGGAAACACAATCGATGAGTTAATGGAACACCGTCCAGCCCGATGTTAAATTGAAAAATGAATATCTAAGCTAATTTTAAATAAATAAAAACTTTATACATAATTACATAATGCTGTAGTCTGAACGTGACGATGGTCGACAGAAATTAAAGAAAAATTGCAGATAGGGCTAAAATTTTACAACCTTGTTTTTAGGACAGTGAGTGTGACACGTCGCAATTGCATTTATTTAAGTCACAAATCGCAGTGCAAATCTTAAAACGACCTGTGCCCACGTATTAAGAAACAGTACGACATACAAACCATTTCAGTTCCAAGTGTTAAGGATTCCTGATGTTTCAGTTTCGCTGCAGCTGTTCGCTTGGAACCCGATGGGCGAGAGCGGGAGAGAACTCGCCTTTTGCAACTGGAGAAGCTGCAAAACTGAACTGGGGGGAGAGGCCGAGTCTGCGGCTCGAGGGCAAAACTGGATGTGGGAAACGCACCCGGGTCTGAACTGGATTTGGGAGCAGCACCCGAGTCCGAACTGGATTTGGGAGCAGCACCCGAGTCTGAACTGGATTTGGGAGCAGCACACAAGTCTGAACTGGATTTGGGAGCAGCACCCAAGTCTGATCTGGATTTGGGAGGAGCACCCAAGTCTGAACTAGATTTGGGAGCAGCACCTGAGTCCGAACTGGATTCGGGAGCAGCACCCAAGTCTAAACTGGATTTGGGAGGAGCACCCAAGTCTGAAGTGGATTTGGGAGCAGCACCTGAGTCCAAACTGGATTTGGGAGCAGCACCCAAGTCTGAAGTGGATTTGGGAGCAGCACCCGAGTCTGAACTGGATTTGGGAGCAGCACCCAAGTCTGAACTGGATTTGGGAGCAGCATCTGAGTCCGAACTGGATTCAGGAGCAGCACCCGAGTCCGAACTGGATTCGGGAGGAGCACCCAAGTCTGAAGTGGATTCGGGAGCAGCACCCGAGTCTAAACTGGATTTGGGAGGAGCACCCGAGTCTAAACTGGATTTGGGAGGAGCACCCAAGTCTGAAGTGGATTTGGGAGCAGCACCCGAGTCCGAACTGGATTTGGGAGCAGCACCCAAGTCCGAACTGGATTTGGGAGCAGCACCCGAGTCTAAACTGGATTCGGGAGCAGCACCCAAGTCCGAACTGGATTTGGGAGCAGCACCCAAGTCCGAACTGGATTCGGGAGCAGCACCCAAGTCCGAACTGGATTCGGGAGCAGCACCCAAGTCTGAACTGGATTCGGGAGCAGCACCCAAGTCTGAACTGGATTTGGGAGGAGCACACGAGTCCGAACTGGATTTGGGAGCAGCACCCGAGTCCAAACTGGATTTGGGAGGAGCACCCGAGTCCAAACTGGATTTGGGAGGAGCACCCGAGTCCGAACTGGATTTGGGAGCAGCACCCAAGTCTGAAGTGGATTTGGGAGCAGCACCTGAGTCCGAACTGGATTTGGGAGCAGCACCCAAGTCCAAACTGGATTCGGGAGCAGCACCCGAGTCTAAACTGGATTTGGGAGCAGCACCCAAGTCTGAACTGGATTCAGGAGCAGCATCCGACTCCGAACCCCAACACGCGCCATCCGTGGCAATTTTCTGGGGTTTATCCCAGTTTGCAAACAAGAAACCGTCCTAAAGCAAAACGGTCCCTGCCCGCGACACCACGTCACCGTCCAGCAGGGCGGAGGCACAAACTGCCCCCAATTTCCAAGGAGAAAAATACATTTGAGTGCGTGGTGCTGTGCGGTTCGTTACCTCGTTGGGGGATTTTGTGTCATTGACAGAGGAAGGAGGGACATGGCCGGGAAATGGGGTGACAATCAGGACCTGCAGACTCGCAGCTCTGCTGTTGCTTCTCTCCGGGGCTGCTCGCGGTGCTGATGAATTAGAACGGGGGCAGCTGCTCCGTGTCACTTACTGACCGTGTCACTTGCTGACCGTGTCACTTACTGACCGTGTCACTTACTGACCGCCAGCAATGGAATGTTATCTCGTCCCATGGGCAGGACCAGTTCTGTGACACGGAGAACGCGACACACCAGAGTAAAGAGCACACGGTAAACTTGGGAGATAAACCCAAACCGCAAGGAATGATCAATACCCGGCCAAAGAATAAACGAGGGGAAAAAACCCCACGGAAGAATCCAATGTCACTCAAAAATGCCATTTCAGAAACCCGCCTCCATCCAACTCACGCATGCATCTGCCAGGAAAAAAAGACAATCCTAGAATTGGACTTAAAATCCACTCCAATGGACAAATAATTCTTTGTCATAACAATTATTTAAAGTCTTGAGTAAGAAAAAGGTCAAGACCATCAGAATCTTTTCCGAAATGGGCACAATGAAGCTGCACTTTGCGTGCAAGAAAACCCAAACTAAAGTGACGTGCAACGAGGGATCACAAGACTCTGCTGGCGGAGATGGGAGAATTCTGCGGGCTTTCCACCCAAAATAAGTTGTGGTACCAGCTGCACAGCGGCAGTCACAGCTCCCCGCGGCCAGTGTGTTAAAACTAAAGATATTACAGACTTCAGGACACATATTAATAAAGCAGATGGTGTTTGGGCTGTGGCCAGAACAACCCCCTGCGGTCGCACCCACGGTGGCTGCGGCAGGGACAGAACGTGCCCCTCTAATTGAAGAATTTGCAGAGAGCCCTTAAATCCAGACTTGCCATAAGAACCCCCAGTTTCTCCATCTATTCCCAAATTCTTCCAAAATATCGTTCACAAGTTTTTTCCTGTTTTTCAGCAAAATAAACTAACAGAAGGCGGGAGGATTGCAAGGACAAACCAGGGATGGATACACCAGGTTCTGCTCCACGGGGGCTCCGCAGTTCAGCTCACGAACCTTTACAAAGTGCCTACAAACTATATGAGGTAACGTGGAGCGTTTTAACTCAAACCTGTTGCGGCGTCTGGTCTCGGCTCTTGTTGCTTCCAAAACATTTTCTTAGCATCCATAGGAATTTAATTGTTCTTAAAAAGTGTGTGGGTGAAATACAGGTAATCGGGAGTCAGAGCTTATTTTGAAGGCGGGTTATTCATTTTCACAGGTATTTATCGATGTGCTTACCAGAACTGCTCTGTCTCATTTTTTGCGCTTCCTCCTACAAAAGAAAAGTTTCATTCCACGTAAAGCCCAGAATGATCTAATTCTTTGTCCTGAATGCAACCTGGGCTGTTGCCGCCCAGTTTAAAGCCCAATTACACCATTTCTTGCTCTACCGAGGGGGAATTTGGTCGTTATTCCAAACAGTGAATGTAACCGGGTGTCCATCCAAAGGGTTTTGTTTTGCCTTCAAGGCCCAGGTGGGACAGAGCTCAGGGTCAGGTTAGGGTCGGGGTCGGGGTTGGGGTCAGGTCAGGGTCAGGGTCAGGGTTAAGGTCAGGGTTGGGGTTAGGGTCAGGTTAGGGTCAGGGTCGGGGTTAAGGTCAGGGTTAGGGTCAGATTAGGGTCACGGTCGGGGTTAGGGTCAGGTCAGGGTCAGGGTCGGGGTTAGGGTCAGGTTAGGGTCAGGGTTAGGGTCAGGGTCGGGGTTAAGGTCAGGGTCGGGGTTAAGGTCAGGTTAGGGTCAGGGTCGGGGTTAAGGTCAGGGTTAGGGTCAGGGTTGGGGTTAAGGTCAGGGTTAGGGTCAGGGTTGGGGTTAAGGTCAGGGTCGGGGTTAAGGTCAGGGTCGGGGTTAAGGTCAGGGTCGGGGTTAAGGTCAGGTTAGGGTCAGGGTCAGGGTTAAGGTCAGGGTTAGGGTCAGGGTCGGCGTTAAGGTCAGGGTTAGGGTCGGGGTTAGGGTCAGGGTCAGGGTCGGGGTCAGGTTAGGGTTAGGGTCAGGGTTAGGATTAGGGTTAGGGTCAGGATTAAGGTCAGGGTTAGAGTTAGGGTTAGGCTGTCGCTGCCGCTCAGCTCAGTATTTTGGACTCACACTGCGATTTCTACCCAATTCCGTGGTAACGTTTCAATTCCGCATGTTTTAGAAATGAAAAAGCAGAGGTTGCTACGCGCTGCGACACGTTTGTGACCGCGAGAAAAGATGACATACGGAAATAAGAAACCTGGTGGAAGATGCGTGTATCTCACGTTAGTTTTTCTAACCAAACGTAATTAGGCTCAGGACCACAAAAGTTACTTAAAGTCCTTAAAAATTTCTACCTTCAGCTGTCATCGTTATCCAAGTTAATCTTCTATCTAAGTGAATTATGTATAATAATATTTACATATTTAAAATATAGGCAAAATTCTTTTTAAATTCAAGAAATATCTATATGAATAAGTAACTCTTAGATTCCGTAAGTTATTGATTTGGTCATGGTACAGTTTTAAATAAGCCGTGTGATCCCGTGGAATGAACAGCTGCAAAGTACATTAGATAGCAGGGAACTGCAGAACTCTGATGACCCTTTTCTTAATAGTTTATTATCTTACCTAAATAAACCCTCCCCTTATAGAATCCTAAACCAGGATTAGATAAAAATACAAATATGTACAACAGATGAAAAAAGTAACACTACTGTAAAGGCCTTAGGAGTTTTGTAGCTCACACACTTGTCAACTTTGCGTTTTCTATAAAGCTAATATTTCAGTAAACTGTTACCAATGTTTGCCATTGTCTACCACATTTCCTCGTGTCCGTCGGTAGTTAACGAGATCTTAACACCACAGGGTGAGATGAAGGGAATGTGGCAGCGAGCTCAAGTATTAGTATTCACCAGCTTGGTTTCTACAGCCGCCCCGGGGCGCTCGGTGGTCCCGCAGCTCCCCCTGTGGCTCCCCACGGACGTTACATGTTGTAGGCGACGTAGATGGGGTCCAACTGATCGGCCAGGAAACTGTCGCGCAGGTGCATGCGCTGCTTCTCCCCCCTGGAGTTGATGGGGATGACGCCGGGATCCACCACCACCACCACCCCCACGATCAGGTAGTGCTCCTCCAGCACCACGTTGGTCACCAGCGGAACCAGGTCCAGCGCCTCCTGCTCGCAGCCGCACAGCTCCACCACCACCACCAGCAGGTTGGTCCAGGTGAACACGGCGCTGGGAAACGGGAAATCAGGAGGGAAAAATGGGGGGAAGGAAAAAACAGGGGGAGAAACAATAAGGGGAAGGGAAGTGGGAAGAGAGAGGAAGAGGGGGAGAGGAAGAGGGGGAGAGGAAGAGGGGGAGAGGAAGAGGGGGAGAGGAAGAGGGGGAGAGGAAGAGGGCGAGAGGAAGAGGGCGAGAGGAAGAGGGCGAGAGGAAGGGGAGAAAAGAACAAAAAGGAAGAGGGGGGAAAGAAGGGAGAAGGAGGGGAGAAAGGGGGGAGAAATGGGGGGGAAAGGGAGGGAAGGGGGAGGAAGGGGGGAAAAGAAAGGGGGAAGGAAAGAGGGGGGGGAAGGAAAGAGGGGGGGGAAGGAAAGAGGGGGGGGAAGGAAAGAGGGGGGGGAAGGAAAGAGGGGGGGGAAGGAAAGAGGGGGGGGAAGGAAAGAGGGGGGGGAAGGAAAGAGGGGGGGGAAGGAAAGAGGGGGGGGAAGGAAAGAGGGGGGGGAAGGAAAGAGGGGGGGGAAGGAAAGAGGGGGGGAAGGAAAGAGGGGGAAGGAAAGAGAAAGTGTGGGGGGAAGAAAGCGGAGGAAAAGAACCCAACAAACAAAAGCAGCAAACAGAAGCCCTGGTTATTTTTGCAGACACACAGCTGCCAAGTTTACAATTCTTTCCCCCGGCCTTGGGCTGCGTCTCCGCGTCACCCAGCCCCCAGCCCCGTCCTGACGCGTCGCTGTCAGCTCAAACACACCCCGGTACTGCCGGCGGGACGTACAACTCAGCGCAGCCTCCCCTGCCTCAAACCGAAACGGTTCTTTACACCACAGAGCAGGAAATCATCGCTTCTATTTTGAATTATGGCTCGTGAGAAAACACTGAGTCAGTCAGCCCGGTATTATTCCCATCTACAGATGGGAAACAAGGTGCGTGACTTGCTGATGGTAACACAAGAAACTATCTGAATTTGCCTTATATTCTCTGTGAAACCCTAAGCTGCGACGTTTTGGCTACGTCGGGTTGTTTTACCATTCGGCGATGCTCCTGTGCGTCCGCGACACGGACGTCTCGATGTCGATGGGGTGGTAGCGCAGGCCCCTCAGCTCCAGGGTTTCATCCAGGGCTCCCACAACGTACAGCGCGTCGTGGCGCTCTGCGGAGGAGAGATGGGAAACGGGCTGGGAAACGCCACCCAAGAAAGGGAATTTAGGTGAAATAAAGACTAATTTCTGCGGTACCTCCGCTGGCGGCCGTGAGCTCCGTCCGCCGGACAAAGCCGAGGTACCCGGTCCGAGCCCAGAGCGTCTGCGCCGCGTCGCCGAAGCTCAGCCGCGTGTTGAAATGATCGGCCTGGAGGGTTTCGTTGTCGTAGATGGTGTAGTAGCCGCTGGCCGTGTGCGGACTGTTCACCCAGATCTGGACAGAAGGGAAAAACCGTCAGAGGAAAGGGGGAGGAAAGGGGGGAGGAAAGGAGAGGAGGAAAGGAAAGGAGGAAAGGAAAGGAGGAAAGGAAAGGAGGAAAGGAAAGGAGGAAAGGAGAGGAGGGAAAGGAGAGGAGGGAAAGGAGAGGAGGGAAAGGAGAGGAGGGAAAGGAGGGGGGAGGAAGGGAGGAGGAAGGGAGGAGGAAGGAAGGGAGGAGGAAGGAAGGGAGGAGGAAGGAAGGGAGGAGGAAGGAAGGGAGGAGGAAGGAAGGGAGGAGGAAGGAAGGGAGGAGGAAGGAAGGGAGGAGGAAGGAAGGGAGGAGGAAGGAAGGAGGAGGAAGGAAGGAGGAGGAGGAAGGAAGGAGGAGGAGGAAGGAAGGAGGAGGAGGAAGGAAGGAGGAGGAGGAAGGAAGGAGGAGGAGGAAGGAAGGAGGAGGAGGAAGGAAGGAGGAGGAGGAAGGAAGGAGGAGGAGGAAGGAAGGAGGAGGAGGAAGGAAGGAGGAGGAGGAAGGAAGGAGGAGGAGGAAGGAAGGAGGAGGAAGAAGGAAGGAGGAGGAAGAGGAAGGGAGGAGGAAGAGGAAGGGAGGAGGAAGAGGAAGGGAGGAGGAAGGGAGGAGGAGGAGGAAAGGAGGAGGAGGAGGAAGGGAAGAGGAGGAAAGAGGGAGAACGCTACAAAACCAGTGTCTGTTGAGAGTTAAAATGAAGCAGATGACGAAGTGCAACAAGAAGCTTCTGTCTCTATCTAAGATTTTCCAGATCCAAAAATGTTTTGCGTTTAGCTCAAACCTCCAAATACCCTGTGGAATCTTAAAAACGCGTTGTGCAGATCTGCCCTCCTGATAGCTGTAAGCTGAGGATTAACCCAGTAACCAACTGAGGATTTTATAACATGTGAGGTGCAACAATTGATCATCTGTCAACACAGATCAAACATACCGGTGTGCAAGCAAGATAATGTAAATTAGATTATTTGGAAGCCAGTTATGCAAGACTGAGAGCGGAATAAGCCTTCCTTGCTGTTTGGCTTTTTCTTTACACTTGATGGTAAAGTAACACACCCAAAATGTGAGCGCTCCAGCAATAATTCAGCTCAAGAAGGCCTGTGAGTGTCACCTAATTGAACAATAAGAATACAGCACAAGCAGAAGCTGCTCGAAGAGCGGAATCTGCGCTTACCTCCCCGAGATGAGAATCTCCAAGAGGCCCTTTGGTCTCGGGATTAACAATGACCACCTTGACTCCAGGTAGGATCTAAAGATCACAAGAAATACGTAATCCATGTATGAATTATCTTGACATACAACCGAAATGCAAAGGCTGTTCATTTACCTATGGAAAAGCAGGATTTCAGCTGGAGGAAGGACAAGCGGGTGTAAAACACACCAGCCCATGTACCCTGAAGCACACTCGCTGTATTTCACAACTCGAGAGCCACAGCGGCGAGGGATTCTAAGCCTGTCAGTGTTGTTAGGCCTTCATTATGCAGAATTCAATGTTAAAAACTACTATGGAACACCTTTTTGTTAATCCGTTTAAAGAAGGGAATAAGAGCTCCCGTAAATCTCAAACACATGCCGATTTCAAGCATACGAGAGCCAACACTTTTGCGACGGTTCATTTACCGTCAACAGAACTAGTTCTCCCAATCGCTTCAGCAAAACGTGCTCTTAAATCAACAGGAGGAACGGTGTAACCGATTGTCACCTCTTCTTACGCCACACGGCTACACATGTGCAGCGGAAGGGGTGTAAAAAGCGCTGTGTCGCATCCCCGCGTCGTAACGTGAATTACCTTCCCCGATTCGGAAAGCAGAAGGCTTTGCGGAGCTCCTCTTTCCACCAGCCGCACTCTGGAAGTAAAGAAAACACCGTCAGGGTAAAGGAAAAAGAGCTGAAATCTACTGAGGTGTGAGAGTGATAATAAACTCACTGTACCTGTCATGTCTCAAGGACTTCAGATCGACGTAGACCGTGGTGGGGTCAGGCCCAGACGTTCCCTGAAGAGTTAACATGAGAAAACAAACCCAAACCTTAACGTACCTACAGAAGCCGGGGTAACTTCTGCCCGAGCTCATGAACATTTCCAGGGGTTTCTTACTGGCAATAAATTCCTGTTCCAATTTCCTTAGCATTCACGCTAAGGGCTATTTTCTTAGTGTGGGGGGTTTGTGGGGCGCGGGGAATGCTGAGCGCTCTGAGCCACCAGCCCTGGAGCAACCGGTTACTGTATATACAGAAATAAACTGTTCTCTAATAGCACATTCCAGTTGTTTCGAGCATCTGTGATACAATCTGGCAGTTGAAAACAAGAGACAGTGGACAGAGAGAGTGGTCAGGATTGGAATGGCTGCCCAGGGAGGTGCTGGACTTGCCGTCCTGGAGGTTTTTAAACTGAGATTGGACATGGCACTTAGTGCCATGATCTAGTCAATGGACTGGAGTTGGACCAAGGGTTGGACTGGATGGTCTCTGAGGGCTTTTCCAACCCAGTCCATTCTGTGATTCTGTGAAGAGAAGCTGCTTCAATCTTGTGCCAGCTGTTCCCACAAGGAGACGCCGGGCTGTGCTAACACAGGAGGGAATTTGACCATTCGGAGCAGAAGGGAATCTGGAAATGTGGCGCCAGTGACAGACGCGCTGGAAGGCGCCGGGTTACCTGCAAACAGATGGCGACGTTGACTCTTGAGCCGAAGGTGGTGCTGACGGCGCGGGAGGACAGGCCGATGTCTTTGAAGAGCTTGGAGAAGGAATGAGTGAGGGAAACGCGCGGCCGCTCCTCCGCAACCACCACGCAGGTGCGGACGCAGGACAGGTTGATTCCTCGTGCCTGGAAAAGGCATAAACGAGCACAAAGGACTGTGTTAATTACCTCTGTGCCCTCACAAGCAGTGACGTTTGCTTCTCATCCCAGGAATCCTAAATAAAGCATTTAAGAAATGTAGGACAAACCCTGTTCTTGTATTCAAATGGTTTTCTTTTTTCGGCTATTTGTAATTATGCATCTGACCAGAGCGTAGAAATACTGCTAGAACAAAATACGCATTAACAGCGCTTCTTCCTCTGCTACCCAACATAGCATCGCGTGTTCCCGCAGTGCTTTCCAGCAAAGATGACATCTGTTATTCACTATTTATATAGAGAGAAACCAAACCAAGTGAGAGTAAAGTCATTTAGTGGGATTACAGAGTCCTCAACAAAACTGGGACCAGAATCCATTGTTATTTCTAGACATGGTCACGAATGTGCTGAACGGCGCTGGGCAGCTGCTGCAATCTGTGCGTTCTTCTCTTTTCCTGGTGGTTCAACCCAGAGCTGACACCCCTGTGTCACCAACACAACAACTGACCCTTGCTCCCATAGACGGAGCCCACTGTTTCAGTTGATGTCAGCACACCCCACGCAAGAAGCCACCTCAAATGTTTCCTGTAGGTTTTATCCCTTCCTCTCATCCCCAAGGAGCAAACGGCTCCATTTAGCGCGTGCTCGGAGCCTCCTCCACAGCCCGTCACACAAGCGGCTCCGGAGCGGCGCTGCACCCTCCTCCATTCCCACCCTTTTCACTTCCCAGGGCTGCAAACAGTTTTGTTGTGGCTTTCTGAGCAAGCTGTGGGCTGGAGAGCTGCACACCACGCAAACTGCTGCATTAACAACCGCATCGCTTCGCTCCGCTGCCACCGCTTCCTTCATTTACGGAACACGGCATTCAGTTAACATTTCTTACCTTTAATATTTCAACTTGGTTTCCAAGTCCCTTTGTGCACAGTTCCATGACTGAATAGGAACAGAAAGTGTCCCTTATTTTGTACTGGCTGACAGTAGATAACCAGAGAAAAAGGTTGGATTCCAGCTCCATAGGAGGAATTAAAATTGACTGGTGTCCAGAATACACACTGTGAAGAACATTAAGGAGGAAAACATTTTTGTGTAGCATGTAGTTATCTTTAAATTAATATTTACTGGTTGTAGAACTCCGAGGCCAACTGATAAAAGCTCCAATTCCCCCCTTCTGTAGCAACATAATTTTACAAATACAATTTACTGTACAAGAATAACAATTGATATACATGCAAACGTGCACACGCAGAGTGGAGAGAACTGGCTCGACCACACAGTTTACAGAAAGAAAACTCCCTTATTGCAATATATAATCAAGGAAGAAAGGAGAAACATTCTGGAGCCAGTAATATTTGGCAGCACAAATACACGTAATCAAGACAGGATAACATCTTGCTAATCTGCAGGAAAAGGGAACGTATTATTGGCAGTTCAAAGACAAATTCTCTCCTTATTGTAAATTAGTCATGTCAACACATCTGCAGGTAATTTACAACAGATAAAGACATGGACTGGCATTTCCCATTTATAACCAGCCAGGAGCTCATCTTTTCCTCTCTCCCCTCTCCAGTCGTACCTGCAAAGGCACCAGAGCACAAAACCCAGGCCACAATAGGGGTCGAGACAGATGGCGATCTGCCGCGAGGAGTAGAGCTCGCACTGCAGCTTGATCGCCCTGCACAGGCCGCTCACCGCCGCGTGGGACATCTGCAAGACAGGGACAGGGACAGCGCGACTCAGGGACATCCAGCCGCGGCTCCACCCAGACAGGTAACAACAAAGACAGGTTTGCCTTGAGAACGCTTCTCCATAAACTGTGGTTTTCTTCCCTTCCGGAGCAGATGGAGAGCTCAGAATCACTTTGGTTGGAAAACACCTTTAAGATTATCGAGTCCAGCTGTTCCCCACCCCAGCACTGCCCCATGTCCTGAGAACCTCATGTCCGTCTGTCCAGCCCTCCAGGGATGGTGACTCCAGCACTGCCCTGGGCAGCCTGTTCAATGCCCTTTGGGGAAGAATTTGCAGAACCAGAAGCTGTGATACCAACAGCTTAAAAGCTTCAGGGACCTGACTCCCAACGCAGCCCATCACTAACGACAGTCTAAGGCTTCCGTGTTTTAGTCTCTTCTCTGCCGGCTGCGTTCCTGCTCTGTGCATCGCTCGCTGCTCGCACGGGCGGCGCCAGCGGGAGGCAGCAGCACAGTTCCCGATGCGCTGGCAGGACCCGTCCTCCTACACTGCAGAGCCAACTCCTCAGCACAGTCACACTCACCCTCTATCAGAATCCACAGCTCTACCGGAGGAAAAGCGAGGTCTATATTTAAGCTACAACAGTCAGCTTTGGTGGAGCTCGAGGGGAGAGATTCAGAATATCAACCAAAGACAGGCCACCGCAAAACCCACCTTCTAAAAACACGTTACTGTACCTTGACTCCTGTGAGCATGCCTGTTGTGGAAACACTGAAATCTAGATATGCCAACATTTCAGGTGTAGGGGGCTTATAGATCTGAGCCAGCCGCTTCCTGGGCAAGTCATCTGTACAAGAAAAGAGCAAACGTGGTTAAGTTTTTGATTACCGAACCGGTATTTGAAAGGAGAACACAACTTCAGAGACTGAGATGGACCAGAAGGCTTTGTATTATTTCTCTTTCCGGAAGAGAGGGACTAGAAGAGGGAGAAAAGACCAACTCGCTCTTGTCTAAAGGAAATTAACAGGTGTCTGTGATGTGGCTTTTCTGTAAAAGTATTTTCCATGTGTAGCTCAACAAATGCGAAAGAGATGTCACTAAACAAGGTCAGACCTCGCTTATAACTTGAATATTTTTTCTAGGTATTAAAACAACTCTTCAGAGCCATCCAGTTGGCATCCGGAATGGGGGACAGTCCCTTTGGAAGGGCATGGTGACCCCTGCACAGAGCCTGGAGAAGTTTTGGGGTGCGTGGAGCGCACCTGTGTCGATGATGGTTGGCCAGGTCTTCACGTCCACGGCAGCGGCCGCCTCCCTGGACCGCAGCAGTCTCATCAAGGTCTGCGTTGTGAGGATACAGGCAGCTTTGCTGACCTGAAAAGAGAAATACTTACTAACAAAACAACAAGAGCACATCGCACTGGCAAGATTTGATGTTCAGAGTGTATTTTACATCTGTAGCCAACTTCCCTCAGCAGACTTGCAGTAATTTCTTTGGCTTTTGCAACACAGCTCTCTACTCTTCCTTCACCAAAACCCCAAAGAGAGGCTAAGATGCAAATAATCACGGCAGGACCTTTAAAGCAGGTGAGAATATGGCTTGTCTACATCTAGCGCTCTCCCCCATGGGTCCTTCCTGGTCGCTGGGCGTGGGAAATCACTGAGAGCAGGATTTGTGCTTGCCCAGCCATAAGGAGCATCAATGTGAAATGTTAGGGGGTAACACCACGTTAGTATCCCTCGGAAAACTCTTACAGCAATTTGCTTTGCCACAGGAGAGGTGGTTCTTGCATTTTATGAACGAAAACACTGTCCCTGGGTTACAAGACGTGCTTCGACCGCCGCTGTCACGCCAACCGTTTGCACGGGCGTGTTGACCATGGGTCTGGGAGGCCGAAGCGAGCGCTGCGGCCCCGTTACTCACTTCCACGATCATTCGCACAGTGGGCAGCGTAGCTGTGAGGCTCTGAGCGTGGGGCGGTCGCACGGTCACGGGGATGCAGCCAGCGTACAAGCAGCCATAGAACGCGGTGATGAGCTCAATGCCTGCAAGGACACGACAGGCTGTAGTGTGGGACGCTGACGCCAGCCTTTCCCCGAGCTCCAAGCATCGGTTATAATTTCCATTAGAAGGTAAACACGCAAGACTTTAACAGCACCGAGTGCAACACGGGCAGCCCAAACGCTGCGGGCAGCACGACCAGGAAGCTCAGAAAGCTTGGGAAAGGGGGCTGGGAAGGGGGAGAAGGTCGACCACACAGAAAACCAAGTGTCAAATGACTCAAAAGTCACTTCTCCCCGTGCTTGCCCTGGATGAAAAGCTGCCAACCGGCAACGCGGCCTCAGACAAACAAGATGTGACCAGAGCGGGAGCTGAGGAGTCTCTGGTCGGGTGACGGGCGCATTTCTCAGCACATGCAGTTTTGCAGTGAATGTATCGTTCCGGATAACCACACAAGTCTCTAAGTTTTTAATCTAAACATCACGGCACAGCAAGACCCAGCCAGGAGTGAGAAGGTACAAAGTGGCTTTTCCAAAACTCTGTGGAATCCAAGTTCAAGTCCTGATAGTGCAAGAGGCAGAACCGGATCGGAGCGTTCTGCAGGCCCTGTTTCGCTGTTTCATCGATCTCTCCTGTATTTCCAGCTCTCAAGGAAAGCCCAGGCTGCATTTCCACACTGGGATGCAGTCGTTATTAAAACTTGCTTACCAGGAGGATAAAGAAGCACCACATTGTCTCCCGCGTTGAGATGTCCTTTGTCACAGAGAACTGACGCAATCCTCTCGGCTTTTTTGTGCAGCTGAAGGCAGGTGGCTGTGCACACAGTGGTTCCCTTGAAAGGAGACACAAACGCTCTAAACAAGGCCTGGCACAACACGGGTCAGTAAAACCTCGCTTGCTAGTGTCAGTCTATAGCTACGAGTAATCTAGACCTATAGGCTGCTGGCATTCAGTGAGCCGTTTATCCACTACGGTGTCAAAAAGATAGCGATGGAGTTAGAGCTGCTCTAGCAAATGCTACCTTCCAGGAGTCAGTTCAGGTCTTCTTGCCCCAGAACCTTGCCAGAATATACTCAACAGGGATACACCATTAAATGATACAGGAACCAGTGGGACCTACAAACATGCTCAGTTTTAAAATGAAGCACTGAAGCACGACAGGCATTGAGACGAAGTGACCTATAGGTTCAAATTTTAAGTTATAAATCCATGGTTAAAATCTGATAGAGAGAGTAAATAGAGGATGCTGGAGCGGGCAAAAGATTTTAACCACAGTCTCAAACTTGCGCTGAATAACATGCTGAGGACCTTAAAAACCGACAAGTCAGCACTGACCGTACCTTGGCATTTAATAAAAGGAAGAGCGGGTGGTCAGGAGTTGCTTGAGCTCTCCACTGTAACACCTCTGTCAGGAACTGGTGCTGAAACAGAGAGGCAGTAATTAAAATAGTATCTAATTACTTGTACTTCAGAGGCGGCTCTATGTGCTTCGCATTGCTGCTTCGCATTCAGCTGGAGGGTAAATACTTTCCCATTCTCTAGCTGTAGCAACTACTGATTTACCTTTTTAACTAAATCGTTGTCTTCTATTTGACCAAGGTCTCTTCCAGAGGCTTGAGCAATGCGCTTCCCAGCAACCAGGTTCCCCACCATCACAGAGGCAGGGCCAACGCCTGTTGGGAAAGAGCAGCAACGTGGTACACGGACTAATAATGCACACGGAAAGGAACTACAGCATGTCTGTAGGATCCACTGCTCCTGGGGATGGATGCAAGGAGGTCATGAAACCTCCCTGACAGAGTTCAGAAGGGATTGAGACATGAATAAATCAGTGGAGAGAATCCCAATGAGTTAAAGGTAGGAATCAACATTCCTGACTGACAACACATGCAAAAGGAAGCATGCAACACATACAACAGGGGAATGAGCTATTAGAGAGCAGCGTAGGGGAAAGGGAGCTGGGGGTCCTGGGGACAGCAGGGTGACCATGAGCCAGCACTGGGACCTTGTGGCCAGGAAGCCAATGGGACCTGGGGTGGGTTAGAAGGGGGGGGTCAGTAGGTCAGAGAGGTTCTCCTGCCCCTCTGCTCTGCCCTGGGGAGACCACACCTGGAATATTGTGTCCAGCTGTGGCCCCTCAGTTCCAGCAGGACAGGGAACTGCTGGAGAGAGTCCAGCGCAGCCACCAAGATGCTGGAGGGAGTGGAGCATCTCCCGTGTGAGGAAAGGCTGAGGGAGCTGGGGCTCTGGAGCTGGACAAGAGGAGACTGAGGGGGGACTCATTCCTGGGGATCAAGATGGAAAGGGGGAGTGTCAGGAGGATGGAGCCAGGCTCTTCTGGTGACAACCAGTGACAGGACAAGGGGCAATGGGTGCAAACTGGAACACAGGAGGTTCCACTTAAATTTGAGAAGAAACTTGTTCGTGGTGAGGGTGGCAGAGCCTGGCCCAGGCTGCCCAGGGGGTTGTGGAGTCTCCTTCTGTGCAGACATTCCAACCCGCCTGGTTCCTGTGTAACCTCATCTGGGTGTTCCTGCTCCATGGGGGGATTGCACTGGATGAGCTTTCCAGGTCCCTTCAACCCCTGACATTCTGGGATTCTGTGTGATTCTGTGAAACATGCCCCAGCCACAAGACAAGCTCTGGTGTCCCCCCAGGAGGACACTTGGTGTCGGAGGCATCCCACACCTTCCCAGGTCTGAGATTGTGAATTCAGTTCACCAATGCTGAACAAAAGGGGCTCGCGTTACCTGGTTGTTTCTGCCTGGGTTTTGGCAAGTTCGTCACACACGTGTGCGGGCACATGAGGATGTTGCAGGGATGCAGAGAGCCCTCCAGAAAGTGCTGTTTGGTCTGAGAGATGTGGATCCCTCCCAGCGGAGTTTTTGGCAAGGTGTTGGCTGGCACCAGGGCGAGGCAATATACACCCACTTGGTGAATGCTGTCAATGGCCTGGAGAAAGGAGAGACGGTCGCTGCAATTGTACAAGTGGGGACAGCCTGCACTGATGTGCTGCAAGATAAATCCCTGCATTTATAAGGTACTGGGGAGCAAATCTGTAAAGGAAGATTAATTCCACTTCACCTCCGTCACACCAGCGAGCCCTATGGTAAGAGTTAAGTGCTTGTTAGCACCCCTGCCTTCATAGCCCATTTTATACACAAGAAATCCCTTTTTTAAATATTTCATGACCAAACTCCCCAAATACACACAGCTGCTTGATGAATCATATGATTTTGATCTCAGGTTTTTATCCATCTGTCTCCTCTGAACCATCACACTCTGTTCCCTTTTCGTTCGCCTCAGCGTTCAAGCATCTCATCCATTATTCAGACCACCAGGTACTTTCCTGATTTTCCTCCCCAGTCTGCATACTTCTCAACCTGAAACATCACTCCCGAGAAGGTCATACGTGCAATGCAGGTATCTGCTACTCGTTCTGCTTTCCTAGGACCACACTCATTCAGCTCTTTAAACCTTTCTCTGCTCACTGTCTCCCCACTCAAAATGAATCTCCGAAGATAAGAGTGGCTTTAAAGTGTAACTTGGAGCACCAGCACGATCCAAGATTCAAAGCAGAACTCTTAAACTCGAGCACTGGATCTGCTTTGCAGTGCTGAGGGCGTCCCTACGCAGTCACCTTGCTGGCATAACACCGACCGCTCCGGCAGAGCCGACGCTACGTTGTGGCGCAGCCGCTTTCCCAAGACCTTCAGGACATAACAGAACAGGTTGTACACAGCAGATGTACCCAGCTTGTGACCCTGCGAGAATACCGTGTGCCAAGAGGGATGAGGAGCTGGCACTCCTTCAATCTGGGGCACGTCCATGGCCTCTGATCTGCCCCCGCGCTGAGGAAACGGCACAAAGTGACCGTGTCACCCACGGTAACGGGCTCACCTGCAGCACGCGGCTCATCCACTGGAAACTGTCCTCCTCAGACGCGTCCGGCCGCTGCTCCGCGACCACCACGATCCTCTCGTCGTAGAAGACAGACACGGAAAACACAGCGATCCTAAGGGAAAGGGGAGAGCGCGTTGGCACAAACTCCAGTTTTACTGCTTGGGAATAGGAAGCCAAGAAAACAGACTGAAGACAGAACTCGTAAAAAAAACCAACAACAAACACATGGGACAAGGGGAGAAAAAATATTAGATGATTCAGATTGAGTCAAAAAGGAAAGACTTTATGATATAAGGGATTCATCCCACCTTCTGATGTAACTCCTACATAGTGCAGCCCCCTGCCCTCTCAACCTGCTGTCACGTTTCCGTTCCAACCCGTGGCAAATCACCGGTGCAACGAAAGCTTTAAAGTATCTACATGGGGTGGGGAGCTCGAGATCTCCTGTTAACCCTTAGCAACACGAGCTCCAACCCTGCCCGAGCAGCCAGAAAATCATATCCACAACTGCTAAATCAAATTAAGTATCTCTGGACATGAATGAAACTCTGCCGCGCCGCAGAGCATCGGCCAGCAGCTGAGTGCAGAGAGCTCAACGGAAATCCGACCGACAATTAAATCCTCCAGGTGACTTGTTACTTGATTCCTTCCCCTAACGTACACAGACCTGGTGAAACACCAGACAGGACAGAGGGGAAAACACACCCATACTGGGCAGGATCAGGCCAATTATCGTCTAAAACAAAACCATATTCACTTTACCTGAGCTACCCAAACAAAGCAATTACTGGAGAGAAATCAGACATCATACTAAAGATCCCATTTTATTATATTACACAGAGAAGCTGACGGGGGGGGCAAGGTTTATTTTGCTAACCTTCCTCTGTAAACTGTTTTTATGGATTCTACTGCCAATCCGGTTGCTACAATGTCGTCGGCATTGTGTCTGCGGCCACTAACCATCAGCAGTCCGTCCATTTTCCCAACCACAAACACCAAACTGCCCTGAAAGATAGAACAGTATCTGTGATTAACCTTGATAAAGCGCATATTCAAGTATCTTTGATGATTGGCTTATTTCCTAACTATGGCTAGATCGATGGAATTTGTAGAAAAGACATTTTCCTTCTCTTTAAATTACATAATTTATAGCTAAACCAGGAGAAGCATTGGTGAGATAAGACACTCCAGCGTATGCAGCAGAACTGCCACACAAAAAGCTTCTTACACTTGGTTTTAGAAGAACTGGCAATCTAAAAATGCAACAAGCAACACAGGAAGGCACCGTAACAATAATGTGATGGAAAAGCAAAGGTTCCTACTGGCTCAGGCAAATCCGGGAGCTTTTGATTGTCTTATGCACAGCAAACCATCCTCACACATATTTCTGTACCCAAATGCTTTGCTGTTACACATGGAAGGTCACTAGCAGGAACAACAGAACACGGCAGCGCGAGCTCCAGATGTGCATTAATTACGTACAGGTCCAACAAAGCCCAGCAAGCCGGAGCGGACGAACGGCACGTCGCCCACCGGAGAGCCCGCGGCGTTCACCGGGATGACCTGCAACGCAAGGAGGACGTGGAAGGAAAGTGCATTTGCCAAGGATAGAAAACCATTCCCCACACGGAGAATTGCGCTATATGCACGTGAAGGGATGAGGAGAAGGGGAGGGAATCCTCGGTAGAGTCATTGGAGACCTTTATAAAGGGGAGCACTGAATGTATCTAACTGTGAAGAGTTTTTCAAGGTATCTCTTTAAAAAACAACATTAAGTTACAAAACCAAGAGACTATACATGGCTACCAGTTCCACACAGGAAACAGGGAGAGATGCGTTCTATACATACCTCAAATGTGTTCTTGGTCACCCCCGCCAGCCCATAATACATCATTCCCCCTGCTCTGGAGCTAACGCAGATTTCCCCGATCTCGTCTGTTTTGCAGAGCTGCGGTGGCCCGTCAGGTTTCACTATGCACATCATCCCTGGGAGAAATGACGCACTGTTAAATAACCCCCGAGATTCGCCTTGGAAAAGAACCGACACGTTTAACGGTGACAGATCTGACACCGCAGGGACCGTCCAACCCGCAGCGCTGAGGCCGAACCGTGGAGAGAACATTGATCGGTTCTTTTTCTCAGACCATTCACAAACGGCCTCATAGGAGCCTCCTGCACGTCTTTACCTCCTGGCATTACGTGCCCGACATCCTGGACGGTAAGAGCAGAGTTTTTATCTTCAGTGTTGACGCGAATCACACCAAAACTCAGCCCGTTCATGGACAGGATGGCTCTGCCAGGCAAAGATGCCCCGGGGACCCCAGGCCTGCGAAGGACACAAAATCAATACGCTACATCAGACACACAGGCTATTATTAGACTCTGATGAAGCTAGCGCAGCAACTGAAAAATGCATATTGCAGTGTCTCTTCTTTGCATAACAGATTTCAAACTGTGGGATGGCGGTAGGGATTGCTCCTGGAAAAGCCGCATTGATCAGTGCTTCAAACTGTATTCTTGGCAAGTGCAACTGTTCTTCCAGCTCTTTGCCTCATGCCGTGTTAAACACCCGCTCCCAGACCTGATACAGCAATGGGCAGAAATGGACTATGGAAATGACTGTCCAAAGTGGCAGCAAATTTACAGACCTATTAGAGAGCAGCGTAGGGGAAAGGGAGCTGGGGGTCCTGGGGACAGCAGGGTGACCATGAGCCAGCACTGGCCCTTGTGGCCAGGAAGCCAATGGGACCTGGGGTGGGTTAGAAGGGGGTGGTCAGTAGGTCAGAGAGGTTCTCCTGCCCCTCTGCTCTGCCCTGGGGAGACCACACCTGGAATCTTGTGTCCAGTTGTGGCCCCTCAGTTCCAGCAGGACAGGGAACTGCTGGAGAGAGTCCAGCGCAGCCACCAAGATGCTGGAGGGAGTGGAGCATCTCCCGTGTGAGGAAAGGCTGAGGGAGCTGGGGCTCTGGAGCTGGACAAGAGGAGACTGAGGGGGGACTCATTCCTGGGGATCAAGATGGAAAGGGGCAGTGTCAGGAGGATGGAGCCAGGCTCTTCTGGTGACAACCAGTGACAGGACAAGGGGCAATGGGTGCAAACTGGAACACAGGAGGTTCCACTTAAATCTGAGCAGAAACTTGTTCCTGGTGAGGGTGGCAGAGCCTGGCCCAGGCTGCCCAGGGGGTTGTGGAGTCTCCTTCTGTGCAGACATTCCAACCCGCCTGGTTCCTGTGTAACCTCATCTGGGTGTTCCTGCTCCATGGGGGGATTGCACTGGATGAGCTTTCCAGGTCCTTCCAATCCCTGACATTCTGGGATTCTGTAATCTCACCCTCAAGAATCCACGCTAGCTGTGTAAATCAGAAGTGGGAAAAAGCAGGGCACAGTTCCTACAGGCACTGCTGAGCCGTCACACGGAGGGAAAAACACGCTTGTATCTTAAGATAAATGTTTAACAACTTCAAACTTGAATACCTGAGCGCACACAGTAAATGCCAGTGGAGCTTATCGCATGCTTAAGTCAATTATGAGCAAGTGATGTGTGAACAAAGCTCAGCCTGGACGGCTTCATCTAGCAAACAGAGTGCGATGCCGCACGCCCGTTACCTCCGTATGGCAATAGTCATCGCTTCTGGAGATGTGGCGCAGGGACAAATGGCCTCTGGTTTCAGCCCATGGCTCTGAAACAAGCTCAGGAAGGCATCGCATGAGGACACGGACCCTGGAGAAAAGGAAGAAAATAGGCCGCTACGTCTTTACATAATTTGATTTAAAAAATTGTCTGTAAAATAACCTAGAAATAAATACAGTGTATTTACAGAGTATATTTTCTGTATCACTTCCAAAATAGCAAACACAAGTGCCTACTGAATGGGACGTGGGAAGAGGCGCATCCTCTGGAATAACTCTACTTCTCTCCCCCAGTGTTGTTACATCCTCACGGTGCAACAACAGGCTCCAAACACTTTCCAAACCTCCAACCATCAGTGCACATATGTAGGCTCGGTTTCCATGCAGCACACATAACCAAACCAGGTCTGACCAGACCCAAGCGTTCCTTCCAGCTGCTGCCATCCAGACAAACGCTCTTTAAGCCTTTTCACTAACAGCATTCCTTGCAGATTTTTCTGGGGATTTTTTCCCCCTTCAAAGTTCTTCTTAAAAGCCTTTTACTTCACCCCCTGTGAGCAAATTAAACCCAATCTACCGGAATTCTGTTTCACATACAAGTTCCCCATTCCACTCTCCTGTTTCTTACTTCGCAGTGTCTTCCACAACTCATGCTCAAAAGGATGAAAGCGCAGAAATCCCCCTGCCCTGGTGCTCGAGAACCACAACCCAACGCTCTGCGTCCCCAGCTGAAATCTGCTTGCGAGGATCTACAAAAGGAGTTAAGCTTGAGCCTGGTGAGAGAGCTGGCTGAGAAATCCCC
This sequence comes from Columba livia, assembly GCF_036013475.1. Lineage (NCBI taxonomy): Eukaryota > Metazoa > Chordata > Aves > Columbiformes > Columbidae > Columba > Columba livia. The sequence goes on along the minus strand of NC_088630.1, from coordinate 2,081,883 downwards.
CTCCTAAAAGCAGCAGGATGGGCATGGTCACAAGGATTTGCAGCATACTTGCAAGGATTTGCACCATACTCACAAGGATTTGCACCATCGGTTACGATCAGCATGCGCAGGGAGCTCAAACTGACGTCTCTTTGGTCTCGATGGGCCATCATGGCCCAGTGCAAGTCTCGACACTTGACTAAAGCGACTTTTGCTGTGAACCAACACAAAAAGAAAATGTTTAAGGACACATTCCATGAGGCATTTTCATAAGAGTACACAGTCCAACACTCCCAAATGAGAAAATTCTCACTGAAGCAAGCGACTTTTATTAATTGAGCCTGCAGGAACGGCAAACCCCGACACACAACAGCATCTGCCTGCACCAGGGTGGTCACCGCTGCAGCCGCTCCTCCAAAATGCAGAAATCATTGTCAGCATCTGCAGGACTGCGGATCAACGCACCTTCCTGCGCTCAACTCTTTGCTTGGTCTCATAAAAGGCACTGGCTCCAAACACATGGGTCACGAAGGCCCCGTGAAGTTCGCTGACATTCACGTGGCATTAGGACTTTGGGCATTTTTAGAAATAAAGGAGATTTGGCCCTTGGGATCGTCATGGAAGAGCAAGACGACAGGCTCTAAAGAGCTTGAGGTTTTAAGGCCCCTCTCTCATTTATCCTGAGAACTTCAAGCTGAAGTTGTGGAACCCAGGGAGGTGCTGGACTCACCAGCCCTGGAGGTTTTTAAGCTGAGATTGGACATGGCGCTTAGTGCCATGATCTAGTCAATAGACTGGAGTTGGACCAAGGGTTGGACTGGATGGTCTCTGAGGGCTTTTCCAACCCAGTCCATTCTGTGATTCACAGTTACCTTTGTGGGCATGAACTCTCTGCACCCAGGAGAGCGGGCAGGTTTTCATCACCGAGTAGGGCACACTGATCGTGTGCAGTTTGTTCATTACATTCTGAAAAATAGAAAAAGATTTAGAAAAGGGCTCACAAAACCTATTACAGAGCAGAACCAGAGTCGCGCTCGCTCCCCATCAGCCTCTACCCCACCGTGAATTCACAGTAAGGCTTCTGAGGATGCTCCTACACTCCCCACTGAGAGTTGCAGATTGACATGGGAGAGAAATGGTTGAATTAACAGGTCAATCTCCTCAAACGTTGCAATGAAAAGAGTGAAATGCTTCAGAAGGCCCGTCCAGGCTCAACTCACCGTCAGAATGCCATGCCACAACCCCGCATCCTTCTTAAAATCCAAGACATTCACTATCGTTTCACCTGGAAAAACAAAGTTGTAGTTTTGAGGTGAAACGTGGCAGGACGGAACCTGCACATGTCGGAATCTGACATCTGAATCGGTCAGATCTGCGCCTGGAGGAACACACGGAGTTCACAGCCTTGTTTGTCTGATGTGTTTTACTAGTCAGAGCTCCTCGTTATGCAAAATAACGCAACTGAACGCATCTAAGAGAAGGAAAACGCATCCCAGAAAGCTGCAAAAAAATTCCATTGCAGCCTGTACCGTACATCAGCAGTGCAGAGAGGGCCCTGACCTCGTTCTGCATGAGCAGGGGAAGAGAACAGAGCACATCACTCAACCACCGACTCCCGGAGCGATGGAATTACAGCGACGGCTTCTTCCCGAACTCTGCATTTTAAACTACTGTCACATACAGCTCTAAAAATCAACTTGCAGCCATGGATATATAAATTAGCTTGATTTACAAGGTAGACCGGACTAAAAGCGTATCCTAGAGCAGAATTTGCTGTACTCCCAGCAGCAATTCGCAATCTCCATTTCTGGGTTATCCAAAAAGCCTCCTGCGACCCGTACAGAACCAGTTAATGCAAGAGGCGCTTTGAGGTTTACACACACTTTCAAGAACAAAAGTTTGGAAAGGCATTTTAATGTATGATCAGCACAGTGAGACTGCAGCTGGCTGCAGAATGTTCCACTTTTGATTCATTTCCTCCCTTTTTGATTCATCAGAACACACTTGTTCACTTTCCAGACACGATGCAAATCCCACTTTTTACTCCTCTGCACTACGGCAACGAAGACGGCGCCGTTTCGGATTGAAAAGGTTACAGATAGAAGTGGATACTATTGTGTATTGGTTACTCATAGACAGTTGAAAATATGAGAAGCAACCACTGGAAATTATGTCACTGAACCTTCGTTCCTTTGATGTTCCCGTGCCATCACCCACCTTCAGAATAGTTGCAGGCTTGGGACAAGGCTTGGCAGTGGGACAGCATGGCCACCCGTGACACCGTGACGCCCATCACGCTGCCCTCTTTGCTCGTCTTGTACTGCAGAGGGATAAAAACCAGTCAGGGTGGGACTCCGGGTCCCACATACGAAGGAAATTAAATCATAAAGTCCGTATTAAATAACATTTTGTTTCCCTAAAGCTGCTGAGACACGCTCAAAACAGTAGCAGCTTGTAGAAAGGCAGCAGCAAGGTTCACTTACTCAGTATGATATATAAAACAGTTTAGAAACTGAACTGGAATGTATGCATGCCCTGTGGTCCTGTGTTGCTGTCTTTTAGCACATGGGTATGAGAACCCAGGAGGGAAACAAAGACCATAATGTAAAGAAGAACGTATAGAACCTGAAATAACTTAAATGTCAAAGCTGAGATGCAGAAAAAGAACTCTTATCGGCCATACTGATGAATGAAGACTATGCACAATGTTCAGGCAAGTGTGTACTCTTCCTGGAATATTGTGTCCAGTTGTGGCCCCTCAGTTCCAGCAGGACAGGGAACTGCTGCAGAGAGTCCAGCGCAGCCACCAAGATGCTGGAGGGAGTGGAGCATCTCCCGTGTGAGGAAAGGCTGAGGGAGCTGGGGCTCTGGAGCTGGACAAGAGGAGACTGAGGGGGGACTCATTCCTGGGGATCAATATGGGAAGGGGGAGTGTCAGGAGGATGGAGCCAGGCTCTTCTGGTGACAACCAGTGACAGGACAAGGGGCAATGGGTGCAAACTGGAACACAGGAGGTTCCACTTAAATCTGAGCAGAAACTTGTTGATGGTGAGGGTGGCAGAGCCTGGCCCAGGCTGCCCAGGGGGTTGTGGAGTCTCCTTCTGTGCAGACATTCCAACCCGCCTGGTTCCTGTGTAACCTCATCTGGGTGTTCCTGCTCCATGGGGGGATTGCACTGCATGAGCTTCCCAGGTCCCTTCAATCCCTGACACTCTGGGATTCTGTGATTCCTAGAAGTCGCCTCACTGCGGTGCACAAACGACAATAAGCTCTGCCAGGATGAACAGAAAATTCAAAACGCTGCTGGCTGAAGTATTTTCAGAGATCTGTGTAATCTTGGAGAGCTCCGTTGTCCAATTACCAGCTTTTCTGGAACAAGAGCAATGTTCTCCAAATCATTTTGAGCCGTGCTCAAGGCCACAAAGGTATTCAAAACTAAAATAAGCCTCACGGCAGGTTGTACACAGCAAAGTCTTGTTTCAGCAGCTAGAAACGGGCAGTTTAGGGCAGCAAGGTGAATGTATTATCTCTCTGGTGATTAGAACATTAAATTCAGCTCATGGAAACTACTTTCTATTCCCCATTCCCTGCTTACCTCAATATACGCTGGCTCAGTTCCCGCAGCTGAGATGTTGGGCTGCCAGTCCTTGGGAGATTTGGAGAGATATTTTGAATCTGTCACAACCCATTTGAGTCTGGGCCAACCTAGAGCCAAAATTAAAGTGGAATATTAATACCAGTTTATTTATTGAGGGATTTATATTCTTCAAGAATACACCGAACCCCCATCGTCTGTCCAAGATGAGTTACACAAGCAGAATACCGAGCCAAGCAACCAGCCAGAAGGTTCATCTCGTTTCTCATCAGGAGCTCAGTGGGCGACGCGGCGCTTCCTCTGCGCAGGAAAGATCCCCGCGGTACTTCTAAATATAGCTTGTTGTATCATTAATGAAGCTGCTTCTGAACGGGCAAACGCCCCTGAAGGGATCTGAGGACAACCCTGGCTCCTAAGGTGGGTCCATTGTGACTTCCAGAACAACAAAGCGGTTCTGTCGGACACAAGGATCGATCTACACCACACGCACAAAGCAACAGGTAAGCGATGCCAGCAGAAAAGCCGCTCCCTTTGCACTCCCCAAATGCATTCAGGCTTCTGCTAGCTACCTTCAGACAGCTCAGCTAGATGAAAAACACGATCAAAAGCAAGTGTATAACCCAATCTAACCTTTAAATTGCACGATTTCTCCGTTTTGGGTTTTTGGGAGCCCTTTCAGGCAAACTTCAGTGGTGAGGGCCAAAGCAATGCCACAGCTTCCCAGCAGAAAGCCGATCTGCTGCCCACCGGCGTCCTGGGAGAGGGAAAACGTCATTCCTGTTTATACGGGACATAAATCACCTTTCCCCTTAGCAAAACCCCAGGGCTGGTAACATTACGGATCACACAGGGAAGGAAAAAGACAACGCAACCCATGCCCAGACTCTCTCCTTCGCTTTGTCCTTCTCTGCCTACACCCAATGCCTGGCAATGGTCTGAAACTCAAGTGACAACCTCCTGCTGGCAGGGATGAACAGAATCGCTTCCAAGTTGCATTATAACGCATTTTGGAAGATGATATTCTACATATCCAGCACAAAGGCCCGCTGGGTGAAAACAGAGACGTACCTACAAGGCAATAAAAGTCTGTAGGCAAGGGATAAGGCATCACAAAATCTGATCGGGAGATGTTTTAATTTTGTATTCAGTTGCTGTAGCAGTTGTCACGTTGAGAGCAAAGCTTTGACTCCCATAGTATTACCAGACTAGCTCACCGGTCCATTACCATCTCTCTTGCCATATGTTTGCCATTATCCTGTCGCTTTTGATACCTCTTACGAAATCAACAGTTTTAGGCAGTTCTTGACATGGCCATAACACGGCAATACCGCAAAAATTCCGGTAAGGGTAAAGAAAATTCTTTGTTGGGCCGGGAATTTACAAAAAGCGCCCAGAAGTGTTCAGAAATACTCGGCACCTTCAGCCTCCAGTGAAATAAAAGAACGGAAGATGCTAAACAAGAGCCCTTCACACCGATTGGGGGCAGAACCACGATATTGTCCGCTATAACAGAACGTAGACTACAGCATTTAGGTGAATCGACATCTCCAGTTGCTGAGCACAGCGCTCTGGTCAATATGTTTTTCCATTTTCAAACAGCTCTTGCAGGTTCGCAAAGGGCTCGCACACTGTGTTGCTACAGAGAAGGCGGATGCTGTGAAACACCCTCAGAGGTGGATGGTCCGACTTGGATGTCATCCCACATCAGCCTATCGCTCCTCTCATCCCATCAACGTTACCTTTCTGGTAAGAGGTACCTCGATAGGCACTGGTATGACTTCTGCCAGGAGACAGCCGTAAAACGCCACCATGAACATGACCGGGTCATTGTTGGGATAAACGAGGGCTACCTGCAATTCACAGAAATGTTTTGTGAGTTGAAAAAAAATCGCTAAGTTCAGCTCTATAGCGACGAACAGTCAGGAAACGTGGTGTTATTTCACATTCTACCACGGCATTTTTCACAGGGCACCTCCAAGCGCTCGCTCTCCCATGGAATATCTGGTACGTCAGCGTTCCCTGGGGCCCACACACATGAAGATGCACATACACAGAGGTCGAAAACTGGTTTTCTCTCAGACATGCAAGGCTCTTCCTCAGCTGTATTTCAAAGCCCAGAGCCAAGAAGCTGCTTACAGAGCAGCCACCAGGATAGAAAAACCACGGAGGTTTCTTTCCCAAATAGCCTGTCCCTGAGGTAAGAGTCTTGCTATTAAAAGAACAAGAATATAGTGTCTGTGATAAGTTGCAGCCCCCCAAAACCCTCTTTTTATTTCAGAGGTTGAACCAGATAGTCCCAAACTCATTACCCTATCTCCAGGTTTTAACACAGGTTCATTTTTGGTCCCCAGTTTATTAAGCAGCGTGTAGGCCAGCTTGAGACTTCTGCTCCACAGTTTGCCTGGAACACAAAGAAGAGAGATTTGCACAACTCTAAATCAACGAGCACACAAGAGAATGTTTCAGTTCTTGGCTGCTTTGACCACCTACAGCCGTGTACTCTGTTTCAGTTAAGCCGCTTTGTCTACAAAGCTCTCCAAACCCAGGAAGGCGTGTGCAACCGCACCAAGACCAACAACCCCATGTGTTCTATCTGATGTGAGGCTGGAGCAGCTCTGCTGGGAGGAACGGCTGAGAGAGTTGGGTGTTCAGCTGGGGAAGAGAAGCTCCGGGGAGACCTTAGTGCGGCCTTTCAGTGCTTAAAAGGGGCCTGAAGAAAGATGGGGACAGACTTTTGAGCAGGGCCTGTTGGGACAGGACAAGGGGGGATGGTTTTAAACTAAAAGAGAGGAGATTCAGGCTGGATAAAAGGAAATTGTTGTCCCTGAGGGTGGTGAGAGCCTGGCCCAGGTTGGCCAGAGAGGTGGTAGATGAACCATCCCTGGAGACATCCCAGGCCAGCCTGGACGGGGCTCTGAGCACCCTGAGCTGCTGAAGATGTCCCTGCTCATGGCAGGGGTGACATTTGAAGGTCCCTTCAACCCAAACCCTCCTGTGATTCCACAATCCACTGCTGCTCTTTTGGAGCAGTTTAGCAACAGCAGCTGCGGCTCAACTCACCATATGTGAGGGTATAAACTGGTTTTCCCGTAACATCCAGTGCTGTCAGACAGGGGCACTTCGCCTGCGTGGTTCCCCAGCGCTGCAGAGCTGCTTCTAAGGCAGGAGGCCAGTTACAAACAACTCCCAGGGGTTCCCCCTTCACCGGCATCATCTGACGGCCCTCTGGCTTGGGCTGATTGGGGTCAGGCTGCGGAACTGAAGACAATTCCATAATGTTTCCAGTTCAACTTTGCCCATTTATCACCAGACAGTTAAGCTGGAAAGATGCGCTGAAAACAAAGGCTTTTCCTCATCACCTTTAGGGTTAACAACCCCCATCACATTTCATTTCCTAGGAAGCCCTGTACAAAACAAAACATCACGGACATAGTCTCCTAAGGTGCTCTTAAAAGGTATTTGGTTCAAGAGGGAGGAAAGTAACCCAGAATTGGAGAAAAGAAGAACAATCTTACAAAATCAGTTTGTAATGAAATTACCAGTAAAGACGATCCCTTTTGGGAAATTCAAGTAGCCTAAGTGAATGAAGAGGGTTTAAAAATCTACTGAAATATTTTCGGTAAGAAACTGTAGTTATTGTAAGAAGTTTAGCGTTGAGGAGGCCGCTCAAAGCTCGGCAGTACAGGGAGTGACTTCAACCACTGGTTTTGTATCAGACTGTTCCTGACAGCTACTGCAGGCTGCAAAGAGCCAACCAGAGTCAACTTCAACACCAGCTGCATAAAGAAATTCAGCACCATGCAGATGAGTGTACTTATAGCAAATGATTCATAAAACTCACTATTTGATGCTATTACCTTCCACAATTTCTTCAAAATCATCCACAAAAAATTCTTTCAGGGGTGGCCTTTTAGGTCTTTTCAAGGTGTTAAGCAACTGCTGAATTTTCGTGGAGACTCGACTGCTCACGGGAACACCTGGATGGAGAGATCTTGTCTAACCAAAGCGTTCGGCATCCCTGTTAACATTCACATCCCGCCTCCCTCCATCGGAGGATCCTTCTCTTGGTGCCCCCATTCCATTATTAAAGGTTGTGCCAGTGCAGGACGATATTAGTAAGTGATATATCAGTTCTGTATTAACTCAGTGCTCAGAAAATGCTAGTAATAGACATTCATTTTAAAGCATTTCCTCCCTTCAAAGTCTGATTTCCACCTGCCCCTGACACAGGGCACTTGTTGTGAAGCCTGGCCTGCAGCTCTGCGCCCGCCCGTGGTTCTCGATGAGCCACCAGTATCGATGGGCCACCGGTATCAATGAGCCACCGCTATCGATGAGCCACCGGTACCGATGGGTCACCGGTATCAATGGGCCACCAGTACTGATGGGCCACTGGTATCAATGAGCCACCGCTATCGATGAGCCACTGGTATCAATGAGCCACTGGTATCAATGAGCCACCGGTACCGATGAGCCACCGGTATCGATGAGCCACCGGTATCGATGAGCCACCGGTACCGATGAGCCACCGGTATCGATGAGCCACCGGTATCGATGAGCCACCGGTATCGATGAGCCACCGGTATCAATGAGCCACGGGTACTGATGGGCCACCGGTACCGATGAGCCACCGGTATCGATGAGCCACGGGTACTGATGGGCCACCGGTATCGATGAGCCACCGGTACTGATGAGCCACCGCTATCGATGAGCCACCGCTATCAATGAGCCACCGGTATCGATGGGCCACCGGTATCGATGAGCCACCGGTATCGATGAGCCACCAGTATCTATGGGCCACCGGTATCAATGAGCCACCACTATCGATGAGCCACCGGTATCGATGAGCCACCGGTATCGATGAGCCACCGCTATCGATGAGCCACCGCTATCGATGAGCCACCGGTATCAATGAGCCACCGGTATCAATGGGCCACCGGTATCAATGGGCCACCGGTACCGATGGGCCACCGGTACTGATGGGCCACTGGTATCGATGAGCCACCGGTACCGATGGGCCACCGGTACTGATGAGCCACCGGTACCGATCAGTGTGGGGCTGGGGTGCCAGCAGAGGGGACACACAACCAGAGCAGAACCACTGATGTGACCCCTCTGCACAAAGCTTTATGCCAACCAGCTTGGACTGAGTGTATCAGCTCCATGGAAGCTTAATTACAGTTGAGAATTAAATCGTTTCATTCATCTTACCTTTCCTTTGAGGGATTCTAGGACAAAAGCTTTTAAAAACAATCAGCCTACCTACGCACTTGTAATTTTTTTCTTAAAAACATCAGAGAGGAGAAAATGTCACAATTTTCCCCGGTTTGGCACACAGCAGACAACTGCTGCAGCACGGGAAGGTGTTGGTGTCAATGTGCAGCACAGGAAGGCGTGAACGCCGATGCCGTAACCACTGCAAATTTGTGAAGCGCTTCAATGGGCTGAACTTAAAGCAGGAGGTTTGTTCTCCCAGCTCAGCACGGCTCTATCTACCGGCTGGGTGCTCGGAGGGCTCCGTACCGTCAGCGGTGTCCATGAGGCTGGAGCGGTTGGATCCCTTGTGCATGCCCTTGACGATCCCCGCCGGAGGGAGGTCGATGGCTGCCGGGCGCGCCGAGGAACAGGAGGTAGTTGCTGTGACATCGGGGGGAACGGAGACATTTTCTAAAAGAAGGGAGAAAATGGCAATTAAGACATACCTTTGATTGTCAGGTGGAACAGGCAAAGCGTTAGTTACCCGTTACCAACAATCTTAAGAATTTAATGGGTTGAATGTAGGGGAGCTCTTATTAAACACCCCGCTTCCTAAATATTAAGGAGCTCTAGGAGGTGCACGTTATCTGTTCTGGAAAACAGAAAACGAAGGCACAAGGTGAGCGGTTCATCCATTCCTGTTCTCGGTCTCTGACCTTCAAATCAAGCTCAACCTCTTGACCCTCAGCACTGTAAAAAATCAACACGTCTGGAGACCCACGTGAGCCCTGAAACACCCAATCCCCCGAACAACCCCACGTCACCTGTGCAGGAATCTCTGCTAGAACGACACTGGTGAACCGGGTTGTTGGGTGAGCGCTTTCCGAAACAAACCATGCGGGACGCCACTGACCAAAGCAGATCAGCACAATTCAGGTTCCAGCTCAGTGGCTACACAGTATAAGCTTGTCCAGCAGCTAAATAATCAACTTAAAAACTAATTAACAGAGCAAGCTGCGTCTTTTATTTTTTGCTTTAAGTTGCAAGACACTGTTTTGCTTTATAGACAAGGTTGTGGGCCCCAAACTGCACGGAAATCTGCATATTCCAGTAATTCTCTCGTTAACTTTCTCTTAAACAAGTGATTTTTGCTTACGTGGGATTTATTTCTCCAACGCAGCTGGCTCGGTCACCTGATGGGCAAGAATATTCTGTTCTGGCTCAACAGAACCAGCAACTGTTGCTTAGGAAGGAAAAAAGCAACGATTTTGAAGCTATGTTGGAGTGTGAAATAAGCCAGATGTGGAACCATTCCGTTTCTGCATCGCTTTGGAGACCCAGCGGCAAGGAATGTCCCTCATGGATTGAACCTCTGAGCTCATTAGAAAGGACCCGGATTTTGTACAACTCCAACTCTCTCTATATAAAATACATATGAAATTGCATATAGGAGAGTTCCTATTCATTTAAATCAGGTGTTAGCACGGGATGGATGTGGCATCTACACGGCAAATACAACTCCAAAGATTTAAAACTTCTCTTTTGCATAAAATACTAATGATATTAGTATTGTGTAGGTGAAAAGCTAGATTACCGTAATTCATTACAAAAGGTAACGTAGCTTGCTGTGTGCTCCAATTAAAACCAGCCTCTCTGCTTCAAAGACACATTGATTATACCGACTACATTTTATGGGCAGTTTCCCCACTCTTCCCACTTGCATCCCAGCAAAAATAAAACGAAAACAAAAATAACAGCAATTAAAAAATATAAGGGAAACAGCTGAAACCACCAGCACTTCTATGCGCTGCTTGCCCCAAACGAGTTAAGCAAAAGCAGAGAGCACACAAAATACAGACACGTCCTGAGCTGCGGTGACAACCTCAACAGCGGATCGAAAGGACAGACGTACACCGAGCAAAACCAAACTGGCCATTTCATACAGAAGCATCAGCAGCAGGAACACCTCAGAGCCTCAGAAAACTGAGCCCGGGGGATGCAGACATGGAGTTCTTGCTCCGTCTTCTCAATCTGGGGATGCTCTGAGTATTTCTCAGACTTGTCATGAAAGATCTGTGTGAAATCTTTACCCCGCTATAGCCGTTTTTTTGCAATTGCGTGTTCGTTTGTTCAAATACATGGCTGTTTGTGTTTTGTTTTGGGGTTCTTTTAACACAAACAATAAACCATTCGGGCTTATAGCAAAATGAAAATGTTCAAACGCAGCATTTCCCCACTCGACAGGCAAAGACGCCCCTGTGGTTTCCATAGGACACGGATGCCAAACGCTACTTGCATAGGGCAGCTTTGTACACACAGTGGCTTCCAAAAGCTGGAGACATAAGCGACACAATGTACAAAAAGGTGGTGCCTACGGAGCCCATCAACACCCCCTGGAGTCTCTTCTGCTTCCATAAGCTCCTGCTCCCCACTTTTTCAACCAACTCAATATTCTGAAATTCGGAAGAAAAAAAAGCATCGTGATGGTGCAACTCCAACAAATCCCAGCGAGCTCCATCAGAACTAACTAAGCTCTTGGTCTGAATTTCCCTCAACTCCGGCTTTATTAACTCAAACTGAACTCGAAGCGATTTTTCTGTTCATACCCATCTCCTACCTATTCGAGTATTGGCAAATACATCAGCTAGTGACCCACTGGTCCCTTTGCCTTCTCCATGGGAAAGTGTAGAAGATGCTGATGAGGATGTGGATGACCCCTGAATAGATCGGTTGATCCAAGACTCAGCATTCTGTAAGCTCTGATGCAATGCAGCAGAAAGAGCAGCCTGGCGCCTTAGCGAGCCCTCGTCCTCGGATGCGGAAGACGTGTCTGTGTGAAAGCAGAAAAGAAAATCCAGCTGCTTCGGGAAAGCACATGGCACTGAACACGCTCTCCGTCCGGTTCACACATCAACGGCACGGGCTTGTCACATGAGGATTTTATTCTTTAACAAGGTTACATTGGCCAAACCAGAAGTTAAAGCAGCAGACGGCTCCAACGTGAACACGTTTACCCCTCGTGCTTTGCACAAGAGTCACCTCCTCAGGCAAGAATCCTTCCCCTGCCTTCTCCAACTTATCCGTCGTTGCTTTTCTGCTCATATTCTGTAATATCAGACGCTGTGTTGCCTAACTTTGCTAATTCAGAAACGGAAAGGGAGGGGTCAGTATCAGTGTCAAAGCTGAAAATTTGCAGGAACGCATGTGCCAAGGCCACATGAGAAAATGCTTTTGTCTGCTATTCTAAATGGGTCCCTTTGAAGTGCAGGGAAAACAACCAACCAACCAACCCACCCCAAAACAAAACAGGGGAAACTACAAGGAACTGCATCCCGCATTCTGAGAGAGCAAATCCCTTGTCTCTCCTCATTATTCATCATGAAGAAAATAATGACTTAATATCTGAAGTCGTACAGTGCTAAATATGAGCATTTGGGCTTTGCCCTAAAATTCACGTGTTCTTCAAAGGGATTGTCTGGCTGTACTTTAGTTGTAAATCAAACTATTATAATATGGTCAGGAGCTGCAGAATTGACCGATTCCAGACCTGAGCTTTATTTGGGGAGAGCCACGCTCAGAGCGTGCTCGAGTCCTGGCCTAGTTAGTACGAAGCTGAGACCCAGGCAGACACCAGAACATGCAGCAGCCCCCGGGGGAAAGGAAAAGAAAAACAGGATGGAGAAAAAAGGAGGGAAAGGAATAGTTGTGAGTGGGGAGGGCGAGCAGAGCGGTTTCAGAGAGATGAATTCACAACGAGATATGAATTCATCATCTTCAGGCGACGTCATCGATCCAAATGGCTGTGATGCTTCTGCACGAGAGACAACAGACAAGTCACTGCCAAAAATTACACACAGTCATTTTTAAGCCAGTGCATACAGCTGCTTGAAAGCAGAGAGGTTTGCTGCCGTCTGATGCGCATGCACCGTAACAGGCGCCGCCTTATCCCAGGTGTTTTCCTGCAGCCATTGCACGGGAAGGGTTGGGAAGGAAAATCCTGCAAGTCCCGAATCCCACAGGGCTCCTCCAGGGTCCTTACCCAGAAAGGTACATCATTGCAAAGCCTTGACCTGTACGTTGAATACTGAACCTTAAAATCAAGAGGTGAATTATGCAACCAAAATTGGCGTGAGGGGAGCAAGAGAAGCGTCAGCCCAGAAATCCCGCTCAGCTCCTGCCAGTCGGTTCTTTCAGAGCTCCCAGGAGCCATTTTCACAGCCCTAACAGCAGCTCCACCAAACAAGCAGCTGTTCAAAGGCAGCAGGAGAGCGACGGGAGCAACGGCCTCCCCGCAAACGTGCTCAAAAGCTGGAATATTACAGCAGTTTGACTTGGGAACTGTCACTGCTGATCCCCAAACACCCCCCAGACTGCGAGGACCTCACCTGGGGGGGTGCAGGCGTCCGCGGGAGACTGAACGAACGTGGAGCGTCGCTTGGTTGGCATGGGCAGGGCCATCTTCTGCTCCTTGTGCTTGGCCAGCGCCGCCTGAACCGCCTCCGTGTGGATATCTGCACAGGGGACGCTCAGACTCAGCTTTGCAGCAGAATTAAACCACGCAAGGCTTACACACATGCAACCACCGCTAGCGTCTATATTGATGCACTTAATTCCCCATTTTCCCATCTCATTCCCTCATTTCCTTTTTTTAAGACAGGGAAACTAACTTGGGTTTCTAAAGTCAGCAAGTTACACAGCAGGGCCGGAGGGTTCTTAGCCTGGAATCTTCTGGATTAGTCATTCTATTGTGTCACCAGCAACTTTAATAGAAAGCCCAACCCCACTAGAGTGTTCCCCAACCAAAGTGATTCTAAAATATACTTGTGTTTAATTTAAAATAAGCAGGTAAGCTAACAGTGTGTACAGCCCCGGGTGCAACTCCGGTCTATAAACTGGCAAATTCTCAGCCTGTTGCCTGATTGAGGAAAAACTGTATGTTTGAGAACCAGAATGGATGCAGATTACATGTAAATCTTGAAAGCTGCTAACGGCAGCTGTAAAGAAATTCTGATCAGCCTGGAACAGGCCAAGACATGAGGCTTGAATCGCTCTGCGAACATCCAGAGCTCTTAAGGGAAGACACTTCCCTGGGGACGGGAGAACAACTTATTAAAAAGATACAGTGACAATGGAGAGCTCATCTATGTGCATTGCTCAGCTTAATGCTGCCACTTTCTATTTCCTTTCTGTGGAGAAGGAAATCGCAGGGTGCTTGGTGGCCACTTCTGCTGCTCTGTGGAAGCTCCAGAGCAAAAAGCAGCTCCCATTCTCATGGTCCAGGCTACTGGAACAGATCACGGAATGTCAGGGGTTGAAGGGACCTGGAAAGCTCATCCAGTGCAATCCCCCATGGAGCAGGAACACCCAGATGAGGTTACACAGGAACCAGGCGGGTTGGAATGTCTGCAGAGAAGGAGACTCCACAACCCCCTGGGCAGCCTGGGCCAGGCTCTGCCACCCTCACCACGAACAAGTTTCTGCTCAGATTTAAGCGGAACCTCCTGTGTTCCAGTTTGCACCCATTGCCCCTTGTCCTGTCACTGGTTGTCACCAGAAGAGCCTGGCTCCATCCTCCTGACACTCCCCCTTTCCATCTTGATCCCCAGGAATGAGTCCCCCCTCAGTCTCCTCTTGTCCAGCTCCAGAGCCCCAGCTCCCTCAGCCTTTCCTCACACGGGAGATGCTCCACTCCCTCCAGCATCTTGGTGGCTGCGCTGGACTCTCTGCAGCAGTTCCCTGTCCTGCTGGAACTGAGGGGCCACAGCTGGACACAATATTCCAGGTGTGGTCTCCCCAGGGCAGAGCAGAGGGGCAGGAGAACCTCTCTGACCTACTGACCACCCCCTTCTAACCCACCCCAGGTCCCATTGGCTTCCTGGCCACAAGGGCCCAGTGCGGGCTCATGGTCACCCTGCTGTCCCCAGGACCCCCAGGTTCCTTTCCCCTACACTGCTCTCTAATAGCTCATTCCCCAACTTACACTGGAACCTGGGGTTGTTCCTGCCCAGATTCAAGACTCTACACTTGCCCTTGTTCTATTTCATTACATTTTTCCCCACCCAACTCTCCAGCCTGTCCAGGTCTCTGATGGCAGCACAGCTTTCAGTGTCACCACTCCTCCCAGCTTGGTGTCACCAGCAAACTTGCTGACAGTCACTCTATTCCCTCCTCCAAATCATTGATGAATATATTGAGTAACACCGGCCCCAGGTGCGCACAGCAAGCACCAACTCCAGGACAAATTATTACCCATCACTTCACCCAATCTGGTACCTCCAGCCATGGTCATGGTGAACACTGAATAGGTGCATCCAGGCCAGAAAATCAAGGTGGCAAAAAGTGATTTGCTTTTTCTAGTCTGTATTTTTTGGATTCAGCAGCTGCAGTCCTACGAGTGACAGGTTTTTATACAAGGTCCTACCAAGACAGGACTTTCCATCAGCGGACAAATAATAAGCTTGACCCCTTGAGAGGACACGGTGGGTTGTTCCTCATCGCCAGGACTCCCCGGTGAGCTCTCGTCCTTACCTGATCGGTAACGTTCATCTCGGGCTCCCCCTGAGCGGGCTCGGTGAAACTTGGAGGAGGATGAGGAGGACGCTGAGGCTGGAGCTGCAGCAGGAACAGGCATCGGAGTTCTGGATTCCTTCTGCGGCGCTGGATCCACCCCTGGAAAACAGCCCACGGTTCTCTGAGAGGGGAACAGCAGCTTTTGGGACCACGCTTTCCTCCTTCAGATAATTACAGGATTTTCTCCTTTTTTTTCTCCCTTCTTGTAGTGAAGTGGATCTAATTAGTACATGAGTACAACTTCCCAATGATACACAATTATATATATCCAATTATCAGTTAAGATATTTCCTTCTTTGACCTTATTCTTGGGAGTTCTTTCCAGCTTTTTTCTTTTTAAGGGGTTGTTGGGCACTTGAATTGAGAGAATTCCCAGCAAATCTATAGCAGGTGACATAATACACAATTTCACATAATTTAAGGGTGATTAAGTGATCTTTAAAAACTCATTACAAAATACAAACCCAGAGGCGATAAGAGTCGGAGAAATGTTGATAAATAGTAGATAAAGCAGGTAAGTCCTACGCTTCCATTTACAACGAATGCCAATGTTTTGTGACTCGGTATCTGTACAGTTTATTCCCTATTTCGCCTCGTTTCCAATGGGAACAGGACTGCACCATCTTCTCATTATCACGTTAAGGCGGAAGAGAATTAGCAGCTTAACTTGTGTTAAAGTGATGTATGTAAATTGCTTTTAGAGCTCAAAGCCATTTACACCCGTTTCCTCCTATGGGCACAAGACGGGGCTCGACTGATGCAATAAGTCATTAAAATTGAGTTGTGAAGAAGAGCAAACCCACAGAAAAATATATTGAGAAGCCGCGTTCGTTACCGCGTTCCACTGACCAGTGTGTGTTATTGACAGGAAAACCAACACCACACCAGCCTCTGCTGCTCCCATTAATTATAAAATTAATGAGACCATTAATTGTCCAGCGTCTGGCACCTTCCAGCACATCACGAGGGGCTTCAGCATCCTGGAAAATTTCAGTTTTCCCAGGAATACAGGGAGTTAAATAGAAAATCTGCTAAGAAATTGATGGGAGGAATTGTCGCTACTGGAGTTTCCATTCTAAAATGAATCTGTGGGACCCAAAAGGTCAAGTCGCCGTAATTACCTTGAGATCGTCACCTCAAGTCATGCAAAAGGAACAGCGAGTGTGTCATCTAAACACGCGCCGCTTACCAGTCCTCACAAACTACCGAAGGATTAGAGAAATGAGGAGGAAACCACAAGTCCCGGGCTCCGGTTCCAGGCTGAGCGCTCGGGGGCGTGTGGTTGCAGGTAAACGGCGCCAGGAAAGCGCCTCGAGCTCTGGGAACCCGCAATTCCAGCCAATCACACCTAACGAGTCGCCCAAATCTCCAAGTGCCTCCTGTACCAACAAACTGAAGAGCAGGATGTTGAGTATTCCAGCAAACTACCTGCTTAAGCCAGCGGTACATGGAAAAATCAGAGAAGGCGGGAGCATCGCGCTCTTTATGGATTAATGACTCTGAACTCTCGTGCCAAAAATTCAGAACCTTTATTTCTAGTTAAAAAGCACACACTCTGCTAGCAAGAAATTCTCAAACCATATTAGGAGACAAACAATTTTCACTGGTATTTTTTGGGTATCATAGCATATAACACAGTATTTGCTTATCAAAATAGAACCATCCCCTGGCACAAAAAGCACCAACAGAACCGTCCAGTGGCACAAAAAGCAGGATGGCAAAGAGACTCCTGTGGTTTATGTGCAGGATGTGACGCTTGACCACACCTGGAATCTTGTGTCCAGCTGTGGCCCCTCAGTTCCAGCAGGACAGGGAACTGCTGGAGAGAGTCCAGCGCAGCCACCAAGATGCTGGAGGGAGTGGAGCATCTCCCGTGTGAGGAAAGGCTGAGGGAGCTGGGGCTCTGGAGCTGGACAAGAGGAGACTGAGGGGGGACTCATTCCTGGGGATCAAGATGGAAAGGGGGAGTGTCAGGAGGATGGAGCCAGGCTCTTCTGGTGACAACCAGTGACAGGACAAGGGGCAATGGGTGCAAACTGGAACACAGGAGGTTCCACTTAAATATGAGAAGAAACTTGTTCCTGGTGAGGGTGGCAGAGCCTGGCCCAGGCTGCCCAGGGGGGTTGTGGAGTCTCCTTCTCTGCAGACATTCCAACCCGCCTGGTTCCTGTGTAACCTCATCTGGGTGTTCCTGCTCCATGGGGGGATTGCACTGGATGAGCTTTCCAGGTCCCTTCAACCCCTGACACTCTGCGATTCTGTGAACTGGAAGACCTGGACTTCAGAGCAGGATTTTCCATTCAAAATGTCAGTGTAACCACAGCCGAAAGAACCTGTTTGTGTCCCCTTGCCGTCACTCTGGAACACACTTCATTGGTAACGAATTGAACCTTTGTAGCACATGTTTGCCTTCACCAAAACCAAGAGAGTTTTATTTTGATGCAAAGGCTGAGAAGAGGAGCTGAACCCTCTCCGATCACACGTGTATTTACGAATCCAGTACCCACTAGATGTCAGCAGCAGATTTGACACTATTTTAAATGAATTATTAAGCTCATATTCAGCTCTCTCTTTTAAGTCCTCGTCTGCTCGGCAGGGAAACACGACATCCCGTTTACAGAGGGACTGGACGCGTCTCGGTGACACAACACACCATATTTCCATATTTTGCTGTGACATAACAACATGTTGTAATAAGCTCGCGGTGTTGGCGACGTGAACAGCTGCAGTAAATCACAGTTCTACAACAAAGCAGCAGCCGAGTGACTTGTTCAGCGTTACCTTCGTAACAACCCTGCAGCTTCTGCGGGACCTGAATCTACAGAGACATTAAAAACTATTTGCTTTTGAAGGATACTATAGGTTTTCTAACTGGCATTAGTTTCTAAGCAGTGCTGACTGCTTTGTGATCTCTGCATTTTGTTGAAGGGAAAAGTTTAATGATTTAGGGTTTTGGGTTTTTTTTTCCATAAAAAGATTACTAGATTAAAAGAACCATTCTAAGCATCACGTATGACCAATGTTCACATCAATAACACAGACAATAAGCACTGGATTCATCTGGCAGAAGCAAAACAGGAGGCAACCCTGTCATTCTGCCCTTTGCATAGAGAACTGAGCAGCAGTGCTACTGCTGGGCTGGTTATTCCTTAGAACAAGATGATTTTTTCAAGCTACATAAAAATTGTGTAATTACCAAACTCTGGATATCTGAGTTGAGGAGCCAACCTGAGCAGCTGTTCTGTGGAACTTCACTGTGGCCCCTGCTGTTTCCCTGCGCCGAGTATAGAGTCTTGAATCTGGGCAGAACAACCCCAGGTTCAGTGTAAGTTGGGGAATGAGCTGTTAGAGAGCAGCGTAGGGGAAAGGGAGCTGGGGGTCCTGGGGACAGCAGGGTGACCATGAGCCAGCACTGGGCCCTTGTGGCCGGGAAGCCAATGGGACCTGGGGTGGGTTAGAAGGGGGTGGTCAGTAGGTCAGAGAGGTTCTCCTGCCCCTCTGCTCTGCCCTGGGGAGACCACACCTGGAATCTTGTGTCCAGTTGTGGCCCCTCAGCTCCAGCAGGACAGGGAACTGCTGCAGAGAGTCCAGCGCAGCCACCAAGATGCTGGAGGGAGTGGAGCATCTCCCGTGTGAGGAAAGGCTGAGGGAGCTGGGGCTCTGGAGCTGGACAAGAGGAGACTGAGGGGGGACTCATTCCTGGGGATCAAGATGGAAAGGGGGAGTGTCAGGAGGATGGAGCCAGGCTCTTCTGGTGACAACCAGGGACAGGACAAGGGGCAATGGGTGCAAACTGGAACACAGGAGGTTCCACTTAAATATGAGAAGAAACTTGTTCGTGGTGAGGGTGGCAGAGCCTGGCCCAGGCTGCCCAGGGGGTTGTGGAGTCTCCTTCTGTGCAGACATTCCAACCCGCCTGGTTCCTGTGTAACCTCATCTGGGTGTTCCTGCTCCATGGGGGGATTGCACTGGATGAGCTTTCCAGGTCCCTCCAACCCCTGACACTCTGGGATTCTGCCGAGAACTCAAACTTACTGAGATTCAGTGATTTTGCAGGATTTCCAGCTACATCTTGATCCTGCCCTGAGCAAGACACGAAAGGAAAATTCAGGTGCGCCATTGATTTACTCCTGGAAATTATTTCCAAGATGGAGAAATTGATTTCCTGAGTCAAGCGAGCAGCTTTATTTGCAATTGTGATGCCCCTCACATTAGACAAGGAAGAAATAATTCCTCGTTTGTGGCAGTTGCAAGTCAGATCTTGTAAATTCTGGGAGCAACACTAAGCCGGAACACGCGTGCGCGATTTACAGGTTTAGACAAAGCTGGTTTAGCGCTGGTTGCTATTCCACATTAGCTCCCATTGGAAATAATGTGATGCTGAAAGTCAGGAAGAAAAAGCAAAAGCAAAGCAAACCAACCCCCCCCAAGCCCTTGGAGAAGTTTCCAGCAGTGGTTTGGAAGGAAATCCATGACAAGCCGCTTGGGAAGCTCTTCCAAAGCACCATGATATCAAGGAAATGAAACACAAAATAACAGACTCAACCATATTCCCACCTTGTGCTATCCATGAATAACGTGAAGCAGAAAGAAACCAAAAGGTATATCAACAACTAAAGTTCATGGATCTCTTAAATTAGCTCAAATGTTATCTCAACAGGTTTCCAACACCTTTAGCTGAGGTACCGGAACACAAAAAACAGATTATGTTCGTCTTACCTTTGCAAACATTCTCTCGACATTCTCCTGCTTGTTTAATTGTTTTTTAAGCATCATGAGAACAGGAAACAGGAGCAGGAGCACTCCAGCAGCTACATAAAAAGGCTCTGACAGTGAATCGGTGCTTAATGAATATAATTTCCTTTACGCATCAGCAGAGGGGCTGAACGCATTATCTTAAATAGCGAGAAAACGTACTTTGCCAGCTGCCTGTGTGCAAGGGCATCCTGAGCGAGCTCCAGGCTGGAAATGCTCTCCCAGATCTGTAGCGACTAACATGGGCTGGAGCTCTTTCCCTAGGCCCAGGTTTGCCTGTAGTCTGCAGCAGAGCCGGTTTCGAGAGGCGCCGAGTCCCTCTGTCCTCCCCCAGCAGCAGAGCAGCTCGTCTGCCCATCCAAACACCATTTTGCAGGATAGAAAAAGGTAATAACATGGTATTGCATCTTTTCAAATAGGCGTAAACACCAGCGACATCAGCAGCTTCGCCCAACACGCACGGCCTGGGATGCTGTTCAGAACATGTTCTGTCCTCAAAGCCCCTGGTGCGGCAGCTTCCATTTACAAAAAAAGGATGTCACACCAGGAAAACATGTATCTTTAGGTAATTAACATCGTTGCCTTAACTCTAGAATAACGAGGCAAGCTCCCAGAGGCAATGTGAATGGAGCACGGGTTTAGCAATAGGACTCTCCCAAATTATAGGGCTGATGTGTCCTGATGTGTCGTCATCGCTGCACGTCGATGAGATGGAGACGATACGCGAGCTCACGTCAGGAAGGTCCCTGGAAAAGCGTGATGCACTAATGCCAACAGTAAATATTTTGTTGATCTTCTTGTGCACTACATTAATTTTCTTCCCATTAACAAGGTGACCCGATTCTGAATCTCTCATGTGTGACTCCAGCCGGGTTTTTACAACGGGCGATTCCCAGATACAGGGGGTGTAAGGTACAGAACAAGCTGAGCCAGAATGGCACTCAAAACGCTGCCTTAATTGGTGACCTACCAGCCTGTGTCTCTTCCCGAACTCCGGTCATTCTGCAGCTTTCAAAAGAGCGACAATTAAAATAGCAGGGCCACAGACAGCCGTGCCAAATGCTTTCACCCCTCCTAATGACACAATGTTTTCTGAACCAAACCAAACACGTGTGTGGAGCGACAGGCACGAGGGGCACGGGATCGTGTTGGCGGATCAAAAGGACAAGACAGGAGCGAGTTTGGCCCAGAGCATCCGTGTTTCCTCCCGAGGCTCAAGACCTCCATGGGTACGCACGCTGGACTGAGATTGTAAACCCCGCTTAACAAATAGCTGCTCCTAAAGACCATAAAGAGGGATTAGTCTTGTGTATGACTTTGTGGTTTTTTTAAAAGGAGGCTGGGGCATGGAGGGGGTTGGTCTGTGCTCCCAAGTGATAAAATAAGAGGAAACGGCCTCAAGTTGCACCAGGGGAGGTTGAGGTTGGATGTGGGAACAATTTCTTCCCCAAAGGGCTGTGGGGCATTGAACAGGCTGCCCAGGGCAGTGCTGGAGTCACCATCCCTGGAGGGGTTTAAAAGGTGTTTAGACGAGGTTTAGGGCCATGGCTTAGTGCTGGACTTGGGTTATGGTTGGACTCCATGATCCTGAGGGTCTCCTCCAACGGAAATGAAATGATTCTAAATAACAGAGGTTTGATACAAAGGTAACCAAGCAGAGATTCCTGTTACATCCTGGTTCAGGGAGGCCGTCCTGAGGACACAGAGAGCTGTTGGTAACAAAATCTCACATTTGAAGGCTAAGATCTATTTTTTGCTTGCCTTGCAACCTCTGCTACAGCAGCTCAGGCAGAATACACTGTTCTTTTATATATAAAGCACCCGCTATGGCAATAAGTGTTGCACAAGAGCACAGGAACCAGCTTTTGTTGAGTACATGAGCAAAACAACACTGAGAAACAACAGGGATGGAGGAGAACAGGGACACAAGCACCAGGGTCCAGAAGCCACCGCACGACAATGCCAGAGTGTTTCTGTGCTTCTCAGGCAAGTGAACCGCTGTCATCTCAGCAGAAACAGCAAAAAGTCCTCGACAACCCTTCCCCAGCGGATGCAGCGCTGACGGTCAATAAAAGCACTTTGAGCCTTCACTTTTTGGCAGTAGTTCAGTCTCAGTAAATTACAGTAAGCCCAGTCACGACTGCCTGTCGTCCCCATTCAGCCCCCATGCCGCAAGAGCCAGACACATTAGTTTTTAATGGTTTAGCATCTTGGTACATCAGCAGTGCAATTATTTTGGGCAAGCATCCCCCTAATAATTACTGAGCATACTTTCAGCCATGTCCCTCAGTTTACAATTATATCTAATTATCCTACACACAATCAGCTGCACCGCGAAGGATCTTTGAACCAAAAGAAACGGATGTAAACGAAGTACATGAATTCAGCTACTTTGGCAAAACAAACTAACAAATTACAGAAATCCTGATGTTTCTCCAATAGGGAATTCAGGTGGTTGAAAGGACACGGTACAGACCGACTCTGCACTTAAACCATTTTTAAGAAGGTTTCAAGGATTCCTGAGGACCTCGCACTTCACAACCAACTCAAAGCCCTCGAGTTCTCAGCTGACAAGGGAGCGGGACGTGATTTACGCACGTGGGAGATAAGTCAGGACACACAAAGTGTAGAAACACCGAGCGCTCCGCAGAGACGTGAATGGCTCTGAACTACCAGCAATCACAGAATCCCAGAGTGTCAGGGGTGGGAGGGACCTGGAAAGCTCATCCAGTGCAATCCCCCCATGGAGCAGGAACACCCAGATGAGGTTACACAGGAACCAGGCGGGTTGGAATGTCTGCAGAGAAGGAGACTCCACAACCCCCTGGGCAGCCTGGGCCAGGCTCTGCCACCCTCACCGGGAACAAGTTTCTGCTCATATTTAAGTGGAACCTCCTGTGTTCCAGTTTGCACCCTTTGCCCCTTGTCCTGTCCCTGGTTGTCACCAGAAGAGCCTGGCTCCATCCTCCTGACACTCCCCCTTTCCATCTTGATCCCCAGGAATGAGTCCCCCCTCAGTCTCCTCTTGTCCAGCTCCAGAGCCCCAGCTCCCTCAGCCTTTCCTCCCACGGGAGATGCTCCACTCCCTCCAGCATCTTGGTGGCTGCGCTGGACTCTCTGCAGCAGTTCCCTGTCCTGCTGGAACTGAGGGGCCACAACTGGACACAATATTCCAGGTGTGGTCTCCCCAGGGCAGAGCAGAGGGGCAGGAGAACCTCTCTGACCTACTGACCCCCCCCTTCTAACCCACCCCAGGTACCATTGGCTTCCTGGCCACAAGGGCCAGTGCTGGCTCATGGTCACCCTGCTGTCCCCAGGACCCCCAGCTCCCTTTCCCCTACACTGCTCTCTAACAGCTCATTCCCCAACTTACACTGAACCTGGGGTTGTTCCTGCCCAGACACAAGACTCTACACTTGCCCTTGTTCTGTTTCATTACATTTCTCCCCCCAGCTCTCCAGCCTGTCCAGGTCTCTGATGGCAGCACAGCTTCCAGTGTCACCACTCCTCCCAGCTTGGTGTCACCAGCAAACTTGCTGACAGTCATTCTATTCCCTCCTCCAAATCGTTGATGAATATATTGAATAATACTAGTCCCAGTTCCCTGCAGTTCAATACGAACCAGCCGACTCAAGGCAAAATGTGGCACCCGCGCAGCCTCCGCGGCGGAATTACTGGCTTCGGAAACACGGCTGAGAGTCAAGAGCCGGCAAATGAAGCTCAGCGCTCCCCTCCACGGGTCCCTCGAAGGTGGAGGCTCTGCAAGGTTCTCAGGCCAGCAGAAACAAGGACCTACCTTGTGGCTGCGGAACATAGGGAGCCAGCAGCTTCGCTCTCTTCTTCTCATACCCCTTTTGCGTGATGTCCCCTGAAACAAGGAAAGAAAACTCATTTAATCACCTCCTCATTTTTCACTTTTCTTTTCAGTGACGTGAAGGTTGCACCTGAAGGCAGCAAGGCAAGAAAATCAGAGACCAAACAAATGCAAGTACATTAGGATTTCAAAGCTTCCGTATTACAGAACCCCTGTACTTTCCCTTGGGATCAGAGATATGCACTACACACTATTTAAATGCAAGAATTTGAATCAGAACAGCTATCTAAATGGAATATCAAAGGCATGAAAACCTAAAAAGGGAAACTCAGAGTGTATGAAAATATTCGGTGACCACAAAGGCCAACGAAACGAAATGATTCCCAAACAACGGGGCAAAGCGCAACCTCAGAGCCTCGTCTTAAAATAAGCAATTCGAGAACAGCTTTTGGCAAATAAAGCGAGTCCACTGCAGATGTTCAGAGCACTTCTACAAACAGAAAAAGACTCGACTCGTACGCTGCTGCCCGGCAAGAACACCCTGCGCTCCAGAAATCTGACTTCTCATCGTGTCTATTTGCTGTTCATTGAAAACAAGCTGGGGGGCCGTGGGTTTTTAGGCTGGCGGCAGCTGCAGTTCCGCCGCTTGCCCACTGCTCGCAGGCTGAGCTCCGCAGAAAAAACTCCAGAAATGAAGAAGTCTTAGGAAACTTTTTCCTTTTTTAAACCCCCTAATCTGTCTGATCCTGGAGATGAACCATCTGGCTGCTGTCTTCTAGTTTAATTTCTCACGTCGCATCAGAACCACAAGAAAGACCGAAACCTTGAAGGGATTAAAACAAAAAGCCATACAGCATTTCAAGCCTGACCCACACTTGTAACATCTTATCTCAGAATCCCAGAATGTCAGGGGTTGAAGGGACCTGGAAAGCTCATCCAGTGCAATCCCCCCATGGAGCAGGAACACCCAGATGAGGTTACACAGGAACCAGGCGGGTTGGAATGTCTGCAGAGAAGGAGACTCCACAACCCCCTGGGCAGCCTGGTCCTGACACTGCCCCTTTCCATATTGGTCCCCAGGAATGAGTCCCCCCTCAGTCTCCTCTTGTCCAGCTCCAGAGCCCCAGCTCCCTCAGCCTTTCCTCACACGGGAGATGCTCCACTCCCTCCAGCATCTTGGTGGCTGCACTGGACTCTCTCCAGCAGTTCCCTGTCCTGCTGGAACTGAGGGGCCACAACTGGACACAAGATTCCAGGTGTGGTCTCCCCAGGGCAGAGCAGAGGGGCAGGAGAACCTCTCTGACCTACTGACCACCCCCTTCTAACCCACCCCAGGTCCCATTGGCTTCCTGGCCACAAGGGCCAGTGCTGGCTCATGGTCACCCTGCTGTCCCCAGGACCCCCAGCTCCCTTTCCCCTACACTGCTCTCTAATAGCTCATTCCCCAACTTACACTGGAACCTGGGGTTGTTCCTGCCCACATTCAAGACTCTACACTTGCCCTTGTTCTATTTCATTACATTTGTCCCCCCAGCTCTCCAGCCTGTCCAGGTCTCTGATGGCAGCACAGCTTCCAGTGTCACCACTCCTCCCACCTTGGTGTCATCAGCAAACTTGCTGACAGTCACTCTATTCCCTCCTCCAAATCACTGATGAATATATTGAATAATCCCGGCCCCAGCACTGCCCCTGAGGCACTGCACTGGGTACAGGCCTCAACTGGACTCTGCCCATTGACCACGACTCTCTGGCTTCTTCCCTCCAGCCAGTTCGCAGTCACCTCACCACCCGCTCATCCAGACCGCACTCCCTCAGTTCAGCTGTGAGGATGCTGTGGGAGACGGTGTCAATGCCTTACTCAAGTCAAGGGAGATCACCTCCACTGCTCTGCCATCATCCATCTATCTTGTTATGTCTTCATAAAATCAATGAGGTTGGTCAAGCACGACGTCCCCTTGGTGAAGCCATGCTGACTGCCCCTAATGACCCTCTTAGCCCTGATATGCACTGAGATCTCTCAGGGACAAAAGATTGCAAGCGATCAAACACACAGCAATAAGAAAACACATTTATTTGCTATCACTTCTCAAGTTAAAATTAAGCCTACAACAAGAAACTGGTGATCACAGACAGTGTTCTTTCTTCACCATGAGTCTGATTTTTGCAAGAACAGAGTATTAGTTGCTGTATTTGCTGTCCCAACTGGCAATCGCAGTGTTTAGGCTCTAAGCCCCAACACAACCAGTGTCCCTGCAAAAACACTCTGGCTAACCAGCTGTTTTGGTTCTAACGGTGATTTTGTTTGGCAAGGGAACGGGTTTCGCTCCTTCGCGTGGACAGTCGAACACGGCGTCACTCGAAACGCCCCCGAGAAGATGCGAAACTGAAGCGGTGGGTGCGCGTTCACACACAGAACCGTATCTCGCTCCTCTGCCACCACGGGTGAGTCAGGCCCCAACAAGCCCAAACAAACCCAGCAGCTGAAAATTAGAATATCCGTGAAGCACCCAAATGCTGAGCAAAGCATTAATTCTAACGCCTGATTGCAGTCGGTAGCTCAGTGCAATGGATGCAGCTCACCAGACAGGTATGCCGGCACCTTCCAAAACAGCCACACGACCAGCACAAGCCAAAAGGATCATGTTTTCATCAATTGCAGGAGCTACAAAATTCAGCAGCTTTTGGGAGATTTGCCGCTCGGTTCTCGGAGGCAGATTGAATTCCCCACGCTGGTTCATTTGGGCAGCAAAGCTCCAAAAGGGGAGGGAATTGTCCTTGTAAACCAACCCACGGATTTGTTGAGCTTGTTATTTTGTGATTAATGGCTCCACAAGATTTAATTGGACTTTTGACGTTGGTGATAACGTGTTATATATAATGAGACATTTGCCACAGAAAATTGTTGGAATTACTATGGAATACCAATGGCTTACAAACACACACCAGCGCACCGGTAGCATCGCATTCTGGTTTATGTGCTGGGTTTCTAATCGCTCGCTCCACACTAATATCCTACCAAGAAAAAAGATATGTATTATTACAGGAATACAAGCACTATGATCTGCATTGGGAAATTGGAAGTTAAGGCGAGATACCACTGAAAAACAAGGCGGTAACTCAGGCCAAACCCCACTATTTGCATCCCTACCACGGGATGCAGATCATTTACATTATTGCTTGGAAAAAAGGGTTCTCTAATAAAAAAATAAACCCCCTAATGCCATTTGGTAAGAGCAGGAAAGTTCTAACTAGTCAAATGGGGAGAAGAGAAAGAAGGGTGATGTATTGCTGGGACTTGCTGCAGCGCCGTGTCTGATCCGGTTACTACAACCACAACAGTTGTGCCCAAATTCGCACCTCAAGTGTTGGAAGCAAATGTCCCTTTAATATAGTGCATGCCCGGAAAGGATTTACCGTACAAAGCCTCTTCTCTCTGGTCATAATCCAAATTTGGTCTCAATCCACTGAGACACAAACCAAAGATTCGCCAGGAGAGGAATTTTCTTCCGCCCCGTTCTGGTGATCCACGGGAAATGCAAAGATCCGACGGCGAGCGCGCGTTTCCTCACCGAGCAGCATCAATCACAGCAACAGGAAGAGACCTGAGACAATGGGGCTGCAGATCTCCCCAACCAGCCACAGCTCCAGAAACCTGGGAAACCACAACCCCACTTCCACCTCCAAACACACGCTGACGTTTGGTGCGCTCAGTTCTCCCAAAGAGCTGCAAAACCAACCCAAGAACCACAGCGCAAGAGCCGGCACTGCAAGGAAAGCAGCAGCGAGGCAGACAAGAGCCGACAATTTAGCTCTGAAACGGTGCTGGGGTTTGTTCATCCCGAGGAGCGAAATTACAACTAAACCCACTTAGCGCTGAGATATTCTCATTACGAGGAGCGAAATTACAACCAAACCCACTTAGCACTGAGATATTCTCATTCCAAGGAGCGAAATTACAACCAAACCCACTTAGCGCTGAGATATTCTCATTCCGAGGAGCGAAATTACAACTAAACCCACTTAGCGCTGAGATATTCTGGCCTCTCCAGCTACAGTTCTGTGCAGGGGGGTCTATATGGATCTATACCCTCCATGTGGAGTTTGCCCGTCAAGACCCTTTCGCCACAACCAACTGCAGGACTATTTGACGCCACGATCTTTCCCAGTGGTTCAAAATGCGATGTTTGGAATCTTCCGGGTTATTTTTAAGGACGTGTGAGTGTGAGCTAAGCAGTTTTATAAGAAGAATTTAAAGAAATCCTACTTTTCAAGACACAGCAGGTCTTGCAAATATGTAAGAGATGCCGTTCTGTGGAGTCAGAGTAGGAAATAACCCCGGATTTATGGCTGTAGAAACAAGACAAGTTTAATCAAGGAACAACCACGTTTCCTCACTTGAAATAGCTGGACAATAATCCTGACTGCAGACACCTCTGTGTTGAAATCCAAGAGGTCCTGCTTGTTTGAATCCAAGTAGGTTGGAGAAACAGAATTCCCTAGAGGGGAAAAGAAAGCAAAAACTGGCTTCTAAGCTTCCTTTTTCATCTGATTCTCCTGATTTCTGGTGAGGGAATGAGAAGGGATTGTCATCACACAAATCCAAGCTGGATGTTCTGACGGCTGAGGGTGCAAGAGGAGCCGGGGAAGCCCAGGGATCTCCAACCAGCCGGGATGCTCCACCTACATTCAACTAATGCAGCAGAGGAGCTCCAGGAGGCTCCCGGCCCGCGACGCCGGGCTGCTCTTCAGCAATTAGAGCCGATGATCTGTTCCGAACAGCGCGGCTCAATCAGTGCAAGGTGGTAACACCAGCTAATCCTGCTACGCGCAGACAATGCTGCTCTTTCAACATCCTTCCTCCCCTTCCCCCATGGAACGAGAACACTGAATCATTTACTGTCCAACAAAACCATAATTACTACAGTGGAGAAATTAAGGAAAATGATCACGTAGAGCACAGCATCTCCCAACAAAGCCTCCAAAGACTTGGCTGTATCAAGCAAAAGATTCAAATTTGAAAGCAGTTTGTAGGCATTTTTTAAAAAACAATCTGTTTCGAGCAGTTTACGCTAACAGAATCACGGAAATGCTTCTAGTACATCCATTAGCCCCAAAACAATGAAAGCAACTCCATTATTTAACAGCAAATACTCTAAGAAGATTGTAACGAAGAAGGAAATAAATTCTATGATCCCTGCGTCTTCTTTTCAGGTCTCAGCCCTAGAAGTGACCTGGTGGCTCTGCCTTTCTTCCTGCTCCCCTGCCCATCGACAGCAACGCCTTCCTGCCGTTGCGTCACCTCCAGCTCGCTCGGAAAGAACGAAACACACAGCCTGGTTTTGCAGAGCTTGATCTGGGGTTTCCTGTCCCTGACCAGAAATAGACCCCAAACTGCAGGTACTGAGCCCCACGAGTGCAGCTGTGAGCCCGCAATGGTGTTTCGCCACGTGCCACTTCCAAATAAGGTCCCTCGAGTGCGTTTGGGAGCGGCAGGTGGTGTGTTTGAGAAACCCAGCTATGCACTTCAGATTCACAGCCTAGGCAGAAAACCAACAGCAAAGCAATTAGTTCAGCACTTCCCTAACAAATGCTGTCGCCGCTCATTTATTTATTTTGCAACTAGATCTCGTTTTTCTGCCACTTCCCGGAGCACCGGCGACCTCCAGACGGCCCCGTCCCCAATGGTTTTCCCAAAGCTGGGCTGTCCTCAACCCAAAGCCAACATCACCCCTTTATTCCAAGGCTGTGTTCAAACAGGCTGTAGCTGTTCAATGCTCTCGCACTCCTAATGCTCCTTGGCTGCAACTCCAGCGCAAAAATGGTGTTTGAGACAAGTTTAGACAATTGCCTCTTTCTGTTTGAGGCCAAAGGATGATGCAGGTTCGGAGGTTCCCTCCTCCTTCCTCCCGGGGAAGCTGTATATCAGGTTTCCTCCATGAAGACAATACCAAGGGCTGCAAAGCAGAGAGTGTGCCAGAAAAAACTGGTTTCTTGAAAGAAATCAAGGCTATGCTCCATATATCACCTCCCAACAAACCAAACCCAAATATTAAGGAAAACAAACACAACAGGTTTGTGCTTCGCACTTTCCCTTTAACAGCACAATTCTGTGCCCATTAAGAATATGAATAAGCTACTGAAAAAACCAGCAGGTCTGACAAAGCTCCGTTTGTTAAGCACGAGCATTATACTGCTACAGTTTCAGTACTACAAGTTTCACAGACAGATTAATTTATATACACAGTACAAGCCCCCTTGGCTCCAACACTGTGGGGACTCTGTTCCACAGCTTCAAAAAATCTTTTCTAAAGGCTTATGAATGTTGCTTGACCGAATTAAAACTATTTTAATCTCAACGTGTGTTATTTCGCAAGAATGCAGTTCAGGGTTCGGATTTTGCGTGTCTATGGGGTGTACAGGCTGCAATACTCACAGCTGTGGCGTTTAAGGTCACAAGGTGCATTTTACTGCAAGTCACTGTGTGCCTGATGCCTTTTTAATTTGTTGTTGTTTTGCCTTGAAACAATAAATCCAACTGCTGAAACTAGACTGAAGAATCTCCTGTACCTCGCAGAAGGGTTTTGGAGCTGCGGATGATCCACCGTCCTCGGTTCACCCGCCCGGCCCGTGTGTGACGGGCACTAATCTCAGATGCCATATGTGAGGCGTCATCCCACTGGGTGAGCTCAGGACAGAGCTGGTTTCCTTGGTGCACGTGGGCAGGGGGCGATTGACGCAAAGGACGCGGCACCGGGTCGACTTCAGCTGGAGATCCTCCCCTCCTCGCAAAAAAATAACCCCCCAAAACACATGGTAATTCATCACCATTTCTGCTGAAAACGGCACTATCCGGGGTCAGCAAAACGAGTTTGCAGACTGGGACACTAAAAAATGCGTGGAAGGGTAAACTGTAAGTAAAAGAGCCTCTGGTAGCTGTACTACACTTGTGTTTATTGTTCTCGTTGAGCAGACTTGGGGACGTTCCCACTTGTGACCACGTGGGGTTTGCAGATCAGCGTCACCCGGGTGTTCTTGGGTTCGTTCCTTCCCCAGGATGTCGCTCCCATGACTACGAAGCCCATTTTCAACCCAGGGATGTCCCCACTGACCCGGGATGCCACCCCCCTGCCCAGGGATGCCACCCCCTGCCCAGGGATGTCCCCGACTGACCCAGGATGCCACCCCCTGCCCAGGGATGCCCCAGGATGTCCCAGCTCCCCAGGATGTCCCCACCACCTGGGGATGTCCCCACTCCCCTGGTGTCCCGGTTGTCCACAGATGTCCTGACTCCCTGGAATGTCCCCATTGCCCACAATGTCCACTGCTGCCCAGGGATGTCCCCCACTGTCTTGGGATGTCACCTATTGCTCAGGGATGTCCCCACTCCCTGGGTGTCCCTGTTGCCCATGGATGTCCCCACTCTCTGGGATGTCCCCATTGCCCAGGATGTCCCTGCTCCCTGGAATGTCCCCCACTGTCCAGGGATGCCACTGTTGCCCCACGATGTCACCCATTGCCCAGGGATGTCCCCACTGCCCAGGTGTCCCTGGGATGTCCGTTCATTGGTCTGTAAGAATCAAAAGGCCAGAGAGATGTTGCATTTCAGGTCACAAGTGGGACACAAGGACAGGGGATATGAACTCAAACCACGTTGTCCATGCACGGGTAACGTCTGCTTTAACAATAGGGGAAAAAATGGGTTTTTAAAGGTTCCAAAAACTCTTGAAGATGACCCTTTAAAACCTTTACATACATCACTAAATTCTGACCCTTTACATACATCACTAGATTCTGTTAAGGCGGATAACCCTACTAAATACAGGCCTTTAGCAAAATACAACCACTGAAGTCAACTTTATACAAGATCTGCTGCAAAGTGGAGCCACATAAATGCTACATGTTACCCATAAAATCAGCATGTGCACATAAACAGCTTAATCCAGTATACAAACAATAAATCTTACATATGACCCCATCCTGGGGTGGGGGGAAATATATATATATATTTTTTAAATAGCCACAAGTTATCATCGGGAAAAAATGCATTTCACTTCTGAGTGCTAAAAAAGGCACAAACCCAAGGCTTGGTCACAAATAGGATTTTACAAAAGCTACTCTAGAGAAACGTTTTTAATAAGTAGTCGATGAGAAGAATGCGACGTAGGAGCGTGCGACAGTGTTGGTAACAGCGGTCCCGCATCGAACCCGGCGGCTAAAGGAGAAACCCGCAGCGTCACCTACACGTACGCATGAAGTAGCTCAGACTGCTTGGCTGAGTAAAGCAAGACAGCTCACAACGCACTTAGAAACCCCAGATGAAGCGATTCTGCCTGGAATAATTCTCTTTTCTGACTAAGCAGCAGAAATTCCCGTCTATTTAATCCCCAGCACATGGCTCAGCCGCCCTCTGCCCCAGGTTTCCCAGGAAATGACTCAACTTGATGCAGGAGGGACTGTGATTCAGCCCTTATTCAGCGCCAGGTACAGCACTGGCTTCCTGCAGGTAGAGAGGGAATTATTGGGCCGGCGAGCGCCGATAACCTTCCCCTGGGAGCTGCTGGTCCAGCCCAACCACACTGGATCCCACACTGAAACCCTGTCTGTTCTAAACCGGACGCGCTTTTTCCACAAGACAGCCCAGCGTGGACGGGTGATTTGCCAAATTAAGCCTGGTTTTAGCTCAGGAATAAAAATAAAATGAGCAAAAAAATGCAGGCACCCAAAGAGAACTCTGCATCATGCTGCAAAATAGTGAAGAAGCACGTAGATAGCCACCTACAATTAGAAAGCCAAATGAGGTTTTCCCTTGGGCAGTAAAGGGCGTTCAGGGACGGGCTGGGGCTCTGACAAACGTGGGGGTTGATTAAAAGTACATCTGCAAAGGTTCAGCCCTCGCACAGCCCCCGGTGCTTATTCTGCACCTCGGCTCCGGAGAACAGGAGAAGGGACCTTTCCCAATTCAATTCTAGATTCCTGAATAAGCTGCATGAATAGAAGAAGTTTAGAGCAATTATTCCCCTATCTATGAATCAAAGGTAGCGCTTCTCACACAAAGCGTTCCGGTAGGAAACGCAACTCTGATGTTCCTTTAACCACAGTGTTAACGCAGCACTAACCTCGTTGGCGCGTTGTACCGCACCGTAGCACAATAATTACAGCGATCCAGATGGGAAATGCTTTTCCAAATCACAGCGCGATGAGCTCAATGATTATGTATGGTGAAACAAAGACAGATATCTCGCGGAAAGCATTAGCGCTTCAAAGATCGCTCCTCAAACAAAAAAAATCAATTCAAATCAAAAAAAATCAATCGTAAGAATGAATTTTTCAAAGCTAAAGAGGCGAGACGCCCATCGCATGTTTTCCCACATGCCTCCTACCCTGCAGTTCCCAAAGAGGTGGCACCACGTGTGTGTTCATAAGGACGTCGCTCCCATTTTGCTCAATAGAGCAAACCCCGTTGTTTTTCCCAAAGCATTGAAATCCGAAACACAAACCACAGTCATTTGACAGCGTTATTCTAGGAGAGTTAAACAGTATTAGTCACCACAGGAGGATTCCACTACTTAAAAGTTAAAGCAATACAATTATTAATCTTTTACCCAGCCTGGAATTAGTGTGCGACACTGGTAATTTGATTTGTGGAGATCCCCACCAAACTGCAGAACGTACCTGACAAGAGTGGGGGAATGGCTCAACGAGCAGCTCGGAAACTGCTCCTGGTGCTGCTGCTCATTTCTTGGGTGTCTGGCTACTGGGAACCGAAGCGCTTTGTTAAATAAGCTTAAACGCGCTCTGCACACGGTATGATAATGTAAAATAACCCCACCTCCAGCCTAAACGCGTTGCTACAAAACCAGAGCGATGCGCAGGTTAATGGGAAGCTGCCCCGTGGAGCGATCCTGTCCGTACAGGCTCCTGTCTGTTCTGGATTGAAGAGAACAACCCGTCCAAGTTGGTGACAAGCTTGGGAAAGCAGATTGACAAAGAAAGAGCAGAAGAAAACTGCACTGTACGGCAGCAGATCCAGGCCCGAGCTGTTTGGCTTTCAGTTGTGTTGACATCAGCAACCACGGCTTCTGCAGGAATTTCACTGCTAAGGAAACCGTGTTGGCGTGTCACCAGCGGGCCCAAGAAAAGCCATTATTCTGTCAGCTGCAATGCTCTTTACAAGAAAGATCACGCCAGGAACGGCTTCTGTGCGCGGCTCTTTCGGCGCGCTAAAATAAGTCAGCGTCTGCTTCAGAAGCGCTTTGTTCAGAGGCTGCAGAGCAGGATGTGGCAAGGGCCTTCCCATGTAAAAGCCTTTAAGCCGTGTGTGACTGGGTTAGGGAGCAGTTAGGCAACCTGGACATCCATAAACCCATGGGTCCGGATGGGATGCACCCGCGGGTGCTGAGGGAGCTGGCTGAGGTTGTTGCTGGACCGCTCTCCATCATCTTTGCCAAGTCTTGGGAAACGGGAGAGGTGCCTGAGGACTGGGGGAAAGCAAATGTCACTGCAGTCTTCAAAAAGGGCAAGAAGGAGGAGCCGGGGAACTCTAGACCGGTCAGCCTCACCTCCATCCCTGGGAAACTGATGGAACGACTTCTCCTTGGTGCCATCTCAAGGCATATCAGGGCTAAGAGGGTCATTAGGGACAGTCAACGTGGCTTCACCAAGGGGAAGTCGTGCTTGACCAACCTCATGGACTTTTGTGAGGACATAACAAGATAGATGGATGACGGCAGAGCAGTGGAGGTGATCTCCCTTGACTTGAGTAAGGCATTGACACCGTCTCCCACAGCATCCTCACAGCTGAACTGAGGGAGTGCGGTCTGGATGAGCGGGTGGTGAGGTGACTGCGAACTGGCTGGAGGGAAGAAGCCAGAGAGTCGTGGTCAATGGGCAGAGTCCAGTTGAGGCCTGTACCCAGTGCAGTGCCTCAGGGGGCAGTGCTGGGGCCGGGATTGTTCAATATATTCATCAGTGATTTGGAGGAGGGAATAGAGTGACTGTCAGCAAGTTTGCTGGTGACACCAAGCTGGGAGGAGTGGTGACACTGGAAGCTGTGCTGCCATCAGAGACCTGGACAGGCTGGAGAGCTGGGTGGGGAAAAATGTAATGAAATATAACAAGGGCAAGTGTAGAGTCTTGAATCTGGGCAGGAACAACCCCAGGTTCAGTGTAAGTTGGGGAATGAGCTATTAGAGAGCAGTGTAGGGGAAAGGGAGCTGGGGGTCCTGGGGACAGCAGGGTGACCATGAGCCAGCACTGGGCCCTTGTGGCCAGGAAGCCAATGGGACCTGGGGTGGGTTAGAAGGGGGGTGTTCCAAAGTGACAAGATCCTAACACGTGGATTTTTTTGGCCTCGTATCAGTATGTCGGCACCATCATCATCCACTTCCACAAAACTGTGAGGACAAGTATCCTTTCTACACCGACACCAGTGGACCTTGAACCTAAACAAACAGGCTTAAAGGTAAAAAAAGGTCTGATTCAACAAGCTGTCTGCAAAGCCACAATTACTGCTCACGGGGAATTTTCCTACTGTGGCCTCTCTAAGGGTGCGATAGCTTCTTATCCAATTTAAATAAACTGAATTCTCGAATGTCGTACTTGTAGAGGGAAGGAAGTGTGGAGACATCAGTAGGATTATTTAAGAGCACACAGTTAGCAACTTGACTAAAAGAAGAAGAGTGCAAATAAAATGAACAAAAGAGCTTGCAGCCTTGTCGCTGCAACCTCGTTAAAAAGCTCCGAGATCACATTTTCTCGTCAAACACTCGCATTGTCAAACTCTACATGAAAAATTAGCTAGAAAGAAGTTTTCTCAAGAGTGAAAAATAAAGCAGATGGTAACAGCAGAGTAATCACAACGAATGACTCCAGAACACCTCGTCCGAAGTTCTCAGTAGTGGGGAACGGAGGCTGTGAACAGAACAAAGAGCCGAGGGTGGCACGAAGCTCCGGACAATCGCTGCTTTGTTTGCACCCAACTCCAGTCTCACAGTGTAGATAGAGGCTGAGGAAACATCTCAGCCCAATTCCTCGCTAGTCCCGGTCTACCTAGGCCAGCGTTTCCATAAAGATGCTTTAGTGTTGCGAATTGCTCTGAAAATCTGCGCGTTCCAGCCGGTGCCCTCGGGCCAGGCCGGTGACAGGGTTGACACACAAGGTACGTCCCTTCTGGAAAGCAAAGCTACCACACCAGGACACACATGAGCACCCAATGCACCTGGCACACTGAGCAAATACGGCTTTGTTGGGTAAGCAAACACCTAAATACAACCATCTCCAAGTTGTTCTGTTTGATTTTGATGCCGCACTCTGTTCCCAGGAAGGCCAGAGACACCCGAGACAGTGGAAATAAACTCACGGTGGTTTATTTATAATGAAAAGGGAAGAAAAACAAACACGTTCCTCTAGAAATGACACAGCTTTCAGCAAGCAAATGAAAACCTCTTGTTGGTAAATTCAGCATTAAAGTACCAAAAGACAGAGTTAGCCGTAATCAAATTCTTTTCAACAACAGACCCACTGACCCAGCAAACACCAGCCAACCGGAAAGAAACATCAACTGGGGAACAAAACCGGCCTGTGCCGGGGGCCAGGACGCAACTGCATCTCCCCTTTGTTGTTCCCATCTTGAATCGCGAAGAGCAGGTTTCAGGAGGCTCCAAGCGGGACTCGGTCACGGCTCGGAGCTCAGCTCCCGCGCAGGCCCAAGCGAGACCACGGCGAGCGCGGCGCCCAACGGCCGCACTGAGAAAACAACCATCTCCAAACTGCTTCCAAGTGTTGTTCAGACCAAATGAGCTCACGGACTGAAGGGCAAGCTGCCTGCACCACATCTGTGTGCTCTTCACTTGAATTCGGAAGAGAAGAAACTTTGTGCCTCGTAACAGGTAAAAATGTCACGGAGTATTTGCACCAACAACTTCTCGAGCAAATACGGCTTTGTTGGGTAAGCAAACACCTAAATACAACCATCTCCAAGTGGTTCTGTTTGATTTTGATGCCGCACTCTGTTCCCAGGAAGGCCAGAGACACCCGGGACAGTGGATCTTAAAGATCCAATTTATCACAAAACCAGGTCGAAAATATGAAATGCATTTATATAAAATTTCTAAGCACGTAACAGCAGTGTAAATAACCACGTTTCAGTCCTAATGAAGGGAAAACACTCCTTGTTACCTAAACCTCCTGCTTGTGTGAAAGCACCACAGGGCTGGGACAGAAGGATTTGTCGTGGCAAGATCACCCGTGATTCAGCATCGGTCTCGTAGCCGTGTTTTCCACTGGAGAGAGACAATCCCGACTGGTTTTATGGGCAAGAAAAGGTGTCACTGGGGTGGGACACAGTATTGGCTTGGCTGGACTCGAGCTGGAGAAAAGGAAAAACGGCTGGATCTATTTTCTGGTTAAGGTCATGGCGAAGTTACTTACAGAACAGGATGAGCTTCTTGAAAGTCTCTCAGTCATAAATCAGAATAAATGAAACCACTTTCCATGTTGGAAGTTA
This sequence comes from Columba livia, assembly GCF_036013475.1. NCBI lineage: Eukaryota > Metazoa > Chordata > Aves > Columbiformes > Columbidae > Columba > Columba livia. The sequence goes on along the minus strand of NC_088630.1, from coordinate 2,044,470 downwards.
ATCAGAATGCGCTCTCCAGCTGTCCTCACATACCCTACCACAGGGAAGAAAGCCCGACAAATCTGCTAAAAGCTTTAAAAAGCCGAAATTAAATATTAATATTGTGAAAATGATGAAGGCAGTACAAAAACACAAGTCGCCTTCGCCACTCCGGTTCTGTGTAGCCCAGAGCTAGAGATGAAAGGCTTCTTGCAAACAGTGCTGCCTGGATGGAATTGTGAATAAACCCGAAAACAAGCCGAGCTCTGGATGTGCAGGTTGGGAACCGCGAGCTGTCTGAAAAAGCAAAACGCGTTCGCGGTAAACAAGCAACAACAGTGAATTGTTTGAATGCCAGCTGGTGAAAAGCAGGGACAAAAGGTCATCAATCCCGCACCGGCCCTACAGTTCTATTCAGTACGATGAGAGAAGCTGTGAAGAACACGTTAGAATCGCTGCCTTTGAAGTCCCGCTTTGGTGCGTATTCAGGGCACTCGTCTCCAGGCCGGGTACCTGGACAGACAAGTGCACTAGGGGAATATAATCAACTTCATTTCAGAATTGTGCTTTGACTCTGCTGCCTCATGTGGGTTGGGTTGATTGGATCTGTGCATCAGGTATTTTGTTGAGATGCTTCCTTATCATCCGGTTACTTAACAGAGAACTATCCCCCATTCCCTCCAATTTAAGGATGCTTCGTCAGTCAGGTCTTAATAGCAACCCGGAATGACTCGCCAAAAGCTCCTAAAAAACCTTTTAATTGAATTATGACATCAGTTACTTAATATTAATGAGAGTGAGATCATATTTTGACTTTTCATTCTGCAACACATTTAAAGCAAAGGTGACTGTGCAGTTTCTCTTCGCAATAGCCGATCTCACAAAGGTTTAAGCAGAATTACTTTAAATAACAAACTAATCTTTATTACTCTATTTCCCATTAGGACTGAATTCTAACAGCATTAGCCTGTTTTTATCACTATGCAAAAGAGAACAAGGCCTCCAACTTACTCATCTAAAACAGAAGCGCAAGACTTTGAACTCTCTGGTTCTTGCACTCCTGAAGTGGTACCTGATTTCTCTCCAGGCACGGACAGGCAAAATTAAAGAATATACAATTCTGGAATGTCTAGAAAAAAACCCAAACCGAACAAAAACACAAGACAAAATTTAACAAAAGTTAAACCTGGCAAAGGTGTTAAATTCACCCCATCTTGGAGTTGTCTGTGGGTACGCAGAGGTCACAGATTCCGCACCGTACCTGTTCAGAACGGTGCGGGGAGCCCGACCGGCGTGCAGGTGCACGGGGCAGCTGCAAACACCCGCAGAGCCGCTGCCTCCGCTCCGCGGTGTGAGCCGGCAGGGTCACCCGTGGCCGTGGCCGCGTCCCAGCTGGGTGCTAACGGCCGGGTCCGCACGCAGCTCCAGCTCGCGGACTGCACAGCTCCCACCTCCAACCGGGAAATCCCGCAGAACCCGTGCTCTGCGCACCCCAAGATCAGGCTCGTGCAGCCCTGCTCCACTGGCCTACGATCCGTTCCGGATCTGTGCTCTCTGCTGTCTTGCCCCAGCGTGATTCAGCAGCCCTGTCCAGTCTGTTCTGCATCGTTCTAGGGATTAGTTTCCTTCCTCCACCGTGCCGTGCGCCGACTTCCCCAGCCTCACCTCGGACATGAGAGCTTAACATTCCCTGTCATTTCAGCATTTCTGCTACAGATGACAATAGGAAAAGCATTTGTATATTAACCATCTGCTCCTATGTCTAACGGAGCCGTAACCACTAGATATGAACCATTTCAAAGAGCACTAAAATGTTTGTGAAATCAGTGTGTTAGTGGGAGATGCTTGTATGTTTTTCATAAAACATTCTATTCATAGTGGGCTTTGCTTTCAACTACAAGCATAACAGCCTTTCTACAGCAACCTGAAACACCACGGACTGCACAATTAGGGGGCTACAGGGGAACAGGAAGGGCTAAGGAGGTGTTGAAAGCAATAATTTAGGACAAGATATTCTGGTAAGAAAGAGAACCTAAAGAATTCAAGTCCTAATAGAAAGCCTGCAATTGAGCGAAACCTTGGAGAAGGCATCGGTTTGGATTCCTGCCCTCCAATTTGTTCGGTAAGGCTTGTCTGCTGGCTCCATATGTTTCATCTAAGTAAAATTTGTGCCACGCTGCGTAATAGTCTCTTCAGAAAAATTCTGAGGTTTGGGAAATAAAGCAACCACTTCTCTTCAATAGCCCTTGTACAATAGGGTCATTTCTTTAGCACTGGGCATTTAGAAGAGTAAGACAATGCTGTACAAAAACTGTAGAAATAGAATACATTCCTTGGGGTATCCCAGCTTAGCTCTTCCTACCAAATGCAAGGCGGACCAGCCTCTTCAGCGACAGCCACTCTGGAGCACCCCCAAAAACATCTTGGAGGCTGCAGCACCTCAGACTCCATCCAAGAAACCCCGGAGAGATGTGTCCTTCAGCCCACGCTAATTCTGCTGGAAGACACACCAACATTCCTCCCGCAACCCCAAAGTCATGCTCAGGTAGCGAAAATGGCTGTGAAAATACATGAAGGCATAGAAGCCATAAATGCAAGATGTGCTCAGAGCCTGACACCGAACTCTCTGACACCTGTATCAGTTGTGCTGCACACAGATGTGACTGAATATTTCATGTTAACAGCTCAAAAAGGAAAAAAACCCCAAACCCTAGCCTAGAAACGCAGTGTGCTGAAGCCAAGCACGCGAGGACAGCAGCCAGCGCTGCACCCACTGCACCCAGCACCCTGATCAGACTGGCCCAACAGCTCCAAATGGCTCCCAAAGCTTTGTTTTGTGCAGAGGAAGCGCAGATTTGAGAGCCAAAGTGTGCCCATTTCTAACTTGCTTGGTTGCGCCGGTTCAAAATCAACTGGAGGTTGTCTCTCCTTTGTATTTCAGCACACGGCAGGCTGCGAATGAGGGATTTATCACAGGGAGAAACCAGCCATGGTGGAGGCAGCAGAGCCTGACCAGCGCAGACATCTCCTTCCTTGTGATCACAGTGAACTCACGTACGGGCTCCCGGCAGCTCAATAACAGACCGGTTTTGCAAGCAAGATACTTTCCCTCATGGTTGACTTTCAACAGATGGGTTGAGTGCTATTCTGACAGCCCCACAGGATGAAAATGCTGCGAACGAAGCTCAAGATCCCAGCATTCGAACACAACAACCAGGGCCTGAAGACCTAATGCAGACTGACATGCAAAAGCGTGCTATCATTTCCATGCGGCTGCCTTCATCTTCTTTACATACGAGGCCAAGAAAGCCCCTGGGGCTGCACTAGTGCCTAAATGGGCGCAGGTTTCCTTTAGTCTCTAACAAAGGCTTTGAGCAATTGGCAAGCTGCCGTCTTCCTTTTCATATGTGCCTCCATCCATAGATAACGCGGGCGGCTCTGAATGTGCGCCCTGCACAATCGGAGGTGAAGGATATCACAGGAAACCCAAGTCAGCTTTTCCCCTCCATGAGGGAACTCCCTGGAACAACCAGCAGTCTTTCTCATTGACATATCTAACAGTATGTAACACTTACAGAGCAGACAATAAGTTCAAAGCTCCAACATTAACTGGTTTAGTGAGTTAAGAAGAGAGCAGAATTACAGAAAAAGAACAGCTCTTGCACCTCCCAGGTCTCTCCACCTCACCAGCTCCTTTCTCAGACAGCAGTAGTACTGTGGGCTGCCCTCTCAGGATGTCAAATGGTCACCAGCAATACCGGTCATTTTATTAAGCCCGTCAGCTCCTCAATCCAGATCCCCAGACAGACCCCGGAGCAGAGGCACCAGCACAACCGAGAGGCTGTCACTTTGCACGGCAAGAGCAACAGAAAGCAGCGAACACTCTAAGCTGTACCGCTGCCAGAACTTTCATAACCTGAAGCCAAACTCAATTCTAATAGAAGACTATTTACTCCTTCCCCGGTTCCCCATGCCAAGTCTTTCCTTTTATCCTTCTGCCCAAATAGTTGTGTCTCTGCTGGCAGAGGAGTGTGCCTGCAGTGCCGTACAACTTGTCTGCGTCTTTAACGCCGCTTTGCTGTTCACAGGAAGGTGTTCTGTAATTTCAAACTAGAGACTGTGAGATGTAGTTGTTTTCTTAAGAGAAGAGGCCACGTTATGGCATCCCGCATGGCATGGAGAACTTGTCACCACCTACCTTCCTTTGTGTCCCCCTCCCTTGTTGCTTTGCTGAGTCCATTCACATCTCTAGAAAGGGGGGAAAAAAGGAGGCATCACCTCTGCTGCAGACTCAGTGCAGATGAGAGTGAGCCTCCAGAAATAAGCCCCCGAAGAGCTGCCGCTACACGAACCTTCATTTCCATTTGGCTTTCCGCAGCAGGTTCAACACCAGAAATCACCCTCACATCCCAGGGAAACGAACGGGTTGAACATCGCAGGCTGTCCCGCTGCAGCGCTGCTGAACTGAGGATCACTGCGGGTGAGCGTGCGTAAGACAGACCTCCACAGCCCTTCGGAGCCGGAGGGTCACAGTTCACAGGCCGCGTACGAAGCCCAAAGGACAGCAGAACAATGCAGAGCCAATGTCTGGACAAGAACCAAACACCAAACCCTAACCTCTGTTAAAACCCCTTGGGATTAGTGACAGCCACACTTAGAGGAGACGTCAGGATGACCTTTCCAGGAGCTACAACAGAAGAATTAGAATCAGAGGAGGGAGGAGAAGGGTCTCACTTGGCTTTTTTCTTTAAGTCTCATCTGAAAAACAGCTTCATTCAAATTTATTAAAAGTCAGCTTACCCACCATGAAAGAGACGCGTGCTATTAGGTGTAATTACCGAGTAAGATACACAACAGCAATCATAACACACCAAGTATGATTTTGCTAGATCCAAACGCTTTTCTTTAGGGCTTCCATGCTATAACCAGATACTACTAAAAGCGTTTTACCAAAGCTTTGTACAATGAGCGACGTTTTGATACACAAAAGCCAAAGGGTAATTACATCTTCCTGTTCGCTGTTCCAGACAGACTTTTTTTTTTAAAGGCCTAGTGCAAAAAATAATGGCCTTGAAAGCCTTCCAAGGCAACGCCAACTTCAGCATTGTATCTTTTTCTGATTTGGGGGAATTATGAGCGCAAATTAACTATGTTCCAGCACAGGCATTCCTGTCTCTGTCAGAATTACTAAAGCAATGTTTGGAGGTATTTAACACTGGTGGTGACCAGCCCTACACAGTTTTTACATGCTGCAATTTTAAAACAGGACTTAACAAGTAAAGTGTATCAAACACAGGAATAACTAAGCAGAAGAGCAATGTTTGCTCAGGGTTTCTAGGTGTGGCTGCAGCCAAGACATAATAGGATTATTTATATCTGACTCATTTGCTTTGTCTTCATCCATGATTCTCCCTGCTTGGGACTCAATAATTGACTTTTTTCTGCATCACAGGACTTTTTAAATTCAGGATATTTTCAAGGCAGATGCAAGAATTTAAAGCCGAGAGGACAAATTCCACAAATACAGCTGGTTTAAATCAGTATGTACTCAACCAAAACTATCAGCATCACAGCTAAACTTCAGATTACCTGAACTTGCAGAGGAACCTGCAAACTCTGAGCACACTGTACACACATCACAGAGTCACAGAGTGTCAGGGGTTGGAAGGACCCTGGAAAGCTCATCCAGTGCAATCCCCCCATGGAGCAGGAACACCCAGATGAGGTTACACAGGAACCAGGCGGGTTGGAATGTCTGCAGAGAAGGAGACTCCACAACCCCCTGGGCAGCCTGGGCCAGGCTCTGCCACCCTCACCAGGAACAAGTTTCTGCTCAGATTTAAGTGGAACCTCCTGTGTTCCAGTTTGCACCCATTGCCCCTTGTCCTGTCCCTGGTTGTCACCAGAAGAGCCTGGCTCCATCCTCGTGACACTCCCCCTTTCCATCTTGATCCCCAGGAATGAGTCCCCCCTCAGTCTCCTCTTGTCCAGCTCCAGAGCCCCAGCTCCCTCAGCCTTTCCTCACACGGGAGATGCTCCACTCCCTCCAGCATCTTGGTGGCTGCGCTGGACTCTCTCCAGCAGTTCCTGTCCTGCTGGAACTGAGGGGCCACAACTGGACACAAGATTCCAGGTGTGGTCTCCCCAGGGCAGAGCAGAGGGGCAGGAGAACCTCTCTGACCTACTGACCCCCCCCTTCTAACCCACCCCAGGTACCATTGGCTTCCTGGCCACAAGGGCCAGTGCTGGCTCATGGTCACCCTGCTGTCCCCAGGACCCCCAGCTCCCTTTCCCCTACGTTGCTCTCTAACAGCTCATTTCCCAACTTACACTGGAACCTGGGGTTGTTCCTGCCCACATTCAAGACTCTACACTTGCCCTTGTTCTATTTCATTAAATTGTTCCCGCCCAGCTCTCCAGCCTGTCCAGGTCTCTGATGGCAGCACAGCTTCCAGTGTCACCACTCCTCCCAGCTTGGTGTCACCAGCAAACTTGCTGACAGTCACTCTATTCCCTCCTCCAAATCATTGATGAATATATTGAATAACACCGGCCCCAGCACTGCCCCTGAGGCACTGCACTGGATACAGGCCTCCAACTATACATCCATTTACTAATTATCACCCTGCACATTTCAAAGCCTGTTCCTTTGCAAGTGATAACGTATCCTTGCCTACGGAGCAGAGGTCTGAGCATCACAAGGTCTCAGGTCCGTGCCCAGTTTGTGCAGCGAGCAACTCACTTCTGTGCATCTCGGCTTCCTGGCTCCCGACGGACAATGACAACACTTCCCCCTTTTCACTGCGGCATTTCCAACCCCGAACCGCGCGAGTACGGACGTTTTCATTCCAGTTACAATAAGAATTGTTCTTTTTTTTTTTTTTAATCCGCAAGGGATCACTTAAAGTTTCTGCCCTGAGAATAAACACAGGTCTCAGTCTCAAGAAACATTTACACGAGCACTTTGCTACCATGAGATCTACGTTTTGTAACACAAGACAAGCTTCAGTCTTGGTTCTTGTCAGTATTTTTGCCAGCCACCAGTACCTTGCTAGAACCACCCCACGGGACATATGACAACCCTTTTTTTCGCTAGTGCCAGAAGTTGAACACCTTCAGTAGGCATTTTCTATTTCCATTCAATTAAGGGGAGGAAAAAATAAATAAGACAGTATAGATTAATAGCTGCAAATCTGTTTATTCCTCTACCAGAGCTGCTGAGGATCAAGAACCTTTTATCTCCTGCTCGGATCACCTGACTCTGCTCCCATCGCTGGTGAGTAACCACGGGCTGGAATGTGCCATGTCACTTCCCAGCTTCTCCTTGTCCTCACCAGGGTGACAACACACACGGCGAGCAGGAATTCAGCTGCTGCTCTGCGGCACAGAACCCGGCGAGCTCCACATCGCGCCTTCTTGACAGAAAGGCAAAGAGTGACCTTCTCCAAGTGTTTGTTAACTTTGCTCATACCTCTTTCTAGAAAGTAAGCAGAAAACTTCAAAGCCTCCTGCCCCTCCTCAGGGTTTCTTTCGGCTGGTCAGCTTATCTATGTGATCATTGTTTCCAGAGAAGCACTCAAAGCTTCCACGGCTGGGCCAGTAATTACAGTGAAAGGTGATGATGAAGACGCAACCACTAGGCAAACAAAACAGTCTTATCAGGAGTTCCGTACTGACACACACGCGTTCGCTGCTGTCCTCAGCGAGCAAACCGCAGCATTTCCAGAAAAGGTGCTCATATTGAAATGACTCCTCATGTCAAAGATTAATCAGCACTCTAAGTGAAGAGTTGATGTGTTAAGGTGCAGGTGGGACAGCAGACAACACAAAACCTTCTTGAACACGTCCTCACCCGACCACCCTTTCTGGAACGGTGGCTGCAGAGCTACGTAACGAAGTCATGCAGAGACAGGGCCTGAAACCAAATCTCTCAGCTCTCAGTCTTGTGCTTCAACTGCTGCTTCATTCCCACTTTAACCTGCATCCTGCCAACCAACAGTCCCGTCACGACTTATCCTGAACACTTCTGAGATGTGGGACAAGCCATGGGACACAAACAGCTTGTTTTCCCAGTCACCCCTTCCCACTCCCATCAGCACAGCTCGACACCTCCTGCTCACCCACAGCCCATCCTCGCGGCACCTACAGCAACTGCTCATACGGAAAACAACGAGTGGGAAAATCCTTATTCTGAGCTTCCTGCAATGAAATGGAGCAGCTGGGAAGGAGGAGCTGGGACGGCACGATGATGGATTCCCAGCACACGCGGCTGTCTGCGCTGCGGAGCGCGCGTGGCCGCGGTGCCGGTGCAGGGAGCTGCGTGAGCAGAGGCGGCCGCAACGCAGAATCTCCCCCGGCAGGTTACCCGCGCTGCTCTCAGAGAAATCATTAGAAACTTGTATCAAAGGAACACTACCATTGCTATTCCTAAATAAATTTTCTCAAAGTGAGCTACAATCTAGAAATACCCGCACTAACTCCTCTTCTTTAGAATTTATGCTTTATTTCCAATGATCAGGCGGTTTAGTTCTTGACCTCCTTTAGAACTAAGGCAGAAAAACAACATCCCTATATTAAAAGACAAGAAAACCATGCCAAACAATCCTTTTCCACGGTTGCACTTTAGACCTGATGTCTGCCATAAGCCCTGATCCCAGAGGCAAAACGGGAGCGCTTTATCCACCGAGTCAACCAGCTCCCACGGCTACGGCCATCCTCAATGGAATGCATTATTCCTGCATTAAAACATATGTTTTTCAAGGCAGCCAGCCATCCGGCTGTTCCGCGAGAGATTACAGAAGACCTAATTTTATCAGGCGGGGATACAATTCCCCCGGTCGGCCGCGCTCCCCGGGGACACGGGCTGGGGAAAGCAGGTTGCCTGGCTGCTGGGGAACGATTTGAGAGGCTCAGCTGCCGGTCGCTGCGGCACCAACTCGCAGGGTTCCCAAAATATATTAATGTATGTACGCCCCGTGGGCTCCGCGGGCTCCAGTCCCCGGGGGATTCTAAGCCCGAAAAGACCTAGTTTGTGTCAGCATTTCTGAAAGCAACATGAATTAGAAAAGGTTTATGTTGGCAGAGAAGTGTTAAAACTTTGAGCAAGCTTTTTAAAAATTCTTTCTTTTAATCAGCTTAAGTTACACTAAATAAAAAGGTATTTGCTCACAAAGCAGCGAGGAAAGTTCAGTTAATATTACATTGACTATCTCCGGTATAAACATAATCTCTCCTGCCTTTATTCTAAGAAGCGTTTCAGAAACCCTCAGCTTTGAAGTTTGGAAAAACGCAAGCTGATAAAAATAGGCCTTTTACTCCAAAAAAAAGTCCAGGCGAGAGCAACAACCCAGCACTGGCAAGCACTATCCAGAATGAGAAACACAGGTGTGAGGCCTTTCCCAAGACTTTTCATCAAAACGCAATGGGAAAATCCGTGTAGCAGATGGAACGCCGCTGCCTGCAGAGCATCCGTTAGCTATAAATCGCTGCTTCCTCACGCAGGCTGCAAATTGAAGAGTCTTCCATCCTAATTAATAGAGTGAGACATCCTGGCCTGACGACTCTTCTCTTCCCTGATTTCATAAACCCCAAGGAAAATTTTGGATTGGATCAACCCTAACAGAGGGATGCTTCAACTCCTCTCTCTCTTAATCCAGGTCCAAAAAGCAGCTGAGCAACTCGCTGGAAGAGTCAGGAAATGCTTTTTATAACTTTGAGACACACAGTTTAAAGAAAACCGTTGTAAGAAATTATCTGAACATTGTATTTGAAACAAATGAAAACCGGATACTATTCAGCTTCTGCTTGCGCCTCTGGGACTGCTCACCATTAGTTCACTCTTTGGCTTCTGAAACTTGCCACTGAATAAACATGATAAATCCAATGAATAGAAAACTTCATGACAAACACTAATCAGATAAAGGGAATCAGGAAGGACCCCATCACCCTTTCCACAACAATGAACTACGAACACGAGGGGACCTCCACATTCACGCTTTCCTGCAGAGCTCCAAGTATGGTCTAGTTAGATGCACATTTCAAGGACCAGCAATCCGGCTCCATGCAGTTACGCCACCATCCATCACATTTACTGCTCAATATTTCATGCTACAGAATTTAAAATAGAAAACTGAAGATCAGTTATCTAGGACACCACAAGAAGAACAGCGAATGCGGCTTTAGCGCAGATGTGTCAGGCTAACAGGTCTGATTAGCATTCCCAGCCTGAGTATCCAGCTGAAATTGCAAATATGAGCCGTACTAGAGTAGGAAGAATCACAAAAACCCAAGCAGGAATCATTGTTAGCAGATGTCCCCTCCGCCCAGCTGAGGAGAACTGGTTCTAACGCCAGCAACGCTTCAGAGAAGCCACTGGGGAGGAGGTGAAGGACTCTCTTTCAAGCCTCTAATTTCCTCCTCTCCCCAAGGGGAAGGGTCAGAGCTGCAGCTTTCAAAAATAGCCCCATCCCCTTCCTCATTTCCGAAGTACAAGAGGGATAACACAGTAATACGCACATGCTTTCACTCTCCTGGTTATTCCTTGTTACCCCAGCCTGGATGCTCCAAAGCCCTTCCTCCTCTTCACCACCTTCACACGGCTCCATCAGGTACCAACAGTAAACTCCGCTCCCGCTCACAGCAGCCAAAATATTTCCTTCAATATTTGCGTTTAACTCACTCTCCCCAAGACATTAACCATTTGAGTCATTCTGCTTTCACCAGCTGCAAAGTGTAAATTTAACATCATCTTACAGACCTTCTGTTTGATGATACATTTGTTATTTCGCTTCTCTCGCTGGAAACTTGAGCTGCATTTCCTTTTCCTGTGAGCTGCAGACATTGCACCACTCTTTCCTGGGTTGTAAGGCTCAAGAAAACACAATATCATCCGAAGTGAAGGCTCTTATCTTACCTTTGTAAAGCCAAACAAGGCAGGCACAATCATCTGAATTTGGGTAAACAGCTCCCTATAATGTGCTGCAAAAGGGTTTTAATGCATTTCGGAGCGCTGCCTCAGAACTGTCCCTTTGCTGGCTGACCACGGCAAAGCCATACACAGATTTCTCAGTAGATTTGGTACCCATCAGCTGTTGGTCCCGCAGGTAAATTAACAAGCAACATAAAAACTTTCCCATTACTAGTCTTGCCTAACGCAAGACTCACGGGTAACATGCTGCATAAATGCACAAAACCCACCTGCAAGTCCTGCTAAGACAATCAGATCCAACTTGCTTATGTTCATAAACTTTTCCTCCACCTTTTCTGTGCTACAGCCACAGTTCCCCTCGGAATAGCAGGGAAGAAACTGAAGTGAAACCTTCCTGCCCGCTCAGCAAAATCTACACAGCCAGTCCTTACTCTGACTGCTCCTTCCTTTCACTCTAATTTATTTGAATCCTGCGCTTGAGCTACTTAATCTATTAAAAAGATCCTCACCTACTTTTGACAGGCGCCTGGCAATCAAAAGAATGAAAACTGAAACGCACACTTTTTGAAAGAACAGAAAAATACCGTGATTCCACAGGAAATTTTCAAGCCAAACAAAATAAAGACTCTACCCACTTGCTGGAGTCAACATGTTTTCTTCCAGTAAGGTTCTATCCTATTTGGCTGGCCTTCAGGCCTGGGTTTCAACTGTTTTGCTGATCCTACTTTTTCCACACATGCCACCATCCTTGCTATTTCTTCAGCTCCTGAAAGCGCTAACACAAAGCTTTTCTCTGCAGACGGTTCTTCAGTGAGAGACAATCGGCTTTAAAAGGAGCGAACGCAGGTGCACGAAGCCATTCACAGAAACACCCACGCAAAATGGCAAACCAGACAGCCAAATGTATGTTTAACTAGAAAAGCAAACAGAAACCAGCTCCTTCTGTACATGAAGCATGAGCAATGATATGATGACCCTGTCACGTAACACAGAAACAACTGAAATCATGTTCAAGGCCTCAACTGCTACCAGGGGAATTCCTCATTCCTGCCAGGTGGAGTTTCCCCTTACCTCAGGCTTCCATGGATCTCACAAGCTCAAGTTCACTCCACTAAGGTCCCTTTACCAGTTAAAAACACCAGACAAGATAATTAGCATAGTCAAACAAAACCCAGCAGCCAAATAAGCTCTTTAGGAGAGCGCTCGACCCCCTGAGAGACAAGTGGGCCCAGAGCGCAACCTGTAGTCACTGGGTGGATTGTGGCAGAATGCAAACCCCCATCTCTCCTCCTCCCTCCTTAGATATGGAAGGAGTAGACACATCTCCCTCTCTCTCTGCTGCTTGAGGCCAACAGCTCCTTTTGTTTGGCCCCAGAGCCCCCTGGCCAGGGTCTATAAGAGAGAGGAGAGGGAGTGCCGAGGCACCCGTGGCCAGTGTGGGGGTGTTTGGAAGCTTCAGGGACACCCACAGCCAGGGTGGGGGTGCAGAGAAGCTTCTGGAATGCCCACAGTCAGCTCTGATCAGGCTATAAAATGGGATTCTCGTCGAGGCTCTGCCCCTTGCGCGGGTCTCTCGGAGTTACGAGCTGAGCCGCTGCCGCCAGGAGCCGCTGCCCCCGGGACGGAGACTCCGCTTGTCTTGCCCCCACCTGTGTGAGTAAATTAACCCTCGCAGGATTGTGAGTGTATCTACTTTCCATGCACATCTGCACGTGTATTTATACTTTCTGTGCGCATTTGCACGCGTACTTTCCGTGCTCAATACAAGCACATGTATAGATTATTTCCTCACCGAATCGCGAGTGTATTTTCCTCCCGTGCTTCCACATAAGCACGTGCGATATTCCGTGCACATTTGCACGTGTATTTCCCCTCGCAGGATTGCGAGTGTATTATAAATTTACCCTCGCAGAATCGCGAGTGTACACTTTCCGTACTCACTACGAGTGCGTGTATCCCTTTACAATAACCCCACACCGTGTTCATGCAGTGTGGACTCCTCCCGGACTCAGGGCCGGCTCCGGCATTGTTTTGGTGAAGCCACGTGCATGCACACTGTGGACCGCCTGTTGTATTTGTTGCTGCCCCTTAATAATTTTCCTCAACTGATATCCGAACCTGTATTCAAGTCACTTTTGCAGTGCTAAACCCTGTTTCTCACCAGTTTAATACAAGTTGTTCTGGACCCTGTTGTCCCTTAGACTAACCTCGGGGTGCCTCCGTGAGAGGGTATAACATACTTCACATTGACAGAAGACAACTGATTTCTTATCTACACTTAGGAATAATGAGTTGGACTCAAACCAATCACTAAAGACACACAATAAAAGACTAAAAAAAACCCCAAGAAATGCAACTGCTGTTGATTAATAACCAAGCGCTGCTTCCCAAACATATTCCAGCGTTTTGCTGCCACATTTTCAGCGCGCTCAGAAACGGGACCACTGTGACCTCCCTGCTGACCACGGTGAGGAATCGCCCAGGGACGGCAGAGGGATAATTAGTCCTGTTGCTCTGTCCGCACAGATTGTTCCTCAGCAAAGTCCCATCATCGCAAAGTATGATTTCTATTTTAAGCAACCATTAAACCAAACCCGTTCCACTTTGCATCCTACTTGCTGACGCCGCATCTTTCACGAGCATAACACCAGATAAGATTTTAATACTATATTTCCCCCGTGTTGTCAGCGATTCTCTCCAGCGTGGTGGTTCGTGGTAAAGCTCCCGGTGAGGCTCAGCACACAATGTGGTTTTGCTCCTAACCTGCTGTCTCCTGCGTTTGAGTGCATCTTCCATTCCAAACCGTGCCCGGGGACTCCTCATCCTCTATCAAGTTCCTGACCCCGCGCTGCTCGTATGAACCCACTGCAGACGCAGATCCTCTCCTGCTCCAAAAGCGACGTGTTCTCACCCAGAAAACCCAACACAAACACTTCCATAGCAAACACTCAAGCTGCAAGAAGGGGGTGGGGAAAAAAAGGATCAAGTGTTCTTATCTGAGCAACAACTAATCAGTTAAACATGCAGCATTACTGCCATTTACAATAAAATGCTTCTATTCAATATTGTTTACTATAAACGGTCCATAGTTTTATCTAGTTGAACAATGCACCCATGCGCCTTCAAATCTTTAAGCTCAGGCCTCAAACTAGGGCGTATTTTTCAAGAACTGTACAATGACATTACCTCACTGACTCACTCGGCTCCTTTACAGGTCAGACCTCAGTTATCTCAGCAACGAGATACCGTGAAATATGTTTCCATACTCAGTTTTCTGACAGAAAAACTGATTTGCACAAACAAATCCATAACATGCATATGAAGAAACTGGAGTATTAAATCCACGAAGGGGCAGCGGATTTAATATTGCTTATGTAACATGGAAAACTTCACTCTAACACTGAAGTTCAAGCTATTAGAGGAGCTTGTTAAAGATTAGCACAATGTCACAGCAAAGGGATTTTTTAAGTTTGCAGTACTGTATATTACAAACTATAATAGACGCTCAGTAGCACAAGAAACAAGTTTCAGCAAACACAAGCAAACGCCTAAAACATTCAGTAAATTCTTAAAAAAACCCCGAAACACAACGATGTTCATATTGCATTTTGAGCAACGCAAGAGAATGTTCCTCGTTTCTTTGTTATCACGGAGTACCCAAAACCAAACACCAGATAGCGTTATCGCTTTGGTTAAATGTTTACAGAAAGTATATCTGAAAAATATTCAACAAAAAACCCCCAAACAGCCAACATGAGAAGCTGAACTACAAACAAGCTGTGTTAAGAAGGCACTACCACGGCCTTTTTTATACTGGTGCTGACAGCACCCAGCGCGGTGGATTAATTCCTGCTCTTCAAAACAGTCAATAGGTCTCCTCGATACACTCCACGTTCTGGCACAAAGTGATGGAGTAAAGGAAGATGCTATTGCAACTTGATTTTTATTAATACTAAGAGAGATTATTGCAACCGTGCAGAAACCCTCCCGAGAAGCCACCGGAGATGGCATCGAGTTGTGTGCGCTGATGGAGCAGGAAATGGGAAGATATGCAAAATGCAGGTACCTGCTCTGCAACCTTCACCCGCGGCTTCGTCCCTCGCCCTCTGGCTTCACAAGGGAACTTTACAACAAAGCTATATTGAGAACAGCATTTGAAGCGCTAGGAAACAAAGACATACCCATGCAAAAAAGGAAACAAAAAAAAGCGCATGCTCTGTCCCCATGATGCCTACGCAAAAGAACTTATTCAGAAAGTGGAAAAAACACCCGGTATGTCTTCATTATGTGTCCCAAGTTCCTTCGGCTCCCCCACTACCGGCTGTTTCTCCCTCCCACTCCACATCCTTAACTGGGAAACTACAGAAAAGAGGCCACAAGAAGGAAAACGCTCCGGTCCGAGGGGCAGCGGGTCCCCTCGGCTCAGGGGGACCCCCCGCACACACCCAGGGCCCGGCACTCGCTCCCCCCGACACGACCCCGGCCCGCAGGGCTCATCCTGCCCCCGCACCGCGACACACACGCACCCCCGAGCCTCATCCGCACCCCCAGCTCCCGACCCCGCACACGGAGCCTCCCGGGCCCCTCACACAAACACACGCGTCCCCCGGCCCCTCACACACACACGCTCCCCCCACTCCCGACCCCTCACCCGGCGCCTCCCGGCCCCTCACGCACCCCGACCCTCGCCCCGGGCCTCCGCTCCCACAAAGCCCCGTCAAGCCTCGCTCCAACCCCCACCTCTCGGCTCCCTCACACGGAGCCTTCCCCCGCCCGGGCCACGGGAGGCCGTGGCAGCCGGGCCGGCGCCCCGCGGGCAGGGCAGGGCGGGCGGGATCCCGGCGCGGCCCGGCGCTCCTCACCTTCCGAGAGCTCCAGCTCCAGCTCGGCCAGCTGCTCACGGACCTCGCGGGGCAGCGAGGAGACGCCCGCGGCCACCGGCTCGGACATGGCGGACGGAGGGGAGGGAGGGGGAACAGACGGGTCCTGCCGCGGGCTCGGCGCGGCTCCGGCTCAGCGCCGGGGGCTCCGGATCGCGGGCGCAGCGGGAGCGGCCGCCACCTCCGCCATGGTGAGCGCAGCGCCGCCGTCACGTGACGGGGCGGTGCGCCCGCCCCGCCGCCACCGCGCGCCCCCCAGCGGCCCGGCAGCTCCGCCGCTCGCCTCGCACCCGCCGCCGGTTCCCCCGCCGGTTCCCCCGCACACACACACAGCGGAGCCGTTCCCGCCGAGATCCGCTTCTCCACCGCCCGCAGCGGTGCAGAACGGAGCGCTCCTGACAGGGCGGGCGGCGCAGAGCCCGCTCCGCAGGACCTCGAGCCCGCCGCGCTCCCCTCAGGAGGAGCCGCCGCTTCCCGCGCTGCCCGCGCCGCGAGCCGCTTCCCTCAGGTGTCTCAGGGGGCGGCACCGCGGGGAGGGGACCCCGTCCAGGGGGAGATCACCCCTCCTTCAGGGGAGGACACCCCCACACGCCGCCCCAGACCGAGCCCCACACCAACAGCGGTTTGTTTGTCCTGTCTCACAAAGTTTACCTCAAACTCGGCTCCTCAGAGGCGGCCGAGGGGGCTCTGACAGGGCTGGGGCTCCGGCCGCCCCCCGCACCACCCAGCACCGGGGCAGGATTGGGGGAAAACACCCAAAGATCGGGGGCAGTGGAGAGCAATTAATATTTACTGAAGTGCTTGTGCCCAGGACAATGGAGAATCAGCCCCTTCAACCTCACACCAGCAACACAGGGCAAGTAGGAACGTGGGTGGTTTGATTGGGTTGCGAGTTTTTTGGTTTTTTTTTTTTTTTTTCCTTTTAAATCAGCTTTATTTTTCTAACTGTTATTTCAATTTCCCATAGCACCTTGGCAATGTCAAAAACAAATACAAATACATGTATTATCATTTTAACATTTAAAGCATGAACCTACTTTACACAAATCTTTTTGTTTCGGACAGTTTGGACAACAGGAAGATACCAGAACAGACAAGTAGAGAAGCCAGAGAGGTTGCTGTTTTCTCCTTTTGCTGCAGCCCTACCATGTTGAAGAGAGATCGTAAATGCCAAGGGGAAGCTGGATTCATCCGGGAGGAACAAGATGAGCTCAATATATTATGTGAATATTTTGTATTCTATAAAAATTAGAACAAAACCCATTTACGCACAGTCTGTTTACATCTGAAGTTGCATTTTTGGAAACTGTATCCATAACTGAAGCTCCATAAAAATAAACCTCTGGTTCTTAAATATAAAATTTTAAAGTTGTTACAGGTTAGGTCGCAGATGGATTTTTTCAGAAATAAGTTGCTTTCACTCCATTTCAAGTCCTCCCAACTGTACATTAAAAACAGACTCAATGAACCTCTTCAAGTGCCCCTGCTAAAGGCACTTAAGAGAAGAGCCAACTAAAATACTACAACAAACCAAAATTATGTACCATCCTAAAGGAAGCTCAGACTATATGTAATATATACACACAAAGAGCATGATAAATCATTCAGATTAATGGCAACAATCTTATGTATCAGAAGGAAATATCAAAATTAGAAACAAAAACTCTATTGCATATCTGTAGTAATCAAGGATTTACAAAAGAACTTATCAGAAGCCATTTCCCCCCGAAGTGCATTTCTGTTGCATCGTCTGTAATACAATGGCGCATTTTACAAATTTAAAATATCATCTGTACATACCAGATATTTCACCCCAGGTGAACACTCACTTGGGAGACAGTAAAAAGAGCGGACATTTCGAGACAATTAAGCTGATATCGACAAAGTAGTAAGGCCATAGCTATTAAACTACAGTAAAGCATCAGTTAAGTCACTTATTTGCTACTGATCTGCCACAGTATCATCTTTCTCTTCTGGTTAATAGTTATTTTTTTGTCTTTTTTCTTTTCTTTTATTTAAACCTACTGCTAAAACTGCACCATCATACTGTGCCAGGCTAACTCGAACAAAACCCAAAGATAGCAGGAATGTAAGATACTAGAAAACTAACTTAAATCTTAGAAATCAAAAGAAACTTTTTGCATTTTCATTTTACTATCACATGCAAATAATTACTCCTCCTTTCACCCCCCAGCACAAGCGTGTGGCCCAATCTCTTCCATGCACACTAACTCGGAAAAGAACTTAACTGGGGGTGTCTACTTTTGCGGCTACCAAAAGTCAACCATTCCCAAACCAAGTCACAGCTCATAAAACTCAAAGTGACATGTGTTTTGCACCTTGTGGTATTTAATATCAGCAGAATAGGAAAGTTTGTCTTTACATCACGTGTAAGCGAGCGAGAAGGAACGCGAACTGCTGCGTGTCGCTCCGAGCGGACAAGGACAGCGTCACCGGGGCTTTCACAGCCTTTAGATGGACTTAGTTGTTCCCCTGCCCTTCCCCAGAAAGAATAAGAGGAATAAAACCAAACCCCACATTCTAAATGACAGTGGGGAGGGGGAAGAGGGAAATTCTAACCTTAAATCCTTGCACGCAGGTACTAAATTAATAATTGTGAACGCCCTAATCTGAGAAAGGTTTGGATATGCTGGAAAAAGCCGACAGGTTTACAGACTTATTTGCTCAAGAGGCAGAAGCTGCTGTTGGAAACGCACGCAGCGCGCGTCCTCGCTGCCGTCGAGCTTTTCCAACCACCGACCAAAAAATGACGGAACTGCGGGTCGTTTCTATTTTTTTTCCACGTTAATAAATGAAGTTACATTTCGCAATTGTTAAAAATTCACGCTCTGAGCTCTGCTTTTCCAGGGAGGCCAGCGATGAACATCCGCACCCGCCCCTGCCCAAAGAGCCCGCGCTCGGGACAGCAAACGCAGCAACGACAGCGCCAATCTATCCTCAAGATCTCCCACTATCGCACAGGTTTGGTTTTTTCCAGTTCGCAGTAATTGTTTAGAGCCTTTAAAATGACTTAAAATTAACTTGGAATTAATTGCATTCAGAACTTGAAAAATATTTCAATTTCTATCATTCCAACAAACGTAGCGTTATCAAAATAAATGGAGAAGGGGTATGTAAGCATCCCTAAACTGTAAATGTGATCGACAAATTTTTACTAAATTAAAAGAAAAACACCTCCCAAACCCAGTACAGGTAGTTTAAAAGTGAATAATGATTTTGGTTCTCTTTATATATATATGTGTATATATATAACATGCGTAGAAATGAACAGTTAACTGCATAAATACATTATATCGTGTTATGAATCAAATCAAAGCAATTGCCAAGCTGAATAATAAGTTAGAGAAATGACAACTCTGGCTTTATATATATATTTATAAAAATAGATATGAGTGTTCTCAAAGCAGTTGATAGCGAATGCCTACTGAGGAAGAAGCCGCCAAGGGTTATCTGGCTAAGAAATCAGAAGATGAAAATGTTCACAGTTCTTTTAACTGCCACTTACATTCATTCTAATGGCAACACTAGCATATATTACTAAGGTGTGCATGGTATATATCACAATTGAGTTTTCCAGTGTTCACAACTTACAACTTGAAATTTGTACACTTGTTATTCACTAAAAAAAGTAAAAGGAAAAAAAAGAAAGGTGTTATTCTTACTGCTGGAAGCTACTTTTCCCTAACGCTTTATACAGAACTTTGAACCCTGGCATGCTGATTTTGGCAGATTAATGCACTGAATTCTTCTACTTGTGTCGTTATGGTAATCACCTTTAAACTTGAACACGAACTACAGAATAGTGTTGCAACTTAGTCAGCATACAGCTAGGCAAGACGCTACCTTTCAAGTAGCTCCTCTGAACACGAGGGGGTTCGTTTAACTCTTTACCTTCAGTTCCACTTTAAACAGTTCAAAAAAGTCAGTTGCTACTACATCAGCTGCAAACAGCGAGTTCCCAGTGCATACAACGCCCGATTTCTAGTATACAGCACCCTGCTCGGTCAGTATACAGAAAATCCAGCCACAGCTCTGATTCGCCAGCGTTTGGTTTATATATTAGACGTATAGAGACAGCGGCGCTGGGGGACTCGCGGAACAACCTGCCCAGGGTTCCACCTGCAATTCCAGGCTAACGTCACGTACTGCGATCCATCAGCGCTACGCTGGGCCCGCCTCCGGAAAACACACCGAGATAAACGCACTAAAGTCTGTAATAAAGAGATTAGAGAAAGCAACAAGCAAGGAAAACAAAACACCAAAAAAAGCCCCACCAAAGCTAAGAAGTTGCCCTCAAAAGGAGGGGAGGAAAAAGGGCAAATGAAAAATTCTGACTTGCTCCCTTCCGCCTCCTTCCAATTGCATCTAGAAGACAGTTGTTCCTGTCCATGTGCTCTGACCTACAGTCCAGTATCCTGTAAAAATTAGAGTTTAAAAACCTTGCTGAATTAATTATTAGGAAGGTCAAGAGACGATACTTCAAGCTGGAAACACAAAGTTTACTACAGTAGTACATTCAGTTTTCATCATCGGTGACTAAGTCACGACAACAGTATCTGGCTGCACTCACTCCACTCACACGCTGCCGATGTGCTCTGCAGTGCAAGGCCATCGATGGCAGACACATCACCCGACAAGCCAAAGGTTAAATAGGTTAAAAAAAGTTCTAATTTTACAGAAATGCTCATTTTTCAAAAATAATATTCTCTTAGCCTTTTCCTCCTACACCGAGGGACAGGTTAATTTGTCAACTCATACTCTTTCACTTTGTCAAAATGCTAGTTCACAACCCCAAAACTGATTTCAAGCAGGAAACCCTCTGCAAATTAAAAACAAAAATACAAAAATTATAATCTCTATATTTATATTGATTGGAATCCTCCAGCATTTGTGAAATCACTTTTAGAGATGAATTTTGGGACCCTCCACAACTTCTCCACACAAGCCACGCTCCAGTTCAGTATTCCCCTTCACGAATACTTCTTTCTCAGTCTCCTTTGCTGCTTATTAGTCCACAGCTCCAATTAAATAGAGAATAATTGGCTGGCCAAGCGTTACTTTGGTGACCGGGGTGGCACGTACTGCTCCTTGCCGACACGCCGCGGTGCTCCCTGAGGCGATGATCTGCGTCCAAACTGGCGCCTCTGTTCCCTGATTTTCCCAGCAGCTCCCCTGGGCGGCCCGTTGCCTCGGAACCCAGAATAATCCTTCATTCGACCTTCAACCTTGTCGTGCGCCTTCTCCGGAGCCTTCTCGGCTGTGCCGTTCTCTTCAGTTTTGGCAGGGGGAACTATGTTGGTGCGATGCTCCCTAAGAGGCTGAACAGGAACTGGAGGCAGCTCCTTCGGGGGCTTCTGGCAAACTTCAGCGTAACTGAGCTTGCGCGGCTCCTTTGGGACCAAGGGAGAAGAGCAGGGTTTACAGACCAGAATAACCAGACCACCCCAGAATGACTGCAAACCTCCAGCGAGTGATCGCGCCACAGCTGTGGCAACCGCCTCGAGGGCAGGTCCCGGTGGTACACGCAGAAAAAGCTGCCCCGCTCCCCAGGCTCTCCCTGCGCTCAGCCTCACCTGCAGCGACAGAGCGGGAGCTGCGCCTGCGCTGGAAGGTGACGTGGTGTTTGTCCTTGGAGGCTTCGCAGCGCTGACAGGAGACACGCACTGCGGCGGGGAAGCGTGGCTGGCGACCTCTTTCTGAGCAGTCACTTCTTCTGGTTTGCTGTCTGGCTGAACTGTGCTGTTAAATCAAGAACAATTTAACAGTAAGACCTACTCCCACAAAAATTAACATCTGACAAGGTATTTTCTTTCTTTGAAGTCACAACTGCGCGTTTGCAGAACAGGATGGTACAGCGGTTACCACCATGGTTTGTTATTTCCATCTAGTGGCCTCCAGAGAAGCTGCCCACCACAGATGGAGAAGAAACAAATAACATGATTTGCCACCTTGCTGGACACCAGCGAGAGGCTTTGCTAGAACACGCAAATTTTAATATTCCCCACATTTTAACATAATCCACAGAATCCCAGAATGTCAGCGGTTGAAGGGGATCTGGAAAGCTCATCCAGTGCAATCCCCCCATGGAGCAGGAACACCCAGATGAGGTTACACAGGAACCAGGCGGGTTGGAATGTCTGCACAGAAGGAGACTCCACAACCCCCTGGGCAGCCTGGGCCAGGCTCTGCCACCCTCACCACGAACAAGTTTCTGCTCATATTTAAGTGGAACCTCCTGTGTTCCAGTTTGCACCCATTGCCCCTTGTCCTGTCACTGGTTGTCACCAGAAGAGCCTGGCTCCATCCTCCTGACACTCCCCCTTTCCATCTTGATCCCCAGGAATGAGTCCCCCCTCAGTCTCCTCTTCTCTGTATCTTCTGTCACCAGGGCACCCACCTCGTTCATCAGTGGCCTACACTGCCTCTGCTGTTAGTTTTATCTGCCATGTATTGGAAAAAGCTCTTCCTGTTGTCCTTGAGCCCTCTCGCCAGGTGTAATTCTAAGGAGGCCTTAGCTTTCCTAGTTGCCTCCTTACACCCTCTGACAACAGCCTTATGTTCTCCACATACCACATACCTTAACACCACAGCTTCAGTCTGGTTTGGTGAACTCGCGCTTGTCACGGGCTGCTGGACAGTGCTGTGCGTCTGTTCTTCCTGAGCAGGAGCTGGACTGCTGGGCAGCAAATCTTTGCTTTCCTGTACAGAAAATATAAGTTGCAAAACATGGAAAGATCACAGATGTGCTGGAATAGCTCCTCAATATGCCACTTGAAGACATCTGAGAAGTGGAATATTTGCAAAGGCTGCTCAAGTCCTGATTATAGGAATTCTACTTATTTTGGAGCATCTCCTCTAAAGCAATCACTCTTTACGTGGGGAAAACAAATAGCGGATAAAACAAGAAGCAAAGTTGTACCACCCTCATCATCAACGCCCAGTCCCACCAGTGCAAATAACACACTCGTTTGGAAAAAGCTCTTGGCCACGCTAACACAAACTCCTCTTACTTCACCAGCCACCACTCCTCACCGGCTGCTTTATTCCAAAACAGCACCGAGCTTACAGCTGTGTAATTACAGGAGTGTCAGCTAAACACCCACAAGGAAATCCAAGAACAGAAAGACAGAAAATGCACTACTATTAACAAACATAGTAGGACGTTTAGGCTTAAAGCATTCTAATGTGTAGCTCTAACAGAAACTGGTCTTTTGACACACAGCACACACATATCCCTGTGCGCACCAGAGCCAAGAGCGGGTACCTTTTCTTTGCAGACTCCTTTAACCACATCGGACATCCTGCTCTCCAGCACAGGCTCTCCCGGGATTTTTGCTGTGCTGCCAGGCAAAGGTGGGAAATTCGATGCTAGCAAGTCAAACTTTGGTGTCTGAGTCTTTGTTTCTGTTGAAAGCTGAGGTCTCTGGAGGAGGAAAATGCTCATTAATAGACCCATAACACCCAGCATTAAAGCACTGAGCAAGGAATTTCCTAGAAACACTGACTACCCACAATATGAGCTGAGAATGGAAGGACTACGCTATTTGTTCGCTAAACACAAAGCCAACGCGCTGCGCTTTGCGCAACTCCTCGCAATAAGGGAAGTGGAACTTACTGAAACCCGCTCATCTTCTCGTCTCCTCCGCCCTCTGAAAACGTTCCTCCTGTAAAGGCAAAAAACCACCCCAAAACAAGTCAGTAAGTGCATTGACACAACCGAAGTGCACGCTCGTCCGCACAAAGGGAACCTGGGGCAGGGGGTTCCCAGCAGCCTCCTGGTGCTTCTCCAGATACAGCTCTGGGACGTTCCCATCTCCAGGAGGGGTCAAAGCTCTTACACCCCGGAACAGGGCAAATATGGGCAACAAGTTCTTTTCTCTACCCATAGAGGAGGAACCCTAGAGCATTGTATTTGAACGAGCACAGACTACAATTTATAGAACAGCATCTTGTATTTTTATAGTAATAAGCTTATTCATCTCATTTCTCATATGGTCACTTGGTCACTTATTTTTAAGTGTCTAAACACTGAGTCAACAGGCTAATGATAAACAGTTGATCTTATAACATTTAGGAGCATCAAATTCCCCAACTGAGGATTTGTTTATTATTTACAGCAATACAAATACCCACTTTACTTCAGCAACTGTTTTAATTCTGGACACAAACCAGGCAGTTCTTTTGAAATACGGACACCTCACTATCTCACCACAAGGTACCTGTCAGAACAACGACCAGCTGTGCAGTCGAGCAGGAAGCATTCACGCTCCCAGTTAAGTATTTATCACACCTGGTTTATTTGAATGATAGTTTTCCACTGGTCAGTCTCTATGGAAATACGTATTGTGCCAGCGGTTGATGAATTTTGGCTCATACAAGTCATTTGAGCCTCCAACACCACGACCCGACCGCACTGTTGCGTTGGAGCACAAAGCAGCGCACGCGGTTCTTTACCTGCCCCTGCCAATGCCGTAATCTCCGTTCTGCTCCATCTGTGCGGTAGGAGAATCCTTCTGGGAATAACCTTGGTCTTGGGGCCCAGTTAACGCGCTGTTATGTCGCTCCATAACAAAATTCCTCGCGCTGGTTCTGCTCAGCGGTCCGTCCCCCACGGACATGGTGCCGACAGCAGCTGGACCCTCCGCAGCGTGTTCTGAGCTGTTGGATGATCGGAAATGAGGCTTCACGCTGCAGGACACAGAGCGGCAGTGGTGTGAGCCGGAGTTTAACCAACAGGACACAAAACCGCTACCAACTGCAGTTCATTTGCAGCTGACAGGAAAGGAGCAGGTCAGCGAGTACTGGAGCTGCACTAGAGAAGTTGTTCCCTACACACATCTGTCAAGAACAGATTGTTCTTCCTCACCTCCATCTACCCGTTTTGTTAACCTCTGCTCCTGTCAAGCGCTGCTGTTTGAAGAAAACATTGAGATCACCGCCCAACAGATACCAAAACACCAAAACTAACCCCCCCCAAAAAACCCCAAAGCTAAGGTTGTAGGAGAGCCAAAAGAATAGGATTCTTCACGTGGTATTGCAAAGTGATCTGGAGAACTTAAGCCAAGCCTGAGGAACAAACTGATCTGGCCACAAGCAAGAAAAACCTGAACTGAAACAAGGAGCAAATGACAACTATATAGGCTGAAGGGAGCAAGGGAGAGACACAGGGACAGCTGAGATCCCCACGCGCCTGACGTGGGGCTCACTGGTCCTGGTCCCACACCGACTCTGCAGTTTACAGCACCCCGGCCATTGCACCCAGCAACTGATTATTCAGCATTAAGCTGTTATTGCCTTTGGACGCAGATGCAGCCGGGCATGCTCAGTGTGTCTGCAAGACTTAAACGCACAATTACCCAGAAAAACTCTGACCTACCGTAACAAGGGACAGTTTTCTGGAGCAGCATTCAGGTACCTTAGAGGTATTTTCCACCTCTGCACCTCGCTGTCTGATCCACGCTGTCCCAACCAGTCTCAGCAAGCAAGGCAAGGACCTTAAACTATACATATATATGTATATATCTCATAACTTAGGGACAGGAGGAGAATTTTGCACACTGTGGATGCCACACACCCCAGACTACCTAACAAAGGGGTCGTTTCCTTCCAGCTTCCACCAACAAACTTGTTCCCTTCCAGTTGGCCAGAGAATTTAAGTCGGGAGGAAAAGTAAGGAAAAAGAAGAGAACTCAACAAATGACAAGTTATCATTTGCCAGCACTGCATCAGAAGAGCGGTACGTGACGCGGCCGGAGCGGCAGCAGATTCCTCCCGTTGTTCAGCCATTGTCCTCTGGTCTTTTAAAAGCCAGCCCCACTATCTGATGGGCTTCTCCAGAGCCTTGCGACTAAAGCTCAAAGTTTTGCAGCATTTCACGTGTAACCAGAAAGTAGAACAAAAATCAGCTTTTAATAACCTGGTTTTCAGTGGTCAAATTCATCTGCTATACCAAAGGCATTTTAAGTTACCTTTTAGATAGCTGGATGGAAAAATATCAATTTAACCAATACCAGCACTGAGGATTCTCTGTTACAAAGACTTAATTTTCCTTTCCCACAAGGATGTTGTAACAAAATAAATAGGACAGGCTTAAACAAATGTTTAGCTAGAGAAAGATCCAGCCCTTAACTGTTAACTGCCTGTATGACAAAACACATCAAGTCACACAAACTAAGTTCTTCTGGTTTGTTCCATTTGTTCTTCACAATGGAAGATTCTCAGGTCATTATTCAGCCCTCAGATCTCATAATCTTACCCGTCATTGAGAAGGCCACAATCTTGTCTGGGCAGAAGAGCAAAGCAGAAAAGACAAGGAAAAAGAAGGGAGGAAAAACAAGCAGAGAGAAGGAGAGATGGAGTGAGAGAGCAAAGAGAAGGAAAAGCGTGAAGCGCAGGCTGCCCGACAACCGACTGCTGGACCTGTTCTCTCTTAGCGCGATACTTGATCATCACTGGGCCGAACAACGAGCTCTGCCTCCCGAATCCTGCGGAATCTGCTTCCCCGATAGGAAGGTTGATTTCCACAAAAGCAGAGCGCTGTAAGACTGGCAGGAAAGATCAAACAACCAAGACAGAGCAGCAGAATCTGCACACACTCGGCCCTAAAGCTGTAACCTCACAAAGACTCATGTTTTACAAATGGAAGTCTTCATGTAACCAGAAGAGTTTCGAAAGCTTAAGGATTATACAGTGAACGTGTGGGCATTTCAAAATGTTAGTTTTTGGGTATAAACAACTCTTGCACAGTTTCAGCATCCACACTTCTGAGAGGATTCATATACAGGAGAGTTTTAGAGGCTTTAAGTCGGTGCACAATTTAAGAGGCAGCCAGGAGCTGGGCAGCTCTCAGTGGAGTCACCACCAGCTCCACAGCCTGAACTGCGGCTCCGCCGAGCCACCGCACACCAAGTTCTCCAGTTCACCTTCTGCCAGCAGCCGCGAACCTGAACCGCATCACAAACCACCCATGGCCCTGGCAGCCGACTTTTCAAACGGTATGAAAAGCAGCTCCCGTGCTCCCGCGTGCTGAATACAATAAAAGAGCTTGCGAATAAACCAATTTCCACCCCCACAAACACATTACTACTCCATTGTATTTACAGAGTACTGTTCCAGCAAATACAAAGCCGTTTCCTCCTCCCCGGTGTTTGTAGCAGAGTCCTTACAGTTATCAGGAAAGATGTGGATAAAGCAAATAAATTCCAATAACAGCCTCAGCATCAAGCAGTTGAGCATCCAGCAGCCAGGGCACGCGGCGCCGAGCTGCGTGAACGGCTCTGCGAGACTAATCGCACAGCAGGAAAAGCTTACGCCGGTGCTGCGGGAGTTTATAATCTGCGTATAACAAACATCGTTAGAAGTATTACCTTAAGAGGAAGTTATTTATTTGTCTGCAGAAATTCCTCTGAGGCTTTTAAAGGAGTTACCTTTGCTCTCTCCACCACATATGTCTGTTATTTTAGCATCTTAAGCTGCCACCTTGATTTGAATTTTATAAATCAAGTCGAAAAATGTCATACATATTTGATACAGAAAATAAGTAACTTAGTCCCGTCGGAAGGCACCGCATTTCCCAAGAACACTTCAGGATCTCTGCACTGTAAGATCTGAGAGCAAACAACGCACAGAGCTATCTTACCGATTTCTATGGAATGGGCGACCTATACTCAAAGAAGCAGCATTTGTTTTATATGATCCTGGTGTATTAAAGCCATTCACAAATCCACCGTTAGGAAAGGGGGCCTGCAACAGACAGAACAGTCTCAATGGCTGAACTACAAAGAAAAACGTTTGCAGTTTTATGAGATCAGCTTAGGCGGTTATTGTTTGTACTTCAACGCTCAGTTACCAGATCTAGCGTGTTGTAAACTTACTACTAAAGAGAAAACCCCACCAGGTTTACGGTCTGCACATCTACTCCAGCATCAGCGTCCTGCTTCTTGCAAGAGCCCCAAGTCTCTTCCAGTAACACAAGCTACCGCATAATGGAATTTCACCCCAAAATTGCTTTAAAGATACGGCAGCCAACGGTGAGACGCGCGGCCCCTTTGGCAGCCTTGCTGAGTCAGGTCCATGACATAACACCACGTATCATAAACCACAGGGCTCTGACTAGAAAACCTGCAGCTGAAAAGCCCACTGCCCCTATTGCTTTGTCAACCAAACTATTCCTGATTTTTGGGCCGGCTCTCACTCACCAGTGGTGTTTCAAAGTAAGGTGCGGGATTTGGAGACCACGTCTGAGGCACGATGCTGTAAATCGAGTACTGCTGAGGACTATATACAGGCTGCATGAACAGCGGGGAGGCAAACTGTGCTTGTGTTTGAACCGGCTGCGTGTACACACTGGAATCCACCACCCGGTAACCATTCTTAGCAAAAAACGTGTTGATGGCTTTTATCCTTGCCTGAAAAATAGTAAATCACATTGGGGGAAAAGGAGAAGCAGAACGTGGAATCTTTCTTGCCTACCAAGAAGGGACGTGAAGAGGAAGCAGGTTGATGGCTGCTTTCAAATAAAGACTGATAAAAATCAACAGGGATGACATTCTCACGGCATGTAAAGGGAAGGTACAAGCTGCTTTGGCTGGAGAATCCAGCACGTTTTGGATAAACTCTGCTCTCTATAGCAGGAACTGCCCAGATGCCCATTTTGACAGTTCCTCGCGCGGTACAAACAGTGCGATTCAGCCTGATTTGTAGATCAAGGGAGAGATTCCTTCCTGTCCCGAGATCGGCACAGCAGACCCTGGGGAAGACGAACAGGAATGGATCCCACACCGCCAACAACCAGCACCCGCTCAACTGTCATGTGTTCAAAGCGCCACCTCATTCAAGTTCCCAACCTTCCTCTGCTTCCCCCATTATCACTGCAACAGAAGCAACATACAACTCAAAGAGAAACCACGGCTAAAGCAGCCTTACCATAACTGGCTTGCCCTGAAAGGTTTTCACTTCTTCCCTTAAGTATTTAAACGCCTGCGGATATGAAAAAGATCGACATTAGAATATCTTGATAAAACTGTGCTTCTCAAAGGATGGGACGTGATTTAACATGAACGTGCAGCAACGCGCTTCCCCGTTAGCCCGGCTAAATCCATTAACACTTCTAATGCCAGTCACGGCCAGAGCACTGAGGCAAGAGACAGACAAGCGAGTCACAGAAAACTCTCCGCTTCTTTCTCTATTAACTCAAATTTGCCAGTAACATCTTAAAAACACCACAAGGGAGCTCAGCAAACAGACATTTCTTTTAGCAGGAAGCGGGCAGGTGCTTCTGTTGAGGAGAAGCGTGAAAAACAAAACCGGTGGAGAGCAGCCTTACCTGTTGTGCATCTGTGTCTGACTGGAATGTAACGTACCAGTTGTTGTTGTGAGCAAACTCACAGCTTATCACTTTGGGGCAGTTTTCATTTTTAAACAGAGCCTTCACCTCCTAAGGGAGAGGAGAAGCCAGGTGAGGGGACACTAAACCAACACGGGTTTACGGCTTTAGGTCGGGAGAGTCACTAGATAAGAACGATCTAAGAAATATGTCTAAATCAAGGCAACCGCACGGCTTTGCAATAATAGAGGGCAAAGCAGGTGTTGAGTGTTTGCATTAAAAGGACTCATTAAAATGCTAGGAGACAAACACCCTCTGGTACAACTTGAAAAAACAAAGAACTAAATCATTCCATGAGCCAAATATCAGGAGGAATTTTATTATCCGCCCTTCTCTGAGCATAATGAGCTCAGCTCACACTGGTCCCAATGAATGTAAATGTTTAGTGACGTTTCTTGCTGCCAAACCCACTGTCTGACTCTAAGGAAAGTCACCACTGACAAAAATCCAGCCTGAACTCCAAGCTGTGCCCTGCACTGATTTGACTTTTGGATCAGAGAGACTAGTTCAAACTTCAAAAAGAACCCAGCCAGCTCAATTTTGGGTGGGAAGAAGCTTAATCAGAGCAATCTTAACACATTACTAAATAATTGGAAGGGACAACAATAAGTTTTTGCTTTGGCTTTTTTGACAATACAGCCAGGTAGAAAAAATTACTTGTGTGTTTTACAATAAAAATACCTGTGTTTCATCAAATTCAATAGCAGCTGACTTTCTCAGCAACACGTCCAACAGGCTCTTCTTTCTTTCTTTTCCGCGTACTTACCTCTATAGGTGTTGTCTCGGGGATCTCGCGGAGGATGATAATACATCGTTTGTGGTTTGGTCTGACTTTCTCCCCTCTCTCATCCACTTGTACCATAGGAGAAGCTAAAATTCAAACCCAAAAGCTGGGTTAATACTGGACACCGTGCGCTGCAAAACATCTCAGCAGGATTAGACTCCATTACCCAACCCCTGCAGAACGAGGCTCCATCACCATTTAACATCAAGAACCAGCAAAGAGACCAAAGTTTCTCTAGAGCAAGGAAGGACTCTTTGTTCTGTTAGAGCAGCCGCCAAACGCCCCGACTTACATCGCAAAACTTCCAGAATAAGGTCCATATCGGTTGTCAGCTTCTTAATACCTTCCATGTTGGCAATTGTCCAGATGGGAACAAACTGATCGCTGTCCATTTGAGACATCAAGTAGAGATCCTTGGAAAGATTCTCACTACAAAGACACAAGTTCGCTACTGTATAAAAATCCTGAACTCAAAGCAACTGGATAAGTGCAGGCTTCAATATTCACCCATACCGTTCACAACTAACTCAAGCTAAGACGTTCCGACATTTTTCCCTCCTGGAAAAAAATCCCAGCAGATCAAACCAAAGCAGAATAAGATCATTAAAATAAAAATCTTAATGAAAGTTACAGAGCTCTGGGTCTTGCCACAGACAGCTCTTCTGCTAATACAGAGCTGAATTAGCTCAACATCTTACAGCTGTGAAGCACACAACTTGCACACAACTGTCTCTAAAGGACACAGACACACAGACAGGACCAGAACAGCTAAAAGGTACCACGTGTTTCCTCCTGCCTTCCAGCAAATAACAGAATCCCAGAATGTCAGGGGTTGGAACGGACCTGGAAAGCTCATCCAGTGCAATCCCCCCATGGAGCAGGAACACCCAGATGAGGTTACACAGGAACCAGGCGGGTTGGAATGTCTGCACAGAAGGAGACTCCACAACCCCCTGGGCAGCCTGGGCCAGGCTCTGCCACCCTCACCACGAACAAGTTTCTGCTCAGATTTAAGTGGAACCTCCTGTGTTCCAGTTTGCACCCATTGCCCCTTGTCCTGTCACTGGTTGTCACCAGAAGAGCCTGGCTCCATCCTCCTGACACTCCCCCTTTCCATCTTGATCCCCAGGAATGAGTCCCCCCTCAGTCTCCTCTTGTCCAGCTCCAGAGCCCCAGCTCCCTCAGCCTTTCCTCACACGGGAGATGCTCCACTCCCTCCAGCATCTTGGTGGCTGCGCTGGACTCTCTGCAGCAGTTCCCTGTCCTGCTGGAACTGAGGGGCCACAACTGGACACAATATTCCAGGTGTGGTCTCCCCAGGGCAGAGCAGAGGGGCAGGAGAACCTCTCTGACCTACTGACCACCCCCTTCTAACCCACCCCAGGTCCCATTGGCTTCCTGGCCACAAGGGCCAGTGCTGGCTCATGGTCACCCTGCTGTCCCCAGGACCCCAAGGTCCCTTTCCCCTACGCTGCTCTCTAATAGGTCATTCCCCAACTTACACTGGAACCTGGGGTTGTTCCTGCCCAGATTCAAAACTCTACACTTGCCCTTGTTATATTTAATTAAATTTTTCCCCGCCCAACTCTCCAGCCTGTCCAGGTCTCGCTGGATCTTGTTTCATTTCGCAACCAACTCACCCAATGTTTTTATGAAGACAAAAGCAAAAAGAGGGGAAAAATTTGTCAACACTTTCAATACAGCATCTATACAAAGCTGAATTAACTGTACCGTACCGTGAGAAGCAGAATTCAAGTTGTTTTTTCAAACATTCTCTAATATCTTCTGTGGACACAGCAGAGTTGCCGTCACCTGAAAGTTACCACAGGCACCATCAGATCTCAGTTTCACAGTTGGAATACAGTGCAAGAGCATGTTTTATTGTACAATAAAAGATGGAATCCTTCTTGGTAAGACCAAGAGGAAACAGTCGCCTGAGACATTCTAATCCCGCGCCCTCTCCAAGTGACTTGGATCCCACAGATTCCACCTCCTTGGCCACGTGCTACGGGTGGCTTCGACCTTCTCGAAAACGCACCGAACGGAACATCTCAAAGTTCCTGATCATGCTTTACAAGCCCCATCGGAACTGCAGCGGACTCGAGACTGCAGATCCCACCAGTGCTGTTCCAACGTGGACACTCACCAGACACTTCGTAGATTTGGTATCCAAGATCTTCGGTCGCCAGGACAATTCCATTTGCAGACGCTTCGTCAACTCCTGTGCCATTTCTTGTGGCTTCGCAAGACGGGGAGTACATCACTTCATACTGCTTGCAGCCGTCCTCTGAAATCTCGATGTTACCTGGCAGAGGAAAACCTACTGTAAGCTTCAGAATATCTTCCATTTGAAATATTTTAGCTACCAACATTAAAACAAATACTCGAGAATGCTCTAAACTCCAAGTCCCCAGACTTAGTCGACGTTTCTCAGACTTTCAGCGCCCACTGTGTCCTGGGCAGCAACTCCTGCCTCTCCAGCTTCAAACCTCTGGTTGGCACTAGAGTCTCAGAGATAAGTAAATAAGGGATTGTGAAACTCTAAGATCCTCCAAAGTGGCAGAGGATGTAAAAGCAGGCTTGCCATCTGAAATGTGAAATATTTAAATGAGGTCCCTAAAAACAAAGCACTAGAATAGCTTATATCACTTCAACACATTACACGTTTCTTATGTACAGAAAGGACTCGGGAGCATCTAGTGGGTGCTATAAACCACAGTGGAAGGACACTGGAACTGCTCAGCTCCTGTGCAGGACACCTCATCTCAGTCTTCACCACAGCTGCTTGAGATCAAAACAAGCGCAATTTTAGTTTAATCAGTCAGGCAAAGGAGATTGTTCAAAAAAAACCAACCCAGCCGTTCTGCCAGATCTCCTCCCTACCGATGAATCCACTAAAATATACCTTGAGAAGAGCTACGATTCATCTATCTACATCGGAAATTGCTTAAAAGCAAGAACAACGTACATGGAAAAACTGCCTTGGATTTTCCAGCAGCTGACACTGCCGCCATCGCTTCATATTGTTACGAGGAGACAAAGGAGTTTCTCTCAGCCAGTGCACAAACTCAGTGCTCTCTCTCTACTTCTGCTGACTTACCACAAACTTTCGGCAGGGCCACACAAACTGAACCCTCCCTTCTTTATCCCCCGGCTTCTCCTAAACCTTTTCCCAGGGAATTTCCTTCCTAACAGGCCTCTGTTGTATTTTGAGTAACCTCAGCTATACAGTTGGCTTCATATCAACTCTTAAGCCAAATGACAAGAGTGAAACCATTTCTGGTGACAGGACCGACCGTGCGGCAAGGATGGAAAACAGGGATGGAAATGGAATACGGAGCAAAGGGACAGGAGCTGATCAGACACCTGCAGCTCCTACTCAGTCCAAACACTTGTAACAGTTCTCCAGCACCTCAGCGATCTCCCAGGACATGGGGGCCCTCAGATCGTATCTTCCTGTTCACGGGGTCAAGCGGATACTAAAGTGCAGCGATGGTGAACGAGACCAGTCGTGAAGCCATTTCTACACTTTTAGCACCTTGTTTCCCTCTTAGCGCGTTACTCGGTCATCACCGGGCCCCCCGGGTCCTGTCACCTGCTCAGGTGTCCTGCCCAAGTCCCTCACGGTCAGACCTATCATCTCTACAAACCATTCACTGCGTACTCGTTGCTACCTCAGCACTAACAACCTCGAGGACAAGAGCTGGACGTCCCTTCTCGGCGCTGAACGCTCAGCACCGCCCAGCAAGGCCCGCGTCCCGCTGGCTTTGACCGCGACATCTCACCCTCGCCGTGCGTCCCTTGCGCAGCCGCCGGCTCTTGCCATGAGTGCTCTGCACCATTTGTCGGCGGCACAGCCTCGCCGCTCCCCTGGGGCGCTTCCTGCCACACTTTTGCGTTGGGGTTTAAGCCGGCGCCTTTCGATGTTACCTGCTGGAGAGACCAGAACGCTTTTTATTAGGCAAAACAACCCCAAGACGCTTTACAAGTCAAGCCAGACAATCTAGGTGAATTTAGTGATTTTTCTACAGAGTTCCACATCTCAAGTGTCTAACCGGCTATTAAGCACCTAAGTGATTTTGCATTAATCAAAACAGGAAAACCCACGGTATTTTCTGAGTATTTCATTTCTACCTCCATGAGAAGTGTTGCCTCCAACCCCTCTTTATTGACATCCACAGCACCAGCAGAGGACGCGCCTGGCCGTCAGGGGAACTCACGAGCTTTTAAAGCCTCGACTGTCATAATGCTCCAGTCCCCTGTCACCACAAAGGGACCTTTTCCCTCCTCCAGACCCCTTCCTAGAAAGGAAGGTAAAAGAAAACATATTTCAAGGAGAAGAAACTAATGATTTACTGAATTAGTGACATCTACACTAACCAAGCATCACCTACGCTACGCCAGGGACTTACCTGAGCACCGCCCCGTTTCCCCAGGACTTCACCTACATCTTATACGCATCAGGGTGCGCTAATAATCGACTTAAACTTGTAACCGAGGAGATTAAAGTTTTCAAAGCGCCAAGACAAACACACGCGCCATCCCAGCCCACTGGGAGCGGGGAACAGCATCGTCTCACTTGGAGACTGAGCAACGAGGACCGTAATTAGAGGAAGAGGGCAAACAACGAGCCAGATGAGGGAAAGTGCTGCATCCAACCTTTCCACAGCAAAAGACGGTGCCCTCCGAAGTCCCTCCCGAGAGCTGCTCAGGTTAAGGAGCCCAGTAATCCAGCAACAGCAGAGAGAGATGTCGTAACGGCTTTTGCTCTAAAACTCAAGCAAGAAAACCTGTCTTTTGCTAAAATTCTCCTCCCAAGAATTCCCAACACCCTGCAAGCAAGTAATACAGTTCCCCCCAAACAGGTTCCTTCAGACACTGAACAGTCCACTTCGCTCGCGCCATTTGTGCGAGTGTAAAAGGCCAAAGTCATTAATCGCAGCTCCCGTCTCACAAAGAGGGGAGTTTGGTGTTTCGGAGACCGGCCCCTGCGTTCTGAAATGCAGGAGCGGTTTGTGCTCCCAGGCCTCAAACGTAAAGCAAAAGGATAAGGAAGTGGTTACAACAGCTTTAGAGATAATTCCTCTGCCAAGGTCACACCTTGTTCCAAAGCTATTTGCTGCAGGAGAAGCCCAAACTCACTAACAAAAAGCCTCCAAACACTGGAGAGGTTGGAGACCACCAGGGGAGAAGAAAAGACAAAGCTCACAGTTTTTGCAAGGCCCTCTTTGCCATTCAGAATCCCCCACGTACAACTGATCGAACCCACACAGCAGCCGAGTTTTCCTCTTGTCAACCTCAGCAGAAGAAACAGAAAAACCCGAAAGAGTTCAGTGTGAAAGGACACACACGCTTCCCTTTAGTTTTCAGAGTAGTTGTTCTCCACCAGAACAACCTCAGAACCTGTTTCACCCCCGTAGCGTCGCTGTCAAAGCAGTTCAGCCGCTGGTGACCCGGGACACACAGACCCGTCAGCATGGAAACCTGAATTCACATTTCATCACAGCAAAAAAGGCACGTCCAGGAGGTGATTCACTATTTTCTAGAAATAAACACCGTCTCACACCTTAGGTCTTGAGGTTTAGCTCAAGCTGAAAGTGATTTTAAGGAATAAGAACGATAAAGCTAAACCGAAACTCTTCAGGGAGTTCACGGTGCTGCTGGAGGGGATCGGAAGGAAAAAGCAACTCGGAGCATGGCGGATGATGTGACTCCCTTCGGCAAACACCAAAAGACACACGTGGTAACACAGAAATTGCAGGTCCAAGTGAAAAGCACAAAGAAACTAAACAGATTCGGGCTGATAAAGTGATGAACAGATCTATTAATCCCAGGGCTGAACCGCAGACCCGGGGCAGCGTGGGCTGCCCATGCGTTCTAGAAACACCGCGCGATGTGGAACGCGGGTTGGCGAGACCCAGCCCTGATGTCGCATCTCAACGGTGAGACTGGACTGGAGAGGAAAAACGTCCCTCAAATCCAGCCCGCTGGGCTCCAGGAGCGGCGCCGCTCCCGAACACAAGGCCAAAATATCAATTCTTGCTTATTTAACTGAAGCTAACGAACCCCGAGCACGTTTGATTGGCTGCGCGACAATCCTCCCAGCTGCTATCGGGAACTTTCATGCCGAGGTTAAAGCTTTACAGAGTGACAAAGGTTGGGAGCACTCGCTGGTGGCCGTGAGCTGACACCAATTTCAGCAAACGCGGAGCAAAGATTCTCCTCAAAATCACCTATGGAAGCATCCATCTCCTTTTGAAAGGACAGCAAAGAGTATTTTTCTTATTGTAACAGCCTATATTACATTTAACAAATGTAATTAAGCCAACAAAAAAGTACTCAAAGTTTCTTTTAAAGCATTCTATTTTAATTCAAATTATCCTGCAAACAAAACCTCGTGACAGATTTCCCTCTGAAAGGGAATTTAAGTGAAAAATCTAGAAGAGAATTTAATAAAACTTGCGAGAATCTGATCATTTTCCAGAAGCAGACGGAAAAACCCCGAAGGTCAGCAAACCTACGGGAGGTTGGCAAAGAGCAGCCTCGTGCTGGCCGGGGGACGCGGCGCCTGCGGTGGCCTCGGACACGCGCCAGCGCGGTTACGCGGCACCTTTGCAGAGCTGAGCCAGGCTGCGAAACAAACCGAGAGAGAGAGAAAGCTGCTGCACCCCCAAAAGGAACAGGCAGAACCGGGGAACTGCCCGCGGGACAAAGACACAGCGGCTCAGCGCCCCAAACGTTCCAGGGAACGCGCAAAACACGCGTTCACGGCGGCAGGAGCTCCCCGCGCTGAACACGGCGTGTTTCCCCGTCAGATCCCGCTGTGCCGTGGGACGGTGGCGCCACCGCTTCTGTGTGACAATCTGGGGTTGTCACCTGGGGCTGCAGGAAGCCTCACCTGCTAAAAGGAGGTTTTCTAGTCCTGCTTTTCCAGCTGGCAACAATTAGGGAAGCGTTTCACCCACCTGAGGTGCACAGATTTCAATCACTAATATATTGAATTGGGAACGTGTACCCAACCAACCAAAGCACAGAACAAGACATTAGCGATTACATTCCTCACAATTATCAATTGTCAAACAGCAAGCGAGAAACAAGACGTACCCCAAACATTAATGCGTGAACACCAGCCCGAGCGCAACACTGTTCCCTCACTGCTGGAAGGTTTTACTGATACTCAAAGAACACAGAATTCCACCGTGCGCACTGCGAAGGAATCAAATCACAATCACCACGTGCACGCTTCAGTTAAAGCTAAAATATAACGCTGGCAGCTAAAACAAGTTTGTTAATCTGCCCGAAAGCCTCCACATTTCCAACACAACCTGGTTGTGCGCCTCATTTTTCAGGGAACCCCAAAAGTAAAAAGCCGCGGTCTGGTTCTGAGCAGCCGACCACTGGGTTTGAGAGCACCTGGTCAAGAGCTCAAGTTCCCTGTCCTGGCAGCAAAAAGGCACCTTCAGAGAGTCCGGACTGTCCTCAGGAACTCAAAATAAAACATTACTGATGCTTCCTAAGCGCAGATCACACAAAGCAGCTCGCGACGCTGTCAGCAGAAGGTGGAGATCACACAATATTGTGTCCAGTTGTGGCCCCTCAGTTCCAGCAGGACAGGGAACTGCTGGAGAGAGTCCAGCGTAGGGCAACCAGGATGATGAAGGGAGTGGAGCATCTCCCTTATGAAGAAAGGCTGAGGGAGCTGGGGCTCTTTAGTTTGGAGAAGAGGAGACTAAGGGGGGACCTCATTAATGTTTATAAATATATAAAGGGTGAGTGCCATGAGGATGGAGCCAGGCTCTTCTGGGTGGCCAACAATGATAGAACAAGGGGCAAAGGGATCAAGCTGGAACACAAGAGGTTCCGCTTAAATTTGAGAAGAAACTTCTTCTCAGTGAGGGTGACAGACACTGGCCCAGGCTGCCCAGGGGGTTGTGGAGTCTCCTTCTCTGCAGACATTCCAACCCGCCTGGTTCCTGTGTAACCTCATCTGGGTGTTCCTGCTCCATGGGGGGATTGGACTAGATGATCTTTTGAGGTCCCTTCCAATCCCAAACATACTGTGACACTGTGATACAAAGCCACCAAGGCAGGTTCGTGCTTTAAGAGGCTTCGCTGAGCACCAGCCACGCTGCCCCGCACCCCTCGAGCGGCTTCCAGAACCACGCTCTGCTCGCCAGGAACCTCGTCTGCGGGCCCAGCCCCACCGGTTCCCCTCCCAGTCAAACACCATCCAACCCAATCCTTAAGACCCGCCGCTCCGTGTTCACAACGTGATTTTTCCCCGCTCAGTACAAATCAAGTGAGGTTCAGCTGATAACTGAGGCAATTATTTAAGAAGGAAAAGGTGTTTCCCAAGCTGATTTAATTAGAATTTATTTAAATAACATTCGGCCCTTTGAAGGCAACCGCGAGGCTGATGCGGCCCCCGCTGAAAACGAGTATAACGCGAGGTTTGTAACTGCGGAATATCCGCTGATGTAACAGATCAGCCCCGCACCTGAACTGAACGCACCATCTCAATTCCCTCAATTATCGCTTAATTAACCCGCACCCGGCTGCCTCGTGCACTTTTGGGACAAAACTTACTGCGAAATTTAAAGCAGCAGCAGCGCGGTTACCGGCGTCTGAACGGCAAACGCTGAAACGGCTTCAGCGAACCCCGTGAATCGCCGTTAACGGGGAAGCACCGGCCGGGGCACCGCGCGCCCCCCCCGCGCGGAGCGGGGACACGGGGACACGAGGTCACCTCCGCGCCTGGGGACCCGCAGCCGCGTCCCGGCGCCCCCGCGCTGCGCTCGGTACCGGCCGGGCCGCTCCGCCGCAGGTGCCTCATTAACGTGTTTCCCGCACCCGCCCGCACGGGCCCATCCGGACGCGCAGCCCCGCGGGGCGGCCACGCGGTCCCGAGCGCTCCCCGGTGCCAGCGCCGCTCCGCTCCCCGCCGCCCTCCCCGGGGCGCGGGAGGCCCCGCGGGTCCCGCCCGCCGCCGAGCGGGGCCCCGGGCCCGCGTCACCTTCACCGCAGGCCGCGGCGCGGCGGCTCCCGAAGGTCACCGCGGTGCCTTTCACCGCCCCCGCGCGGAGGCCCCGGCACCGGCGGAACGTTCCAGAGCGCCGAGCCCCCCCCCCCCGCCCGCCGGGCCCGCGGCCGCCGCCCCCAGATTTGCTGTGTCAGCCCCGTCCCCTCCCCCCGGCGCGGCGTGCTCGGCCTCCCCGCCACATGGCCCGGCCCCGCGCCGCCCCGCCGCACCTCCACGAACAGCAGCATCCTGCCGCCCGCGCCCAGGCCGGCGGGCCCGCGATCCGCGCCGCGCTCCGCGCTGCCCGGCGGCGGCCGCGCCAGCCCAGCGGTCAGGACGGGCCGGCTCCGCCTCCCGCTGCCGCCGCCAGCGCCCGCCCGCCCGCCGCCTCTTCCGGAGCGCACCGAGCGCTTCCGGAGCACGGGCGGGAGCGGGCCGGCCCATTCCCTGCGCGGAGCGGGGGGAAGGAACCACTCCGGCAGGGGGCGCGCCGCTGCCGCGCTGCGCTGCGCGGGGGGGAGGGCGCCCCCCGCGGGCGGGATGGGCTGATCCAGGGAGCGGGGGCGGTTCTGGGGGTCTCTGGGGGTTCGGGTTTGCGAATTTAAGAACCTAAAATACTTTTTTCTTCCACAAAAAGCACGCGGGCCTCTCTGCCCCCCCCCCCCGCGCCTTCCCAGACTGCGCACACACCGCCCGGCGGCTTTTTCCCCCCGATTTTCCCTCTTTCCGGCTCCGCCCGCAGGGGACAGCGCCGAGCCGGTGCCCGGGTGTGCGCGGTGCGGCCGGCACGGAGCGGATCTCAGCGTCACGCGGTCATTTTGGGTGGAAAAGCCCCTCAGGATCATCGAGTCCAACCGTTCCCCACCCCCGGCACTGCCCCATGTCCTGAGAACCTCATGTCCGTCTGTCCAACCCTCCAGGGCTGGTGACTCCAGCACTGCCCTGGGCAGCCTGTTCAATGCCCCACAGCCCTTTGGGGAAGAAATTGTTCCCCAGATCCAACCTCAACCTCCCCTGGTGCAACTTGAGGCCGTTTCCTCTGCTCCTGGCGCTTGTTCCTGGGGAGCAGAGCCCGACCCCCCTGGCTCCAAGCTCCTTTCAGGCAGTTCAGAGATCAGAAGGTCTCCCCTCAGCTCCTGTTCTCCAGCTGAACCCCCAGGTCCCTCAGCCGCTCCATCACACTTGTGCTCCAGCCCCTCACCAGCTCCGTTCCCTTCTCTCCACTCGCTCCAGCACCTCAAGCTCTTTCTCGGCCTGAGGGGCCCAAAACTGAACACATTCACTCACCTCCACGTTCGTGGTTGAGCCCGTGGGAACCTGAACTGTTTATTCTGTGTTTTGCACGCTTAATATTCACGTTGCAGTGACATTGAGATCGGTGTCACACAGACGCAGAAAGGGCCAAATCTCACCCAGCGGAAGCTCTGAACACGAGAATCCTGCTCGCTGGTGCCTCAGCTCCCGCCCTGGAGAACAGAGGGGATTCTGCAAGGAAAAAAACCAAACAGCTTTGAAACCATTTCACTTCAGAGCAACAGGGCAAGAGCCACAAAACTTATTACAGCCGGTTATGGGGAACCGGGGTTGTTGAGGGGTTTCGGGTGATCTAGAAATGTTCTGTTAAATAACTAAGACGTTTCAGAGGGGGTTTGGTTTGGGCGCAGGACACAGTTTTCAGCCCCCAGAGTCCCCATCAGGGCGATGTTGCCACAACTCTCTGCCGCTTGCCCACCATGGGAACCCAGACGCTGCTTAACGCCGTTCCCTGTAATTACGCTCTAGCAAATTGGGGGTGTTTGAGAGGCAGCGCAATAATCAGGGTCCGCTGAAGAGATTAGGAGCGGTGGCACAAGCCGCAGTGCAAAGCGCCGGCCCAGCTGGCAGGTCCTGCGGGCGCTTCGCACACCAGCGTCTGAGACACGCGAACGAAAGGAAAGGCGAGTGAAGGAGGAGAAAGCCAAGAAATAACTTCAAGCAGAATAAATGAGAAGTGACTAATTACAGACTGCGGAATCTGTTCTGGAAACTTATCTTCTGCCAGGGGCCACCCGACTACAAACCGCCAGGGACAGCGTGGAGCAAAACCAGTTTGGATCGTTATTTATTGTGACATTTAGCAAAACCTTGTTCCTGGTAGTTACAGCAAGGAATCGAGAACCTCTTCTCCCTTCTCATCTCCTTCACCCACCAGACGCCATCAGACTGAGCACTTTTCATCTTCAAAGCACTTTGCAAACATTAACTCGTTAATCCTCACGCCCCCTGTGAAGCAGTTAAGTATTATCCCTGTTTTACAGAGCTCTTTATCTCCAAATCTGCTCATTAATTTTTAGCGTGCCCATTGCTTTAACCGGAGATATCAAAGCAATAGAGAAAACGCGGCACAGAATAGTTCTGAGCTTCATTTTGGGCCCTGCTGCGTGGCAGGGTATCCTGTGCGAGCTCAGGATCCTGCAGCCAGACCCTGATGGGATGGAAATTAGCGCTAATTTTCCTGAAGCTGGTTCTGCCCAGACCTGCCATTGCACTGAGGTGTCAAGCGGTGGGTGCCAGGGACATCAGCGAGACACGGCCAGTCCATCACTTCGAGTGCAGATGGGCTGGAGAGGCAGCCCAGTCCATAGAGCTAGTGAATAACTCACCCTTCGGAACAATAATTCTCTGTTTTCTACGGGAGCGATGCAGAAGCGACACAATTCGAGCCACAGAACGCGCTACAATCAGGTAACGTTCATAGCTATCTGGCAGGCAACTAAAACCATGTTTGTGTTTACACCGTGGCGAAGTTTCTTTCCCATTAGTCACCATCAACTGTTAACTTACAAGAGGGTGGTAAGACAAACCATCTTCCTTGGCCTCCATGCAGCGCGCTGTCCGGCCGGGCTCCTCTCCCCGAGGCCGCTCTCGACAGCCGCGGCTGAATCGCAGCACAAACAATTGCGCCTTCTGTCCGTGATGTTCCAGAGCAGAATGAATCGATACACACACTGACACGAGACGTGATATTGTGACAACAAACGAAGGGCATGGCACAAAGCTCCTTTTTCTCACTGTGGTCACTTGGCCAGCTTTGGGAAGTGGACTACACTGGGATTTATTTGTTGTTACAGGTCAAATTATCTGATATGAGTGGATGCCAGTAAAAACTGGGATTTCCTGCTGCCTAACTTTCCTCTGCTCCGTTTATTTTTGCTTGCTTTGAGTGTACCTTCTGAATGTATCATTTACTCCTCAGAAAACAGCGAACGGGATCTCAGGGGCATCTCACCTGTTCTCGAGCAGCCGGGACGGGGCAGGAGGAACATGATGACCGTGGCACGTCCACCTAAACCAGCCAGCAAAGCCTTTCCCAGGCACCGCAGCCAACAGGACATTTTCAGCACCCGCTTGATTTCGCAAGAGGAAACTCCACCTCGAGGTAGCGCTGAGGGCACAGCATCAGGAATTCATCCTTAAGAGGCCAGAAGTTGAATGTTATCACCACCAGGCAGACTGACAAATGCAAAAGAGCAAAACCTATTGTAGTCGGGAGCCCGGAGCAGCTACGCTGGCAAAAAGATTAATTACATCTGGGTGTGAGCTGGAACCGCACACCCAGCGGTCCCGAGGTTTTGGTTACTCCCTCGCGAAGTGGGAAACGCTGCTCCCTCCCCGATTGCGCTGCAGTGAGGACTCCATTTCCCTTTTCCGAATATTTTACCTCTGTTCTACCCACAGCGGAATGGTTATTAGCTGAATTCAGGCACAGCTGAATGCAAACGCCACATGATGCAAGAATAAAACACCTTCTCTCTGGTTCTGATGAAATCTCTGGGCAGCAAAAGCTTTTCCTGTCTGTCAGTCTGTCCAAGCTCCGGCCTGGGACAGGGATGATGTTCTGGGCTCCGTTAACCACGACACACAGCGTTGTGTCTAAAATGAGAGCTGACCCCGGCTCTGCGCCACCTTTTGTCATCCAAAGGTGCTCTGCTCTGGTTACTATACTCTTGCTGCCGTCACCATTAGCAGCAAGGAATAACCATTTTTAAACGCTGAATAGCTATTGAGCTGGCAGCACTGGCTGTGCCGCGGCTCTGCCGGACAGCAGCGCCTCCAGCAACCAGCGGAGCCTCTGGGGTGACAGGGTGTTCCCAGCATGGAGCTCTGCAGCCACAGCCTGGGCCTCCTTGGTAAAGATGTCAGCAAAGACTGGTCTCAGCAGGCCTGCTGGAAACATCTGGCTTTAATTCTTCTCCAAAGCCATGAGATTCGTTTGGACCCCAAACCACTTTCCTTTCATCTGTCCAGAGGACGAACCCTGCGGCAGAGCAGCTGACTCTGTGCCCGCCAGTCCCGAGGTCGCGGCAGAGCTGGGGCCGCGCTCCTGGC
This sequence comes from Columba livia, assembly GCF_036013475.1. Lineage (NCBI taxonomy): Eukaryota > Metazoa > Chordata > Aves > Columbiformes > Columbidae > Columba > Columba livia. The sequence continues at coordinate 2,001,108 of NC_088630.1, read as the reverse complement.
AGGAGGAGATCTCGGGAGAGGGCAGCAGCTCACAACCGACACTTCCCTGCTCTCCTCCCTCCCTGGAGTTCTTTTCAAGCAGTTTCAAGGCATACATTTCTCTGTCAACACGTCTCAAAGGGGCCGAGTCCAGCTTAGACCTGATTTCCCCTCTTAATTCACTGGACTGAGAAGCCACCACTTGAGGAACAGACAGACGTGGCACGCTGGCCTGAGCAGGAAGGCGAGCGAGCGCCTTTGTGCTGGAGGGAGAAGCTGTTTCTGTTTAGAAATCCCTCTGCTGAGGATGCTGAAGGCTTTGTGGATGTGCTGGCACGCTGGGAAGAAGCCTGGGAGAATCAGGAACATAGGCAGAGGAGTTTCATCAGCACCTCCTGACCGATAATTCTGGTATCAATAATGACAACCCGAGCAAGGAGACAATGTTTTGAACTCTAAACGTGTTATTGTGCAGCAGGAGAAGCCTAAAGCAAGAACGCTGGATGTTGGAAAGATCAGCTGCACCATCACAAGATCCCCTGACGCCTGTAACCACAGTGAAGTTTTATCCAAAGCCAGCCAGACTTTTGGCTCCATTTCTAGGTCTGAGCTCAGCAGAGATTGTGCAGTCGCGTTTTCACAAACTTCCATCGATGCTGGAGTAAAAGATTTGCTTTCCAGGCAAAATTAAGTCCCACCAGCGTGGGGTGGGTGCCTCGGGCAGCCTCTGAGCTGAGGAGCAGCGGTCGCTGGGTCTCGTTCCAACCCAGTTCAGCGCAGGCGAACAGCACCGAGCTGCAGCTCCCAGGGGCAGCCCATGTCACACTCCGGTTACACCCAAACACTTGGCAGGGCCAGAGCGTATGGACTGTGGCAATAAAATTCAATAAACCAGCTCTCCACTCTGCCCGCCCTCCTTCCTGCGACTGGGCCGCGCTCTTGAAACTGCCCCAATTAACAGGATTTACGTTTCTCTTTAAAGTGCCTGTGTAAAAGCAATCTGCGCAGGGAACAGCAAGACAAGAAGCAGCTGCCCTGTGAATTCCCAGCCCAGCGCTGCCGGGAAGGAGCACGGCCCTGCCATGGCATGAGCGTGGTGGCTTTAACAGCTGAAGGAAACTCTCCTGCAGCTCAGGGGTGGTTTTTGGTACCCAGGAGTTTCCCTTCTTGTTGCACCAAGATTCCTTGTAGGCCAGGCAGGAAACCCAGCCGGGTATGAGGTTATCAGGCGCTGATCTCCGATGGTGCGGTGCAAAGTAGCTGAAATGTCCCTCTGCCGCCTTGTCACGGGTCCATCAGGACTAAGACTTCCAGGCAGAGAGGAGGAGCGAGTGAATCACGCAGGTCAGAGCTGGAGCAGGAAACGCGGCTGCCAGGCTGACTCAGCACCGCTTCCCGCTTGGACCTTGAACACATGGGAGCTGTGCAGGATGTTAATGTTTAACTCCACCAGAAACCCCCGATTTAGCAAAAGGCATCTGAGACTCGTTGGCTTCTGGCAGGAGACGTTTTGCTTCGCCAGAAGCTGCGGTGGTGACAGAACCTCAGCGGTCAGGTCAGAAATTGCGCCTTTCCAAAGTCAATTAAGTCCAAAGGGCCTGAAAACATCTGATAAACTCCAGGAAAGAGATGGATAAAACCAGTGGCATTAAGCAGTTTGTCTCCCCAGCCCTGCACTTTGCTGCGAACACCAACTCAGGAAGATAAATTGACACCATAAATAAGGAAAAACTAATTAGTTGTTTGGCAAATATTGTTATCAATGATCTCCAAACGAGCACAGCGGAGCCGCCTGTGTTTTTGCTCTCCTCCTCCATCTCTCATTCTTCTTCCCAAGAACATTTAAACTGTCTCGGTGAGAAAGAGCATCTAATGCCCAAAAGGTAGGGCTAGGACCCCAGACTTCAGCCCCAGCTCTGGCACTGCTTACTCAACAGCAATTTCAGATTCCTGTTCCTCACCTCGCCCATTGTAAAGTGAGGATGGTACTTCCTGAACTTCTATTAATGCAAGAGTCACCTAATGAGTGCTAATCAGGGAGATGCAAACCCAAACCACCAGATTAGTGGTGAAGAATTACTCACCGGTTTGAGGGCTGCCCCGTAGAACCTCTTGGGTTGGAACCCAGGTTTACAGGCTCCGAAGGCCAGAGCTCCAACCACCGGTGCCACAAGCTGCCAGGAAAGGGCTCTACGAGAACGAGTCAGTTCTGGCTTTGTCCCACAGGGAACATCCATCCTGCAGGAAATCTATCCATCCCTTCCATTTGTCGCCTTTACAATAACCTGAAATGCACACAAAAGGGAAGAAATCCATAACTGCGTTCAGCAGGTGGATCCAATATCTCTCTCAGTCCCCAAGAGGGCTGAACGCATTCTGTAATTCAAGAAAAAGAAGCAACTGTGAGTGTCTGAGAATGAAAGAGCTCACAGTGAGCAACTGCCTGGTTAAAGTTACCGGCTAACAAAGAGGGGTTTGCGACACATGGGGGAGAGATGAAGCTGGTACCGCTAGAAAACAGTGTTGCTGTGCTGGAGGTTGGGATTCCTTCATCAGAACAGCAGCTTTTGTTTCATAAGCCTCCAACACGTAGTGCTATAATAAAGCACACACCTGTACCAAGACCTGAATTGTACAATAGGGTCATTGACGAGCTGGGAAAAGAGGTGAACAATGAAATGTCCAAGTTTACTGAGGTTACAAAATTATTCAGGATACCCAAAGTGGGAAGAGCCAGAGAAAGATCTCACGACACAAAGTACGCGAGCATTCAAACTGACAGCAAAACGAAACGCTACCGAGTAGGAAGATGCGGGGGCAAAGCAAGCCTAACTCTAATTAGACAAGAATGGGGGTCAAAGTTAACTGTTCTTGAGCTCAGGGAATCATTACGTGATATCCAGCTCTGCACTCACTGGTGATTAGAAAACAAGAAATATATTTTAAATGGAAAACATGGAAAAAACCTGCAGTGAAAACCTGTGGTGCTGTTGTAGGATAGCAGAGTTCAGGTTTCGTTCTTCCTGGTGGAGGTGACACACGTGCTGTTGGAAGGAGCAATGGGACCTGTCTGAACAGAGCTCAGAAATGGCTCCAGGGCCTGGCAGTGGCACTTGGGCAGTAATTTAGATTTAAGAGACACGTCGCCACATCTCATACGGATGCGTGATACCTCCTTAGTGACGTTATGCCATGGTGGTTGTACTTCTATACTGCCTTGGCTTTACTGAGAAACAAAAGGGGAATGTAAGGACTGACAGAGTGTGTTGGGAAATGGAAGGAAAATTCCAGTTTAATCACTGATTAAACAAAGCAGTAGTGCTGTTGGGAGGGGTCACATGAGGTTCACTGGTTGGGTGGAGATCTCAAAAAATAAAAGAAAGAAAAGAGCCACATGGGTGTCTGAGCGTTCTCCACAGCACATGGTGTTTCTCCAGCAGCTGCCGTACCCCACCTGGGCCTCTTGTGTAGGAAGTTCGGCCACCCCAACAATCGGAGAATCAGCCAGAGAACGTGGACTCCTCAGGAAGCACCACTACGCCAGCAGCAAGGAGCAGATGAAACATCCGAAAGGGAGGACTGAGAAGACAGAAAATACTTCTTTGAATTTCCCACTCTGGTATAAATCTACTAGGGGAGTTGCAATCTGTTGATCTAGGAGTAGCACTAGGAAAGAAGCCATCCCTTGAAAGAAATAAACACTATAAATGTGTTAATAATTATACCTGAGATTATTTCCCGGAACAGGCTGTTCATATCTTATTGACCTGTCACCCTTTATACCTGCAATTCACAACAACCTCTTAGCAAACCACCAGGAAACACATTTTAAAGCAGCAATGAGCTCAGAGCTGTCAGCTGCCACTCCGGAAAGCGATCGGGGCATCGTCACTGACCTGTCTCTGAAGCCGCCGGCTCAGGGCGCGACAGCGGCCGCAAAAGCCCGGTGACCGTCAGCTGCTTTGGCCACAAACACCGAGGTGAGGCCAAAGCCCTCGCTGCCGTGACAAATCCTCAGCTGCTCAAGAAGAACGCGATGGAGTCCAGAAGGTGCAGAGGAGGGGAGCGATGAGCTGCCTTAATAAGGAGAAATCGGAAAGGCTGGGACTCTCTGATTAAGAAAGTGGCTGAGGAGGATCTTACTGAGGTTTACAAAGTCAGGACGGCAGGAGAAATGAATGCAGACTCGATATTCACAGAATCCTGCTACAGAAGAACGGGGAGGCACGCTTAGAAACTACAAGATTAGTTTAAACCAGTTTTCAACACAAGTCTGGAACTTAGTGTCACAAAAGACTGTAGAGATAATTTAAGTTTAAAGGGGGTTAGGAAAAGAGGAAACAACCTCAAGTTGCACCAGGGGAGGTTGAGGTTGGATCTGGGAACAATTTCTTCCCCAAAGGGCTGTGGGGCATTGAACAGGCTGCCCAGGGCAGTGCTGGAGTCACCATCCCTGGAGGGCTGGACAGACGGACATGAGGTTCTCAGGACATGGGGCAGTGCCGGGGGTGGGTTATGGTTGGACTCCATGATCTTGAGGGGCTTTTCCAACCAAAAAGATTCTGTGATTCTACATAAATTCCCAAGCAACAGGTCCATAAACAGCTGCTGAAGGGGCACAGACACACCCTGTAACATCTCTGCTCCATTCAGGGTGCCAAAGAGGCAAACAGAACAGCACCAGCACCCCAGCTCACGTGCTTGCCCAAACAGCATCCCTTGTTGCCACCACCACAGACAGGCTACGTGGCTCGAGGTGCCATGGGCCTGACCCACAAGGATGTTTTTCACATTCTGAATTAAATCCCCAAATCCTTACACACAATTAATTAAGGCAACGCAGTATCTTCTCACTGTTTCTCATCTCCCGCTCAGCCCGTCCATGCTGTGGTGTGCAAGGCCTCGTTCAGACACCGATCCCACATGCAGATCCATGCGAGCTCTCCCGAAACCAGCACAGCCAGACGCCGCAGGGCTGAGGAAGCACAGACGCTTCCTTTATCTTTAACGTACAGTTTATTTTGTTTTCTATGTTATCATTGGTCACTGTTTTTGATTAGCAACCTGTGAGCTGCTGTGATGTACATAAGTCCTGAGATGCAGCATTTTATCCTTGATATTTGGATAATTAAACTTCCAGGCCCTACTGCAGTATATTTTGTATTGCCAATATTTCCAAATAATTACCCCATCATATATATGCAACACTCAAAATGATCATTTTTGTCTGATTTTCGGCATATGGAAAAATAGTAAGAATAATTACGTTAATGGCAATTGTGCTGCATGGAACTATTAGATGTAGTTTTACATATTTCATTTAATTCAATATAGAGTCATATATTTAAGAAAATATTTTCCAGCGTTTTAAAGATATCACCAATTGAAGTGTGTTCTTCCTTTCTCTGAGTGAATAATGCCTTATGTTGGAAGTTCCTGTCCACAGGTTGTAACCATATACAAAATGAAATATATTGCAGGTCAAAATGTCAACTTATTCCATATAACGATCAAGTCACATTCAGAAAACTAGGATTTGGGGAAAAATAGTGAGGGTAGTTTTCCTTGGGGAGAAACTTACTATTGAAATAATATTTTCTCTGTAACCCTTAAATCACTGCAGCATTTCTGTGGATGAGGCTGCGCGGCGGTAGAGCAGGAATGTCTTGCTAAAGCTGCCTAAACACCGGTGTCTGGTGTCATTTAGATGTGCCGTGGTGTTCCGGTCCAGTGCCGATGTCCCGGGCAGCTGAGGGGTCTGAAACGGCAGCGGGTTCCTCTGCTCCAGCAGGAGAATCCAACTGGGCTGTCCTGCTCACTAACCCAGATAAACACGCCATTTCCTGTACGAGTCACGCGTTTAATAACAGCACACGTAAGTTTATCTGACATGCCCTAATAACAGTGTCCCATCTGCTCCACCTGGACATAGCTCCCGCACACGGGTCGCTCTGCTGTTTGTTTAAGCCACAACGCCTGTACTTACAAAGTTTATGTATTTTCTGGGCCAAAATTCGGGCTTGTTACTGGAATGAGTGAATTTCACATGCCAGTGCTGAGACTGCCATGAAAGCGAGAGCAGTGCGTTAATTTTAACTGGTCACTTTAGCTGCTCCACAGCACAGAACAGGCTGGGAATTCCACATAGCTCAAAGGATACACAAACTGTGGGTCTGACAAAGGCCACGTTAAACTCTTGGCCTGATTAACAGCAGCAGGGAGACTGAGCTACAGCACCAATTACCTGCTTTTAAACTTAGTAAGTCAGTACTTTACACATTACGAATAACATAGAAATAAAATGAAACACCTAAAGCTGTTCCTGAAAGTTCACTTGTCAGATAAACATCTCGAGGAGCTGCAGCGCTGGCTGGAGAGCAAGCACTCGTGTCACGCTAACGAAGATACACAAACTTTCCAGCATCTCAGGAATGCAGGTTATCTCGCTTGGCTGCTGAAAACCCTTTTCTTGTTTCCAAACAAACCAACTCTGCAGGGGAACCCAGCACGGGCAGAAGAGACTGGGGGTCCTGGGGACAGCAGGGTGACCATGAGCCAGCACTGGCCCTTGTGGCCAGGAAGCCAATGGGACCTGGGGTGGGTTAGAAGGGGGTGGTCAGTAGGTCAGAGAGGTTCTCCTGCCCCTCTGCTCTGCCCTGGGGAGACCACACCTGGAATCTTGTGTCCAGCTGTGGCCCCTCAGTTCCAGCAGGACAGGGAACTGCTGCAGAGAGTCCAGCGCAGCCACCAAGATGCTGGAGGGAGTGGAGCATCTCCCGTGTGAGGAAAGGCTGAGGGAGCTGGGGCTCTGGAGCTGGACAAGAGGAGACTGAGGGGGGACTCATTCCTGGGGATCAAGATGGAAAGGGGAGTGTCAGGAGGATGGAGCCAGGCTCTTCTGGTGACAACCAGTGACAGGACAAGGGGCAATGGGTGCAAACTGGAACACAGGAGGTTCCACTTAAATCTGAGAAGAAACTTGTTCCTGGTGAGGGTGGCAGAGCCTGGCCCAGGCTGCCCAGGGGGTTGTGGAGTCTCCTTCTGTGCAGACATTCCAACCCGCCTGGTTCCTGTGTAACCTCATCTGGGTGTTCCTGCTCCATGGGGGGATTGCACTGGATGAGCTTTCCAGGTCCCTTCCGACTCCTGACACTCTGGGATTCCTTCCTCTCAGCACACAGCCCGTTCTCACAGCCCAGCAGTTCCCATCACAGGGAAGGCCAGAACACGTGGCCATTTCCAGCAGTGGTGACGAGACACTGCCCTGAGCCCCTTCACCCTCACCTCAGCAACTCGGGAGGAGCCCGTGGGCCCCCAACCCACCCTCGTGTGCTCAGGGCTGTACATACAAACTGCCAGGACACCGCAGCACGGAGCGGGGAGCGAGAAGGGCACAGACCCCCGCTCTCCCCCAGCGGCCTCGGCCTCGAGTAGCCGCCCCCTCAGCGCGGCCGTGAAAAGGGCGGGAAGCGGCTGCAGAGACGGACAGGGTGGGGGGATGCGCATGCGCCATGGAGAGACCACCGGCGAGGGGGCGTGTCCTGAGGCGGCGGGGCGGGGCCGGGGGCGGGGCTGCCGCGGGTGCCCAGCGCCGCCGCTGGCGCGGAGGGCAGTCACCGCCTCGGCCGCGACAGGTGTGCGGGACCCGCCTCCGGCCGCCGCAGGTGCGTGGGGTGGGGGGGGGGCACACGACCGGGCGGCGGGGACGGGACGGGACGGGACGGGACGGGGGGGTCCTGTCGGTGCGGGGCTGCTCAGAGCGGGATCTCCTCCGGGGGCTCCCGCTGGGCCGCGGGCTGTGCCGGTGCCCGCAGCCCGCGACCCGCCGCAGAGGCAGCTCGGAGCCGGGCACCCCCTCCCCAGCCCCCGGCAGGGGGGCGCCGGGGCTCTGCGGGCTGGCGCGGGCTGGGGGGGCGAGGCGGGACAGCCCGGACAGCCCCGTCCCGCCGCTGCTCGGTGCGGGGCCCGTCAGGTGTTTCAGGGCTCGGCCGGTGCTCACGGTGCCGGGGGGATGCGGGGCCGCCTCTGGAGTTGTCGCGAATTGTCACAGGGTCCTGCAGATGCTTTAACCGCCTCTAATAAACCACTCTGGGGCAGGCGCCTATAGAAACTTCTTCTTTCAAGACCTATGCAGATATGCGGGGTTTTATTCCACTGTTAAACTCTTAAACTTACCAGATTTGGTGCGTTTTGTGGTTAAATCACAGCCCTGCTCCTCTCAACACCTTGTTCTGGGTTTCCGTCCCCTCCTGCAATGTGCAGGATGCTCATGACCTCGTTTAAATCTTAATACGTACGATACAGGACTATTTCCTGAAATGGATTGGAATAAATTATTCAGAAGAAGCAGCAAAAAAAGGACAGAGATGTTTGAATATGGAAGTATGAACGTAGGGGAAAGTGCTAAGGATGTGGAATGGTGCTAAAAATGTGGGAGCACGAGTTTCAGGGCATCTCAGTGTTCTGGTTTGTGTCTTTTCTAGTGACTAAGATTCCAAATATGCTTCTTAACTTTCCATTTGAACATCTGAGCAGTAGCTGCTGCCTTTATAAAGAGGTTTTTTTGCCAAAACAGGCCTGATTGTCTTAATGTGGCTTTAGCGGAGAAAATGGTAGGGAAACGGAACAAAAACAATGGGGAGAAAACGCGTCCACAAAGAGCTGCAGTGGAATGTCTGGGCATCAAACCCAGCTTATTTTCTGAACAATTCAACTGGATTTTGTTGTCTTGGTGTTTTACTGAAGCCGTCCTTCCGTGTAAGGTGCGTGTCAATGAGCGACCTGTTATCTCTGCCAAGGGAATAGTGAAACCCTGCGACTGTTCCCATCAGAACGGGCTCCGTGTTGTCAAAGGCCATTTAAACTGCAGAGTGGGGCTCCAGGTGATCCGTTGTTGGCTCAAGATTAATGATAAAGCAGAGTTTAAACGGTAGCATTACACAGCTGATTCAGATTTTCTTTTGAATGGGGACGTATTTTTCAGAAGTAAATTCTTTCTGTAATCTCTATGTATTTCTGTGGCTTTATTAAATCCGTATGCTAAATGCTTGCTGCTGGGTATCCCCACTAGGGACGGCGTCCTGTAATCATAGAAATGCTCGTTTGTTTCCATGTGCAACATGCTTTTTAAAAAGGGAGACAATTGCACGCTCCTCTTATATTCTAATGAGATGCTTTTGCTTTGCGGGTGATCGTTGTGCAGTTGGCACGGGTCGATAACTATTTTAAGGCAGCCACATGGAGAGTTTGCAGCTTCACAGACGAGGGGAACTTGGTGCTAAAGGCTGAATTTCAGAAAGCATCCGAGTTTCTCGTGCCCGTGGGAAGGGGCAGCACTTCAGGGACCGCCCGGAGCGGGAGATGCGGGTCTGAAGCTGCAGCTGGAACTGTAACACCGATGAGTTCCAGCGTGTTTCAACATCACCACGAAAATCCAGCGTGATTTTTCTCATTTGCCACGATACTTCAACCTGTACATCTAAAAGCACCATCTAAATCGCTGTCTCGAAAGAACACGCTAGCACGGCGTGGCATTCTCTCCGTGACATCAGGTGAATTACGGAATGGTAGAGAAGGTCTCATTCTCCTGCTGTACCCCCAGGACAACGACGTCTCCGTGTTGTCTGCAGCAGCGGGGAGGGAACCGCTGGGACTCGGAGCCAGCGAGATGCCGCTTGCCACAGCTCAGTTCTTCCCGCAGCCAAATTCTTCTGGGCTGAGGCGTTACAGAATCCCGAGTCTTTGTCATTTCTGAGCAGCCGCATTCCAGAAATGTGTTCTTTTCCTACGTTTGACTGTTCTTAAGTCATCTTAAGGTGCTTCCATTTACAGTGCGACCTATGCTCAGGCTTCCACGGTACAAATCAGTTAAGGAAATTGATGGAAAACGGGCGAAAGAGCTCAGCCTGCCTGGTGTTGGCGTTGCAGGATGGTCAGTGCGCTTGCTGCGGGCATTGTGTGACAGGGATAAAAGAAAGGGGAAAAAAGGAAAGGCGTTGCCCCACAAGCTTTATTTTGGTCTTATCAGTGAACTCCTTAAATTAACCTCCCCTCCTTTCCTCCTCCGTGAAACTAAGTCTGTGAAAAAACATAAAAATCTGATATAGTCTTGCTGGCTTCTGTGGGGGGAAGCTGTACAAAATCTCTTCCCGTTTATAACAGGACAGGGTAGTTAAAACTATTCCTTTAGGTAACTGATAGCGATTGCAACACGAGGTTTACAGCTGCCTCCCCGAACACAAGACGCGTTTCAGCTCCCAGAGGAAACGGCTGCTGCGTTAAGAATGAGCAGCACAAGAGTGAATGGAAAATGTTTGCATAGGAATTATGTCCTCTTAGGTTTCATAACTCGAGCCTTCTTACATAAACCCAGCACATTTGGTTTAGAAACCAGAACAAGAGAGGGCATATTAGGGCTTCCTGGAGCCTGGAGGAAATACAGAGCTTCACGTTCGCGTCCTCCTCAATCACAGCGCGTCTCACTCCTGCCTTGTGGCTTCTCATTGTGGCCGGTGTTTTATCAGCGGCACCATCTCAATGGCATCTGCAGAGGAAATGATAATTTTAATATGATCCTTTTTTTTTTTTACTGAGTCGGTTGATGGACGAGATGAGAGAGTCGAGCACAGGGCAACGAAGGTGCTGGAGGGAGTGGAGCATCTCCCGTGTGAGGAAAGGCTGAGGGAGCTGGGGCTCTGGAGCTGGACAAGAGGAGACTGAGGGGGGACTCATTCCTGGGGATCAAGATGGAAAGGGGGAGTGTCAGGGGGATGGAGCCAGGCTCTTCTGGTGACAACCAGTGACAGGACAAGGGGCAATGGGTGCAAACTGGAACACAGGAGGTTCCACTTAAATATGAGCAGAAACTTGTTCCTGGTGAGGGTGGCAGAGCCTGGCCCAGGCTGCCCAGGGGGTTGTGGAGTCTCCTTCTCTGCAGACATTCCAACCCGCCTGGTTCCTGTGTAACCTCATCTGGGTGTTCCTGCTCCATGGGGGGATTGCACTGGATGAGCTTTCCAGGTCCCTTCCAACCCCTGACACTCTGGGATCCTGTGAGATCCCGAATGATCAGGGCTCGGTGGCTCTAGTACGCTGGGAGCACCTGGGTGGTGACCGAGTATCAAAATTACTTTGTGATTTACCTTTTTCCTCACGTAATTTGTATTACTGACCCTCTACTTCCTTCCTGAACAGGTATTGGCAGTAAGATGGAGCCCTCCCCGTTTAATAGAAGACAGTGGACTTCACAGTCTTTGAAAATCACTGCGAAAGAGCTTTCTCTAGTCAACAGGAACAAGTCGTCGGCCCTGGTGGAGCGGTTCTCCAAGTAAGTGCTGGAGGCTGCTGAGCACCAGCTGCACTGAGACTCACAGCTGGAACCCTCAACAACGCCACCAACACTTGCTTTGCTTCTTAAAAATAACGCAGCTCCATAGGCATTTGAGTTTCTGGTTTGAGCAAATTCTAGTGCTGACATTATATTGATTCAGCATTCAGGATGATCGTAGCTTTTTTCTTTCTGCTGTCAGAAAATAGAATGTTTTCTGGCCAGCTACAAATTGCAGTTGTTTTTGAGGGCAGAGTTGCGGGATGTAGGAAGCTATTGCCATTTCATCACACAGAATCACAGAATGTTATGCAGGTTTCTCTGTTAACACGGCGTTTCCTGCCTGGTACTATGAAAAGTAGCAGTAGCGCTTTATCGGTTAATTGGAGACCAGTTAGAAATGGTCGTTCTCACTGCGATGGATGTCGCAGGGTTTCACAGGACCTGTGCTCTTCACGTTTGGCCCTTCAGATGTCTCACAAAACTTGTGTAGAGAAGGAACGTTGCCCTTCACTTTACTCTGAGGGATGGACGATGGGCTACAGGCAAATCATAAAGCGATATCTTATCCACTGAGAAAGCGGAGTGGCAGCAGCCTAAACGTGTTTTCTGGCAAAGCTTTTATTTCTTTAAATATCTGCAGTCCAGCTTGGATTTCCAATGGGATTTGGGCAACCAGGTCTCCCAGGTTGTTGCGTTAATAGCGTATTAAGGTTTTGGAGTATTGAAATCTTGACTGTGGGAGAAACTTTATGAGGTCTATAAGGGAAAGACAGTTGCAATCTGGACTCTTTAAGTTACCCTTTAAGTACTGTGTCCACGGGAAAAGCTGCTTGCTTTGACCGCTCTTGTTAAGGTAATTTATTCACTCATTGAAGCTTGATTACAGAACCTGGTCATCTTGCTAAATGTTGATAATCCTTTGAAAAGGGCTTACTGGAAATAATCCAAACTGCTATTCCTTAATCAAGTGGGGTCCCGCTGCACAAGCAGCGTCGGTTCCTTGGGAAAACACCATCCTGCTTACGGGCTTTGCCAACACTGACACTCGCAGTGAGGAGCAGAGTTCTTCTACATTGCTGTTACCTAAATATTTGATTATGAGGACATTTGTTCCATTCCAGATAGTGTTTAGATGGTCAGTTCTGTCAGGGCAGAGCAGAGACCTCACCAGCGTGACTCACCGAGCGGTGCTGGTGGGGATTCGGCCACCCCGCGTTGTTTTCAGTGCGGTGCTTCACTCTCATCCCCGTGTCTCTGTTGCTCCTTCCAGTGTTGATCCCTCTTCCTCCATAAGTCCATCTCGCAGCGTGTCACACACAGATTTTGGACCCTTTATAGCACAGAGACATAGGTTGATATATTTGTATTGATTCAAGAGGGCCAGCTACACTCCATTAGCATTCAGTCTGTATGGTAAATGCAGGTTGGAGAGCAGAAATAAGTAAGAGTGCAGTTTGTCTATATCGTAACAAGAGGGGAAATCTACATAGGAGCACATTATGCACAGTGGGAAAAAAGGAATTGATATAAAGAAAAACAAGTAATAGAGCAGGGATCTGCACATAAGGACCTTTTTCCTTGAAGGAACTGAGCCTGTGATATGCATTAGTTATTGGTTTGATACCAGCAATTATTTAGTCTGAAGCTAATGACTATTATGATATTAGTGCATCACTTACTTCCTGTAACATACTCCCAGTTGTTTCAAAAGCAGAATTCCACAGATAAGAGAGACACGACCATCATTTTCCCAAGCAGACGTTGGGTGATCTCTTTAAAAAGCAGCGCTCTGCTTACAAACAGCGAAACGTGTCCCATCCGACCAATTAGTGCCTTTGACGAGCGATTAGCGGGGCCGTGTGCTGGCCTGGCGTGGGGTGCAGATTGCCCGGAGTTTTCTAGAGCTTCTTAAAGGACTTTGATTCATGATCCAGGGTGGCTTATCTGCGCAGGGCTGTGATTACTGCTGGGACGGTTCAGCTGCTCGGGAGGCAAGTGCTGAATCGGTGCCGTTTACAACCCAGCGGAGTAAAATAAACTGGCACTTATGTTGATTTTCTGTGTATGCCAAGCTGTAATTTGTTACGGTTCGGCAGCTGCTGTATAAATAGCTGAGTTATTCCTGCAAGGGGGCACAGCAGACAGCTGGGTGGCGGAGACAATACAGCTATTCCAAGGTAAACTGTGTTGGAGAATTAGAGTGCTTGGGTAATGAAAAGTATTAATGTATGCTATTATTGTAAATGGCATGACTTAAAAAGTATCAGTGGCTTTGCATTGTTCTGGTGTTATTTGCTGCTGTTTTTCCAGCCTCTGCTTTTATTCGGTAGGTCTGGGAAGTGCACAGAATGCTTGGGGGGGTGGAAATTCATACCTGTCTTCAAGAGCATTCACTATTCTGGCTAAAAACTGTTCTTTTCCTTTTTCTCCTGTATCTTGAAGGTATCAGAAAGCAGCTGAAGAAGCCACTGCTGAGAAGAAAAGAAGTGTGAGTATTTGTTTTCTGGGCAATAAGAACAGGTCAGCTACATGCAATGCAAGCAGAACAGATCAGCTACACGCAGTGTTGCTGTGACGGTTGATTTGGTGAATATCAAACTCGCTGCCGTGTATCCTACAGCAAACTTGGCTTAGGCGGAGTGTTTGCTTTTGACTCGCTCCTCCTGCCCTTTCCTGGTGTGAATGAAAGGGAGGAAAACCAAGCGCCTTGCCCACAGCAACGTGTTGAGTCGCTAGTTCACTCCTGAGCACAAGGAGTCAGCCACACACTTGACTGTGCACCGCTTTGTCCTTAGCTGCAGGCGGTTGTGTGGTACCTCTGCCTTTCTTAACCAAGTTGAAAAGCCTGCTTAAGCGAAGCTGCCAACCTCTCGGAAACCTAACGTGTGTCTTTGATTGCTGTAGAATGCGTTAAGGGGGATGTTTTCTGAAGGGCTTTCAGGGTTCCAGATGCCCCTGGGTGGGGGAGAGACACCGTGTTTGGGTGGTACATCATTTCTGGATGGTACAGCTACTGTGTTTGGGTGGTATATCGCGTTTGGATGGTACAGCCACTGTGTTTGGGTGGTATATCGCGTTTGGATGGTACAGCCACTGTGTTTGGGTGGTATATCGCGTTTGGATGGTACAGCCACTGTGTTTGGGTGGTATATCGCGTTTGGATGGTACAGCCACTGTGTTTGGGTGGTATATCGTGTTTGGATGGTACAGCCACTGTGTTTGGGTGGTATATCGTGTTTGGATGGTACATCATTTCTGGATGGTACAGCCACTGTGCTTGGGTGGTACATTGTGTTTAGATGGTACAGCCATCGTGTTTGGATGGTACATCATTTCTGGATGGTACAGCCACTGTGCTTGGGTGGTACATCGTGTTTAGGTGGTACCTCATTTCTGGATGGTACAGCCACTGTGCTTGGGTGGTACATCGTGTTTAGGTGGTACCTCATTTCTGGATGGTACAGCCACTGTGCTTGGGTGGTACATCGTGTTTAGGTGGTACCTCATTTCTGGATGGCACAGCCATCGTGTTTGGATTGTACATCATTTCTGGATGGTACAGCCACCATGTTTGAATGGTACCTTCATCATTTCTGGATGCTACAGCCATCGTGTTTGGGTGGTACATCGTTTCTGGATGGTACAGCCACCACTTTTGGATGGTACCATCGTTGTTCCTGGATGGTGCAGCCTCACATTCCCTCCTGTACCTGCACTGCTCGCCCTGGTCTGGGTCAGGAGGTGCTGCCCGGCACACCAGGCACCGCGATTGCAGGTCTTTGTGTAAGCAGATCCTCTGTTTAGTTTTTATTTAAAAAACCTACCGATAGTTTCAGGATATCTAGGTAAGTCTTTGTCAGACTACGCTGCCTCGATGTCTTTAGTGTTTGGGGAGTCATTCTTTTCCTGTTCGGGATAAAATAAGCATTCTAAAAATTACTCTCTGGTCCTACAGTTTCTTCATGGCTTGTGTGATCAGGGACCAGGGAAACCTCAAGCAGGAATGGCTGGTGGTGTGAAGTATCCAGGACCCCGCAGGTGCCACATCCAGACGTGTTCCTGTGGAAACCCGCTGCACAACTTTCAGTACTTCTGTTATATTACAACATTTGCCTTCTAACTTTAGTACTTTCTTTTAACTGTGGTCAGCAAGCCGATCTTTTTTTGAAGTCTAGGTGGATTCAAGTTAATTTGCAAAGCAGTGTTCAAAATGTGACCAGAAGAGTAATAGGGTGAGAGACTTAAATCCTAATATAGCTGCTAATCCTGTTTAATTCCTATAAGCCTTGCAGACCTGCTCCACTTGCAGTGGGTTTGATACGTAGGGGTCTCCATAAGCGAGAGAATAGCAGCGCAGTGGTGGCTGGTGTGAGATGTGAATGGATCAAACATGGGCCGCTCTGTTACTCCGGGGAGAGGTAACGACTTGTAAGCAAAACGAGCCTGAAAAGCACTTGAATACGAGAGGAACTACTGCTCCATGTATTACCATTTACTCTTGTAACTCAAACGCTACTGTTAACTGACAGTAGCAATACACAACTCCAGCAAAGCAGGGGCTTCTGAGAGCTCATCTGGAGCTTTTTGGAAGGGCTGTTAATTGTTGTGTCCTGAAGCAGCTGCAAGACATTGCAGTGTTTGGAGCCCCACCCAGCCCTGCTCTGGCTGCTTGTGCTGCTGCCTGCGTGTTCTGGGGCTGGAGACCCTCGGGGGGATTCTGGTCCCCTCTCCCCACGTGTGGATTCTGGTCCCCTCTCCCCACGTGTGGATTCTGGTCCCCTCTCCCCAATGTGTGGATTCTGGTCCCCTCTCCCCCACGTGTGGATTCTGGTCCCCCTCTCCCCACGTGTGGATTCTGGTCCCCCTCTCCCCACGTGTGGATTCTGGTCCCCCTCTCCCCATGTGTGGATTCTGGTCCCCTTCTCCACGTGTGGATCATGGTCCCCTCTCTCCCCACGTGTCGATTCTGGTCCTCTCTCCCCACGTGTAGATTCTGGTCCCCTCTCCCCAATGTGTGGATTCTGGTCCCCTATCCCCATGTGTGGATTCTGGTCCCCTCTCCCCAATGTGTGGATCCTGGTCCCCTCTCCCCATGTGTGGATTCTGGTCCCCTCTCCCCAATGTGTGGATCCTGGTCCCCTCTCCCCAATGTGTGGATTCTGGTCCCCTCTCCCCAATGTGTGGATCCTGGTCCCCTCTCCCCAATGTGTGGATTCTGGTCCCCTCTCCCCAATGTGTGGATCCTGGTCCCCTCTCCCCACGTGTGGATCCTGGTCCCCTCTCCCCCACGTGTGGATTCTGGTCCCCCTCTCCCCACGTGTGGATTCTGGTCCCCCTCTCCCCACGTGTGGATTCTGGTCCCCCTCTCCCCACGTGTGGATTCTGGTCCCCCTCTCCCCACGTGTGGATTCTGGTCCCCCTCTCCCCACGTGTGGATTCTGGTCCCCCTCTCCCCACGTGTGGATTCTGGTCCCCCTCTCCCCATGTGTGGATTCTGGTCCCCTTCTCCACGTGTGGATCATGGTCCCCTCTCTCCCCACGTGTCGATTCTGGTCCTCTCTCCCCACGTGTAGATTCTGGTCCCCTCTCCCCAATGTGTGGATTCTGGTCCCCTATCCCCATGTGTGGATTCTGGTCCCCTCTCCCCAATGTGTGGATCCTGGTCCCCTCTCCCCATGTGTGGATTCTGGTCCCCTCTCCCCATGTGTGGATTCTGGTCCCCTCTCCCCAATGTGTGGATTCTGGTCCCCTCTCCCCAATGTGTGGATCCTGGTCCCCTCTCCCCACGTGTGGATTCTGGTCCCCTCTCCCCACGTGTGGATTCTGGTCCCCTCTCCCCACGTGTGGATTCTGGTCCCCTCTCCCCACGTGTGGATTCTGGTCCCCTCTCCCCACGTGTGGATTCTGGTCTCCTTCTCCACGTGTGGATTCTGGTCCCCTCTCCCCCACGTGTAGATTCTGGTCTCCTTCTCCACGTGTAGATTCTGGTCTCCTTCTCCACGTGTAGATTCTGGTCTCCTTCTCCACGTGTGGATCCTGGTCCCCTCTCCCCAATGTGTGGATTCTGGTCCCCTCTCCCCCATGTGTGGATTCTGGTCCTCTCTCCCCCATATGTGGATTCAGGCCTTTTGTGTGGCATTTAACTCATTAGAGCTGGACTCCCTTTTTCCTTATAAGGCCATCCTGTTTGCTCACTTCCTGCTTTAGCTCCTGATTTTTCTCTTCTCCCCCCTCCTTCCTCTCCTATCCTGGATGCTTTCTCCATGTGGCACAGTTGTAACTATTCACAGCTGTCTGAAAAAGCAGAGAGCTGCGATCAGTGCTGAGCCTTGAACTTCCTTTCGCGGAGAAAGGAAGTGCTTTAATGCTTCATCAGCCACATAACTGGAATTAACTTCTTGTTCTTTGCAGAGTGCAGAAAATCTTCCCCCTCATTTAAGAAGGGGGAATCTGAGTGTACTCAAGAAGAAGTGGGAGAATCCAGCGCTGGGAGAGGAGTCTGGGAAGGAAACGCAGCGAAGCAGCTGTGCTGAGGTTCGGCGCAAGGTCGGCAGCCCCGGAGCAGCGGGGAGCAGCCCCACGTCTCCCCCAGGGACGGAGCAAAACCCGGGGGCTGGTGCCACCGCGGCCACCCGGGCCCCTTCGGGCATCCCCGGCCAGCTGCCCTGTCACAGCCCCAGCACAACGTCGAGAAGCCACTCGGTGGAGAGCGGTCAAATGGAAAACTGTCCGCGAGAGCCCAGGGAGGTGGAAAAGCCCGAAGGCAGCGAAAGCGCGGACTCTTCGGGGAAGATCGAGAAATACAGCGTCCCGCTGAACAAGCTCAAGATGATGTTTGAGAAGGGGGAAGCGGCTCAGAGCAAGGTAAGGGTCTGTCCCTTCGGATCTTGAGAGAAACTAAACTCCGCTGCCCCTCGGGCACCAAGAAAAGTCCGTGGAGGGAGTGGCTCCCAACTGTTGACTCTGCAAATAGTTGTAGGCATTGTTTTACTTGAAACATAATGAAGCTGGCGTTAATGACTTATTTGAGCTGCACAAATATGTGCAGAGTGCTTGGGGCTGTGCTATTTTTGATTGTAAAGTTAATTTGCTCGTGAAGGGGCTAGAAGAGAAAAATAAGTACGGAATGTTTTCTTTTTTAAGTTGGGGTGGTTTATGTATTTTCTGAAGATTAAGATGAGTTATGTAAACATGAATTGTGTCTATATATATATATATATATGTATATATTTTTATATATATAAAAGAAAAACTAACTGTTTGAAGTGAGCTCAACAGTCCCGGGCGGGTACAGTTGAGATGGAAGCGCTGCCAGAATTCAGAGGGTTTTTTATATATGTATCAGTATGTGAGTCACAGAATATGCACATAGATATGTGCTGTGAAATACTCCCATCTTTTCCTGCTGGTCTCTCATCTTCCTATCTTAACAAATGTTTCTTATCGAAAAAAGAATCCTCACAGGGGAAAAAAATAAGCGGAGATAGCCAGACAAGCTCCTGCCTTGACGAGTTTTGACTTGCAAATGCACAGGGCTTGCATTTTCCTACAACTGCTCATGAAATCTGATCCTGCATGTGGACTGCAGACTGTGTCCCGGGGGAGAATTGCTTAACTAGAAAATGAGTTGCATATGCTGGTGACTTGCAACATAGTCCCGGGGCCTTGATGCTGGTGGATTTTCCAGTTTTCTCATAGTTTCCTATAGTTCTGGCTTTGTTTGGCTGCGAGTGGTTTTCTTGCAGCATTGAGCAAAGCGAGCACATTTTGGGACAAAAGTTGGTTTGACTACAGGCTCCAGATGAGCGTTTCTGCGATAAGAAGTGAGTTCTGGGTCTGTATGTCGTGATTTCACAAGGATTTTGGTGGGTTTTGTCACGCTATCGCGATCCCCCGATAGCGCTGCTCTCACCTCCTGCTGCAGGGTCCATCGGGCAGGATTCCACAGGGAGGAACCGTTGTGCTGATGGGCTCCAAGTGACTTTATCTTCACCTGGGGAATAAATCAGAGGGGGTGTCTTTGTAGTTAGAAAGCACTATGGTAAGATCTGTGGTTCTGGGAGTTTATCTGTGGGTGGTGTCACGTAGTCACGTACCATGAAGATAGTTTGGAGCTATGGGTTTTTTTCACTAAGCAATGGTGTCAGTTTGGGTAACTGCAAGTTGCCTCTTCCATTTATGAACTCTGCCCATTGATAAACCCCTGGTTTAAGTGCAACAAGTTGTCATAGAATCACTTACGTTGGAAAAGACCTTTAAGATCCTTGAGTCCAACCATAAATGTAGCTGAGAGACAGCCCTTTTCCTTGGTATTTTCTTAAGACTTAAGGTAGAAGTGCTGTCAGAGCTTTGCTGACAAAACATCTGTATGAACGAAGTAGCTGTAACTTCATGGCAGTAAAGATAAAAGGACTTTTCTGGTTGCTGGGCAAGGCTGTGACAAGAATCCAGATTAGAGCCTGGACTTCCTGACTCAATCGCCCGCCCTAAGAAACCTGTTCTCAGGGTTATGAGCAAAACCTCCTAGTTTATTCATTTAGTCCTTCAGATCTTGCTCCGTCTTCTGCAATCGAGACACAAGGCAGATCTTAATTTGTTGTGTCTTCCTGGAAAAAAATGCACTAACCATGGTATAGTCAGGAATGTCGGTCTAAATAGGCTCGGCACAAAGCTAAGGCTGAACATCAGCTCTTTTAGCAGCTTCAAAGAATTCTTCCTGTAAGTGATAGCGACAGCGGACTCAAGGAAGATCAGAAGAGCGAGCAAGCGGATCTAAAATACTTCTTAAAAAGTCCCCTCCAGGTTGGTTTCTGGTTTTCCTTTAAGGTAAGAACTTACTGTCTTGCGTAGCCAACCTGGTGTGCGGGGTCACATTTGACACAGTTAGTATTGAACGGAGTAGGTGTAGCTTTTATTTGGTCTCTTGCCCAACGACTCTTTGCGCCGCGGGCGAAACGCTGTGAACGCTGTTTGTGGTGCCTCTGCACCCACCTCTTTGGTCTTAGAACCTCGGGGCTTTCCAGACGTGAGTATTTTATCTCGTTTACAGGCAGCAGAAGCTGTGACGTGGGAGTTGTGGCTGTAAACTGAGGGGGAAATGAATAAGACTGGGAGTCAGGGATCCCTCCATGTGAAGGTGTCACCATAATCACCCTAATTACTCGCAGTGGTCAGTGTGTTGATTGTAATGAAAGTGCCTCATCTTCCCTTTGTTAAACCTTTCTTGTCTATTACTCTACTTTTCCCCCCACAATATAAAACTGTTGGTGTAAAATCTACACAACGTTGTAGGTTTTAGCACCAAGACTTGTAAAGAAATATCTCTGAACTCTCGCTGAAGCTTTTGTATTTTGGCGTGTTGGATTATCACTGATGGTGTTATACAGCTTATCTCCAGTTCTTCGAGTACAAACGGGACAACTGTAGCTCTCTGAGGTGGCTGTTGGTGAAAATATGGAGGGTTTTGGTTGCTTGGAAGAAAACATTGATTTTGTGCATGGTCTGGATGGGCTCTGGACCCCGCTCCAGAATTGCTGTTGGTGGGCACTGAGCAAACACGTGGTGTAATTGTTTGACAACACACCGGCCTCTTGCCAACTCTTATGTAGAGCTTGAATTTGTTTAATACTTAATTTCAGTGATAATTCTTTGTCTTCTCAACACGAGGGCAGCTCAGTGTGGTGTTACTGGAGAATGACTACATGGAGAATGAATTGAAATGAGATTCTGAAACAAAAGTGAATGAGAAGCAACCCAAATGATTTCCAATCCTGATTTCTGTCTTTTTCTCCTGAAAAGTGCTGATGGTTTCTTCCAGTGAGGCTGGAATTGCAGATGCTGGATCTAAATGAAATGAATTACAAGGCATATCAGGGCTAAGAGGTCATTAGGGGCAGTCAACATGGCTTCACCAAGGGGAAGTCGTGCTTAACCAACCTCATTGATTTTATGAGGACATAACAAGATGGATGGATGATGGCAGAGCAGTGGAGGTGATCTCCCTTGACTTGAGTAAGGCATTTGACACCGTCTCCCACAGCATCCTCACAGCTGAACTGAGGGAGTGCGGTCTGGATGAGCGGGTGGTGAGGTGACTGCGAACTGGCTGGAGGGAAGAAGCCAGAGAGTCGTGGTCAATGGGCAGAGTCCAGTTGAGGCCTGGATCCAGTGCAGTGCCTCAGGGGCAGTGCTGGGGCCGGGATTATTCAATATATTCATCAATGATTTGGAGGAGGGAATAGAGTGACTGTCAGCAAGTTTGCTGGTGACACCAAGCTGGGAGGAGTGGTGACACTGGAAGCTGTGCTGCCATCAGAGACCTGGACAGGCTGGAGAGCTGGGCGGGGAAAAATGTAATGAAATAGAACAAGGGCAAGTGTAGAGTCTTGAATCTGGGCAGGAACAACCCCAGGTTCAGTGTAAGTTGGGGAATGAGCTGTTAGAGAGCAGTGTAGGGGAAAGGGAGCTGGGGGTCCTGGGGACAGCAGGGTGACCATGAGCCAGCACTGGGCCCTTGTGGCCAGGAAGCCAATGGGACCTGGGGTGGGTTAGAAGGGGGGGTCAGTAGGTCAGAGAGGTTCTCCTGCCCCTCTGCTCTGCCCTGGGGAGACCACACCTGGAATCTTGTGTCCAGTTGTGGCCCCTCAGTTCCAGCAGGACAGGGAACTGCTGCAGAGAGTCCGGCGCAGCCACCAAGATGCTGGAGGGAGTGGAGCATCTCCCGTGTGAGGAAAGGCTGAGGGAGCTGGGGCTCTGGAGCTGGAGGAGACTGAGGGGTGACCAGTTAAAATGCCCTTGGATCTAGATTGCAAACTTGTTTTTTCATATGTAGCTTTGTTACTCCCTCTGTGTGCAAGAAAATGTGTGTGTGGTGATGTATTATTGAAAAAAACTAAACCCAACACCCCCCCTAATAAAATAAATAATGATGAAAAAAACAAACCCAGGGTAGTGATAAAAGTCAAGGTATTCAAGTGGGTAACAAACATGGGGTTTGCGTCTTCAAAGGATCTTGTCTTCAAGTGTGTTCTGCCAATAATCATCTTTGTACCCCAGTCAAAAGTGAGACCCTTTCAATGAGGAGTGTCTGAGTTGTTGTGGGCTGGAGGTGACATGAAAGCAGACACGGGTGGAATAAGAGTAACCGAAGGCCAGTTTGCGCAGAATGGGGAATCTGCAAGTCCTTACAAGTGTGCAGACACTCCCCAACTGAACCCTGGACACACTCCGGGAAGGAAAAGCCTTGTCATAGCGAAGCTCTTTTCCAGCAAGAAAAGTTACCGAAGGCTTAAACCACAGAAATAGAAAATATTTCTCATGCTTATGGAAAAAGAGGCTTTCCAGCTGCTTTCTCTTTTCTTGGTGAAGCTGAGATTTTGTGTGCCGAAGCAGCCTGATTTTTCACAGTGATTATCTTACAGTGCAGTTCTGTTAAAATATATCTTTGGAATTTCCTTCAGTTTGGTGACCGGCAGTTAAGAAACTTCTTGGAAGTTGGGGCAGGGGGGGATGTGTGGTTGGAGCATCTTGCCAAACCTCCCTGCGTTAGCCTCCATCTGCATTTCCAGCTGGCTCTGATTTAACCCTTCCCGGGGAGGGAACAAAGGTCTATCACCTTCTAGTATTTTATAGGTTGACTTTCAGGTGTGCAAACAACTTACCTTGATGAAGTCAAATTAAACTCTGCACTTCATGAATATTTCTTAAAGCTGCTGAAATGTCTGTTTGCAGTTTCTTTGACTGAGCGTTAGATTTTGGGGAGCTGGTCTCAATGAATGAGTGTGAAATGAGATTGAGGCGGCCAGAGCATCTGTGTGGTTGTGTCCAGCACCGCGGCCTCGCAGAGACTGATTATCCGGGATATCTGAGAATATTTATCTCTGGCACTCTCCTGCTTAAGCTTCAGCCTTATCAGACCTAATTAGGGAATTATTTGGTACGAAACACACGAGCTATCCAAATCAAAACAAGTAACTTTAGATAACTTTTAGTACAATAGTATTTATTCTCCTTCCTGTTGCTGAAGATCAGTGTGAATTTGTGATAGCTCAGTCCTGTGCTTCTCTGACTTTTCCACAAAGGTATCTGGTCAAAGCGCATCCGCTGCCCTCTCCAAGAAAGTGTTTTCCAGTTGGCAGGGTCAGGTATTCTGTGATCAAACTTGATATTGGTTAAATAAGATGTCACCTGCTAGACTTGTTTATTCCAGTAAAGCAGATTTGCTAGTGACACCTGTGCATCTTAAAGGATTATACGCGACAAGCTGGGTTTGTCCCAGCAGCCGATAGGTGGGTCTTGTCTCTCCCAGGTCCCCAGAGAGCCGAGGAAGCCGGCGGGGGGCAGGAGGATTTCTGAAAACAGCCTCTCTTCGGAGGACTTCGATGTTGGCCAAGGGGAGAAGAGCCGTAGTACATCAGGTCAGTAAAGCTCGTGGTTCGGGGGGTTGTTTTGGTTGTTTTTTCAGAAATGGAGGGAAGTGCAGCCATCTTCCATCCGTAAGGCCTGTGGGAACATCACATTTAATGACTTAAGTCTTTCTGTGGATTTTAAAGCATTATACCCTTGAGCACGGGAAACGAAGGCACAGGAGATAACCAGTGAGTTCATGAACGGAACCTGTTTTTTTCCCGTGTCTTAATTCTAGAACCACTTCTAATAGACTAATTCAGAAGGTAGTGAACAGCCAGACCATGTGCCTTCTTCCCTCTGGCTTTCATTCTCATCCCTCCTGCCTTCTCCAGACACGGGTAATTACAGACAGACTTACAACCTGAGCAAAATTATGTCCTTTTCATATGTTTGGAGACTCTCTTTTAACAAAGCATTCACAATCTTTTGTGTTTTCAGCCTATGGCTAATATTATATCTCACTGTTTAGAGATGCACGTTGTGTCCTTATTTGAGCGATACTGGAATGGCAAGAACTGCTTATGATTGTTTATTGTCCCCAAGAGGGACCTTAATGACTCGTACAGCTTTTTAGTCATTCAAGGCCACTAGCTAGTGAAAGGTCTTTTTTTAATCGTGCTTTATTGGACAATTAAGCTGTTACTGGAGACCTGACCATTGTAGAAGGAAGTCAGATAGCACAGCGGTCACAGGAATTGGCTTTTGAGACCAATTTGCTAATGTCTGATAGCAAAAGTGAGAGATGGATGGCAAGAAATGGGGCGTAGTTCTGAGAATCCGGAGATGGGCACCTATTTCTTTCCTCTTGAGTTAAAACCAGATGCTTCAAACGATCCTGCGAGGCTAAACAGAATTATTTCATAACATGTTTGTTCTTGAGATCCTCATCTATAACATGTCGTGATAAATCATTTCCATAGAGGAGGTGGAAGCGGCAGGTGCGACTTCCTTCCTCGCTTCCCATGTTTTCCCCAAAAGACTTTGACAATGATTCTGCTACAGGAATCGGGTACGTTTCCATTTAGCCACTGTAGCAGCTGCTTGCATTTGACAATAACAGTAAAACAATCTTCAAGGTTAAAACTATTTGCTCTCAT
Source organism: Columba livia (assembly GCF_036013475.1). Classification (NCBI taxonomy): domain Eukaryota; kingdom Metazoa; phylum Chordata; class Aves; order Columbiformes; family Columbidae; genus Columba; species Columba livia. The sequence goes on along the minus strand of NC_088630.1, from coordinate 1,976,295 downwards.
TATGTCTGAGACCACTGGCTGGACGCAGCATCTTTCTGTGGGCAACTCTGTTCGTATCCCTGAAAGTCGCCCTTTATGGAGCTCTTTTTCTGGGGCCTCTTGTAGATAATAGTCCAGCGCTCAGCCCAGAGAAGACCGAGAGCAAGAAAAGCCTGGAGATGCCTCGCTTGACGGAAACGTCGATAAAGGATCGGCTGGCGAAGTACCAGGCAGCTGTGTCCAAGCAGGGCAGTTCCACCGGCCCCAGCACTACGGTAAGTCCGTTCTTTGGCTTGTGTAGAAATGAACTTTTGTCCCAGCGGGAGGCTGGAAAGAAGATCTTATGGAAACCAGGCTCTTTGAAGATAATGCCATCTCCTTTTGCAAATAACTTTGTGGCCGTAGGAGTAATTTCTAGTGAAGATTTGCCTCTACCTACTGCAGGAAGAAATAAGTATTTGCATCTTCCTGCAGTAATCTGGGAAGTTTTCCAAGGAATTAATTGCTGGAACCCTTCTGAAACATAGCTGGCATTCTTTTTCTTTCTGCATGTTGGTAGGTCTCTGCATGTTTGTTTAAAAACAACACAACCAACCAAACTCCATCCTGTATTCAACATTAGCTAGAAGCTGAGGGAAACTGAGGCACAGCAAGATGGAGTGACTTTCAGTGTCATAGAATGTATAGACCCGTGATGGCTTGGCCTGCCGCTTTGGGATCTCCAGTCAGTTTTCTTCCCTTTTGCCTTTCACCTCCCTTAAACTCTTCACACCCATTATCCAAACCCAGTTCGATTCTTGCAGTAAATGAACTTATGCCAATTTTGCAGATACTTGATCAGGAAATGAGTCTGGGGCTCAAGTGATTTTCTGTTCCCTCCTTCCAGTTTTGGGTGATGATATGATAGGGAATAGAAAAATTCAGTCTGTGAACAATTGGCTCCAGGACTGGTGCTACAGGCAGGGCTTTGGGTTCTTTGATAACGGCTGGATTTACAAGACACCGGTCCAAACAGTGATAGGTGAGAAAGGTTTATCTCGCAGGGACAAAAGGATGCTGGGACAGGAATTAGCAGGGCTCATTTGGAGAGCTTTAAACTAGACTCGAAGGGGGATGGGGTTGGAGCTGGGCTTGTAGGGCAGCACTCTAGAGTTGATGAAGGCTGGGAGGCCTCCCATACCCCTGGGGTGAAATCGGTGTGCTCCGCTCGCTCTCTGAAATGCCTGCACACCAATGCGTGCAGCGTGGGGAATAAGCAGGAGTTAGAAACCTGTGTTAGGGCAGGAGATTATGACCTGGTGGCAATTACGGAGACATGGTGGGACAGCACACATGGCTGGAATGTGGGCATGGATGGCTGTGTCCTTTTCAGGAAAGACAGGCCAGCCGGGCGAGGTGGTGGAGTTGCTCTTTATGTGAGAGAGCAACTACAATGTATTGAGTATTGTTCAGGCATGGATGAGGAGCAAGTTGAGAGTCTGTGGGTGAGAATTAAGGAGCAGGCTGGCAGGGGTGATACTATTGTGGGCGTCTATTAATAGGCACCAGATCAGGGTGAGGAAGTTGATGAGGCCTCTACAGACAGCTGAGAGCAGCCTCACAGTCACAGGCCCTGGTTGTGGTGGGGGATTTGAACTTCCCTGATGTTTGTTGGAAGGACGACTCGGCCGGCAGCCACAGTCTAGGAGTTTCCTCCAGTGCCTTGATGATAACGTTCTGATGCAAAGGGTGGAGGAGCTGACTAGGAGAGGCGCACTGCTGGACCTCATCCTCACTGACAAGGAGGGGCTGGTTGAAGCGGTAAAGGTTGAGGGCTGCCTTGGTTGCAGCGACCATGAGATGGTGGAGTTCAGGATCTCCTGTGGCAGGAGCAGGATAACAAGCAGAATTGCAACCCTGGATTTCAGCAAGGTAAAGGTTGTGGAATCTCCTATTCTGGAGACATTCAAAACCTGCCTGTACACCTTCCTGTGTAACCTCATCTGGGTGTTCCTGCTCCATGGGGGGATTGCACTGGGTGAGCTTTCCAGGTCCCTTCAACCCCTGACATTCTGGGATTCTGTGATTTTTTGAGGGCACATGGGGTAATTAGGCCTGGATTAAACTGCTGGGCGCTTTGTTAGAGTCTGGTTGATGAGCAATGGTTTCTATGCATTGCAAGTGATGCGGGAAGGGGAGGGAGAGACGATGGACAGCATGTTTAGAGATGGATACATTGTAATTGTAATATTCAATTACATACCTGTTAGAGGTGTTTGGTTTAGTGCAGACCTGCTTACAAAATCCACTAAGATGCTGGTGCTGGCAGTTGGTCATTTCTCTTCCTCGTTACAGAGAAGATGCCTTGTGAAAGGCACATGTCTCTCTCCAATTATCTTGTATCCTATGGCAATAAAGAAAACACGAGGTTTCACTGGATTTTTCTTTTGAAGTCTGAAAGATTCTTTTGTGGAACTCTTAAGTCGTTTTTTCAAGAACAAACTCCTCAGTAAATGCTGGCATTGCTTCCATGGAGCACGGTGAAATTCCACAGCCCCATCTTTGTCCTTCATTAGTATGTATCACTTACCAAGTTCATATAGATTTTTATGGCCTTTCTTTCATCACTGTATATACTAGGAAAACAGTTTTAAAAGATTTTAAGAAAAACAAAGCAAGTACATTCCTAGGGGAAAAGAACCCGTCAACTTTCAAGCGCTTTATTCTTTAGAATGAGATTCAAGGCAGTGACAGTGACCGCAAGAATTACAGATGTGAGCAGAAGGAGAATGTGCCACCAGGTGCTGAGGACTCCGTGTCCCGTCAGGATGGGGACAAGGTAAGATGCTCACGCTGGAGAAGCTCAAGGGCTTCACTTTAAGCAGAACTTGTTGTAGAAGCGCAGCTGGTGGACTTATTCCGCATGCCATCTAGAAATGGGATACAAGCAGGTTATTGACATGCTGCAGAATTCCTGATATGTATTTTTTTAGATTGTTTTTTAGACTGTATCAGAATTATAACCGATCAAGTCTCTGTGAAGACTTTAAGCAGTCCTAGAGAATATCTTGAGACACATTTTAAGTTTTCTTGGAGCGTTTCCCTGTTCCTTCAGTAATGACATGCCTGTATTTGTTTTGTTTGTGGATTTTTGGTGTTTGGGGTGTTTTTTTGGTTTGCGTTAGTTTGGTTTGTGTGACACAAGTAAAAGGAGTTTGTCCTTGTTTCTTTTGCATTTAGCGGCTAAATTTTGCTGAAGGTAACTGAGAACGCCAGCTTGGGTTTGCTCCCAGTTTTGAGCCTCAGCTGCAAATTGAGACTAAATTACTCTGTGAATTAGAGATAATAAAGCACGCTCAAGCCTTTGTACGCTAAACCGGGGACAGCAGACGGGATAAAAGTAGCTGAATAAGAACTGGGGTACTGTGTGTCCCAGCCGTTCCGAGCACGTGGCAGCCGAATGCCAGGAGGGCTTTGAGAGCTTTCCAGCCTTGGTGGGCAAGGGGCCAAACTGCTGCTTTCAGCTGCTCCTCCCGGCAGCTGAGCAGCTTGTGTGTGGCTGGGCAGGGCTGCTCTGCGCTAAAAGGTGCGTTAATTAAAAGAACACCTGTTAAATCAGAACATATCCCTGTTGTTGAAGGGGAGATTTGAATGAAATGTCTTGTGTTCAGCTGCAATTGGGAAGGGACTTGCAGAAGAGTCCAGGTGCAATAAAGAACCTGAATAGGACGCTGAGAGCCAGGACTGTCCTTATGAAATGACGTGATGAACTTTGGAAACAAGCCTAATTAAAACTGCTACTAGTAATGTCAGAAACAGGAATCCTCTAGCAAAAAGGAAATGAAATAAACTTTCTAACTTGTCATTTTTCACACCGATTCTGTGAAAGATGTAGTAGCCAGATGTGTGACTCAACAGCCACGGGGTCACGGAGGCACCCTGAGGTTAGTTTAAGAGACAACAGGGTCCAGAACAACTTGTATTAAACTGGTGAGAAACAGGGTTTAGCACTGCAAAAGTGACTTGAATACAGGTTCGGATATCAATTGAGGAAAATTATTAAGGGGCAGCAATAAATACAACAGGCGGTCCACAGTGTGCGTGCACGTGGCTTCACCAAAACAATGCCGGAGCCGGCCCTGAGTCCGGGAGGAGTCCACACTGCATGAACACGGTGTGGGGTTATTGTAAAGGGATACACGTGCTTGTAGTGAGTACGGAAAGTGTACACTCGTGATTCTGCGAGGGTAAATTTATAATACACTCGCAATCCTGCAAGGAGAAATACACGTGCAAATGTGCACGGAATATCGCACGTGCTTATGTGGAAGCACGGGAGGAAAATACACTCGCGATTCGGCGAGGAAATCATCTATACATGTGCTTGTATTGAGCACGGAAAGTACACGTGCAAATGCGCACAGAAAGTATAAATACACGTGCAGATGTGCACGGAAAGTAGATACACTCACAATCCTGCGAGGGTTAATTTACTCACACAGGTGGGGGCAAGACAAGCGGAGTCTCCGTCCCGGGGGCAGCGGCTCCTGGCGGCAGCGGCTCAGCTCGTAACTCCGAGAGACCCGCGCAAGGGGCAGAGCCTCGACGAGAATCCCATTTTATGGCCTGATCAGAGCTGACTGTGGGCATTCCAGAAGCTTCTCTGCACCCCCACCCTGGCTGTGGGTGCCCCTGGAGCTTCCAAACACCCCCACACTGGCCACGGGTGCCTCGGCACTCCCTCTCCTCTCTCTTAACGACCCTGGCCAGGGGGCTCTGGGGCCAAACAAAAGGAGCTGTTGGCCTCAAGCAGCAGAGAGAGAGGGAGATGTGTCTACTCCTTCCATATCTAAGGAGAGAGGGGGGGTTTGCATTCTGCCACACGCAGCCATGCTGAAGCACTTCCCAGCGCTTGGTGTTATTTTTTCAGTAAGTGGGAATATGTTAATATAAGTGACTTGTTTCCTCATTACCTCATTAATTTGCAAACTTCAGTAGCTTGCAATGAACCTTTCAATCATTAAAGCAAATTAGTGATGATTTGCAGTTCATCTTGTTACATCTTGTCTCAACCTGAGAACATCAGATTTCCGAACACCCTGGGCAGTCAGCTGGACTTTGCCTCGTGCCTTCTAAAACAAAAGCAGCTTCATGTGCGCCCCAGTGTGACCAGTCTCTTCCTGTTCAGTGCTTCCAACTGTTGTGTTGCTGTGGTCATGATTATTGAGACTTTAGAAGGTCAGAGGTGCTCATTGTCTAATATTCTCCTGCAGGTTTCTGGAGGGGAGAACAGCTTGGCTTTCCACTCTGCTCTTCTGGAGGACGGCAATGGTAGGTCCTTGTTCTCCTGCCTCAACAGGAGCGAAGGCCGTGGCTGAGGAGAAGCACCAATTACCCAGCTGTGTGTAGGATGCTGGAGATCAGTCCTGTCAAATGATGAATTGGACCCAATTGAAAGCTGTCTTGTACTAAAAATCTGTCCTGTGCCTAACTCCAACTTTATAAGAATTTATTTCAGGTTGAGTGGATCATTTGCAATTATAATTATAAGACATCTGTAACTTGTTTGCTGTGATTGAACACATTTAAGTACAGCTCTGGCAACTACTATAGGCTGAAGTACTTAATTATTAATGCAGGACACTTACCAAATGTCTTTGGTGTTGTCCAGAGATACACAAGTTCCTATTCAGTAAAGTGCATAACCATGTTCTCATGTTGCCTTTGCTTTACACCTAAATTCAAGCCCACACACGAGCACTTTGCAGAACCGAAGAACAGTTCCTGCAGGTTAGATGTTGGATTCCCCTGTATTAGTTTTCTTTACGTTATCAACTTAACTTTCCTGGTAAATAAGAAAAGCTAGAATGATCATGTTTGAATATCGAGGTCTAAAGGTTTAATAGCAGATGCGTTAGCCCTTAGCTGGTAGGATTGCTCTTTGGTCTTAGGAGCCTAAGGTTTCCATGGTTTTAAAATCATTGTCATTGCCTTTTCTTCCTCCTCTGCTCCCTTAGTTGGACAAAACTTGGAGAGCGAGACAGAAGGTCAGAAACCTGTGAGCACAAAGCAGCAAAACTCCGGTTCTAAACCCGCTGGCCAGACAGATGCGTCTCTGCCTAAAGCAGTGAAGGTAAAGCAGCGATTTCTTCTCAACCATTGGTGCTGGTTAAAACCAACTCACTTTAGAGCCTGCAGAAGGGACTTGGCTTTGCACCCTCCTCTTCCCGCTGCTCCCAAGGTAACTGCAGGTGGGAGCAACTTTGTAGTAAGGTGGTGACTGACTCCACAGAGATTAAGTTTGGTGTTCTGAGTAGTGAGTCTTTAATGTTACGTTTTCTTTAGTGGGAGCTATAAAGCAGATGAAGAACTTCTTGGGCAGGAATGTATTTGCTAATGTTATTAGAGATACAGACAGCAGTACTGAACGTTTTGATCACACTGTACATGTCATGTGTGCTGCCTGCAGTTAGGATGCCTGTTCCCTGGGCTGCCACAGACTTCCTGGCTCACTCCTGAGGAAACAACTGTGCTTTTGTTGTTTCCCCATCTTTGGGAGGAGCAGCACTGACCTCACGAAGACCAGCGAGATGCGGCTTCCTCATGTGCTGGAGTATTAATGCCAGATTAGAGCTGCCTATAGCCTTTCTGTAGTCGCAGTCTGTTACAGCACACAAGGTGCACACAACCTGTGTTCTTGGTCCTTTGTGCTCTCTCTAGTGTTAGAACCATTTTAGTGCTCTACCTTGTTAGTGCTTTAGACGCCAAGATAGCAACCCGGATGCTGTTTATTCATGTAAGGTTCCAATTTGTCTCTTCCAGCTTCTGTTTCCTGCTCTCGGTTCCTAACCTCTACTCCTGCCTTCTGCTTCCCTCCTAATGTGAGCTCAACTCTCAGCTTTCTCTCAAGTCTTTTTATATTTATTGGGCCTCGCCTTCCTCCTGTAGCTCCTGTTTGTAGTATGCCTGGAATTTCTTTCTCTTCACACCCCAAAGGCCTCTCCATCAGCCATAGGGCTGATCGTTATCCAAGTAAGTTCCCGTTCTTCCCTGGGGATGTGCATTGCAGAAGCACACGCCAGCACCCTAATGTCACCTCGCAAAACTGACATTGCAGGGCGAGTTACTTCCCGATGGGCAAGCAAATTGTTGCTGCCTTGTTCCCTGTGGAACGCGTGGGTGATTAGATTTCTGTTTGCATCGGTAATCTAATCTTTTGTGATTTCATTTAGACTCGAAATTCAGAATTCATATACAGTTTTGGCAGCACCTAGAAATGGTGAATATTTTTTCCAAAGGAACTCTGAACTTTTGGTGGTCACGCTGTAATTAGAACTTTAATCTACTATAATGTCAAGCAATGCCTTAGCAAAATTGAAATGCCGATTAAACTGGAATGAAATTGGCAGCAAACTTTATGGTTGTGACAAACTGACTTCAGCTGGCTCTGTCCTCAGCAATCCGTCCCTCACCTATTGTAACTTTTATTGCCTAACCATTGTTTCTAGTCCGTTATAAATAAATTGCTGTAATTATGGCTTCCTGTGACCTTCCTGTTTTTATTTTGCCCATCATATTTTTCCATAAAGCTTTTTCGTAAGTACATGGCAGGTAACCCTTTGTCAAAGAAAAGCTACAATATCAAAGTACCCGTGCAGACCCAAGATATGGAACGTAGGCGCTTTTTACCCTGCTGCTAAAGTAGTTGTAATCAACACAGCCCGAGATTGCCAATTTTTCAACTCTAAGTTATTTCATTTTGCCTTTAAAGTGTATTCGCTATGGGCCAAGATTCCAAGAAGTGAATGGCATCAAGTGACCTTTTTTCCACAGACAATGTACTTGCTTCCTTGATGCTGTCAGAGAAATAAAATGTGAGGTTGTTCCCATGCGGCGCAGCAGTGACACTTGACTCCTCAGCATTTCAGTTTACTCTTGCAGTAAACTCCCAGGAAATTCTCTTAGTGAACACATAAATAATTTTAGCTGTTTAACCTCCTCACTTTAAGTCTTGAGTGAATTTGAGGGCTGTGTGTCCTGAAACTTGAGTGGAGTTTCTTTGCGATAGAACTGGCGTTGCTCACCAATAGAGTCAGAAGAGTTTCCTGCTGCCTGCATCTGTGCTCAGGCCATTGCCTGTTTCTTTAAGAGAAGAATTAAGCAAAAGTGCATAATTTCAAACTGCTGAGCAGCCTGTTTCACTCCTTTCCCCTTCCACCTTTTATTTTGAGGTTATTTCAGCTCTTTTTCCATACTATTTTTTTTACTTCCATAAGTCTCATACTGACTAACATTTACCTGAATGTCTCTTCATCATTTTCCTACCAAGAAAAAATGACTTTGCAGAAATAGATTAGACAGCTGTTTGGGAACTGGCTCAGTCAAAGTTCTGGTATTTTCATTGTTCCTTCTCGACCGTTGTTCAAGTTGTGATGCTGCAGCAGTGGAATGCACTGGGGCAAAATCTTGGCTGGCTGTCAAACCGCAGCAATCCTGCCATAGCCTCTTCCTCACTCGCTGCCCACCAGAACCCGCTCTGCCGTAATTAGCAGTGAGTTGCAGAAAGTGAATAGCTGCAGTTCTTCTGAGAACTCTGCATGAACCCAAGCCAAGTCCCCCAGCGGCTGATTCATTTTCCAGTTAACAAGCTTTCTCTTCTTCCTGTAGAAATTTCAGTTGCCAATGAAGGAAACCTGTGTTGGGTGTCAGAAGACCGTGTACCCCATGGAAAGGCTTCTTGCCAACAAGCAGGTGTTTCACATCAGCTGTTTCCGCTGCTCCTATTGCAACAGTAAACTCAGGTAAACATGCTGCTCTGCTCGGCTGCCATCCAGGATGTGTAGGTTCCCCTTCTGAGCTGGATGAGCCAGCAACACGCGCTGGCACCAGATCAGCGGTACCCTGGGCTGCATCCCCAGCCCCGTGGGCAGCAGGTGGAGGGAGGGGATTGTCCCCTCTGCTCCGCTCTGTGAGACCCCCCGGGCACCGCGTCCAGCTCTGGGGTCCTGAGCACAGGACAGACCTGGACCTGCTGGAGAGGGGCCAGAGGAGCCGCAGAAATGATGCGAGGCTGGAGCAGCTCTGCTGGGAGGAACGGCTGAGAGAGTTGGGGTGTTCAGCTGGGGAAGAGAAGCTCCAGGGAGACCTTAGTGCGGCCTTTCAGTGCTTAAAAGGGGCCTGAAGAAAGATGGGGACAGACTTTTGAGCAGGGCCTGTTGGGACAGGACAAGGGGTGATGGTTTTAAACTAAAAGAGGCTGGGTAAAAGGCAATTGTTGTCCCTGAGGGTGGTGAGAGCCTGGCCCAGGTTGGCCAGAGAGGTGGTAGATGAACCATCCCTGGAGACATCCCAGGCCAGGCTGGACGGGGCTCTGAGCACCCTGAGCTGCTGAAGATGTCCCTGCTCATGGCAGGGGTGGGTAAGGTGACATTTGAAGGTCCCTTCAACCCAAACCCTTCTGTGATCCTGTGATGCCATTCAGGCTTAGCTGAGCTGAAGGTAATGATAATTCAGTGAACTGGAGAGGATTGTAGGAGTGGTGATACAGTCCTAGCCCTGCCAGGGGCTTTTACACTTGGTGCAGTCTATTTTTAAACTCTTTATGTACTTTTAGGTGGGGAAAAATATAATGTTCAGCTTTGTAAAGAATACCTGATGTTTGAAAAGAGAGCCATACAATCTCATGAAAGCTGAAGGCTTGTCTCTTCTGAACACGTGGGGAGACTGGAATTGAATCTGATCAGTAACATAAATAAAATATACACCTGTCTGGGTGGCTGAGACACAGAATACTCACATTTGACTTTGTATTTTCCTGAACAGTCTTGGGACATACGCATCTCTGCGAGGAACTATTTACTGCAAGCCTCACTTCAATCAGCTCTTCAAATCTAAAGGCAATTATGATGAAGGCTTTGGACACAAACAGCATAAGGAATTGTGGGCAGGCAAAACTGAATGTGAAGAATCCCCAGAGAAAAGTGTCCATGGTGTAAATGCAACAGAAAATCCGCAAAGCTCAGGAGTAGAGGACGCCCCGATTGCAAAAGTTGGAGTTCTGGCAGCAAGTATGGAAGCAAAAGCTTCGGCTTTGCCTGAAAGAGAAGAGAGACCAGCAGAGACAAAGAAGCTCAGGATTGCCTGGCCGCCTCCGTCTGACCAAAGTGTTCAGGGAAGTGCCTTAGATGAGGGCATCAAAGTGTTCAAACCCAAGTGGCCCCCGGAAGAGGAGACATCCAAGCCAGATGTGCTGGAGGACGTGGATCTGGATCTCAAAAAGTTAAGAAGATCTTCCTCGCTGAAGGAGAGAAGTCGTCCCTTTACAGTCGCAGCCTCGTTTAGAACAGTATCTGTGAAAGGCCAAAAATCAGAGAATTCATCTTCTCCTTCTAAGGCAGAGAGAGATATGCTGAAAAGAAGTGAGGAACTGGAGAGAGAGGTCGTGGTAGACAAAAAGCAAAAAGAAAAGAAGGTTGAGAATAGGAAGATCCAGAGTGCTGAAGAGCAAAACGTAGAGGAAGAACGGGAATTGGCTGGTATCAAAACAGCGGAGCACAATCTTGTAGAAAATGGCCAGGTGAATGCAGACACAGATGAGGAAGAACACACCTTGGAAGAGCAGGAAATTCCAAATGAAGAACTCCTTGAGCCAAATTCTCCTAAACATTCCGACTTAGCCAATGTCTTGACTGCTAAGGAATCATCTCCTGACCAGAATCGCAAATCCCAAGATGTTGGTTTCTGGGAGGGTGAAGATATGGAAGATCTGTCAGTGGAAGAACAGATCAAACGGAATCGTTACTATGAAGATGATGATGAAGAATAAATTGGCCTTTTACTAGAAAACTTGTTGCAAGGTGCTGGGCCTTTTTAAATTGGTGATTTTAGCTTTAACAAACAGCTGTCCTCCACAAAAGCGATGCTATACTGCACATCGGCATTAAGGGAATCCTCTGTACAAATTATCTCAACTAGAAAAATACTCCAGAAGCCTGCAAAGAGTATATTTAGGCGCGTGGAAACAAGGATGTGGCTGTGGGACAGCTTCAACAGGTAACTCTGCCCCCAGCACGAGAGCAGAGCTGTTCTGTGCTCCTACCGTCTTATCCTCTTGGAGCTTCAGTATGTATTTCACTATCAGTTTCTGGAATTTCACTGTACTCGCCATGGTGCTGTGAAACAGGCTGTTGCTAGACCACTGTTCTACCACTCCAGATGCTACTGCAGCGCTTAGGGACCAATTTCAAAGGGACTTTCTGGCCTGCTTTCCAAGTGGTGACTTAATGCACTTTAATACATGTAAAGGGCACAACTGGATATTTCTTTTTTTAATAATGAAAACATGTGCTTAGTGTCCAACAACGAAGGCATCTTAAACTGAGTGGAATGTGGCTTTTCTTTCTCAAAACTGGCGGTGATCAATTGAAGGCTCCCAACTCCCTTTATTTTTCTCTTTTCAACTGGAATGGTGTGCCTGTCGCGGGAACGTACGTATTTTAGTGCTTATCCAGAAGCTGTGCTGATTGACAGATCTCTTTGAGGACAAGTCAACACTTTGGCAGTAGCCTGCAGGGCATTACTTTTGCATTTCATACGCATTTGAAGTGGTGTTGTCTTTTGTTTTTCGTTTACTCGGAGTTCATCATCATTCCTTTTCAACTGCAGATGATATTTTTAAGGCCTTTCGACAACTTTGAAATCTCACTTGTATCAAGCTGCCGTAAATCTTTCCGTTATGGCCGTGGAATTCCGCCGCATTGCAAGAATCTCTGGAATAAAACCTTTTGAAGAGTTAAACTTGCTGATTGCTAGCATTGAAGCTTAGTACATTTTTAAACTTGACTTCATATATTTTACGAATAATGAAATCTTGAATGGTGGGAGGAGGATGCCCTTTTATATTAGCTTTTATTTGTACTGTATTCTCATGAGAATTAGCTCTTAACTATACTTGAGGTGTAAAATATCCTGCTTTCTTAACAGTCTTGCTAACTCCAAAACCTTCAATAAAGTTCGGTCATTTACATTAAAATTTAAGTCTGAAGACTGGATTCGTACTCGTTGCACAAAGAGGTGGCGTTTGAAAAAGACAACGGGAGAAGCCGGGTGAAAAACGCGTGTTCCGCTAGAACCTGGAGACCAGACAGTGATTTTTCTGGTGCCACTAGGTGACACTGTGTGTCCATTTTCTGGTTGACAGACAGACAGACTGTGCTCTCAGGCAAGAGCGTGTGGAAGAGGGATCAATACAGGACGGGGAAAAGAAATACGGATGTACAGGTGTTTTACACTCCTGTTCCTGACTTCAGGTGCTTCTCGGGCATGGTAGCTGAGGACAACTAAGGGCTTAGTATTTTTTTTCCCCTTTCTATAAGCTGCTTTGTGTTGGGGTTATCTTCACTTAAGCCTAAGGTGGGTTTAGTTGGGATGGATGGGGCTGAGACCTTGAGGAAATGCAGGTGTCCAGCAGCACGTGTGTGTACAACATATATTAATATATAGGGGGAGGAGGGAGAAGGAAGTGAACCTTCTGGGAGGTATTAGCAGTTGCATGTTGTGCGGTGTACAACCTGCTGCTAATTTTTATTTCTTTTTAAGGGAGAAGTTAAGGCTTGATTTGTACTGATAGAGGTGCTGCAAAACTCAGCAAGCTGACCTGCGAGCACACGGTGGTTTCTGTAACCTTTATCTCTTCCTAACAAAATGCATTCGGTATTACATTTCCTCAAATTACTAAGCAATTGGAGACCTTTCTCACTGGAAATTGTGCTTAAGTGTATTTGAAAAGGAAGAGAAGATTGTTTGGTGGACTTGGGTGTATTGAATATGTCTATTTGTTTCTTAGGAAACGCAATTGAATTTTACAATGCCTCAGCAGTTACGTGACCCTAAAGCAATACTGGCTGCAGTTACCAGGGACTTTGATGTTTTACATCATTAGTTGTGGTTCAGTCTGAGGCATCTGTGAAACTCTGAGACACAAGGACTCTCACTGTTCACTCAGACGGGCTGAACATCTTCAAGGAGAAATTAGCGCAAGCGCTACTTTTAAATAAAGCTGTTGATTTAAAAACAAAGAAGTTAACGTCATGAACTAGCCTGCCCTTGAATCTATCAGTTATCGTAGTATTTGAGTGCTTAATGGGCTGGTTAATTTGCTCTTAACTGGACAGATGCCAAAAAAGCTATTATATGAAAGACTAATCCTTTGCTACAATGTACAAGGAAGTTGGTGCTGACCACCTGTGGAGTTTGAGACCTTGATTGAAAACCTTTGTTGCTTGGTAACACTCATCCCCTCAAGCTAAACCACATTTTTTTCTGAATGTTTCAAAAGCTCTAAGGAACATCTTAAACTTTTCCAACCTGTGTGCCTCCTGCTCTCCGTTTTGTGCTTAAATGTTAAACAACGTCGCTATTAACATCAGTAAAACTAAGCTTTGGTATCTTACCATGAACTCTTTGTATGAAAGGTTGCACTGTCCTGCTGGCAGCTCTGGGCCCTTCCCCTCAGAGGTGTGAGAAAGGGCTCTGAGCCCCTGTGAGACCACATCTGGAATATTGTGTCCAGTTGTGGCCCCTCAGTTCCAGCAGGACAGGGAACTGCTGGAGAGAGTCCAGCGCAGCCACCAAGATGCTGGAGGGAGTGGAGCATCTCCCGTGTGAGGAAAGGCTGAGGGAGCTGGGGCTCTGGAGCTGGACAAGAGGAGACTGAGGGGGGACTCATTCCTGGGGATCAAGATGGAAAGGGGGAGTGTCAGGAGGATGGAGCCAGGCTCTTCTGGTGACAACCAGTGACAGGACAAGGGGCAATGGGTGCAAACTGGAACACAGGAGGTTCCACTTAAATCTGAGCAGAAACTTGTTCGTGGTGAGGGTGGCAGAGCCTGGCCCAGGCTGCCCAGGGGGTTGTGGAGTCTCCTTCTCTGCAGACATTCCAACCCGCCTGGTTCCTGTGTAACCTCATCTGGGTGTTCCTGCTCCATGGGGGGATTGCACTGGATGAGCTTTCCAGGTCCTTCCAACCCCTCACATTCTGTAAATCTGCCCCTCAGGGCCGCGCGGGAGGTGGTTTTTGCACCAGCATCGACTAAAACCCGCCGCCTCAGTGCTGCTCAGGTTCGGGCGGGCACCTTCCTGCGCGGGGAGACCGGACTCCCCTCAGTACCGCGTGTTTTCGGCCCCATTACAGACTGCCTGAGGACTTCTTTTCAGTCAGAACAACCCGTCTCTGCCCGTAGAAACCCCCAGGAAGCGCGCGACGCGCGACCCCGAGCGCTTGAGACGGTGGCGGGAGCGAGCGCGCGCGGCCCCGCACCGCGCCTGCTCCGAGCTAACGGTCCGCGACGCGGGCGTGGCTCCGCTAAGCCCCGCCTCTCCGTTCCCGGCCTGCGCATGCGCCCTCGCCGCCGGGGGTGGGGGGCGGGGAGGAGGGAGGGCGGCGCCGGTTGGCGGGGCCGCCCCGTGTCGGCTGCGGTGGCCGCCTGAGCTGCGGCCGCCGGGAGGGAGGCGGAGGGAGGGGAGGCAGCGGAAGATGGCGGCGGCGGCGCTGCGGGCCTGGTTTTGGAACGAGCGGTTCTGGCTGCCGCACAACGTGACGTGGGCGGACCTGGCCGGGGAGCCGGGCCCGCCGGGCAGCGGTTTGCAGTACCCGCGGGCGGGCCACGTCCTCTCCGCCTTCCCGCTGGCGCTCGGCATCTTCGCCGTGCGGCTGCTCTTCGAGAGGTGAGCGCGGGCCCGCCCCCGCCGCGGGGCTCCCCCAGGGCAACGGCGGCCGGAGGCGGCCGGGATGCCGCCCGCTCCCTCCTCGGGGCCGAGTGTGCGGCGAGGCCGCCGGTGTCTCTTAGCAACGCGGGGCGGGGAGCGGCGGCCCCGGGCCCGGAGCGGGCGGGTTCCCCGGCCCCTCAGCGTTGAGGCGCTTCCGCTGAGGCCGTGGCGGGCTCTCCCTTTTTTTGCGTGGAAAGGGGACATCGTGTAGCCCTGGAGACCTGACCGGGAGTTCTGTGTGTCTGTCACGACACACGAGCCCGCAGGGCCCCTCTGTCCCCTGGGTTTGGATCCCGAGGGGCTCCTCCGGTGCTACCGGCACCTGGCGCTGAGGTAACACAAGAAAAGAGTTTGGGGAATTCACTTTTATTGGAGAACCTGCTGCTCGGCGGTCGCCTTGCTGTGTGGCTGCTCTGCCTTTCCTTGTGCTTCCCTTGCGAGTTCCTGCTTGAGGAAACAGGACTTGTTCTCATGGCCTGGTGTATTATTAAACAATTTGTGGATCCCTTGCATGACGGAAGTGTGTGCAGATCATCCTGTCTGCCCATAAACAGGTGTAATTTCTCATTTGCTTAAGTGTTCAGAGGCATCTGATATAAACTGTTCCCTGGGGCAGAGGTTTATCCTCCCCACAATGTGTATCTTATGCAGGGCAGAATGTGTGGGTGACATAGATGCTAATTACTAAAGTGGCTTATTTAGGAAAACCGTTAGGTGAAGCAGAGCGAGACACCTTGTATTCCTGGTCAGGTAGTTCATTAAACATTGATTTAATCTTGAATTCCCCCATTGAAAAGGCAGAAGTATTTCTAAGCGTGAAAAGGGCTGTAGGACTAAAGTGAGTTGGTTTCGTTTTGTGGGTTTTCTGTAAGAAGTGTGAATTTGCTTGAGCTTTTAGAAATGAAGTAAGAAGAGGGAACTGATGTAAAGTAAAAAGATAAGCAAACCGTGAAGAAAAATGAAGCAGCTCAGCAGGCTAAGAGAGGCATTTGAGGCTCTATTTCTTTTCCTCCAGAAAACTCCTGGCAGCTCAAACCGGTGCAGAGGACCCAGGAACACATGTGGTGGTGCCAAAATCTCACCGCAGCTTGGCCATAAATGTTCACACTTGCCAACAGCCAAGGAAAGGAGGTTGTGAGACAGAACGATCCCCTGAGAGGGATGTTATAGGAAGGTCTCGCTTTCCCAGCGCTCTTTAGTTCAGGTGTTTTAGTCTGGAGAAGGAGAGCAGCAGATTCTCTGGAGTGTGGGATGGTAGGAGAGATCCAGTACATCCTACCTCACCTAATAACACAGTCCTCCTGGTGGCAATTATCTACACGGCTTGTGAAATTCCTTTCGCAGTGTTAATTTAGGGAGGTAAAACTAGAGACCGTGGCTCCGTCCCTGAGAGGCTCGTTCCTTTTTTCAGCTCTGTCTTTGCTATAGTGTGTCTTGATGGTGTCCTGAAGTGAAAGCAGATTGTGAGGGCGACATCCAGGGTACTTTCTAGTCTGCTGATTTTGAAAGACCGTTTTATGTAAGAAACGCTTTTCTCTTCCCTCCTGCCACTCTGAACGTGTCATAAAAGTTCCAATTTGTCTTCATAAACTGTTGTGCAAATACCCCGATTGAGGCTTTGGGGCTGATTGTGTCAGATGTCTTCCTTGACACACATTTGGCAATGACTCACAACTTGAATTCTATATTTGCGTGGCGCTTTTGTTTTAGCCTCTCTTGATTTTGTTCTTCTCTCTCTCTCCTTTTTGCTGTAGATCTTCAGCGTGAGGAAGCGCTTTTGTGACACTGACACTCGTAAGGCTGACGCATATTTGTGCGCGAACGCTCCTATAGATTAACCTTTGCGTCACGATGGTGGTAGAATGTTCGTTAGGCTGATTCAGGCTGTCTGTGGGAAGTACATGACTGTGGAGATGAGGCAAAACTCATAGAGGAAGGTGAAGACTCAGGATGCACTTTTGTGCAGGCAAGAAGAAATAATAAAACCAAATTTGTGGGGTTTTATTGTTTTTTCTTGCTTATACTTGCCTTTATTTTCCCCTATGCATCTTGTCTTGCTGTAGACACAAAAAAAACCCCAAACCCCAGGTATCTCTGGAAACCTGGAGCCTGTTATTCATATGAAGTGTGTAATAAAATTACACTGGAATGCCCTTTGGTAACAGATACGCTGTTACTCTCCAGGTCTGAGGAAGAATCTGCAGCTTGTGCTCAAGCTGTGGGGCATGAAAAAGTGATTTTAGATGTTACTTTATCAGGTCGATCAGGAAAATTAGGGACAGTTGTGAAACGAGGTGGTTTTTTTCTTAACACAGAGAAACTACTTTAAAAATCTTACTATTTCACAGATTGTTCTTCCTTTTCAGAGCTGTAATAGAGAGTCACCAAAGCGAATGTTCCGTAAAGGATTCTGCCTTTGGGTTTGTGAAGTACAACGTTTGTTATAACATCTGTGTGCTTGAAAACTGGTGTTGGTGTCAGAATGAGTCTGTCTTAATAACCAGCGTGCAAAGGGGAGCTCGGTAGGTGTGACTTGAACTGGTGAGCAGATACCCGCTTAGAAAAGTGTAACGCAAGTGTTTAAGTGATGATAATTCTGTGCTGGGAAGGTGTGGCAGTAAGCCGACCTTGGGAATAGTTGCCGCCGTTAAGATTTATGTGGAATCATAAAATAATTTAGATTAAAAGGGACCTGTGCAGGTCACCTTGTCCTGTCCTTTCCCCAAAACAAGACCAGTGGTTTAGCCAAGTCGGGTTGCTCGTGGTCCTGTGCTGTTTGGTTTTGAGTATCCCCAAGAATACAAACCTGGGCAGCCTTTTTTTGGTGTTTAACTGCTGTTGCTATGCAGATTTTTTGCTCTCTGTGTTTTTCCCTAGGCCTGCTAGTTAAGGAAGCCAATAACTCAGGAACAGTTTCATACAAGGTTTTGTGTGGGTTTTTTCTCATCTTTAAGTAAATTATTTCTACACCTTTTTTTCCAAGGAGATGCTGTTTCTTCTCTCCTTGATGCTAAAACTTTGTATGGATCCCTATGAGCTTTCTTAACCACTCCTTCTCTCCTTCTTAAAAGAAGATCTGCTGAGCTATAAATTAACTGAACATGCAGATATGTAGATTTTTCAGCTCTCTTCCTTGAGGAAACCAGCCCACACACATCTTCAGGCCAGGATATATATATATATATATTTAATAGAGCTGTAAGCACTATGTCCCAGAAAACGAAATAAAAATCATCGGCATCCTGTAATTGCACACGTGCCGCTTTGCTGTTGCGGTACATCCTGTAGGGAAGAAGAATATAAAGATGGACACTTTTATGGGGGTCTGGCCAAAGTATTTCATAACATCAGGCCATGCTTTCTGGCTGGTAGTCTATAGAGGAAGCCGCGAGCCTTTTGAGCCGAGCTCAAAGGAAATCACCCTTTCCTTTGTGTTTTTTTTTAATATTTTATTATTTTTTTAAGCTCTCCCTGTTGAAATGAACAGGACGTCTGAAGAAGTGAAGCGGAACAGTGAAACCTGGGGCCGCGGCGTCTGTTGCTTTAATGTTGTCTGAGAGCAGGGGAGTTGCTTTGGGATTAGTTGCGATCTGCAGTTTCTCAAGGGGAAAACCCCGCAACCTGGATCTGTTCTGAAACCAAAAGCCGTAGGTATTTGGCACCGGAGCACTAGCGATGTGCTCCTGAGAATTATTGCTGTTGGAGCACTTATGCTCCTGGTTATCCTGAATTTTAATCTTTTAAACATGAGGAGAAATGGAAACAAATAGGGTGGTTGGGAAAAGCAGCGTTGTGTGCTCGATGGCACCGAGTCTTGTAAATGGAGCTCGCGTGTGTCATTGGTTCTCTTTGAAACAATCTCTGTTTCAAAGCAAAACAGATTGAGTGATGCAAGTGTTGGGTCCTTTTCAAAACTGGGTTGAGAAATAGGTCTTTTGCTCACTCTCAAAATAATTGATTAAAAACAATAATAGAAATTGCTTCTTGAAACTGCCCTTTCTTGCTCACCAGCAGGAGAGAGAACAATTCACACCTTCAGGTAACACGGGTGTTTTCCTTCAAATCCCGCGCTTGTTTAGACACAAAGGTGCAGCGAAATCGCATAAGTTTTGAACACGTATGTATTTGTTTTAGTTGCAAAACCAGGCTCGTTTTCAGAGTGTCCGTGCTACAAAACTCACCAAGTGTTGGACCAGCTTTTGGGATACGCCGCGCACACAGGACCGAGGGAACCCTGAGATCTCAGGTGTCTCACACCGAGTAACTTCTTACATCTTCCTCACTCTCCTGGAGGAAACAAGACGCTTCATTTTTCACAAAGCCATAAAAAACACCCCCAAAACTGCGTCTTTTAGGAACTGGGTGGCTTGAAGTTCCCTTATTTCTGAGCTGTGTGACACGGGGACGCCTTCTGGAAATGCAGCATTTTGTTTATAGGGCTACAAGGTTTCTTATCAGTGATGTATTATTTTATTTCCAAGTCATGAGAATCACTCGGGGGAACACATTCTGTCCTTATAAGCCGAGGACATTCAGATTTAACTTTTTATTTTAGCTACATGTACTCTACGTGCTGTCTGCAATTACCACTTGCACTAATACAATATATTACTTCACCTGTTAAGTTTCTTTAAGCAAAGTGAGTACAAATGTTCAAAAGCTTTTAGAATGTGTTTTGCAGCTGGTGACAGGTTGGGCTCCTTGTGATTTAGGCAGAGTAGGGAAATAAGGATCTTGTTTTAATCTGACTCTTTCTTTGGAACTTTTTCAGGTTTATTGCTAAGCCATGTGCCATAAAACTCGGCATTCAAGACAGTGGACCTCACAGAGCTCAGCCCAATGCAATTTTAGAGAAAGTGTTTACATCCATCACCAAGGTGAGTCCTGCTTCTAATTCTGCTGGAAACAGACACCTGTAAGTAGGAATGTGGGGCAGCTTTTTGTTTCCACTTTTCTAGTTTGAGAGAAGTTTGGGGAAAGAGACCTGGGGGTCCTGGGCACAGCAGGGTGACCATGAGCCAGCACTGGCCCTTGTGGCCAGGAAGCCAATGGGACCTGGGGTGGGTTAGAAGGGGGTGGTCAGTAGGTCAGAGAGGTTCTCCTGCCCCTCTGCTCTGCCCTGGGGAGACCACACCTGGAATCTTGTGTCCAGCTGTGGCCCCTCAGTTCCAGCAGGACAGGGAACTGCTGCAGAGAGTCCAGCGCAGCCACCAAGATGCTGGAGGGAGTGGAGCATCTCCCGTGTGAGGAAAGGCTGAGGGAGCTGGGGCTCTGGAGCTGGACAAGAGGAGACTGAGGGGGGACTCATTCCTGGGGATCAAGATGGAAAGGGGAGTGTCAGGACCAGGCTGCCCAGGGGGTTGTGGAGTCTCCTTCTCTGCAGACATTCCAACCCGCCTGGTTCCTGTGTAACCTCATCTGGGTGTTCCTGCTCCATGGGGGGATTGCACTGGATGAGCTTTCCAGGTCCCTCCAACCCCTGACACTCTGGGATTCTCTGTGATTCTGTGAAACGCATTTCACGCTGTGCACGTACACTGAGTGTGCCCTTTCTTATTTTTCTTTGCCTCTGGCACATCCTTCTTGTAGCAAAGAAAAAAATGTCTGGCCTGTGCTTTTGAACACTGAAGAGTCTTTAATAAAAACTGTTCTCTTTTTAGAAAGCTACAAGGTTCCTTCCTTTAGTTCCCTGCCTTTGTGCAAATTGTAGCAAGTGGTAATTCTCGGTTCGACAAGAAATTTCCCAGTATCTTTCACGTTCTATTGGAAAAGTGCTGCTCTTTTCCTTGAGATCTGTTCCTTTGCTGGTTTTATTGACCAGTTGTGGGAATTCCTTCCTCTTCTTTGTGCTGTCTGTTGTGGAATCGGACAACACCAGTTGTTTAGGGGAAGTGTTCAGTCCATGGCTCTGTGTTCTGTTGACAGTAGGTGTTTCTTTTGGTTGTTTCATGGCCTTTCTCTCACTTAAGCTGACAATTCTTCACTTCAGAATTACAGAATTCAAGCTGTCTGTGCTCTGTTGAACGTTGACAGTGAAATCCAGGCAGGTACCACGATAGATTTGAGTTAAACATAACTAAACAGAGGGTTTTATGTTCTGATGTGATGCTGAACTTCATCCTGAGTGGAAGAGATAAAGCACTCAGTGAATGGAAGCGAAAGGCTTTAAAAACCTCACTAACACTCTCCTCATGGGAACGTTAAAGTTTTGAGGTATTTGGAATGACGTGTGAACTGGAAAGTCCCGATGATTTGATGCTGTTTGTGGGGAGGATGTCCTTGAAATGAATGTGCAAAATGTATCCAGTTTATGAAAACAGAGCTGCATATATCTGAACCGATGCGCGAGTGTCTGCTCTTGGGTTTGGAGATTCCCAAGGTGGGGCGGCACTGCTGCAGGGGAAGGGTTTCATTGCTCTTCTGAAATCGGAGCACTGAAAATCCACCCTTGAGGTAAATTCGCTTCCAATGCAGACGTGCCAGGGAGCCCGAACCATTAAAGCCCAGTAAAGTGCACCAAGATCCGGTTGTGATGGAATTACAGCAAAGTCGTGGTCTTAATAATGAAAATCACAGAATCACAGAATGTCCAATCCCCCTGCCGGAGCAGGAACACCCAGATGAGGTTACACAGGAACCAGGCGGGTTGGAATGTCTGCAGAGAAGGAGACTCCACAACCCCCTGGGCAGAATGTTCCAGTGTTCTGTCACCCTTACTGAGAAGCAGTTTCTGCTCAAATTTAAGTGGAACCTCCTGTGTTCCAGTTTGCACCCATTGCCCCTTGTCCTGTCACTGGTTGTCACCAGAAGAGCCTGGCTCCATCCTCCTGACACTCCCCCTTTCCATCTTGATCCCCAGGAATGAGTCCCCCCTCAGTCTCCTCTTGTCCAGCTCCAGAGCCCCAGCTCCCTCAGCCTTTCCTCACACGGGAGATGCTCCACTCCCTCCAGCATCTTGGTGGCTGCGCTGGACTCTCTCCAGCAGTTCCCTGTCCTGCTGGAACTGAGGGGCCACAACTGGACACAATATTCCAGGTGTGGTCTCCCCAGGGCAGAGCAGAGGGGCAGGAGAACCTCTCTGACCTACTGACCACCCCCTTCTAACCCACCCCAGGTACCATTGGCTTCCTGGCCACAAGGGCCAGTGCTGGCTCATGGTCACCCTGCTGTCCCCAGGACCCCCAGCTCCCTTTTCCCTACACTGCTCTCTAATAGCTCATTCCTCAACTTACACTGAACCTGGGGTTGTTCCTGCCCACATTCAAGACTCTGCACTTGCCCTTGTTCTATTTCATTAAATTGTTCCCGCCCAGCTCTCCAGCCTGTCCAGGTCTCTGATGGCAGCACAGCTTCCAGTGTCACCACTCCTCCCAGCTTGGTGTCATCAGCAAACTTGCTGACAGTCACTTTATTCCCTCCTCCAAATTGTTGATGAATATATTGAACAATCCCGGCCCCAGCACTGCCCCCTGAGGCACTGCACTGGATCCAGGCCTCAACTGGACTCTGCCCATTGACCACGACTCTCTGGCTTCTTCCCTCCAGCCAGTTCGCAGTCACCTCACCACCCGCTCATCCAGACCGCACTCCCTCAGTTCAGCTGTGAGGATGCTGTGGGAGACGGTGTCAATGCCTTACTCAAGTCAAGGGAGATCACTGTAGATCAATTTAATGTTCTTCATAAACTTAGATAACAGAAATGATGCCGTCTCTACGATGCCCTTTGGGAATATTCAAATATCTGATGTGTTAAACTGACTTTCACTTTAAAGTTTCCTTAAACTTGCAGTGAGTAGCAACGTTCCATGTGTTCAGCTTTGATCTTCCCGAGTTCTGGACTGTTTGAATTGATGTGCAAGTTCTCACAGGTTGGACAGGACGTTTTAAAACCTCCTCCCCCCAAATTAAGAAACAGAACAATTGCGTTCTTTGTCGTGACGTGCTGTCGAATGATGAAATAGATGAGGAAATGTTAAACCAAAAGCATTCTGAGTCATTAAGTAATTAGTGGCTTATGAAGACTAAACTTGAATTAATATTTGTGGCGATGGGTTCCTGCCTCTAGTCTGGGTGTAGTGCCTTCCTAGTGTGCGGTTTTTGTTCTCTGCATCATTTCTATCATAGTCCGGAGGGTTCTCGGACTGAAAGCGGGTTGAGAAGCAGCAGAAATGACCCTTGTTTCATTTTCCCCTCAGTCTCCAGATGGAAAAAGGTTAGAAGGCCTGTCAAAGCAGCTGGACTGGGACGTTCGAAAGATCCAGCGCTGGTTTCGGCAGCGGAGGAACCAGGACAAACCCACCACCCTCACCAAGTTTTGTGAGAGCATGTATGTTTGTGCAGAGGCCAAGATGTGGCTTCATCTTAAACTCCAGCCGTGTGTTCTTTTCGAACTGACACTGCTCACCTGCTGATTTAAGCTGGTGTCTTGGGGTTTTTAATTTCATTTCACTTCATTCTTTTGTTCTTTATCTCCTCCTGAACACTTGCATTTACTTCTGTTAGTGTAGTAGCATCTGAATACTTTTCCTGACTTATTTCTTCTGTGCTGCTTTCTCTCCTTTCCAGTAACTTTCTTCATCTTAATTCTCCCCCCCAGTGTGGTTTTGTCTACTTAAAGCCACAAGGTAAGAGGGACAAATACATTTATTAGGATACCTTCTGGATAACAAGAACTTGTCTTGTTATCTTATTGTATATTAAAACATATGAATGATGCGTGTTCACTCTGAGCTTTATTTCAAATGTTGCTGTTGATGCAAACTAGTGTGTGGTGTGAAAACTCTTCAATAGGTTTATTCTTACATTAAGCATTTAAAAGTGAAGGATTACCATTGGTGGGTGAAAGCTTTTCATTTGTTGTTATAAATGTTAACCAGAAGCTATTTCTGAGTTTAATTTTTGCTTCTCTTTCCAGGTGGAGGTTTACATTTTATTTAAGTATATTTTTTTATGGACTCAGGTTCCTCTGGACGGTGAGTTCTGTCTCCCCCTCTATCTCTTGATGATAACGTTCTGATGCAAAGGGTGGAGGAGCCGACTAGGAGAGGTGCACTGCTGGACCTCATCCTCACTGACAAGAAGGGGCTGGTTGAAGCGGTAAAGGTTGAGGGCTGCCTTGGTTGCAGTGACCATGAGATGGTGGAGTTCAGGATCTCCTGTGGCAGGAGCAGGATAGCAAGCAGATTTGCAACCCTGGATTTCAGCAGGGCAAACTTTGGCCTTTTCAGGCAATTGCTGGGGGAAATCCCATGGGCAAGGCTGCTTGAAGGTAAAGGGGCCCAAGATAGTTGGTTGATGTTCAGGGACTGTTTCTACCAGGCACAAGATCTGAGCGTCCCGACACATAGAAGTCAAGGAAGGGAGCCAGGAGACCTGCGTGGTTAAACAGGGAACTGCTGGGTGTGCTCAAGTGGAAGAGGGGAGTTTCTAGATCATGGAAGGGGGGGCTGGCCACTTGGGGAGAATATAAGGCTGTTGTCAGAGGGTGTAGGGAGGCAACGAGGAAAGCTAAGACCTCCTTAGAATTACACCTGGTGAGAGGGGTCAAGGACAACAGGAAGAGCTTTTTCCAGTATGTGGCAGATAAAACTAACAGCAGAGGCAGTGTAGGCCACTGATGAATGAGGTGGGTGCCCTGGTGACAGAAGATACAGAGAAGGCAGAGTTACTGAACACCTTCTTTGTCTGTGTCTGCTGTGCCGGAGGCTGTCCTGAGGATCCCGCACCGCTGAGGCCCCAGAGGAGGGCAGGACAGTGGAGGAGTTTGCCTGGGTTGATGAGGACTGGGTTAGGGAGCACTTAGGCAATCTGGACATCCATAAATCCATGGGTCCGGATGGGGTGCACCCGCGGGTGCTGAGGGAGCTGCCTGAGGTCGTTGCTGGACCGCTCTCCATCATCTTTGCCAAGTCTTGGGAAACGGGAGAGGTGCCTGAGGACTGGGGGAAAGCAAATGTCACTGCAGTCTTCAAAAAGGGCAAGAAGGAGGAGCCGGGGAACTCTAGACCGGTCAGCCTCACCTCCATCCCTGGGAAACTGATGGAACGACTTCTCCTTGGTGCCATCTCAAGGCATATCAGGGCTAAGAGGGTCATGAGGGGCAGTCAGCATGGCTTCACCAAGGGGAAGTCGTGCTTGACCAACCTCATTGACTTTTGTGAGGACATAACAAGATAGATGGATGATGGCAGAGCAGTGGAGGTGATCTCCCTTGACTTGAGTAAGGTATTGACACAGACTCCTGCCCCTCTACTGTGCCCTGGTGAGACCACATCTGGAATCTTGTGTCCAGTTGTGGCCCCTCAGTTCCAGAAGGACAGGGAACTGCTGGAGATTGCAGCCAAACAGTCCTGTGGTGCTCAACTGCCTTATGTGATTGGGAAGAAAATAAACCCGGAATTATAACTTACCTTGTACTTTTTAGGCACCCTGGTTTTGGGACACACGACAGTGCTGGTACAACTACCCTTTTCAGGTAGGATAGAAACACCAGATTCCAGCTTTTTGTACAATTCTGGGTGGTGTTTTGTTAATGGTAGCAGATTGAAACTCAGACTTGTGTGGTTTTTGTTATTCCGTGGGGTGGATGCTGCATAAATCATGCATTAAATTATACTGGTAACTTATTTACAGTGTTGTTTTCATGCTGTCTGGTTGTGTGGAGCTCAGCCAGTCTGTGCTTTTCTGATCAAGTAGGAGCTGTAAATACTGACAGGGGAATCTTGCTCCTTGTGAATAAAGCTCAAACACACAAGTATGTGTGACTAAGCCCGGAGTAAGATGTCTGGTGCTTAAGCTTGTTTTTACTAAACCTTAATTCTGGATCTTTTAACGTACGTGTCGGTATTCTAAAGAAACAGAGCGGGATGGGAAAGAAGGAAAAAGTTCATTTTAATGTACTTTTTGAAGTATTTGTTTTCTAACTGTTCTCTCGTTGTTTTCCAGCCTCTAACATCCAGGCTTTATTATTATTATATCTTGGAGCTGGCCTTCTACTGGTCTCTTATGTTTTCTCAGTTTACAGACATTAAACGGAAGGTGAGATGAAGCAGAATTGCACTGATTGCTTTGCTAAATAGATAGATTACCAAAAAATGTGAGCGTGCCTGGCCGGTAAAGTTAAAGCACAGTAATATCTGTGTTTTCTTCCTCATTCCCATCTTTGTGTAGTCTGCCTCCTTCTCTAATCACTGCCCAGCCCTGGAGACGAGGGAGGAGCGAGGCTGATACACAACCCGCTGTATCCTTGAGTGTCCCTTTCACCTCCCAGGAAAGAACGGTCACTCAATACCTCCCAATAAAAAGTTACTAAATAATTGCATAAAAAGCAGATTTAATTAGAAAGCTTACAAGAAAACCTGAAAATGAAATGCTCACATAGTACCTTGCTGAGCTGGCTGAGAAAATGACAAACACAAAGCAATAATAAATGTTGTTTTGAAAGGAGTTTTTCATGTGTGTAGCAGAATGATGACTTGTCGCAATTGCCGGAATCCAATTCCATTGCACTGCGTTCCAGGGTTTGGCTTATTGTTGCTGTTGGAAAACAGTTCGTAGTAAATCATGGTTTATTGCTTCTGTTGTACAAAGTGCAAAGTAGCAAATGAGCCCAGTTCTTGCATTGACTGTTCAGAAAGAACATTGGCCTGGGATTTTTTTCTGTACAATATTAGCAGGTGAGGCATTGCAGAATATCTTGTAGCTGCAGAAAGAGTGATAACAGCATCTATGCTACTGTTTATTATGTTGAATTTTGTACTCTGACTTTACCAAAGTGAATTATGTTCCCCACTGTTTGACAGCCAAAGATTCTTCATTAATTTTTTCCCTATTTCCAGGACTTCCTGATTATGTTCGTCCATCATTTGGCAACAATTGGTCTCATTACATTCTCTTACATGAATAACATGGTGCGGGTTGGAACTCTGGTGCTGTGCCTCCACGACGCATCAGATTTTCTGTTAGAGGTGAGTTTCCTTTCCCGTCTTTGCCAGTGTGGTCTCAAAGGAGCGAGCTGCCTTTCCCATTCCTGATAAACTGCATTAAATATGCCATAAAACTTGCGCTGCTGATCCTGCCTTGTCAGCTTTTCTTCAGAACCGCTTTAGCGCTGAGAATAATCCCTAAATGTTCCAAACCCCTTGCAAATGTGATGGCTTGAAGGGTTTTTGTAGCTCTACAGCCTGGTAATTACACGAGTTCACAAAGGGAATAATATTCTCATGTTTCTTGTCTCTTTTAGGCTGCAAAGCTGGCCAATTATGCCAAGTACCAACGTCTATGCGATGCTTTCTTCATGCTCTTTGGTGTCGTATTCATTGTTACACGGTTGGGCATTTATCCTTTCTGGTAAGCACCTCAAGCTGTAAGATTTTATTTGTTTTTCCAATCCTTTAAGCAAAACCTTTGTATTTAGACCCCTTGCAAGCACTCCAGCCTGTCCCTTAAGGCAACACGAAGCTGCAGACAACCCAAACGCCGTTCAGAGCGGTACGGTCCATGAGGTAGATGAAGAGAAACCTCTCAACAGCCAGCGGAGGGAGCATGAAAAGTGTTCAGACTCCCAAAGCACAGCTGGCCCCGCTCCCGCGGCCGCACAGCGGTGACAGCGCGCATCAGCTGGAGCCAAGGCAGCCGCTGGCTGCTCTGAAACACTCCAAGCGTTGTTTGCTTCTCTTAAGAACTTTTGGAAGTAGTTATGAATGAGGCATAGTCTCTTGAGGTAAGTTTGGGGTTTTTTTTTGAGTATCTGGCTTAGTCATCGCAGCAGTTTCTGATTCTTATGACACTCGTGTCCTGTGCTTGTGTCGTGACTGTTCAGAGACTGAAATAGGTCTTGGGTTTCTTGGGAGTTGAAACTCTGGCTAAATGGCTTATAGCTAATCACACTGTAATGAGATTGCCTCTCACCACATATAATCGTGGAATAATTTGGGTTGAAGGGACCTTCAAATGTCACCTTACCCACCCCTGCCATGAGCAGGGACATCTTCAGCAGCTCAGGTTGCTCAGAGCCCCGTCCAGCCTGGCCTGGGATGTCTCCAGGGATGGTTCATCTACCACCTCTCTGGCCAACCTGGGCCAGGCTCTCAGCACCCTCAGGACAACAATTGCCTTTTATCCAGCCTGAATCTCCCTCCTGGAGTTTAAAACCATCACCCCTTGTCCTATCCCAACAGGCCCTGCTCAAAAGTCTGTCCCCATCTTTCTTCAGGCCCCTTTTAAGCACTGAAAGGCTGCACTAAGGTCTCCCCGGAGCTTCTCTTCCCCAGCTGAACACCCCAACTCTCTCAGCCTGTCTTCAATAGCTCAGGCTCGGTGAGCTGGTTCTCTTGATGAGCCGTTATCCACTTCTTGTTTCTGTTGAAAGACTGTGGTGAAAATTTGCTCACACCTGATTATTACTTAGTTTATTTCGGTTTTACTGCATATATTTATTTCCCAGGCAAGGGACAGC
The DNA here is from genome assembly GCF_036013475.1 of Columba livia. Classification (NCBI taxonomy): domain Eukaryota; kingdom Metazoa; phylum Chordata; class Aves; order Columbiformes; family Columbidae; genus Columba; species Columba livia. The sequence goes on along the minus strand of NC_088630.1, from coordinate 1,948,115 downwards.
TTGTGCTCCCATTCTTTTTGGGTGCCTTGACAATCGGCAGAAACAATACTTAGGCTTTGGTATCAGGCCTGCAATTAAAGCTCTTGCTCGTTTTCCAGTAAATGCACCGAAGGGGCCTGGATAAGGAAGAGCTTTAATTGCTGTGTCTTCCCAGGCCCCTTCCAGTGACAGATGAGATAGCTGTCATTGTTTTTATTGCTCTTGTCTGTCATGAGGTCATGTTCTTGCATCAGGCGATTGCTCAGCAGCCCTTTAAATCTTTAATATACTTTCCACTGGCTGTAATGTAATTCCTCAACTTTGCAGAGAAATCTGGCAAGTTTGCAGACCCTGTGCTATTTCATTTCACGTATATTCCCTAATTAGTAGCACAAAACATCCACAGATCTCTGGAATTGTATTTAATTCACCCATAAGCTGTGAGTTAGATGTTTCCGTAGCTGCATTTTGGGGGACTCGGGTGGTTCTTTGAGCGGCTTGTTTTTCTTGTGAAACAATAAAAGCTGTGTAAAATTACTGGCATCTTTAAAGGTCTCTCCATACCTCTCTACTTCATAAAATCTACAGTGTTTATTAAATTACTGAAGTACCGGCAATAACTCCCAGAGACAAGAACAGCAAAACAGCAATGAAAGAAGAGCACAAAGCTTTGTCCATAAAGCGGTTTCTTGTTCCAGCTTGGCAGGAGGAATCTATAAAAATCTGAGGGAAGAGAAGAGAGCACAGGGAGAAGGGTCAACTGGGAACAAAATTCCTTCCTGATCCTTAAATATGGGTGAAGGCTGCACAAGTATCAACGCATTCATGGTTGTTTTGGTGACCAGTGCAGCTTGACATCACTTCCTGTAAAGTTATTACAAATGCTTGTGCTTTTATGAAGCAAATTGGCAGCAGATCCGTCTGTGTAACCACATTGCAGAGCGCTCGCGTCTCCTGTTGGTTGCTCAGTTCAAATGTTTCTAATTAGCTTTAGTCTGTCTCCTGACTCTGGCAAGAGAGGAACTGCATCGCGGCTCTGACAGGAGCAAAGCAACAGACGCTTCAGTGAGATACAAACCGTTGTGCATCTGGCTGGTCGTCTTAATGTAGAGCTGGAAGCCGTCTTACCGGCACAGCCGATCTAAAACGTGTTTCTGGGTCTCTCTTAGGATTTTGAATACAACCCTGTTCGAAAGCTGGGAGCTGATCGGTCCTTACCCTTCGTGGTGGCTGTTCAACGGGCTCCTGGTGACCTTGCAGGTCCTGCACGTCATCTGGTCCTATCTCATCGTTCGCACTGCCTACAAAGCCCTCGTGCGGGGAAAGGTGAGACTGGGTGGCCGCTTTGGGGCCTCTCCTACGAGCCCTGTTAAGCGATCATGAGAAACCAGGCCCTTTGGTGAGGGCTGGTATGAGATCTCGAGGCACTCGCACCAGGAGTGTTTTGTAAAACAGCAGCTTTTGCCTTAGTTCACAGTATCACAGTATGTTTGGGATTGGAAGGGACCTCAAAAGATCATCTAGTCCAATCCCCCCATGGAGCAGGAACGCCTAAGTGAGGTTACACAGGAACATGTCCAGGCGGGTTTTGAATGTCTGCAGAGAAGGAGACTCCACAACCCCCTGGGCAGCCTGGGCCAGTGTCTGTCACCCTCACTGAGAAGAAGTTTTTTCTCAAATTTAAGCGGAACCTCTTGTGTTCCAGCTTGATCCCATTACCCCTTGTCCTATCGTTGTTTGCCACCCAGAAGAGCCTGGCTCCATCCTCATGGCACTCACCCTTTATATATTTATATATTTATAAACATTAATGTTTATAAATAAGTCTCCTCCAAACTAAAGAGCCCCAGCTCCCTCAGCCTTTCTTCATAAGGGAGATGCTCCACTCCCTTCATCATCTTCGTTGCCCTACGCTGGACCCTCTCCAGCAGTTCCCTGTCCTTCTGGAACTGAGGGGCCCAGAACTGGACACAATATTCCAGATGTGGTCTCACCAGGGCGGAGTAGAGGGAAAGGAGAACCTCTCTAGATCTACTAGCCACCCCCCTTCTAACCCACCCCAGGTACCATTGGCTTCCTGGCCACAAGGGCCAGTGCTGGCTCATGGTCACCGTGCTGTCCCCAGGACCCCCAGGTCCCTTTCCCCTACACTGCTCTCTAATATGTAATTTCCCAACCTATACTGGAACCTGGGGTTGTTCCTGCCCAGATGCAGGACTCTACACTTGCCCTTGTTAAATTTCATCAGGTTATTCCCCACCCAGCTCTCCAGCCTGTCCAGGTCTCTGATGGCAGCACAGCCTCCAGTGTCACCACTCCTCCCAGCTTGGTGTCACCAGTAAACTTGCTGATAGTACACTCTATTCCCTCGTCTAAATCGTTAATGAATATATTGAATAATTTATTGAATAATATTGGCCCCCTGAGGCACTGCACTAGATACAGGCCTCAACTAGACTCCGCACCATTGACCACCACTCTCTGGCTTCTCTCCTTAAGCCAGTTTGCAACCCACCTCACTGCTCTATTGTATGCACCACACCTCCTCAACTGAGCTGTGAGGATGCTGTGGGAGACTGTGTCAAAGGCTTTACTGAAGTCAAGGTATAGACCACATCCACCGGTTGCTCTGCAGACGAGTTGCTGGCTATGTCCAAAGGCAGGGCCGCTCTCGAGAGGACGTTCTGGTCGTGCAGGGGAATCACCCCATTTTCCAGTACATTCCAATGTTGTTATAATAATGATGATGACAAACTTATGTGCTTCGTTTGCAGTTTAAGGTGGTGGTAGGCTCTTTTTTGGACAATCATATAGGATGTTTTCCAGCTTCACTTGGTTCTCAGGCTGTGATGAGGGTTACGCATCTTCCACTCATTAGCGCTAATGCACGTCTGGCTTGGTATAAGCCAGGTATGCAGAGCAGTTCTCAGCAATGGTTTGAGTGTTGTCACGGGGATAATGGGGTGCAATCCAGCTTCACTCATGAGTATTTTAATCTTAATTCATGTTGGGAGTCTTAGGCAGAGGGAGGGTGAAACTGCAGCAGCTGGTCACCAGCAGATAGCACCCTGAAAGTGAACAGTGCTCACTTGCTGAGCCAAAAGCTGCGGTTCAGCTGCAGTGGGATGAGGCAGGACAAGCCAATCTAGGAACTAATTTGACACCCAGCCTACCCATCCAGAGAAGCCACTTCCTTCACAGCTACCAGAGGGCAACAGCGATTTCATAGCACAAATGCTTTTTCAAGTCAGAAATTTGGTATTCTGAGCTGTACTTGATTTTGACTTCTTAGCTGCCCCATGGAATGTAATCTTGAAAAATACTTCTATCGCCGTTGTCTGTGATTGTCAGAATGCACGTTTCAGGGTCCGCACGTGATCTTTATCTGTTCCCCACAGCTGCTACTGCAAATGTCTGATTTTCTGTCTGTGCAGCTGTTCCTGTATCCTGAGTTCTACATCTTTTCCCTTTCCTTGGTTCTCTCCTGTCCAGGTGACCTAGCCAGAAAAAGGACTTTAAGCTCTGTCTTCTTCATTCTTTTCTCCCTCCTTTTCTCTGTGCCAGATGGGAGCTGGACAGTTTCATCCTTTGCATGTAAGTGCGATCTGTTTGTTCACTGAAACGCATCTGTGGTTGTTTCCAGGCAAAGACAAAAGCAAAGCTGTGGCCTTGGGGCTTTAGATGGCTGGTGCCTTTGCTTAAAGTGTTTCTTTCCCCGGCTGATGCTGTGCTGGTTCTGGCAGAATGCTAAAATGCACGTTTTTCCAAAGGTCAAAGCAGTATCCTGGGGGTTGTTCTTATCTGCTGTCAGCTGGCTGCACGACCTTCACCTTCCTGCTTTAATACGCCCACAGGGACTCTGATATCTGCTCATTAGCACAGTGCTGAGTGGAAGAGGAGAGGGGAAAATGCAACGCATTTTGCAAAAAGGAGAACAGCGACCTGTCCTCCAAATAATGGGAAAAATTTAAAGGGGTTTCTGCTTCCTGCCAGTGACCCTTCGAACTTCCAACACAGCAGGAGAGGCGGGGAAGGATATCCAAAGTTCTGGTGACAGACAGAAGCCAGTTCGTCCAACAGGCCTGTCAAAACCAACCCTGGAGATCATTAACTTGCCCTGACTTGCTGCCAGATCTTCCCTTGAGTTCAAAACCCTCCTGCCTGGTGCTGTTCAAAAGCCCAAACCCCAACTCAAGGCAAGAATGAAATCCCCAAATCCTCGGGAAGGCGCTCGCTGCAGCAAAGCGCTTGCTCGTTAAGTAAATTAAGGTTATTAGTTGTGAAGGCGGCAGTGCGGAGAGCCTGGCTTGGGGTGCACAGCGCACGGGCCGTTCACGCGCTCGCTGCTTGGCACTGCGGAGTTTATGGCTCTGGCTTTTCGCCACCAACCGAGGCGCTTGTTTGCGCTTTGGGCCGGGCTTAGGATGGGCTTAGGATCCCTTCCCTTCCCCGCCTGTGCTGGACGGTGCCCTCCTGCGGCACCCGGAGCAGCAGCGTGCGCCTGGATCTGCTTCGCAAGCTTCAAAATCCCAAGTACAAACCAAACTCCGCTGGGTTTGCAGTCGGGGTTTTAACTAAAGACACAGCCCTGTAAAGTAAATCCAGAACTCCAGGCTGAGATGCTCCTTCTGCTCCAGAGCGGGTGTTTGCTGGATTGGATGGGTGTCTTTGTTCTACCGTCTGAACAGGCTTTTGCTCGTAAACGAGTTCTCATCGACAAACCACACGCTGTGAGAATGGGGGAAGCACTTTGTGCAAACAGTGATCTGATAAATATAGCTGGTTAATTTTTAAATTCTCAAAGCCACTCCCTGTAGGACAAAATGTTCTCTCTGAAGCTGATACATAAGTGTTTTGGGTCATCATACCCACTGATGATAATGGTGTGAGGAGTTTTTTGACTCAAATGTGTTGTTTGGAAGGGTGACCTTGAACCCATCTAGAATGCAGGTCTTGGAAGACAAGACCAACCAAAGGTCTGTATCGTCCTCTGGTCTGGTGAGAGCAAACCACGTGTGGTGCTTTCACCGATGTGCAGAGTCATTGGAAAATGGAACTCGTAGTCCCAAACTGTCATTTTCAGTGGCTGTGTCTTGCATTCTGTATATGGTGACAGGTTCTTCCTTGTGAGTTTGAAGTGATTCAGGTCAAATGTAGAAGGTAACTGGTTAATCACATGGACACAACCTCCTAACTACTGTTTTCTGCCATTTTTTTGTTTGGTTGGGTTTTTTTTTCATCTTCCCTTCTTCCCTTTCCACTCCCAAATTTCATTTGCCGTGTTTAGGTATCCAAAGATGACCGCAGCGATGTGGAGAGCAGCTCTGAAGAGGAGGACGTGACCTCTAACAGCACAAAAGGAGTTCTGAGCACTTCAAGTAACGGCTCCAACCGCAGCAACGGCCACGTGGCCAGCGGGCAGTGGACAGAGGAGGAGTAAGCTGTGCGTTGGCCTTGAGCAAACACGAACTTGTCTTTAAATATCTAGATGTGTTGAGCTCCACATTCCCGAGTGATCTTTAATCAAGATACCCCTTCCCCAGAAACCTCCAGCAAATCCGAAACGGGCACAATCCAGACCAGTCAGAGGCTTTGCGCGACAGAAGGGATCAAGCTGATGACTTGGGGCAAAAACAAAGCCACAGGTTTCACTTTAAGCCATTTTGTACTTCAGTCTTAGTCCCATCGATATTTGCAGAGGTATCTTTGTTTGTGACAAAGCGGTTTTTACCAGGATCAACTCAAGGCGGAACAAGTTTGGCTGCTGAGCGCAGGAGGGGTCCCGGTGCCGTTTCGGTGACGGTTGCTCCGGCGCAGCGGGTTCGGCGCCTCCTGGAGCACTCCACAAACCACGGGAGAGCGCGGGGCCGCGGTTCCAGGCCCAGCTCCCCCCCTGCAGCAGAGACTCTTGTGTTCTCAGTCCTGCTGCGAGCGCTCGACTCCAGCCAAGCTTTGAGTTGGACTGTGCGACAGCAGGAGCACCGCTCGAACTCGCCATGCGCGCCACCGAGGTTGTAGCTGAAGTATCTCTGCTGTCATGAGGGACCAGGCCAGCGTTTGCTGCCGCTTTTGGTGCTGCAAGCCCCTCTGAAGTCTTGATTACCGCCTTCCGAAACGGGGGAGGGGGGGTGGTTTCTTGCCCCTGAGACAACTCTCACAATACATGCCTTTTAAAACTTCTTTTCTGTTGCAAGTTGTGGTTTTGAAGGTGTTTCTAGACCTACTGGACACAGTTGGCTGAGCCAGGGGGGACCAGCGCTGGTGTTAAACAGAACCTGCTGTTTCAGTCGGGGCGGAGCGGACGGTGCTGCTCTGACTTTGCGACCGTGCGGAGGAATCAGGGGCTGGGGGGGCGGCCACACTTTAGGCTTTGCTGGTTTGTATTTTTTTTTACTCAATGGTACTTGGGGGCAATGGAAGGACCAGAGTGTCAATCATGAGCAGAATTTCTGGAAACCTCTTGAGTTGTTACCATATTTTTTTTTTTTTTACTCTTATTTCTGATTAAAAGATGCTACAGAAACTCAGTCGATATGTTTCATCTCAAGGAAATAAAGCCAAGGAGTGGGTCTGCCCCTCCTCTCTGGTTCTGCTTGATGTGGAGCCCCTGTGAAGCACCTTTGTAAGACCAACGGGGAGCTGGTTTGGGCAAGTGATGAGAGGAAACGGCCTCAAGTTGCGCCAGGGGAGGTTGAGGTTGGATCTGGGGAACAATTTCTTCCCCAAAGGGCTGTGGGGCATTGAACAGGCTGCCCAGGGCAGTGCTGGAGTCACCAGCCCTGGAGGGCTGGATGGACGAGGCTCTTGGGGACATGGGGTAGCTGATGGCTGCACTCCCTGATCTGCGATTTTAACACCACGCGGCACCAAACTTGCGGGTTTTCACACGGTTTTATTGGTGCTTCCCCGCTGCCCCCAGCCGGGAAGGGCGGTACCGGCTCCGGGGCGCCCTCAGCTGCCGGACCCAGGGGCCGTTTGCCGCTCCCGGCGGCGCTGGAGCAGCCGGTAGGCGCGGACGCTGCACAGGTACCCGCCGTACACCGTCAGCAGCATCATGGAGCCGGAGAACGCCTTGTAGCCGAAATCGGCCAGCTGCTTGCCGGACACCATGGCTGCGCCTGCAACACAAGGCGGCAGTGAGCGGGGCCGGGTCCCCTCCCCGACCCGCCCGGTCCGCTTCCCAACCCGCCGGGCCCACTCCCCGACCCGCCCGGTCCGCTCCAAGACCCGCTGGGTCCGCCGGGCGCGCTCCTTAACCCGCCGGGTCCGCTCCAAGACCCGCTGGGTCCGCCGGGCCCGCTCCCAGACCCGCCGGGCCCGCTCCTTAACCCGCCGGGTCCGCTACCCCCGTCCCGTTACCTGCGGCCTCAGCTCCGGTAACACCCGCGCGGCTCCGCTCCGCTTCCGGTCAGCGCCCCGCCCCCGGGTGTCACGTGAGGGATCACTGTGCCTGCCGGGAGGTGGAGTCCGCGGAGGCGGGAAAGCTCCTCAGAGAGCGCCCCCTGGCGGGGGGAGGTGGCGCTGCCGCGCTGTCACAGACCCGCAGAATTGGGGTGAAGGGACCTCTGGGGATCATCTGGTCACCTTAGTGGATCGCACAGGGTCGGTCCAGGCGGGTTTGAATGTCTCAGAGAAGGAGACTCCACACCCGCTCTGGGCAGCCTGGGCCAGGCTCTGGCACCTCCCAGCAAAGACGTTTCTCCTCGTGTTCAGATGGAGCCTCCTGTGTTTGTCTGTGCCCGTTGCCCCTCACCCTGGCACTGGGCACCACTGAACAGAGTCTGGTCCATCCGCTGGTACCCACCCTGAGATACTGATCAGCATCAATAAGAAGAGCCCTCTCAGCTTCTCTTCTCCAGCTGAACAGACTCAGATCTCACAGAATGGAATCATAGAGATATTGATCCTATTGATCAGATCCCTCTCAGCTTCTCCAAGCTGAACAGGCTCAGATCTCACAGAATGGAATTGTAAAGATATTGATCCTATTGATCAGATCCCTCTCAGCTTCTTTTCTCCGGTCAAACAGCCCCAGCTCTCTCAGTTTCTCCTCAGCAGAAAGATGCTCCAGACCCCTCCTTTGGGTCATGGCGGCCATGGGCTGTGCCCCCCCCGCCTGCTCCCCTCAGCACCGCACTCCAGCCTGGGATGGAGCGAAGGCCCTGAGGCCTCCTCATTGCAGATCCCGGGGTCCAGCCCACGCTCCCTCCCACACAAGCCCGTGAGGCGGCCATGCCCCTTGAAGTGCCACGGCAGCCGTGTCAGCGAGGCCGCTCTCTCCCCAGAGCTCCCTACAGCACTTGGATTCTGTCACACGCTGCTCCGAGGGCTCTGTCACCGCTGGGGCTGTGACAGTCCGGCCACCCCCCTGGTCCCTTCCCCAGCTCCCGCGGCCGCAGCGCCTGGATGTGCTGAGGCTGCGGAACTTAACTCCAAATGGCAAAGGGAAGACTTTTTATAGCTCGTGAACGCCGGCGCTGCTGCAAGGCAGGGGGGGTGTCTAAAAGCAAGAGACCTGCGCGTTGGCCGCCCCAGGTGAGGGCTGGGGCTCCAGCAGACGTGGCGCGGGTGTGGGATGCGGCGATGCCGGCAGCACCGAGCGCTGGACAAACCCACACCGGGAGGGATGTGCAAAGCACTTCCACAGCTAACACTGGTAACAGCTAAACACGACTCCAAAACACAACTCTGCATCCTGCTGCAGCTTCGGGCAGGTGCTGGCATGAGTTTAGCCAGGGTGAGAGACTGCAACACGTCAAGGGAGAACTGAGACCCTCTCGCCTCTCTGAGTCTCGCGTCCAAACACTTGAGCTGGGATTCCTGACGTGCTTCAAGACAAAGGGAATAAGAAGTTGTGCCAGCCCTGCAGGAACACGCTGGGCTTCCTTTATCCTCCTCCAGCCTCAATAAAGTCCCTCAGCAGAGGAAGCCGATGCTGGCTACTTTCTGTACGATAGCTCAGTGAAATTTAAAGGTCGTAGGGTGCCTAGTGAGAAAGCATGTCTAATAAAAGGTACAGAAACAACTGCAGCGCCAGCAGATTAAATTCCCCTAGCAAGAGGCTGAGCGGAGGGCTAGGAGTCCTCAAAGGTCACACAGTACGAGGCGTATTTCAAAGAAAGATGGGGACGAGGCAAGTCTGGGAAAAGCAGCTGGGAAGAGATGAATAAAACAACGCAGCATGTCCAAAGAAGCCAAGACATCAGGGAAGGGGAGACCTGGGGTACGTGTGGCACAGTGGGGTCCTGGCCCAGCTCCTGCAGAGCCAGGATTCTGTACCCAGTCCAACATCACAATCCCAACCCTCTTTGGTCCCGCAGCCAAGCCTTGACACTGGAACTGCTGCTGGGAAAAGGCAAGTGGGACACTGTGGTGTGTTGTGACTGAGCAGGGACATTCCTGCTGGTTGTGGGACAGCACACAAGGGCGCAGAGCCATGACAGAGCTGGCGGTGCCCCGCTCTGCGCCCTTGACAAGCACAGCAGCCACCAAACCAAAGACAATGATGCACAGGAGCCACAGAGCAAGGTGCGCGTCTCCGTTCTCCTCTCTGAGTTTATTATTATTTTAAATGTTCGTGAAGTACACGGTGAGTCAGAGACACATCGGCACTGGGAGCCAGAATGGGGCTTGGACAGTGGGACCTGCAGCAGCTCGAGCCCGCCAGCCCAGCCAGGGATCAGTGACCAGCTGGACACGCTGGCCTGAGCAAACAGGAGCCGAGGGAGCCAACCTCAGAGGCACGTGGTGCCCAGCCGGACAAGGGGCGAGTTTCAAAAGCACGGCGCAAGACCTCTGCCCCCTCCTGTGATGCTGGAGGTCTCCCTGTACTCACGTGTCCATGGCTGCCCCTTGTGCAGCTTCCAGACCCTCACAGGAGGGACAGCGGGGAAACTAAATGTGCAACCTGCATCCTCAGCTGCTAAAAGGCCACAGGTAGAAGCAAAGACCAGGCTGAGGCACAGACTGGAGCAAATGGCAAAAAGCTGCTGTGGATCATTCATCTAAAAGCAACATGACCCTTTGTCAGGTGCGCTGCCAAGGGTTACGCTCTGCCAGCTGCTCAGAAGGACGTGGGGGCAGTTGGTCCCTGCGTTGCCAAAGCCAGAGGACAAACTGACAGGAGGGACAAAGGGCTGTCTGGGGATGGCTGGCGGGCATGGAATCAGCACAGGCAAATCTGTGACAACAGGGGAGTTCCCCAGGGGCCAGGTTTGATTATGAGAGCAAAACAATCAAAGTAAAGTAAATAAAGTCTCACTGCGGGGCTGCCCCCGCACGTGAAGCATTGGCTGTTCCGCTGGGCAGTGGCAGCTGGTGGCGGCTGGGGAAGCAGCACACGACAGGGTGGCAGAGAAGCCACTGACACTGTGCTGGGGCTTCTTAGGAAGAAGAGCGATTCTCAGCCCCTTTGAAAGTCCATAGGAGCTTCACTCGCCCTGATGGAACCTGGCGGGGAACTGCGTCCTCTCCACGAAACACTTAAGCCCAAAGCGAGAGCAGCAAGCAGGAAAGGGCTGGTACCGCGCACGGTGGCCCCGTGGGGCTCAGAGCAAATTTGTGCTCACAGGCAGTGTCCCCTGCACAGCCTGTGTCGAGCAGGGTGGCCTGGCAGAGTCCCTCCAAGAACCAAATCCATCACAGCAAGAGAAACTGAAGGGAGGAAGATGCTCGGACCCACTCACAGCAGACCCGACACAGCGGCGGAAGCGAAACGAGCCCGTTGAAGAGAGAGGGAGATCAGCAGGTACCTCTGCTCAGGCTGGCGGTGCCCAGGGCTGAGAAAAGGAACCTCTGCCCTTCCAGCACGCGGCAAAGGCTCCCGGAAAATCCGGACTCCTCGCAAAGCTGTAGCAGCAGCAGGCTGGTGCGGGCAGGAGCTCCCTGTTCATCCCGGCAGGATCCGTGGTTTTGCAGGCAGAGCCCACTTAGTTGTGCTCGGGGTGGTTCTGGAGACACTTGATGATATCGGTGACAGGTTTGCCCTCGTAGCAGATCTGGTACACGGCTGTGAAGAGCGGGAACCTGTGGGTGGATGAGCAAAGTCAGCAGAGCTGGTAGGTCAGAGCACCTCGCCTCATGCTGTGACACACAGGACCCCTGGGCAGGGGGGACAGTGGATGGTGCCTCATCCGACAGGCCATCCCTGCCCAGCTGGTTTGGTGCGGGCAGCACAGAGATTGACCACAACAGCAGAGACATTTTGGGTGGGTTTCCCCTCCCACAGCAGTGGGAAAGATCCCAGCTCCACCCCAAAGGAGCAGCCAAGGGAGATGACAGCACTCACTTTTCCACGGCATTCTTGATTTTCAGGATGCGATGCAGCTCAGCAGCCGTTGCGGGACCCTGCAGCTTCTGCCCATTCAACATCTCCTTCTCCAGCTGCTCAATAGTCTGAAAGAACCCAACAGTGAGACAGTGAGGGAGCTGGACCCTGAAAACTCCACCTGCCATGAGCAGGGACATCTTCAGCAGCTCAGGGTGCTCAGAGCCCCGTCCAGCCTGGCCTGGGATGTCTCCAGGGATGGTTCATCTACCACCTCTCTGGCCAACCTGGGCCAGGCTCTCACCACCCTCAGGGACAACAATTGCCTTTTACCCAGCCTCTTTTAGTTTAAAACCATCACCCCTTGTCCTATCTCAACAGGCCCTGCTCAAAAGTCTGTCCCCATCTTTCTTCAGGCCCCTTTTAAGCACTGAAAGGCCGCGCTAAGGTCTCCCCGGAGCTTCTCTTCCCCAGCTGAACACCCCAACTCTCTCAGCCGTTCCTCCCAGCAGAGCTGCTCCAGCCTCGCATCATTTCTGCGGCTCCTCTGGCCCCTCTCCAGCAGGTCCAGGTCTGTCCTGTGCTCAGGACCCCAGAGCTGGACGCGGTGCCCGGGGGGTCTCACAGAGCGGAGCAGAGGGGACAATCCCCTCCCTCCACCTGCTGCCCACGGGGCTGGGGACACAGCCCAGGATATCAATGTGCTCCACTCACCTTCCCAGTCTTGGCAAAAGCCTCGGCCACCTTGCGGTTGCGGCCCCCGTAGCAGGTGGTGATGAGGTCAGCGACCCCGCAGCTCTCCAAGAAGGTGGAGGAGGTGACGGGGCCCTTACAGAAGAGTTTGGCGAAGCCGATCATCTCCATCAGCCCCAGACGGATCACAGCAGCCTTTGTGTTGTCACCGTAGCCGAGCCCATCACAGAAACCAGCTCCTACAGCCACAACGTTCTGAAAAACAGCAGCAGCATGGAGGGATCTGTTCCCAACGGAGCTCAGGGCTTTGCTGTGTCCCTGTGCCGCCTGTGTGACCCCAAGCACGGGTCCTGCCTGTCCCTGCCTATGCCAGTGACCATCAGCCCTCCCACCAGCTGAATCATAGAATCATATATGGTTGGAAAAGACCCTCAAGCTCATGGAGTTCAGCCGTTCCCCTCCCCTGGCACTGCCCCATGTCCTGAGAAGCTCATGTCCGTCTGTCCAGCCCTCCAGGGCTGGTGACTCCAGCACTGCCCTGGGCAGCCTGTTCAATGCCCCACAGCCCTTTGGGGAAGAAATTGTTCCCACATCCAACCTCAACCTCCCCTGGTGCAACTTGAGGCCGTTTCCTCTGCTCCTGGCGCTTGTTCCTGGGGAGCAGAGCCCGACCCCCCTGGCTCCAAGCTCCTTTCAGGCAGTTCAGAGATCAGAAGGTCTCCCCTCAGCTCCTGTTCTCCAGGCTGAACAGCCCCGACATCCTGAGCAGGTCACATCCACAGCTCCTCCACAGTCTGGCCTTTGACCCAACGCTCTCAGCGCAAAATCCCACGGGGTTCATTCCACCATCAGCCTCCTCCCCAGCGCTCCCCGCAGAGCTCTGCAGAACCACCAGCTCTAAGCGAGACCTGCGAACCGTGGTGATCAGCTCCCTCACCTTGAGAGCCCCGCAGATCTCGACTGTGTCGGCCTCCTGCACCACCGTCACGCGGAAGTTCGGCGTCTGCATCAGCTCCTTCAGTGTCAGCCCGTGCTGCGGGTTCTTGCAGCCTCACGAGACAAAGGCAGAGGAGGAAGATGATGGGGATGACCCCGAGGCCGGACCGTGCTCTCCTGCCCCATGGTGCATTCCTGCAGCACAGCCCTTGCAGCGGGCAAGTGAGGGGAACCTATTGCCCAACAGATGGACCTTGCTAAACATTTGCAGGTCCACAAAGTGCCAAGCACACATTGCCCAGTAAATGAGCAAGGTCCAACCTTGGAATTCGCAGAAGCTGGGGACAATCCCTCCTGCTTTGTCAAGCAAGACAGAACTGTTATGCCCAGTAGATTAAAAGCATTTTTGGAGGTGGCAAATTTAGGTTTGGAGGCTGCTGTTCGCCCTGTTCCTGCAACGTTCTGCGTGAGAGCGTTTCTGTGCGCTCACGGTGACAGCCCGCTCTGCTCCCACCTCTGCGTGTTTGCTTTGCTTTAAAATACACTTTGAATCCCGTAACTTCTAACCCAGCAAACCGTTCTGTTGGTTTTGGCTGCTGTGCCTGCGTTAGGAACAGTCACCAGATGAACTTTCAAGCTGCCCTGGTTGGTAAAAACATGAGATCCAGGTGAGTGACCCTGAAGCACAAGGAAATGAAGGTAGGAACTCTATTTTCTAAAGGGTCTCTGAGCATCCACCCCTTTTACCTTCTGCTCAGAGTCTGTGCTGGTGAGAGCTGTTAGACACACAACTGTTCTTAATGAAGCGAGCAAACACATCGTAAACCCTGTGAACTAGTTCATCCAGCTCCTATGGAGCCTCGTGGCTGCCGCAGGAAAATAGGGCCGGCAGTAGCTCAAGCTGCACCATGCTCATCCCTTTGCCTCGTCCTGCTCGTCAGAAACGAAGGCTGCTAACGAGGTGGGGTGTCGGCTCCTTACCGATGGTCGTTTCGCAGAACTTCTCTTCCGCCACTTCACTAGCGATGTTGGCCCCCATGAGGACACTCATCTCGATTCCCAGCTTTTCGTGGATGATGTCTGAGATCAGCCTGAGCCCGTCTGGTCCTTCATCCACCCCCTGGGGGACGAGCAGGGACAGAGTTGAGCACCTGCCCCCCCAGAGACGTGGCCCCACCTGCCCCGATCCCGTCACCGCCTGTGCCGCGATGCTCCAACTCATCCCAACAACCCCAGTGCTCAGCTGCACCCGCTCCTCCCCATGCCCTGATCCCCGCACACCCTCACCCTTCTCCACCAAAACCCCTCAAAGACTTTGCCCCCACTTCCCACCCTCCCCACAACCCTGGAGCCCCATTTCTGCCCCCAAACCCCAGGATTCCCTTTGCAGCCCCTCCAGGCCAGGGTGCTCCCAGTTAACCCCCCTGGCCCAGTGCTGCTCACACCTTGATGAGCGACATCCCGATTGCGTCTTTCTTCACGTGGCCCTTGAGCTGGTCACAGACTTTGCCGATGAACTGATGGGGCACCACGAAGAGGAGGATGTCGGCCCCAGCACAGGCTTTCAGCAGGTCTGGCTCTGCCACCTGAGGAGAGCGGCACCGTCACAGCAGGGAGTTGTGTCCAAAGTCGTGCTGTGTGTCCTGAGCCTGGGACGGGGGGAGCAGGGGCTGGAGAGAAACTGCTGGGGGCTACAAAGTCACTGCAATGAGGTTCACATCCCAATGAGGGCTGGTGGGGAAGAGGGGCTGGTGTAGAGCCCGAGCTGCTCCCATCAACATGGTGCAGAGAACCGGGGTCATTCCGGGGAGCTCAGCAAGGGGCAGCCGGTCCCACACGCTCTCCGCGTGCTGCGGTGGTGCCAGCTCCGCGGCAGCTCCGTGGCCTCAAGCCCAGGCTGCAGGATGCCAAAACGGGGGCAGCGGAGCAGCCAGGGCCACAGCTCGGCCAAGCACAGATCAAGGTCACCAGGAGGGTGTCACCAAGTCCCATGCAGCCCAGTGCATCCCCAGCGCCCAGGACAGCCGGGCTCCAGCAGCTCCCAGCACGGTTATTTATTACCTCTCAGCACAGCCCGGCTGTCGGCGCCAGCAAAGACCACGGCCAGGCCACACTCACCAAGTTGGGGGGCAGCTTGTGCCCTGGCAGGTATTTGACATTTTCATGCTCCGTGTTGATGATGTCGGTGAGGCGCCGGCCGCCCACCTCCTCCTCCAGCACCCACATGTTCACCTGGTTCTCGAAGGTGCTCAGCTGCGCCGCGTTGCTGCCGGCGATCTTGGCAATGGCCGAGCCCCTGCGTGGGCAGAGTGGAGCCGTGGGCACCAGGTCAATCGCACAGGTGTCCTGGTGAATCCCAGTAGCATGGGGCACCGGGGAGGACAGGATGCGGGTGCCCGGGCAGCGGGTGCTCACCAGTTCCCAGAGCCCACGATGCAAACCTTCTTACCGCCCATGGTGCAGGGAGCCGGGCACTGTGTGGCGCTGAGCCCACGGCTGCTATTTCAAGGGCGCTTGGAGCAGGGGCCGCCCCATCCCGCCTCCAGCTCCGCCTCAGCCCCGGGGAACGGGCACCGAGCCCTGGGGAACCGGGCACCGAGCCCTGGGGCAGCAGAGCCGCCACTTGTCCCGGCGGCAGCAGTGCGGGGCTGTGCTGCGGGCGCAAACCGCTCCCCAAGTGAGACAACACGGATCCCAAATCCCAGCAGAGCTGGCAGGTGCGACTGCTGCGCTTCTCTTGCCCTTTTTCTGCATAGATGTGTTTTATTTTCCCCGCTTCCTAAAATTCGTTGGGTTTTTTTCCCCCTTGAGTAAGACATGGGAATCACCTGGTTGCAGCTCCAGGTCACAACTCCCGCCCTAATCTCACAAATTGAAGCAGCAGATTTAAGCACTGCCCCTTCTTCTGTACAGAGGATCCCTTTCTCTTGCAACCTGTCAGCCCTTGTTTTCTGGAAAGCACGACACTTGTATTTCTATAAACAAGGCAGGATGAAGAGAGCAATGCCCTTTTTGCGTAGTTTTAAACCCTTATATGCAAACTTTTAATGTTTCCTCCCATGGAACGGGCTGTCACGGTTCTGGGAGGCAGCAAGCGCAGAAACTGGGCCATCCAGATCTTATCAGCAGATCAACCACTGGATTCCCAGTTCTGCTCAAGTGACTTTTCTTACCACAAAAGCACTTTGCAAAGGCTCAGCAGGCTCTACAAGCCGAGAGCTCCTTACAATGAAAGGCTCTCTATAAAAGGACAAAACATGAAGAACATTTTCTCTCCAGTCTCAACTCAGTTGGCTTTGTCAGATTGAAAAAAGGAAGGTGACAACCTTGTCCCTTCCCAGGCAAGTTCACGAAGTGTCATCCAGGAAGGAGGGAGGACACAGGACACCTTCCTTCACAGGAGGCTTTTATTAAAACTGGGTGACGTCTACAAGGATACAGTACAAAAAAAATGTTTTGGTCCATGGCAAAAACCAGAATATTCAGTTAAGAAAAGCAGTTACTCTGCATCAGCTGTTTGCCTACGCAGCATCCTTCACATGTGAGGACCCTGAGGAGCCAGGGGCTGCTTCACCAGCACCGAGACCGTCTCCCCAGTGCCACAGAGGAGCCGTTTCCTAAGGGGGCAAAGAAGGGACGGTGAGTCTATTACTCACAGACATGTATAACACAGACACATGGAGTAGGGCCACCCAGGCTCCCAAATTCATCACAACCACCCCAAAGCCGGGTGTAGGGATGAGGTGGTTTGTCAGTAACATGACATTGCAGCTGTTCCAAGAGAATATGACCAACTTTGAGTCCGTTTGGGTTACAGTCCCGAGCAAAAATACTGAGATCAGGGTCAGAAGCCACTCTTAGCCCTGACCGCTAGTTCACTAGTAATTCATTACGTGAAGAGGCATTTGGGCTGCTGCTCCTCACAGTAGATAAAAGCTACTTGTACATTCCTGAACCATGCTGGGCCTTAGGGCAGCCTCAGAACCTAAACTTGACTAAAAATCACAGGAGCTTCAGCACAGAAACACCTGTGAACTCGCGCATGCTTGGAGCTCCATCTGCTCCCCAGGACTGTCCCGTGACACCCTCAGATCCACACCAAGGAGCCTCTGGTCCCCACAGCAAGTGACACAGGACAATTGTCCCAAAGGAATGAGCCCACAATGCACGATTGCGCCGGGCAGCTGCTGCTACAGGGAAAAGAAGGACATGAGTGACTTGCTGGAACCGCAAGTGTCAGTCTTGTGAAGCACAGACAAGTCCCAACGCTCCGGTGCTTCCACATCCCAGCAGGAAGCTCATGTCCCCTGTGATCCCAGCAGGGATCTGTCAAAGAACACAAAGGGAAAGAGGGAGAAGGGAAGAAGCGTTTCTCTACACAGTCCAGTAACTTCTTCAAGGAGGAGAGTGACCCGTGAGGCAGCCCGGTGTAGCAGCGAGGGAGGGCAGGGAGGTATGTCAGCTCACGGCATCCTGCCCGTGGCTCCTTGCTGTGAAACGAGGTGGGGAGGAGAGCGGCCACAGAACTGCCCCCTTAGCGCAGATCCAGGTCTCACGTGTGCCACCAGTTGGGGAAGAACAGGCTGTGGTTTCTGAATGTGAGAAAGGCTCCAAGTCAGCGGTCGTACTGGCTACGGGGACACTACGGGCAACACGGAGTCACAGGGAGGCTCTCAGAAGCCTTGCGGCTGACAAGGCAACAGTCAGGAAGAAAATCAGGTAGAAATGTGTGTTTGTTGGAGCCTGTCTGCTTGTCACACTCCAGAAGATCCCAGGTGTCCTGGAGCTGCCCCAAGAGGGACAATGCCAGGATGAATAACGATGGTCTCGCTGCCGGAGTGGGATTGTGTGAGCCTGAACAGTGAACTCTGCAGCGGTCTCCACAAATACCGCGATGCCTTCTGGCCCGGGAAGAGCCGAGCAGCCTATGTGTTACGGATTCCCAGCGCCTGCTCCAGCTCCTGCCGCCTCTGCTGCACCTGCGAGAGAAGCCAGAGCCGCAGCGTTAACATCCTGGGTGCTGCAGCACCACAGCATCCCCGTGACCCAGCTGGAAAGGGGGGGGACTTTAACTAGAATCAAGATGCATCAGCAGTGTCCACAAGTGACACTTGGCACTGCCACTTTCCACATGAGCAAGGAGAGACAGGTACCCTGAGCCACCGGGGTGGAGAGGGACCCCAGCTTGGGGCCACTCACCTTGGAGTAGAAGTATCTGCAGACGGCTTCCTGCGCCCACGGCTGGAAGTAGAACTCGGCTCTGCGCTCCTCTTCAGGATTCCCAACAACGTCAGTCATTGTCTGCAGAGCACAAAGGACAAAAGAGCTCAGGGAGTGCAGCAGCTCCGGCTGCGCTGAGCAAACCCACGCTCACTCCCCCTTCCTCAAAAGGGGTCGGTACAGTCAGGTCAGGTTCTTGCGCTCGACTCCAATTCCAGCCCTGCTCTCTGAGCAGGAAATTGCCTCCCTCTCTGTGGGAGCTGGTTATAATGAGGGAAGCGTGTGAGTGGATCCACCTTCCACACAAGACAAAGCTTTTACCTTTAAATCTCGGCACTGGGACTGGAGCCAGTCGTTGATGAAGCCCTGAGGATCTCGGGCAAAGCTCAGCATGAACTCACGCTGCGTCTTCAGCTGGTTAATTGTCTCTATTGTTTCATGAATCTGAAGGAGATAAGCAAAGCAACTAAACTGCTGAATAGGGGAAAAAGTCAGCCAGAAACATCGGGAGACCAAACACACAAAGGCAAATTCTTATACCCCCTGTTCGACTCACACCTGTCAGAGATGATCCGCAATTCCCACCTTCCTGCTCTAAATATTACTTGTTTTCCCACTGACCATTTGCTTCCAGGTAAAGGCACCTGTTTTCAGGCGTGGCTGACCCCACTCCAGCTTCCAAACGCACAAGAGCGCAAAGCTGAACTGTCCTGTTCCGGGCTCATCTGCTCCAGAAACGCTTTCCCACCCAGCACGAGCAGGGAGCAGAACGGAGGAGCAATTCCTACCTTGTTATCCAGAGCAGCAATTTCCTGCTGACTGGCTGTGGACAGCAGAAAAGAATTCATCTGAGTTTTCAAGGTATCGTCCACCTCCACGTCGATGTCATAGCAGGCTGTTTTCTTCTGGTCGTTTGGGTCGACACTAGGGATAGCCACAAAAAAAGCCAAAATAAGTGAATAGCTCAAGAAAGCACCAAATTGTGGCTCCTCTAGGATGACGCAGCGCAGGGACTGTGGGGACAAGCCAGGCTGGTGTCAGCTTCAGCTCTGCCACCAAGCAGCGATGGCTTTGCAGCACTAGCAGTCGCTCCGAGCAGATTTCTATCTAGAGATGTGTAACGCAAGGGACAGCACGACCGTGGGAGCGCCCTGTGACAACGGGATGCGGTAAACACAAGAGGCGGCTGTTCTTGTGCACTGAAACAATCACAGGCAACGCACAAACTGCTGCTCAAGATCAGAAGATGTTACATCGTTTTCCTGCACCAGCATCATCCATCCCGCCCACTCTTTTGAGAAATACCGAGTCAAGCGGCCCAGTCTCACCTGATGACGTGATTAATGATGATCGGTTCTGGGGGCATAAGCAAGGCGTGAAGTCTTTGTGGGATTTCAGAGAACTTCATCCGCTGAGATTCAAATATCTGTGACAGAAACACAGGGCTAAGGAAAGGAGCGGGAGCTCAGCGCCAGCGATCGCCGGCTGCTGACAAAGAAAAACCCAAACAGTCGTTTGTTCAGCCACCGTTACCTGCTGCAAGTATTTGTCGCAGATGACGTACTCCCGCTCGTGGGGGTCCTGCAGCTTGTGGGTCTTGATGTATTGCCACAAGGCCTGGATGATCACCGGCCGGGTCTGAGTGTGAATCCCCAGCAGACGAGCCAAGCGGGGATCCAGTTTGAACTGGGGAGGCTGAACCAAGAAGCACAGCAAGGTGAGGCAGCCGCACGCGCCGCCAGCAGCACACGCCGTGCGCCATCACCGCGTCTCACCTGGTAATCCAGCATCAGGAGGACGGTACAGCGCACGTTGACGTCCCCCGGCCTCTTCACCTGGAAGCCGTCTGTCTCCTGAGTCGTAGCGGTTCTGTGCCACTGAACAGGAGAGGCCGTTTAGAAGCACCCATGTGCTTGGTTCTCCTTGCTCCTGCTGCTTGGCACCCACAAGATGGCCAGTAAATCCCACCCACCTTGAGAACATTTACCTTATTCCCACTTACAGCTTGAAACAAGAGTTAATATATTTGTTCAAAGCCCCGGCGAGTCAAAGGAAAAGCCAAGATAAGAACTGAAGAGCTGCTGGCTCCCAGACACTTGTTCAGACCTCAAGCATCCCCAAATCTCAAGCTACACATGATATTTCAACCCCGTCTGCTGGAACACCAACCCATTTTTAGAGGTAACGCAGCAAAAAGAAGCTCACCTCTACCAGGTGATTGTCAGGGCCATACAGGTCTTTATCAAGTTCAATGACCAGAGATTTAAAGAAGGATGAGAACTTTCTTTTCTGCTTGGTGGCATCATACTTGGACAGAGCAGACTGCAAGCAACACAGGGAGGAAAAGCGTTAGGACAGTGAGTCTCAGCACTCAAGCGCAGCCACTGTGCACGACAGCGTTGCTTCAAGTTCCGAACACCTATGTTCACCAACACGTGCTTGAAAATTGAGTTCCAAGTCAGAAAGTGAAAGACTGGAGGTGAAGATGAGCTCGCGGGAATTAAATCACTCAGCAGTTACGCACAGCGCGAGTGTCCTGGTTCTTAGCGCCAGGGGACACACGCACCACTGAGCTGCTCTCACCATTTATTCTTAAAGCTACAAGAACTTTGTATAACTCATGTCCTGCCACGGGGACACCCAGCGCTCTCCAAATTGGGCTCTCGGTCTCTTCACCATCAGACTCCTTGGGAAACAGAGATGAAGGAGGATATCAAGCCCTTAGCTACAGCCTCAGACACTAAGAAACTGGTTTCATCGCCAATTCCAGATCCATACAGTCACCTCCGTGGTTGAGTATGTCACACTTACATCTTCCAGCAGCCGTCCCTCCACCCGCAGCTCCCAGGAGGCGACTGTTCCTTCGCCATCCTCTGCATCGGACTTGGCTGGATTGAAGGTATTGGAGATAAAAATACGCAGCTTTCGTTTTTGCTGAGAGAAAAAGCATCAGCTCAATGTTAATTCTGAAATAAAGGGCTGATTATCCTGCAGCTGCCCCATATTCCCCCTCTCCCGGGGCAAGGAGTTGAGAGAAGGGAACGGAGCTGGTGAGGGGCTGGAGCACAAGTGTGATGGAGCGGCTGAGGGACCTGGGGGGTTCAGCTGGAGAACAGGAGCTGAGGGGAGACCTTCTGATCTCTGAACTGCCCGAAAGGAGCTTGGAGCCAGGGGGGGCGGGCTCTGCTCCCCAGGAACAAGTGCCAGGAGCAGAGGAAACGGCCTCAAGTTGCACCAGGGGAGGTTGAGGTTGGATGTGGGAACAATTTCTTCCCCAAAGGGCTGTGGGGCATTGAACAGGCTGCCCAGGGCAGTGCTGGAGTCACCATCCCTGGAGGGCTGGACAGACGGACATGAGGTTCTCAGGACATGGGGCAGGGACAGGGGTGAGGGACGCTTGGACTCGATGATCTTGAGGGGCTTTTCAAACCAAAATGATTCGGTGATTCTTTGAAAGAGGCATTTCTGGTTCCACTCCTTGGTCAAGTCTGGAGGGTTACAATTTCTGATACGCCACGTGTACAGGGACACAGCCCGAGCTCCAGTACCCTCCTGCTGTTGTCGCTAAAGCGGGAGCCTCCAAACTTCAGTTACGGTAACTACAAACTACGATAACTACAACCGACCTCCTACCTTAATGGGTCGCTTCAAAGCCTCCTGGATATCCAAGCGTTTCCTCATGATCGTCTGGTCCAATTTCCTTTCAAAAGCCAGCAAGTCCATGTAGGCCTGAGACTCGGGTACAAGTTCACGAATCTACAGCCACGCAAGAACACAAATCACCGTCAGCACACCCGCGCTTCCCCGGCTCCCTCGCACCGACAGCGGCTGCCGCTGCCCGCGCCACTCACCCGCTGAGGTAGAATTTTGTCAGCCATCTTCTTCTTTTTAGCGCTGTTAGGGAAGAAAACGCACACAGAGGTGTTAAAACGACAACTGCTTTGTGCAAATTAACTGTAGGCGTTTGCGAAGGGAGCAAGACGCTGGGTTATTCCCCGGTTTACTGCTGCGGGATGCTGCTCTTGGGCTCTCGTTTTCAGGGATGCTCATTGTCAGCGCGGAGCTGACAGAGCCGCAGCAGCGTGACCAACCGATCACCCCGACGTGTCACAGCCCCTGCGAGGGCTCGGAGAGCCGGGTTAAGCCAAGTTGGAAAGGGCGTGCTGGCACAACGCCGGAACAAAGCGACTCGCCGGCCTCAATTAGCTTTAGATCGACTCTGCGAGGAGACGCATTTTAAATCAAGGGATGAATTACCAGGGTTACTGCGGCATCACGTTATACTGCCAGAAATGTCAAGCTGCTCTTGTCTCACTGATGTGTGTTACACGTTCACCTGCTGGAAGCTCCCAGAGGAGCGTCCCAGGAAAGCTGATGTCCCTTTCAGCACCCAATGAGGAGCCAGGAGCAGCCCAAGTGCAGCATGGAGCCCGAGAACAGCTCTGCCCACTCAGCACCGCCGGCCGGTTACACGGAGTTGGCACCTGACGCTGCCCCACGCACGGTACAGTCCCCGCTTCAGCCAGGACTTACCGCTCGGTCTATGATTTTGGGGTACTGCCCACCCCCCAAAGCCGCGTCTCCCCGTGGGGCCCTGGGGGACAGAGACACAACGTGTCTGTGTCCCAGCCTGGGGGTGACCCCAGACGCCCCGAGCCACTCCAGTGCCCAGAGACGCCCCAAGACATCCCTGCTGTCCAGGGATGTCCCTGCTCCCCAGGATGTCACCATTGCTCAGGAATGTCCCCACTCCCCACAGACATCCCCACTCCCTGGGATGTCCCCATCGCCCAGGAATGTTGCCATCACCCAGGATGTCCCTGCCACCCAGGGATGTCCTCATTGCCCTGGGATGTCACCAATTGCTCAGGAATGTCCCCACTCCCTGAGTGTCCCTGTTGCCCACAGATGTCCCCATCGCCCAGGGATGTCACCCGTTGCTCAGGGATGTCACCACTGTCCAGGGGTGTCCCTGACTGACCCAGGATGCCACCCACTGCCCAGAGATGCCCCAGGATGTCCCAGCTCCCCGGGATGTCCCCACTCCCCAGATGTCCCTGTTGCCCACAGATGTCCCCACTCCCTGGGTGTCCCTGTTGCCCATGGATATCCCCACTCTCTGAGTGTCCTGTGTCCTGTTGCCCAGGATGTCCCTGCCATCCAGTGACATCCCTGCTCCCTGGAATGTCCCCTGCTGCCCAGAAATGTCCCCCACTGTCCAGGGATGCCACTGTTGCCCCACGATGTCACCCACTGCCCAGGGATGTGCCTGCTGCCCAGGTGTCCCTGTTGCCCATGGATGTCCCTGTTGCCCATGGATGTCCCTGCTCCCTGGAACATCCCCCACTGTCCTGGGATGCCACCGTTGCCCAAGGATGTCGCCCACTGCCCAGGGATGTCTCCACCCTTGGGGATGTCCCAATTGCCCAGGGATGTATCCCACTGTCTCGGGATGTCACCCACTGCCCAGGTGTCCCTGTTGCCCAGGATGTCCCTGCCGCCCAGCGACATACCTGCTCCCTGGGATGTCCCCCACTGTCCTGGGATGCCACCGTTGCCCACAGATGTCGCCCACTGGCCAGGGATGTCTCCACCCCTGGGGATGTCCCCACAGCCCAGGGATGTCCCCACAGCCCAGGGATGTCCCCACTGCCCAGGGATGTCCCCACTGCCCAGGGACGCCCCGGGACGTCCCCAGCCCGCGATGCCGCCCTTACTTGTGGTTGCGGTTGGGCACGGGCTGCGGCTGCACCTGCTGGAGCTGCTGCGGCGCCGGCCGCTTGCGGGCCTGGTCCAGGCCGGGCTGCGCCATCCCGGGCCGCACCGCGGGGCTCCCGTAGCCGGGCGGGCCCATGGCCGGGCCCTGCGGCGCCAGCCGGCTGCCCGGCAACATCCCGGGGCGCTGCGGAGAGAAGCAGAGCGCTCCAGTGCCCGCCGGGAGGGGCCGGCCCGGCCCCGGCCCCGCCGCCCCCGCTCCCGCCCGCCCCGCCCCGCCGGCCCCTCCTCCGGCTCACCGGGTAGGCGGCTCCCGGCAGCGGGGAGCGGTACAGGCCCTGGCCGGGAGCCGGGCCCATGCGCACCGGCCCGCCCGGGGTGCCCGGGCCCAGCGCAGCGGCCCCGGCAGCGGCGGCCCCGCCAGCGCTGGGAGTGACCGACTGGAATCCCGCCCGCGCCGCCATCTTCTCCAGCACAAAGGGGAGCGGGCCGGAACCGGAAGTTGGTCATAGAGAGCCCGCGCAGGTGCTGCGCTAGAGAGGCCCCGCCCACAACCGTCGCCCTCTGCCGGGGTGGAAGCGCACGCTGGGGGGTGCGGCGGGGAGCGGGTTTGCACAGAATTACGGATGGTTTGGGCTGGAGGGACCTTCAAATGTCACCTTACCCACCCCTGCTATGAGCAGGGACATCTTCAGCAGCTCAGGTTGCTCAGAGCCCCGTCCAGCCTGGCCTGGGATGTCTCCAGGGATGGTTCATCTACCACCTCTCTGGCCAACCTGGGCCAGGCTCTCACCACCCTCAGGACAATAATTGCCTTTTATCCAGCCTGAATCTCCCTCCTGGAGTTTAAAACTATCCCCCCTTGTCCTATCTCAACAGACCCTGCTCAAAAGTCTGTCCCCATCCTTCGATGGGTCCTGGGGTTGCAGGGTCTGTGTGAGTTGTTTTTGGGGTGCAGGGGCCTGGAGACGGTGTTCTTGGGGATCCCAGCAGGATGCAAAGGCCATGGGGAGGTGGGGGTCCTGCGGGTGTTGGGAACACAGTGGGAGAGGCTACAGGTGCGCTGGGGGCTCTGATCCGCAAAACCACCTGTAGGAGAATTTGCAGCTCCCCAAATCCTCCCCAGCAGCCATGGAGCTGCATTCAGCTGTGTCAGGGACTCGTCCGCCTCCCTCAGCCCACGCCGCATCCTGCTCCCTGCGGTCCTGGTTTCCAGCGCAGCCCTCGGGCTCGAGGAGGGCCGGGGTGTCAGTCCTGTGCTCACCGGGCCACAACCGCAGCATTTGTGGCTATAAATATGTGCCTGTTGTAGGAGATGCTGCTCCTGAGGCCTCGTCTGCTCAGGGATGTGCTGGGGAAGGGGCTTCGCCTGCCCCGGGATGGAGACGCGGCACCAACACCTCCCGCCGGAACCGCCGTCCTTATCACCAAAAGAAACAAACTCCTGGGGGCACAAATGGACATGAGCGGAGTCAGTTTGTTCAGATTTAGGCTGAGCACCCACGAAGATGATTCCTGTCTCCCTTGACAGTGACTTGGGTTGCTACAGCAAGCACGATGCTAGAATTAAAGGCCACTTTCTGCAAGTATTAGCATTAAGTTCGCTATTCCCCAGAGCACTTACCCTTGGAGATATAAAGGGACGTGAATCCAGCCAGCATTAATCCATGAGCAGCCACACCACAAGTATTAATTAAGCAATTAATGGCCATCATGGGTCCTTTTGGAGGCTGTTCCGAGGAGCGAGTGGCGTTGGTGACTGAGCAAAGAATTGGGGATGTGTTGGCACCTTTTCTGCCAGATACGGCAGTTCCTATCCCTGATGAAAAACACAAAGCTTTGAGAGCGGCCGTTAACTGTTGTCTCAGCATCCATGTGTCCGTGCAGTTAATTTAATGCCACCTCCGACAGGCTTGGCGCCCGGCAGCCTGATGAAATATTCATGGGGAGGAATAGCGGTGGAACTTATCTGCTCTGTATTGTTCAGATGCAACTTGGACTAAGCCTGAAAGCCTGGCAGGAGCTTTTGGGCAGGCGGGCAAGCTGCCTGGCTCCGGGGGGGACACATGAAGTGCGGTGGGGCGACAGAAAGCAAGGGCTGACCTGAGAAGTGGGGAGAGGGAGGTGAGACCTGGGGAGCTGCTCAGCTTGTGCAGGGAGCAGGGGAGTGACAGGGTCTGGAGAGACCCCATATCACTAGAGAGCAGCCCTGGGGAGATTTGGGGTGCTGGGGGTCATAGATGGGACGTGAGCCGGTAATGTGCTGGCACCAGATCAGTGGTAGCCTGGGCTGCATCCCCAGCCCCGTGGGCAGCAGGTGGAGGGAGGGGATTGTCCCCTCTGCTCCGCTCTGTGAGACCCCCCGGGCACCGCGTCCAGCTCTGGGGTCCTGAGCACAGGACAGACCTGGACCTGCTGGAGAGGGGCCAGAGGAGCCGCAGAAATGATGCGAGGCTGGAGCAGCTCTGCTGGGAGGAACGGCTGAGAGAGTTGGGGTGTTCAGCTGGGGAAGAGAAGCTCCAGGGAGACCTTAGTGCGGCCTTTCAGTGCTTAAAAGGGGCCTGAAGAAAGATGGGGACAGACTTTTGAGCAGGGCCTGTTGTGATAGGACAAGGGGTGACGGTTTTAAACTCCAGGAGGGAGATTCAGGCTGGATAAAAGGCAGTTGTTGTCCTGAGGGTGGTGAGAGCCTGGCCCAGGTTGGCCAGAGAGGTGGTGGATGAACCATCCCTGGAGACATCCCAGGCCAGGCTGGACGGGGCTCTGAGCACCCTGAGCTGCTGAAGATGTCCCTGCTCATGGCAGGGGGGGCACTGGGGGAGCTGGGGAGGTCCCTTCAACCCAAATCCTTCTCTGATTCTATGAGAGCGACCTCAGGGCTCTGTCCCCAGGGACACTCTCTGACCCGTCCTCTTTGTCCCCTTGTACCAGCCACATTTTGTAAGAAACACAGGCATAAAATATCCCTGGTTTCCCTGGCGCAGTGTCTCCTTACACTCGTCCTTTCTCCTTTCCTCTGCCCTGAGGGTTTGGTTGCTTCACTCCTCCCAGTGGAAATGGTTTGCGAAACGCTACCCCGTGCACCTTCATTTTCCTGCACCTGCAGCTCCGCTGAAACCTCCTTCCCCACCCAGCGTGGCTCTGGCTCCAGGCAGCCCAACAGCATCCAGGACTGTGTAATTATATCTCAGCGCCTGTTTCTGCTGGCAGCGTTAGCAGCGAGCAAGTGGTATCTGGGAGTTATTGCCAGGGAGAAGAGGTGATGCTATCTCCGCCGTGGTTCTATGCGCGTTGCATGATGAATCCTCGCTCTGTAGGGTTTCAGCAGCCACACGATCCGCACGGTAAACACAGCGCCGTGCGAGCAGGTGCTTCCCAGTATCTCGGGCTGAGGTGTATCACACCCCGTCCTCACGTGCATCGTCAGAGATGCTTCCTGTGAAATGTAATTAACTCCCTGTCTTGTGCACAGCGTGAGTCTCGCGCTGCTGAGTGAGACGTGGATGTACACACGCTGCCTGCACCGCACACACAGGACCATAGAATCATTGTGGTTGGAAGAGACCCTTAAGATCACGAGTTCAACCAGAACCTAAATCTAGCACTAAACCGTTTCCCTGAGACATCTCTGTCTGTCCAACCCTCCAGGGACGGTGACTCCAGCACTGCCCTGGGCAGCCTGTTCAATGCCCCACAGCCCTTTGGGGAAGAAATTGTTCCCCACATCCAACTTCAGCCTTTTCTGGTGCAACTTGAGCCTGACAATGTGCAGCTTTTCCACTTCATATCCCAGAGCTGCTCCCGCTGATGTCCTGTCTGGCTTCCCCACGGGCTGTGCAGCTTTGGGGCACAGACGCCTCCCCGGCCGCACGTTCCGGGCTCGCAAACGGGCAGCAGAAACCTCGGCTGCGACAGATGGAGAGGACGAGCTGCTCCCAGCACAGCCCGGCAGGTTAATGGGGAGCTGTGGAAGAGATTAGAGCTTGCAGAGCTGGGGTCACCGCCTGCCCCCTGCACCGGGAGCTGCTGTGGGTGGAGGGAGCCGACACCATCAGCTGCTCCGGCTACTCACAGTGCCTGCCCGCAATTAATTTAGGTTCATTAACTCCCTTCTGGGCTCAGCTATATTATCTCGTTCCTATTCAAAGCCCACCCTGTGGCCTTTGCAGCACCAGCTCTGGCAGGGAAGGACCAGAATAGCAGTCAGACCGTTCTGTTTTAAATGCAAAACACCCGTCTGCCATTTCCAGGAGCAACAGGGATGTGGCCAGAGCCAAGTGACCAGCGGGAGTTTGGCATTTCAGTCTTCCCTCCCCACTCACTATTATTCAGCCCCCATGGGGTCCAGAGGGCTTTTTTGGATGCCCAGCATTGCATCTGGCGGGTTACTTTTGCTCTTTTGTGGCTGGGCAATTTTAGGACATAAAAGCGTGTTTGCAGACGGTGCGAGCTACAACCGCTACGAGCTCCGTTAAATTAAAACCAGGTGATGTTCACGCTGGTGACTCGTTTCTGCTGAATCTCACGTGTCCGTCCCAAAGCACAGAGGTGTTCAGACATCAGCAGCTGTGCGGATGCGCATTCTCCTCCTGCTTGAGATCAAAAACCAGCTCCCACCCTCCCAAAATGTTCCTTTAACGTGACTCCGTTCCCCGTCCGCTTGGTGTTGCTGGATTCGTGTGCACATTTAGACAGGACTAGAAGTCTGGAGCGAAGCTTTATGCTCCCCCCTTCCTTTCGCTCTTGGCTCCGGGATTTCGGTGCCACCTTCAAGAACACCCCGAGCTGCCACCGTCCCCACCGGCACCTCCTTGGGGACCATTTCCCGCGGCTCAGCGAGAGAGAAAGGCTCAGCGTTCAGAGTTTATATCACTCTTTATATCACCGTTAAGAGTAGCAGGTATTGATGTACAATGCATCTGTCATCGTATTGTGCTTCCTATGAAAATGTGTGTACATAGTACAGATACCAGAGAGAATTCAACACTTTATACACTTGAAGGCATTCAGAGATCAGTAACAGAAAGAAAGAATGGCACAAGAACAAGGCCTAAATGCTTCTAGATGGGTATCTACACTGGTATGATGCATATATAGAGATATATATATATATATGTACACATATATATATAGTCATATATATTATATATAAGAAATATAAAATGCGGATGACATAATAGAAACAAACGCAAAAGTGTATGCGTCAACAGGTGAGCGTCAAGGTGAAATCCCAGCCCCATCTTTAAAAGCTTGAATGGGAAAGAGAAAGGAAGAAAATAAATAAATGAAAAGCAATGAAACATTAGGAGAAATCCATAAGAAAATTTATGGATGTGGCCGACCCGTTATCTTTGGGTGATCGCTGGATACAAAGGACTGACCCCCAGTTCCTAATTTTGGTCAGGAAGCAAATAATAATAACAATAATAATAATAATGACAATCATCAAACCAAAACCGCCGTTTGGAAATAATAATTACTAAAAAGACTTATTGCAAAAGCTCTTAAAGATAAGTAGCACTTCGGCCCTGCGAGGGATCTGGCTTGACGTGTGGGGCCTGGGGGGCTGGGGCCGGGGGGGCCAATTTCCACCGACCCCAGAGCGAAATGTTGCGGCGCTTGCGGGCCCGGGGGGCAGAGACGGGGCCGGTGCCGGACCCCGCGTGCCGGGGAGGGGACGGTGACAGGGGGAGCAGCGGCCGTCCCAGGGCAGGAGCCAGCGGGTGGTTCCTGGGGGCAGCTGCTGGTTCAGTGGGGGGTTCAGTGTGGGGGGGAACCTACGGCCCCGTGGACCAGAGCACCCTGTGCCATGGGGGGGTCCCTCAACCTCCCAACCCTTACGGGGCTGGGGCTCCTGTGGCGAAGCGGAGCCGCGGGGCTGTCCCTCGTGGTGCCCCTGGCTGAGCTGGGCTGGTGGCTGCAGCCAAATTAGGGGCCCGGAGCTTTCCTTCCGCCTTTCTCCCCGAGAATGGCTGTTTTTGGGGGCCGCACGGGGAACCCCAGGTTCCCTGGGGACAGAGGGGCTGCGGAGCGGGGCTGGTGCTGGCCAGGAGCCCAGGAGAGGGGCAGGTAGACCGACCATCGCCCAACCCGATGCGGGTGCCCAGGTGGGGGGTCTTCAATGCCACCCCCGGCTGGGTCCCCGTGGGGCTCCCAGCGAGCTCGGGGGGCAGGGTGCCGAGGAAGACGTTTTGGAGAGGTGGAGGTGCTCCATCCTCGTGCGCGTGGAATGGCCGGGAATGCCATGGGCCATGGGCCACCACGGTGCCGAGGGACAGCGAGGCTCCCCTGGGACCACCCAGGGACATGCCACAGGGCTCCTCGGCGAACCAGGGTCCCAGCAAGCGCCGGCCAAGGCTTTGGAGCAGGATAGGCATGGAGACAATGGACAGACAGACGGACAGGGCTGTGGATGGAGACTCTGCGGCCGAATGGCTGCTTCTTCTTGGCTTCTGGGTTTCTAGTTAAAAAGGCCGAGGGGAGCCAAGGGGGGGACAGGGCAGGCCCGTGCCCCAGCCCGCTGTGCGTGTCACTCCCTGCGCCGCAGGGACGGCCGGGCCGGAGCGTCCTCGAGTCTCTGAAGTCGCGGGGCAGGCGCCGAGCAGCTGCCGCGGGGGCCACGCGCCGGGTTCGAGTGTGAACCGACCCGGCCCGGCCGCCTGCCCCGCAATCCGAGGCCGTCGCTCTTGTCCGTGTCCCACCGTGGCGAGGAGCAATGTCCCCTGGATGTGTCTCTCCGCTGGCGCTGGCAGGGAGAAGGGCAGCTCTCCGGAGGGCTTTGGTAGCTCAGGTTGTACATCCAGACGTCGGTTAGCAGGTGAAGTCCTCAAAGGTGCCCCGGGCCGGGTGGTGAGGTAGGATGTTGGCTGCGTACGTCATGCCTGCCGGGTGGCCCCGTATGCTTTCGCAGGGGTTCTGCGGGGCAGAAGGTGGACGGGGTGCTGGGGGCATCGGTTCCACCCAGACCCCGGCAGGGACCGAGTCCTGGCTCCCCACAGCATCCCTGTCCGGTGCCTCCGCTCCTCTCCCAGACGGTCCCCAAAACGGTGACCCCCACCCCACGGCACATCTGTGGCAGCGTCTGGGCTGCGTGGGGGGACCAGCAGCTCCTGTGACGTGCCTGGCACTTACGTGGCGTTTTACGTCGTCCATGCTCAGCGCGACGCCCTTGTCCGTGTTGTTCCTCTTGTGGTTCTTGTGGCACTTGCCCCGCCGGCACAGCCGGTGCTTTATCACCTGCCAGAGCCAGATTCCAGCTCCGTGGGGGCTCATGGGCTCTGCCCCACGTCCCACGCAAGCGTTTCGGTGCTCCAGGACAACCTGGGCCCTCTGAGCAGAGACACTCACCTCGTAGGCGTAGTCAAACAGCTCCAGTACTGTGAGGATACTGGCCCCGATGAACAGCCCCATCTGCCCCCCAATGTCGCCTGCAGAGGAGAGGGAAGTGGGGGTCAGGTCTGGCGTCTGGTGGCAGAGGGAGCAGAGAACGGGCAGAACTCGTCACCGCCGTGACCAGCCCCTGAGATGCACGGCTCTCGGGATCAGGGACACGGTGCACGGGGACAACATGAGACCAATTTGTTGGAGATGCCAACCAGGTGCTGCCATGCGGTCCCCAGCACAGCCACCAACACTCACCCAGCAAGCCAGCCACCTCGTACGCCTTCTTCTGCTCGATCGTCTCGTAGTTCAGGGCTTCGAAGAAGATATCCAGCACCAGGATGTTCTCCCTGTGCAGGACATGAGCGGGGTCAGGCTGAGGTTTGGGAAGGAGCGACAACATGCTGCCCCGTCCCCGCGGTCGCAGCGCATTACCCGATGTACTGCTCCGACTTGTTGTACTTCTTGGCCAGGTACTTGGCGGAGGCTTTGCTGGGGATCTTCACCATGGAGAGCTCTTTGGCGTAGCGGGTGACGTTGCAGGGCATCTCGCAGACGCAGTACTCGTTGTCCTTCTCCACCAGGAAATCTGTGCAGGGAGAGAAGGAGATGGAGAGATGGACAAACCCAACACCCACTGCTCGGTCTCCCGGGGCCGGGCAGCCTCACCTAAGGCGGGATCCGCGCACTCCTTGTACTGCTCCGGGGTGCAATAAGGGGCATCCCCTGCGGGAGAGACAAAGCGGGTGTTCCCGGAGGGCTGGCGCTGGTGGGCTGAGCGTGGGGGGAACGGGAGCCGGCGGCGCGCAGGGCTCACCGGGCATGTGCACCATGCGGCAGTTGCAGTTCTCCACCAGGTAGCGCGTCTCGCAGTCGATGCGGCAGGCGGTGATGCTGTAGGTGTCGTAAAACTCCGAGTCGCCCGCCGTGGCCTTGCAGTCACCCCAGGGAGGCGGCAGGTAGATGAGCTGTGAGAAGCCAGGAGTGAGGAGAGCAGCCCCCCGACACCCTCGCTGCGTCGGTCCCCAGGGCTGGGTCCCCCTCTCTATCCCACATGGGGTGGGGAGCATGGGGAGGAGGATCCGTGTCCCATGGCAGGTCTGGCCCACAGCCCGGAGAGGGAGGGAACCCCCAGCCTCCCCTCAGCCCCTACCCGCTGCTCCTGGCAGGACACGAAGGTCTGGAAGCCGGGGGCCACCCCAAAGCCCAGCTGGTCGATGAGCGGCGGCTCGTCCTGGCTGTGGATCTGCACCTTGATCCCGGCTTCGAACGAGGTCTCGTCTGCAGCACAGGGAAGCGGGGTGAGCACGGGGCTGTACCCAGCCCTGCTGCGAGGGGGACCCAAACCTCTCCTGTCTCCCACCCTTCCCCTGGTGAATTCATTCCCGTGTTCGACCACCCATCTATCCATCCATCTATCCGTCCATCCATCCATCCATCCATTTGCTACCTTGTGTCCGTGTCCCCTCTGACTCTCCCGCTCCAGCACCCGGGGAGAGTGGCAGGGAAAGCATTTGCCTCTATTTATAAACAAGTGGTGGCTGCCTGTCTAAACTGATGGGGAGTTGCCATGGCGAAGAGCAAAGACAAGGAGGAAAAAGGGAAGAAAAGGAGCCAAAGTGATGAGAAATGGAAGGAGGGAAGAGGAGAGAGCCTGAGGGACATGGACCCGTGGGGTGGGGAGGTGGGAAGGGGCTGGGGAGCACCCAGGAGCCGGTGACCAAGGGGATTGCGGGACAGCTGCTGGGGCGCTGTTTTACCTGTTTCCCCCCACACTGGCAGGTATTCATCCTGCTGAATGTCCAGCATGATCTCCAGGCCGTTACCAGTGCCCCCCTTCATGGTGATGAGCCGGGGCTTCCCGTCCTGCCCCGCGTTGAAGGTGTAGCACTTGCCGTAGCGCGTGAAGACCTGCGGAGAGGACATGGGGCTGAAGCTGGGACCCTCTGCCAGCACCAAACTGCTGCCAGGACCATGGCACGGAGCAGGGACGGCACCGTCACCTCCAGACACAGCCATCCCCCGCCTGGGGGATAATCCGACCCTGGCTGGTGCCCTATGCAGCGTCTCTTGCTGTTGAAACTGCATGTTCTCGCCCTGGTAGAGGAGGAGACGTCCCCCACCAAGGCGATGGGCACAGGAACGGTGCTGACTCAGAGATACTTTGCACCTAAACCCCACAGACCCCATGGCAGCCCCAACCTCCCAAGACAGCGCTCAGCCCCACACCAGCGCCTGCCTCAAGCCCTTCCCAGCCCTGCAGAGGATGGGGGCGGTCAGGATCCTGAACCCCTGGCCCTCCTCGGCCATTCCAGCCAACACCTCCAGCAGCCGGCACGTCTCCAGGCCACTGAGCCGCTGCCAGACCGTCTGCCGAGTGTTTGGTGCCCCACGGGCGGTGGTGACACCAGGATGGGGGTGCTGGCCACCTCCTCAAACACAACCCTGGGGCTGCTCTCTCTCCGTGTCCTGCAGCCGGTGCCGTCCCCATCTCCAGCAAGACACCCAGGCGCCAGTGGATGAGGGTGAAATATCAGCCTGTGGCTGAGCAAACTGTCAAGGACAGCATCGCCCACTGTGCTGGATCCAGCACGGCGCACCCGGAGCTGCTCCCGCTGCCCGGCCATCCCGGGGCTACTCACCGCCGCAAAGTCGCCGGGGCCGCAGCGCTCGCCCCGGTAGCTGCAGCTCAGCAGCATGTCCTCCAGCTGGTGGCAAGTGCGGTTAAAAAACCCATACAAATTTAGGGGCTCGTCCTCGTCCCCAGGGCCGGGCTGGGCTGGGGAAAAGCCCAGCTCCATCCCGGGCTCGTAGTCGACCAGGGGAGCGAGGTAGAGCAGGTCCTCGTGGCTGAGCTGCGAGACCCGCACGCGATTGATGTTGCAGAAGGTGATGGCGGGGAAGGTCATCTCGGGGCTCTCCTCCTCGCTGAGCAGCGTGACGTGGTGGTACTCCAGGTAGTAGACGATGCGGTCGGCCACCTGGTAGAGGAAGACGGAGAGGGAGAGGAGGAAGGCCACTGCCCAGAGCGCCTGCCGGGCGCCCAGGCTGCCCTCCACGAAGATGTGGCTCAGCCCGTGCAGGGTGCAGCTGCTGGCAAAGGCCACAAAGTCT
The DNA here is from genome assembly GCF_036013475.1 of Columba livia. Lineage (NCBI taxonomy): Eukaryota > Metazoa > Chordata > Aves > Columbiformes > Columbidae > Columba > Columba livia. The sequence continues at coordinate 1,913,812 of NC_088630.1, read as the reverse complement.
GTGGCTGCTGCCCTTGTGTCTTCTTCCTCTTCTTCATCCTCCTCGTGCCCATACAGGAACTCATCCGCTCTGTCCTCTCCCCTCCCAGTGGTATCGGTGTCTCTTGGTCCTTCCTCGCTGGAGAAGGAGATGGTGCAGAATATCTGGAGGGGCATTGTCCAGCGTGGGGGTCCCGGCTCTGGTGTGGGGGTCCCAGCTCTGGTGTGCAGGTCCTGGCTCCAGTGTGGGGGTCCTGACCCCCTCCCTGCCACAGCCTGGGGGTCTGCGATGGTGGGTCTGTGCGTTCAGGTGTGGGGAAAAGGGGTTGAGGGAGAGCAGGGAAGGAGCAAGGGGCAAGTTCAGGGAGGAGGAATGGAGAAGGGAAAAGGAGCGAGAGACAAGCGGGAGCGAGGAGCAGAGGGATGCTCAGCGGGACGGCGAGAGGAGGGTATTTCAGGAGCAGGAGGAGAGGAGGAGCGAGGGGCGGTTCTGCGGGCTCCCCAGGTCCCCTGGGACCGGCCGGCTGTGGCTGCAGGATGGAGCAGAGACACACCGGCTCCAGAGGCACCAACATTCCGGGAGCTCCCGGTGCTGCCTGAGGACCCAAGGGGCCACCAGCTCCGGCAAACACAATTTGCACAAGTGTGTGCAAAAGTGTGTGCAGAGCCCCCGGCGTGCTGCCCACCCGCATCCTCCATCCTCGCTGCAGGCCTGCACGGCCCTGGCAGCCCGACCGGCTGCTCCGGCCAGGCGCTCCCTGCCGGGCTCCGGGCTGTTGCCGCAGCCGCCATATGCCGGGTTTGCCAGGCTCAACGCGCTCATCGGGACAGCTGGAGCCGGAGGTTTACCCAAAACGCCCGTGACGCCGTCCTGCTGCAGCGCCCAGCTGGGTCGTGCCGGGGGGGTGGAAGGATGCTGTGGTGTTCCCAAGCTCTCGTCGCTCTCCTCCAGCCCTGGTGGCACCCGTCCCCGCAGGCTCGTCTTCCTTCACCGCGGGGCAGCAGTGTGTGCGGGGACACCCGCTGAAGGCGATGTCCCACCCTGAGCGGTGTCATGTCCTGAGTGGTGCCGTGTCTCGAGTGGCGCCACGTCCTGAGTGGCGCCAGCTCCATCCTCCTCCAAACCAGAGCTGTTTTCGGCAGGATTTGGACGCTGCCATGGTTCATGTGATGACTTCTCAGGGTGTGTCATCTCACGCTCTGGATTCCCAAGGGAGCCAGGCAGCTGTGACTTCCTCAGGGACGGTGTCCAGGACTCATGCCGAGCGGCTGGGGGTCCCGGGGAGGCAGCGCTGGTGCTGGGCGGTGGGACGGAGCTGGTGGCCGGACTGGCTGCTGGAGCAAAGGCTTCTCCTCCTGCAGCCCTGCAGCCCTGCAGCAGCACGGCCCCTGTTGCGGTTTGCTGTTTTCCTGCGCTCAGCACTTTGTAAAAGCATCCGATGTGACCACAGAACAATCTCCAGCCCCATCCTGGCACCACAGCCGCCATCGGCGGCCCAAGGGGAAGGGGAGCATCTAAATACGGCAGTGCCTCGATGTGCAGGAGCTGGGGGGGGGTTTGCTGATGCCCGGGTGTGATGATGCCCGGGTGCCTCCTTCCCCAGTCCCCAGGCACATCCTGACTCATGGATATGGGCACCACCAAACCAGGCAGAGAAATGCAACCCAGAAACCTGCACAAATCTGATCTGATACTGGCACAAAATTATTTGATCTTCCCAAGCAAGTGATGTCAGTGTAACGGGCAGGGTGTGTGCTGGGGATCCCTGCCAGGGCAGTCTCAGCCAGGACACTGAGAGGTTATGACCAATGATGTGACAGCCGGCTGTCCCTCAGGGTTCCCTTCTGGGGCTCCTAAAGCTCAATATTCCCAATGTGGCCCTTGTGTAAGAGGGACGGTGGCAGTTGCCACAAGGCTGCGGACATAGTCAGCACTGGGGAGAAAAGGCGGGTGACCTTGGGGACGAGCGCCAGAGCCATGGGATGAAATTTCATAAAGCCGAGAGCAAGGTCGTGCCAGAGAGTCTGAGCTGGAAACTCATCTTGGAAAATGGGGCCAGGAAGGAAGGTTGGGGAGATGGGAACCCCCATGTCATGAAGAAGATGGTGTCATGAAGGGAGGGGGTTGTCCCCTCTGCTCCGTTCTGTGAGACCCCCCGGGCACCGCGTCCAGCTCTGGGGTCCTGAGCACAGGACAGACCTGGACCTGTTGGAAAGGGGCCAGAGGAGCCGCAGAAATGATGTGAGGCTGGAGCAGCTCTGCTGGGAGGAACGGCTGAGAGAGTTGGGGTGTTCAGCTGGGGAAGAGAAGCTCCGGGGAGACCTTAGTGCGGCCTTTCAGTGCTTAAAAGGGGCCTGAAGAAAGATGGGGACAGACTTTTGAGCAGGGCCTGTTGAGATAGGACAAGATGTGACAGTTTTAAACTCCAGGAGGGAGATTCAGGCTGGATAAAAGGCAATTGTTGTCCCTGAGGGTGGTGAGAGCCTGGCCCAGGTTGGCCAGAGAGGTGGTAGATGAACCATCCCTGGAGACATCCCAGGCCAGGCTGGACGGGGCTCTGAGCAACCTGAGCTGCTGAAGATGTCCCTGCTCATGGCATAAGGTGACATTTGAAGGTCCCTTTAACCCAAACCCTTCTGTGACTCTATGATCCTATGACCAGGTCACATCCCAGCCCTTTGCCTTTGATAGAAACTGCAGCTGCACTGTGGGCAGTGCTGGGCTGTAAAGGCATCAGGGCTCCAGCTGGGAGGGGGTTTTGGGATATCGTGGTGGCTCAGCCCTGGGGGAACAAGCTGGGAGCAAACTGGGATGATCACACACAGACTGGTGCTGGAGGTCGCTGCTTTTGGCAGGAGCAAGCAGGTTGGTGCTGGCTGGGGTTGGGTGGGATTCCTGGCATTCCCCAGCTCTGGGGCTGGGAGTTTCTGTGCAATGTCTGTAGGAGGGAGAGGAGAAGAAAAATGGAAGAGAAGCCTGAAGGGGCTTGTTTAGCTGCCCAGGGAGTCCCTGATGGTGTGAGCGAGGGGCTGAGCGGCTCCCACAGCGGGGGGAGGTTTAATGTGTCTTCTCGGGAGCGATTGCAGCAGGGAGAGGGAGATGCTGTAATGAAAACACTCCATCATCAGCTGGGGCCATTAACCTGCCTTGTTCAGCTTAAGCAGTTTGTGGAGCGTGTTGGAGCCGGTTCCCAGCAGCGGGAGGACCAATGCGGCCCCGGCTCTGGTTACCACCACCTGTCCCCAAGCTGACACCGGAGCCGGGGTGAAGGTGACTGGGGACAGCCGCAGCCAGGAGCACGGTGGCACTGGCACTCGGGAGCATGTCCTGACTCCCCAGCTGGGGACAAGCCATGGCCGTGTCCCCACGTTGCGGGCAGGGGGGTGCTGTCCTGGTTTGTGCAAGTTTTGGAGATGCTGGAGGAGTCCTTGGGCTCGTTCCAGCTCCTCCCTCACCAGGAGTTATTTTTACCCTCTCTCAGGTAAAGCTTTGGTGGGGGAGAGGGACGGGGGATGCTATAATTAGCCGTGACATCAGCCCCCGTGGCGGCACGTGTTGGGATGATGCCACTGCACCCCGACCCACCGCTTAGGACCAGGGATGCTCCATGGCCCCCAGTGCTGCAGCCAGGGATGCGGGATGGTGGAAGGAGCCTGTTTTTTCCTGGCTCCGGAATAGCGTTTGGCCGCTGTCCCGCGGCGGTTCGGCCCCGCTCGCTGCTCTGCAGCTCATCACGGGCCTGGGAAAGGAGGTTCCCCGGAGCGGGGGAGTGTGGAGGGGGGGAAGCGGGAGGGGGATTTGACGGCAGCAACAGCACATTTCACAGCCTGTCACGCTTTAATGGCAGAGGAGATCAAAGCCGGGATGGAGTTATTCATAGAGATAAACCAATCCCCGAGGAGGCGAGGAGAAAACAACATTGCAAGCTCTGTTATCCCAGCCCAGCCCCGGGGAGGCTGTCACAGAAGGAGCCCCGGGAGCTGGACCCGCTTGGTTTTGTCACTGGGCGCTGCCGAGCCACCTCTATCACCCCTGGGGTGCCCGGAGCAACTGGTGGGGAGGGATGAGATGGGTGCGACTGGGAGCAGGATTTGGGGGATGGATGTTTGGGTACCACGCAGCGGGTGCATTGCATCAAAGGGAAGAAAAATGAGGTTTGCGATGTGCCGTGGCCCGTGAGGGTGCTGTGCGGCTCCTGGAGCTGCCCTGGGCAGGATGAGCCACTCTGGGACAGCTCTGCAGTGCAAGTCGCTCCCCACCCTGGTGAGGGGCAGAGCCGGGGCAGCCGAGCGAGGTGGGATTGCCCCGGTGCCGGGATGGCTGCCGGGACTAATCCTGCTGCCCCTTATCAGATGCTGCCACCTTGCCTCCGCTCGCTCCACCGGCCAAGCCAGCCACAGCTTGTGTTATCCAGCCCTTTATCCCCCAGATTAGACGCTTCACAGTGGATTAGCATGTCACATTCTAATGCAGAAAAACTGATGATTAAAAAGGAGTTTTTTCCTCTGTATTATTCCCCACCTCCGCCTCCTCTCCACCCCGGCCCCGCAGGCCTGGGTAGCTCAGCCCCGGCCATGGGGACCAGCGATGCTGCGGCGCTGGGTGATGCGGGAACCCCATCCCAGTTCACACGGGAAGCCGAATGACCCTTTTTGGGACAGTGCAGGCCTGGTGTGCTCCATCCAGGCTGCTTTTGGTGGCAGGGTTCAGGATAGAGAGGTCCCTGGGGCATCCCGTCCCCCTTATCGGCTGCAGCCCCGGCATCTGCAGCGTGGGACTTTAATAAAAAGCACGTTATGGCGAGTAATGCACTAAGTGGACTTCATTACGGGCCTGTGGCCTCCCTGCTTCCCCTTGTTCCATATGATTTCGTATCAGCCGAGCCTTATCTCCTCTCCAAACGCTTCCATTTAAACTCCATTAATCTTTCAAAGCTTCCCTGGGCCAGCGCTGCCCAGCCAGGTGCTGCGCTTGCTGCTCTGGGTGCAGGGGCCACCCGCAGCCCCGCTGGTTTGGGGTCTCTGGGGGGCTCAGCTGGGACCCCCTGCACCCCCCGGCCATTGAGCGTGTACCTGCAGCCGAGCCTGTTCGTGCATCCGCTTCCATGGCTCCCACAGCCGCCTTCTCCTTCTTGCTGGGGATCTATTAGCACTCTTATAGTTGGAACAGTTTGTAATGCATAGAGCTTTCCGGGTGATTTACCTGTCTCCGTGTCCCCTCGTGCCATGGAGGGGTCGCTGGGACCACTGGGGGATGCTGCCGAGGGGCAGCCGGGATTATTCTGTGCCAACACTTATCCCGATGCCTTTCCATGTTTCCTGCCGATCACAAATTACCCATAAGCAGGTTGCAATTTTTTCCGACATCCTTCACAATTGCTTAGATGGTTTGTGCAAGCGGATTCAAGCTGACGGTTTTATTGGTGGCGGGGGGGGGAAGAAAATGGTATTCCTATCTGGTTTTCTTGCTGCCTTCGCTTGCTCCGGCTCTGCACGCATCACGGTTTTCAAATCTAATCTAATCCAAGCAGGGTGGTTACGCGGCCCCAGCGTGTTGCTGCTCTGGATGGGTCTCCCCGTCACTTTATCAGGCTTTGGTGCTGCTGGAGAGGAAGGAGAAGGGGCTTAAAACCCCCAATAAACCGGAGGGTGAGAGGGAAGCTCCTGCCTCATCCCATGCTCTGTCTGTCCTTGTGGTAAAAGCCTGGATGTAAACGCACCAAATGCTTCATGCAGCCAAAAAAAGGCCTCAAAAACATAAAGAAAAGGTTATAATATCCAAGTGTCGGGGCCTGTATAAATAAATAAGATGGTGAGAAGCTTCGTGAGTCACGGTTGTTTCGGGAATCGCGGTGATGCTGCGCGGAGAGCCCCGGCTCCAGCCAGGGTCTCTGCGGGCGATGAAACAAATGCCAGATAAATTAAAACTGAGGCAAAAGGCCTCGAGACAGTTAATTTCCCGGATCTCCCTGTGGCCATCTCTGCCTCCTGTGCAGCTTCACAACCTCGGGGGCCTGGCCCCTCCGCTCTGGCTGCTCCCTGTTTGACACGGGGGGCAGAGACGCAAAATGGCACCAGGAGGTTTCCTGGGTGGATTCTTCCCAATACCTGTGGTTGGAGAAGGCGCCGTGTGCCCGGCTGGGGCTTGGATAAATGCTACAGGGACATTAAAGAAGATGGATTTGGAAAATTCCCATATGCTGGTGGTGGTTGGGGGCTGGTGTTGGCAGAGCATGGGCCCAGGGTACCCAGCTGGGACATCCTTCCCTCCATCGCAGCCGGAGAGCGCTCAAAAGCCTCCTCATCTCTTCCAGCAGCCACAGATGCCATTAAACCATATTAATGATAATTAATAATTCATTTGTTAATGATTCTTTATGTGCAAAGGCATCGCAAGAGGAGCAGGAATGGCCTGAGGTGCATCTGAGCTGCTGTGAGTTCTTGGCACGACACCTCTGGGTGTGCAAAGCGCTCTGGGTGTGCGTGACACCTCTGGGTATGCAAAATGCTCCAGATGTGCAAAGTGCTCCAGGTATGCACGGTGCGTCTGTGTGTGCAAAGTGCTCTGGGTGTGCATGACACCTCCGGGTGTGCAAATGCTCCAGGTGTGCAAAGCGCTCCGGGTATGCACAGTGCATCTGCGTGTGCAAAGCGCTCTGGGTGTGCGTGACACCTCCGGGTGTGCAAAGTGCTCCGGGTATGCACAGTGCATCTGCGTGTGCAAAGTGCTCTGGGTGTGTGTGACACCTCCGGGTGTGCAGAGCGCTCCGGGTATGCACAGTGCATCTGCGTGTGCAAAGTGCTCTGGGTGTGTGTGACACCTCCGGGTGTGCAGAGCGCTCCGGGTATGCACAGTGCATCTGCGTGTGCAAAGTGCTCTGGGTGTGCACGACACCTCCAGGTTTGCAAATGCTCCAGGTGTGCAAAGTGCTCTGGGTATGCAGGACACTTCTGGGTGTGCGAAGTGCTCCGGGTGTGCACGGTGTGTCCAGGTGTGCGCAGCTGGGCGTGAGCTGCCGTGCACCGTGGCTCTGCGCATGCTGCTGGGGTTGGACATCCCCCCTGGGCCAGGCCGAGGACTAAATGACCCCTGGGGGCACCTGGTGTCACTCGTGCGTGTCCTTCTCTCTCCTTTCCTAATCGCCTGCTCGGGCGGGAGCGATGTTGCTCAGAGCTTCGAGGTTCCAGGCGCTAAACGATTTACCTGCTCCGTTGCAGAGCTGCTAATGAAGCGGCTGCGAGGCAGAGGCACGCGTTGGCCTCCCGCTGTGCCCGGTGCCGATGTCCTCAGCCCACTTGTTCCTGACCTGTTTCTGCTCCAGCCTGGCCGAGATGGTGGCGGGTCTGGTGGTGTTGCTCCCGCGCAGGAACGGTCGCTGCGTCGCTGTCCTGCTGCAAAGTGAGCGTGAAATGCATCCGCCTTCAAATGAGAGTTGCTGTTGCTGTATTGGTGTCAGCGTGGGGTGAGCAGAGCCACAAGCAGCTGAGGGATCCCCAATGCTCCTGCCCGCGCCCCGCGGGCGGCCGCGGATGGAAAAGCTGGATGAGGCTGGGGAAAGGACGCAGCTGCGGAGCAACGCTCGCTGGCGTCTCTGCTCCGCACCTGAGGGCTAAACGCCTCACGGCTGCTTTCTGCATCATTTGCTTTGAGCAAAACACCGTGATACTTGACAGGCTCTGAGCTGTTGATGGAGTCAGTGTAATCCCAGCCTGCCGTGTTTCCCAGGAGAGCCAAGTCCCCACCAGCAAACGGCTGTGGTCCCATCAGCGACTGCTCCTCTGCTCCATCACCTCCAATTATTTTGCACCAGGCAGCCCACGTCCCACTGGGTTTGCTTCGTTTGTCTGGAAAATGATGCAGCCTTTGGGGTCAAACGATGCTGCTCTTTGACAGCAGAAAGAGGCCGATACGGAGGGTGGGCCCGGCCAGGAGTTTGCGGATGATACAGGTGGCGATGGGCCCTGGGGAGAAGGGCTGGGATGCTGGAGGTGGATCGCTGCTCAGAAATAACGGATATACGCGAGCAGTTTCAAACACTTATAAGTTATTTAGGAACCCATGTGCCACTTTAAAAAGTGATTTACATAAATCACTTGAATGTCTTACAGAATTTGTAAATGCGCCGGCTCTGCCAGGCACTGCGGTGGGAGCTGCCACGGCTCCATGTGCCATGCGGACCGGCCCCAAACAAGGACGACACTTTTTGGGGCCAGCAGCCGGCCCTGCTGCCCACACCTGGTCCCCAAGTTGTTTTTCCAGAGCCAGCTGGGCCCATGCGGTTTGTTTATTAAGTGCCTAAAGCTCCAGGAAATATCTGGGTATCAGTAATTCCCGCGCCCGGTCTCTCCAGCTGTGTTGGAGATGCTTTTCACTCCGGCTCTATGATTATCCACTAACGCTGCACGGCGGGGGAGCTCTGCTCGCTGCGGGGCTGCCAGGCTTGTGACGGCCATGGGGGGGACGCCTGGGGACCCCCACGGGTGCTGGGGTCCCTGGGGGTTGTGGTAGAGCAGGGAGACCCGGAGCATCCCATGGTTGAGAACCCTGAGAGCAGCAGCATGAGGGTGTCCCATTGCACCCTCCCTCTGAGCTGCCATGGGTGCTGGAGGACACCCTGGTACCCACCAACAGGGCAGGTGTGAATGGCACAAGGGTTGTTTTTAAGGGGGGAATCTGGGGAGGACAGGAGTTGAGCCCAAATGCAACCAGCTGGAGTGAGGTGGGCTGGGGGCTGAGCAGGGAGCTTGGGGTGCAGAGAGGATTTGGGGGTACAGGGAAGTTCACATTGGGGTTTAGCGGGGTACAGTGAGCACAGTGGGGTGCAGAGAGGCACAGTAGGACCTAGGGGGATTCAGTGGGGTTCCCCAAGGTGCAGTGGTGTTCAGGGGGCAGTGGAGAGGCTCAGTGGGGTGCAATGGGGTGATGTGGGGCACAGCGAGATGCTGCTGGATCCATCCATCCATGATGATGTGAGGCTGGAGCAGCTCTGCTGGGAGGAACGGCTGAGAGAGTTGGGGTGTTCAGCTGGGGAAGAGAAGCTCCGGGGAGACCTTAGTGCGGCCTTTCAGTGCTTAAAAGGGGCCTGAAGAAAGATGGGGACAGACTTTTGAGCAGGGCCTGTTGGGATAGGACAAGGGGTGATGGTTTTAAACTTCAGGAGGGAGATTCAGGCTGGATAAAAGGCAATTGTTGTCCCTGAGGGTGGTGAGAGCCTGGCCCAGGTTGGCCAGAGAGGTGGTAGATGAACCATCCCTGGAGACATCCCAGGCCAGGCTGGACGGGGCTCTGAGCACCCTGAGCTGCTGAATATGTCCCTGCTCATGGCAGGGGGGGCACTGGGAGGGCTGGGGAGGTCCCTCCAAACCCAAGCTATTCTGTGATTCTACAGTTCTATGACCTCCATCCCAGCAGCTCCTGCATTGCTCCAGGGGTGAGGAGGACTGTGGCCGTGGTTTGCTGGGGTCACTCCAGACCATTCCTGTTCCCTCCCTTGCTCTTTCTCTGCGTACTCGGTATTTCCAGGGCAGAGGCTGCAGAATCCAATGCAAAAGTCAGCAGCATGATCTCCATGTCAAACTCAATTCTCCCCAGTGCCAGCTCAGCCCCGGAGCCTCATGGAAATGGTCCAGAGGTCTTAATCCTCTGTGGTTTATCGAGAATGTCCCGTGCGCGCTGCCCCAGGGCTCCCAGCTCAGTGACGAGAGCTGGGGACGCGACTCTCCCCGGGGACAGGCTGGCGGGGTGTGTGAATGAAAAACTGCAAAGGGATGTTGCACGGTGCCAGACACGGCTTCTCGCATCACCCCCGGCTGCACCGTCCCCCAAAAAGAGCTGCCACAAGCACACGGCACCGTCCCAAGCTTTAGTGCTGGTTTTACATGGTGCAGCCCCAGCTTCTGTCCCATGGGCCATACTGGGGTGTGGAGGGGAAGCTTCTCCTCTGGTTTCTCCTTTTTCCCTGGGATGGAAAGAAAATTAATGGGGTGTAGAGGCCAGAGGCAAGATTCCTGGGCTTTTCCCCGGCTGGGCGAGGAGCGGATGTGTGGGGAGCGAGTGGGGCTGCGGGGGGAGAGGAGACGCAAGCTGGGAGCTGGCGGGGCCGTGTGTTCCCGCAGAGAAGCGAGGGCTCGAACTTATAAATAATGAAGTAGCAAAGCGTGAAACATCGATCTCCGCTGCTAATAAGCACATCGAGGAGCACGGTCCCGAAACGGAGGTGACAGGGAGGGTGATTCCCCCTGTCATGCAAAGGGGAGCTGGGCGGCTGCCCCCTGCCCATCCCATTCATGTTGCTGTGGGGATGAGGCTCTGGGGACAGCCCTGGTGACAGGGACATCCTCATCTGTGTCGCTCAGGGCTGGAAAGGCCGTGCCTCGACGGGGGTCAGGACTTGCCCCTCAGTCTGGTGTTTTTTCCTCTGGGCTTTAAGGCTGTGCCAGGATTTAGGAGCTGGGGTGGGGAGACGGCTGCATGGCCCCGGGCATCCTTGTCCCCCACCCCACGCTGTGCATCCTCCCTGCCCTGTGCATCCTTCTCCCTGTGCATCCTCCCCCTTTGCATCCTTCTCCCTGTGCATCCTCCCCCTTTGTATCCTCCTCCCTGTCCTGTACAGGTGCAGACGGGGATTTGGTGGCTGCCAGACACCCCCTGGTGCAGGAGGGGCTGTGAGGAGCCAGGGCAGAGCAGGGCTGGGCCAGCTGCTTCCCCCTGGGTCTTCTGAGAGGGTTCAGTCCCCCATACAGGACTAGTCCAAGCCCTCCCAGCTCCACCTCTGCCCTTAGAACATCCCTGAGTGTTTAACAGACGTGGAGATGAGGTTCTTAGGGACATGGTTTAGAGGTTGGCTGGGTAGTGTCGGGTTAACGGTTGGACTCGATGATCTTAAAGGTCTTTTCTAAGCAAAAGGACTCTGTGATTCTCTGATCCTGCGCACGGCTGCTGCTGGGAGCACCCAGCCTTGCGCTGCACCGGTCGGGGGGTGGAAATGGAGGGGGACGAACAACACCAGGGACCCCCTGACGTGGCCTGGTGATGATGCGGGATGAAAGAGGAGGTGGGATGCGAGCAGGAGGCAGCTCCTGCTACCTCATTGTCACCCTGGCTATTTACATTTCGGTTACGGCAGCCCCTCATTTGCATTTGCCGCGTCTCCCCCCCGAGCCCTCATTTCTGCCGGGGACCAATAACGCGGCAGCCGCGGCGCGTCGGGCGGCAGAGCCACGGTCCTTCCCGTCGCCTCCTGCGCCGGCCAGCATCAGCATGCAGCCAGCATCGCCCGGGCGGCCGCTCGGCCCCGGCTGTCCCCATCAGCCCCGGCTGTCCCCATCAGCCCCGGCTGTCCCCATCGGCCCTGCTGTCCCCACTGGCCACCGCACTGAAGTTAAAAGGCTGCAAAGGGGACGTGCGCAGGGAGAGGACCGACAGGCATCCCTGCATGCAGGCAGCTCCCCCCAGCCTGGGGGGTCTGGGCAGCCCAAACCCCATCCCCAGCGAGGTCTCTCTCCACACACAGCATCTCTGAATCAGCAGGAAGAGAGGGGCAGCGCCGGCTGCAAAACCACCCGCTCGAGGCTGGACGATGCTTCCCAAAATGCAGAGGTGAATGTGGCCCCTGCTCCCTGGCACGCGATTGTGGGACCCCCGTGGGGGCAGCGCGGTTGGGGGACAAGGGGTCATCACTGGGTGACAGTCCCCAGCACCCACCAGGCTCGACCGGTGTCACCGGGCCCAGAGCAGCACCGAGCCCAGCACAGAGTGGTCTGAGCTGGGAGGAGGGAGCAGCAAGGCGGCGGGAATTAACCTGTCAAACAACCCCCCAAAAAGCTTCTGTGAACCCCGAGACCCCCGCAGGGCCAGGGCAAAGGGTTCCTAAACTGCTCCGTGGATCCCCCGTGTCGACGGCACCGTCCCAGCCCCACGCGCAGACCTGCCCGCACAAGGCTGTAAGGGGAACCCAAAGAGTAACAGAAATACAGCACAGAGCCAGCTTTTCCTAATCAAATCCATTAAATCACCCCAACCTGCTCGCAAGGAATAATCCAGGCAGGAATAACAAACCAGCTGTGAGGTTATTTTGCCTTTGCCGGTTGGAGGGTATGTGGAAAGCAGGGTGTTTGCACCCTGATGGATGGAGGGATGAGGATGAAGGGATTTGGAGCTGGGATGAGGGTCCCTGAGGATGTTTCGGCGCAGAAAACACAACCGTGCACTGGGAAGAGCTCAGTATCGAATCTGGATGGTGGCCACGCACAGGCTGGGACCTGCTTGCCAGCCCCAACAGAGAAGGTCCAGCTTCCCCTGGCTGCAACTTGCCTCCATTTAACAAATAAAACGCCTGACGGTTGACAACACAGAGCTGCTCTATGTAAAGAGCCCATCAAGAGAACTTAATGCAGACGATTAAAATCACCCGAATTGTGCTGGGACCTGGGCAGCAGCTCCACGGACACCCAGCTGATTCCTTGGCTTTGTCCTCGCTTGACAAGGGACGCCAGCGGGATGTCCCCAGGACAGGGACCCTGAACACCACGGAGCCGCGCGCTTCACACCGGAGCCACCTTGCAAACAGCCACCCCGGCTGCCGAATTTATTAGGCAGCACCCGAATAGCCAGCACTGTGTAATTCCCAGCTGGACGGGGGAGCGGCAGCCGCGGGGGGATAAAGGCTTTATTGTGCACTGGGTCCCTGCACCAGCGCAAGACACAACCTCTGTGGCGGGGCTTGATGCTGTGCTGTGCCACCGGGACCTGCTGTCCCCAGGGGTCCCTCGGGACCCACCGGCCACCGCCGCGGCTCTCCCTGCTTTTCCACTGCTGCCTCCTCACCACGCAGCGGTTTCCAGCGCGAGGTTTCCAGCCCGGCATGCATGACCATGCTCTGCAGAGCCCAAGTGATCCCAGGGAGCTTCACCCATGCGGGAGCACCCTGGGCAGCCGCACCAACCAGCACCTGCTCCTGGGGAGCACCCGGACCTCTAAAACCAGCAGCATCACCTGGCAACCCCTTAATAAAGCTGACACTAATCCCTTCCGAGCTGAAAGGAGTCAGGAGCAGCTACGGACAGACAAACGCCCTCCTTGCAGGGGGATTCGGGCTGTCGGGCTGGGGCTGTGGGGGCACTCACCACTTTGAAGTCTTCAGGGGCGCATTGCTCCCCGCGGAAGAAGCAGGACAGCAGCATCTCCCGGATGTCGTGACCAGCCCGGTCGTAAAACTCCAGCATGTTAAAAGGTTTGGGCTTGAAGTTTCGGAAGTTCGCCTTGTCCTGCAGGATTTCCAGCTGCTTCTCATCGGCAGTCTGGGTGTCCGGGATCTCGTATCTTAGGGGAAAGGGCAAGGAGAGGATCAGGCCTGACCATAGTGGTTGCTCCCGCTGGTGAAGGTCGCTTGGGCTTCACATGAGCTACTTCTGCCCTGACCCCGGTGCGGGCTCAGCAAAGTCCCAGGCACTGTGCACGTGGCATTTTCAGAGCTTGTCACAGCACAAAGTGGCCCAGAGGCACGTGAGAGGTGGCAGGAGGATGGGTGAGGAGGAGAAGCTGGGCAGTGGCCACGTACCAAACCCATCCCACCAGGGAGCTGCTACAACCAGGATGGGATGGGGATGGATGATGGGATGGGATGGGATGGGATGGGATGGGATGGGATGGGATGGGATGGGATGGGATGGGATGGGCGGGCAGACAAGGAGCTTCCCCACGAACCCTGTGACTGCAGGGTCCCATGGCTTGCGGGATGGCACTGATCTCTTGTCCTGGTGTGGGTGACACTCAGTGGCCTCACCTGCTGGCACCCCTGGCCTCGCTGCATGTATCAGGCACCCAGGATGCGGTGCTGGAGCTGTGTGTGCTGGATCTGCCCCACAAGCACCCCAGGGTCACCCTGGCCTCGCTGCATGTGCCGTGCACCCAGGACAGGAGCCACATATGCCAGAGCGGTCCAGCACAGCTCCAGCATGGAAGCCACATGCCCAGGAGCTAGCAGGACCTGCTGGCTTCTTGCTCTCGGCTGCCAGCGGTGCCACACAGCGGCCGCATCCAGCTGCGGAGCTGAACTAACTCAGGACCTGCTTCCTCGCGGAGAATAAGGAGATGCCGCCCACGCAGTCATGGAGTGCACGTCTCTGCTGCTCGCTGCCCTGCGTGGCGCGGGGCTGGCGGGGTGGCTGGGGCCACACGTGGTGACCTGCACATGGAGATGTCACCTAGGGCCACCTCAGAGCACCGGCACCCACCTGTTATTGAGCAGGGCGAGAAGCTCGCCGGCGTGGTACAGGTCGTTCTTGGTCACCCGGCTGAAGCGGAACTCGTTGAGGTTGCAGAAGGTGACGGCGGGGAAGGTGAGCCTGGTGGCCGCCACCTCGTCCAGCTTGGTGACGTGGGGGTAGAGGAAGTAGTACTGGATGCGGTTGGTGCAGACGAGGGCGAGCAGCGCCAGCGAGCCCAGGAAACACAGCGCCCAGACCACGCGCTTCAGCGACAGCCGCTCGTACGAGAAGATGTGCGAGAGCCCGTGCAGGGTGGAGCTGCTGGCGAAGGCCTGGATGCTCACCGGGTGCCCGCTGTCCACCTCTTCCTCGTCCACCTTCAGGTCCATCATGGTCCGCGCCGGCACCCTGGGGTGGCCACTCTGCCGAGGAAGGAGCCCATGGATGCCCGGTGCCGCGGCAGTTTTGGGGGTGCTGCTACTGCCCGGCCTGTGACACCCCTGCACGGGGTGCTGGGGACATGCCCAGCTGCCCTCGTGTGGGGCAGGTGCTTTGCCATGCCCTGCTCTTCGCCCCAAACCTACATATATATATATATATATACACACATAGATGTGTATATATATCTATATCTATATCTGTATTTATTTATTTGGGTGCAGCCTTTTGCATTTCCTCCCCTCCCACCTCATCTCTGCCCTCCCCATCCCACGGCAGGGCCAGCGTGCCGTGTCCCCCCCAGCACCCCACCATCTCCACCCCTCCCATCGTCCCCCCTCCCCGGTCCCCCCTCTGCCTCCTCCGAATGGCACCGGCGCATCCACAAATAGATGAAGGAATCGAAGATGCAAACCTGGGCTCAGGGCCGGAGCTCCGCGTCTTCTGCTCCGCGTTACCGCTGCGACGCGGGTGCCGGGGCTGGGACGAGCCTCCCTCCACCTCTCGCTGCTGGGTGGGAAGACGATGGGAGCGGGAGCCGTGCGAGCACGGAGGGTGCGAAGAGGCACTGAGCTCGGCAGGCGAATCGGAAAAGAAGAGGGTGAATAAAAATAGCCTCGGCGGTACCTTGGTGCAAGCGTGGGATGCGCCGGGGCCTCGCTCAGCGCCGTGCAGGGGGACCGAAGGCGACCATCGGCGGGGAGGAGGCAGCTGCCGGGTGCCGGGAGGAAAGAGGGGGAGAAGGGAGGCGAGCGGGAGGCTGCGTCCCTGCCAAACACATGGATACCTCCCCCTGGGGCTATCTGCGAGCTGGTGATTTCTTCAGATGCATAATCCGCATGAAGTCATTGTCTGTGCGCTGGTGGGGCCGGAGGGATGCTGCAGGCCGGTGGGCAGCGAGGAGGAGGAAGAGAAGGAGGAGGAGGAGGAGGGGGAGGAGGAGGAGGAGGAGGAGGAGGAGGAGGAGCGGGGTGCTCAGCGATTGCAGGCTGCTGGCAGGGGCTGTTGGTGCTGCTGGCGTGTGCATGTGGGTAACGTGTGTGTGCGTGTGCTGCTCCCATCCCCCCGCGCCGCCAGTGATGCTCCGGCTCCTCGCTCTGCTGGAGCCCCCAAAAACAGCCCTGACCCCGCTCTGCCTGCCACGGCCTCTGCTGCCCTTACAGGCTGCACCCATGGGTGGCCCCAGCACCAGGATGGGTGCTCGGACATGCTTGGGCTCGTCCTTTTGGGAGAACTGGAGGTGGGTGCCTTCTAGCCCTGTCTGGCCAGGACACCACGGTCGCTCGAGGTCTGTCCTGGTACAGCCCCGCTCCTCACTGCAGTGCGGTACCCAGCACGATGCTCGCCACGATGGGGACGAGACCCTGCTGGAGACGCTGGGCTCCTGCCCTGCGCAGGATGTGCTACTCCTGTCCCAGCGATTTGCTTTCTGCCACGTACAGAGTCATCAGGAAGGTGCTGTGGTCCTCAGGGTGCTGCCCAGGGCAGGGGGGATGGGGTGCTGGGTGCTCTCCTTATACTCACAGAATAGAATCAGAGAAGGGTTTGGGTTGGAGGACCTTCCCAGCTCCCCCAGTGCCACCCCTGCCATGAGCAGGGACATCTTCAGCAGCTCAGGTTGCTCAGAGCCCCGTCCAGCCTGGCCTGGGATGTCTCCAGGGATGGTTCATCTACCACCTCTCTGGCCAACCTGGGCCAGGCTCTCACCACCCTCTCCCCGCAGGGCACAGCATGAGGGTTTCCCAGCGCTGCCTGTTTCCCCCCAGCACCGCAGCATCCCCAGCCAGGCGTCACCTCCATCTGCTCCCCGTGACTGCCTAGAGAACGGGGTGTCCTCGTCACCCGATCCGCGCTGGGGACACACACCCCCCTGCAGACCTCTACCCCGCAGGCGCCTGCCTGCTGGTCCCAGTAAGGCGACTGCAGTCAAATGGAAAAGTGTGTTTCTGTGTCCTTTACAAGCGGGATGTTGGAAAGGGACAGCCAGACCCTGGGGTTGTTCCCACAAGCTGTGTCCCTGCCCTCCCAGTTTGCTGTCCCTGCCAGAGCTGGGGCTAATGGGAGCATGGGCAGGTAAGGGTGCAGCAGCATCGGGTGTTTGGACCTTGTTTCCAAATCCCATCCTGGACACAGTTGGTTTGCTCCTTTTCTAGAACGTCCTCTCCCAAACTGGGTCCTTGCCCATTCTTCACTGGAGCAGGAACCTGTGGTTTTGCTGGGGGACATCTGGGGTGAGATGGGGCCCAGGGACACCCCCGTGAGCCACTGTCCTCCCTTGGTCACCGCTGGGCACAGGGATGGCCCTGCCAGCACTTGGAAACATGGCTACAAGGCCAGGGAAGTGGCTTTAGCATCCCCAGTTGGCACCAGCTCTGCCTTTCCCTTCCCCGCTCCGTTCTGCAGCGCGGCGGCATCACTCTGTGCCTGGACGACAACCGCCTGGTGATCGCCCTCTAATTCGGGCTCCTGATGGAACCCTGGAGAAGGATGTGCTGCTTGGATAAGGGATAACAACATTTTAAAAGGGGTTGTGTTTTTATTTTCCTCCCTCCCTTCCTTTTTTCTTCTTCCAGATGACAAGTCATTCTCTGCAGTGGTTTTATTGACAGTGAATCCACCGGCAGCAGCCGGGCTGCACACAGGGAGGGATGGGGTTTCAGATCGGAGAGGATGCGCACGTGGCCGTTCTCGCAAACCCTCGCTTCCCACAGCATGAGAGGCCCCAGGGAAGTGGCTCAGCATCTCCGAGCCACCCTGGCTGGAAAATGCACTTTCTGGGGGCCTTGGGGGGCCAGTGGGGCCCCGAAACCCTTTTCTGTAGGAGCCGAGGAGGAGGCGAGCGGTTGGAGGAAACTTCCTCGCCACTGGCCCCCGGCCAGGAAGGATGCAGCTGCATCCTTGGAGTCGAGTGGAGCGTGGGGAGCGCGAGCATTTCCGCGTTATTTTTTGGGGGAACCACGTGAGGGTTGTGTTGATTCCTGCTGGGAAGAGGCAGCGGGGGCCAGCTGAGGGCTGTGGAATGGGTGAGGAGCTCATAATTAGCCCCAGGTGATAATTGATTGATAATTGAGCAAGACAGAGGTACAAAGGCTGGTACCCAAGGGGTGGGCTGGGAACTGAGAGTGATGGATAGTTGGGTATGAACAAGAAGAGGAGGGAGGAAGAAGAAGGAGAAGGAAAATTATGATGAAGAAGAAGATGATGATGACAACGATGAAAACGAAGAAGGAGGAAGATTGTGATGAAGATGATGATGATGACAACGACGACAGCGAAGAAGAAGGGGTGAGCTGCTGTGGCCATATCTTTCCCATGCAAACCGGGAGCTCAGATCCAGCAGCCAGGGCTCCCCTCAGGCATACCCAGATCCAATTAGCGTGGAAAAAAAGTAATTAAGGGAAGGTGCTGCAGCGCTGAGGCTCCCAGCACAGGCTCCAACAGACGGGCAGCGCTGCTGCTTCTTGGGAACACCTTGGGAGATGGACCCAAGGGACAACACAAGCCCTGGGACTATTTTTCTTGCTTTCCGAGCAACGTTTGTCCCTGGTCCGCAATGCTCGCCTCTGTTACGGAAACAAATCTCCAACCTGCTTCTTGGAAGAGCATCTGCAGGTCAAGAGGGTCCCCAGGGCAAGGATGGGTTTGCAAGAACGGGTGAGAGATGATTTTCTGTGCTTTTTTGGGGTTATGCCCTGCTATTACTCCCTCGGTTGAGGCAGCCCTAGCTTGCAAATTGCTTCTTTATCTGCACCCGCTGCCCAGCTGCTGCGCAGGAGGCAATTTGGTTCATAATGCTCTATTAAATACTGTGGGTGCTGGGCAGGGCCGCTTCCCTTCTCTGGATGTGACGGCTCTGACCCTGCGATCTCCAGGATTGCTTTGTGTATTTAAGGTGAGAGTTTTAATTAAAAGGCCACCGACGTGGCGTGCCACACAGCCCTTTCCGCTCTGCCAGGGCCACGGGGACAGCGCTTTGGTGTCCGGCTGCTCGTTGGGAGGACGGGGCCATTGTTTGCCCCGCGTTGTTCTAACCCTTTGGTACTGATGGGTTTTGCAGGGCAGGTTTGGTGTCCGCAGCCCATCCTGGCCAGAAATTCCAGGGGAGAGGGAGAAAAACCCTCAAGACCCCTGGAACCTGAGCTGAGTGACATGTAAAATAACTTCACAGCTGATCTCTGCTAATGGGTTGCAAATTGCTTCCATCAGCTCCGGTATTACAGATTGCTCATCTGAAATTGCTTCCAGGAGCCCATTTTGGGGCCAAACACTTTCTAGCTTGGGGAAATAACCATCAGCATTGTTAGCAACAGTAAATTGTATTCAAATGAGGCACTGTGGGGCTGTAGCAGGACTTTTTACATGTGCCTTCTTTGCTGTTGGGGTAGCTCTGGCATTAGGGGGATGCTGGGGATGCAGGGGGCTGGGTACCACTTATCCCGGACCCCATTGCTGCTCCTTGAGGCATCACTTTGCTCCAGTTCCGAAACAAGGGCAGTTCCGTTACCTCCACACAGGTCCTGGTAGAGGTCCAGGGCTTCCTAATTGATGAGCACACTGTTAATTATCTGCTGGAAGCCACAGCCTCAGCATCTTGGTGAGACTAACGAGCCTATTAGCAGACTTGCTTATTGCCATCGCTGGCTCCGGCTGGCCTGGGGCAAGTCCCTGTCCTGGGCTGGCAAACGGAGGAAGAAATAAGCCTTGTGTTGCATCTTTTGGTTCCTGTTTGCTCTTGCTGTTTAAACCACGCCTGACCATTTCTGAGATCTTTCCCAAGGGGACCACAGCATCTAAACCCCGAGGAACGAGAACCCACCACGAGCAGCCGAGCGGTACCACGGGATTTCTGAATCAAACGTGTCCGCGTCGCCCAAGTTGTGGCAGATGCAAAGTGTTGAGCCACCGCGCCAGGAGCGGCTGCTCGCAGGAGTTACCGATGTGGTTATCCTGAGCAAAACTGCAAGTATATTGACAAGCAGCAGTTTGCTGGTGTCCCCGCTCCGGGCTGCTGGGTCTCTCGCCCCCGTGCAGAGTGTCTCCGTCTGATTTATGCCGTGTTGTGCTGCGCTCTCGCTCGCACCCGCTTGGCTCTCCCGGCGCGAGGAGCCGCCAGTCCATTAAACACTGAGTCATCCTCAGCGGCATTTAATTTTGTGAGGGGCAGCAGTTTGGATAATTAAAGGCCTCCGTGGCCAAAGCCGGCGGCTGTGGATAGCGAGGATGACGGGGAAGGCGAGGACACCCGGCAGCACCGATTAACCGGGTGCCACGGCCACAGTGGCGATTCCCCAGTGGAGAGGTGGCTCCTCTCGCTCTCCTCCTTGAATTTAGGGGTGTTTTTAACCTTTTCCTGCTTCAGAGAAGGGTTTCCTTGCTCAGGTGAGCGCAATGATGCTCTGTGCTATTTCCGCCTGGATTAACCACATCCTGATGGGATCTCCCATGGGCAGATATGCTATCTGGATATGCTCGGCTTATTAAAAGGACAAGCTGTTCAGGGAGCTGGTAATAAAGCCATGAAAGCTTTTACGAACCAGAGTTGAAGGCACTAATATCGCTGTGCTCTGCGTGGGTGAGAAATTAGACAAGAGTTCCTCCATGCTGATGTTTTTTTTTCCTCCCCCCTATTCATCTTTCTCAACAATTATCTTTTATTTTGATATCGTTCTATTTAAACCTTCAGAACCGTGCTCGGGATAAAAAGGGCGCTGGATCACTTAACAACCAGGCACTTTGTAGCTGGGCTGCGGGGGACCTGGAGACGTGGAGAGCGATGGGGAAGGTGGCTCGGGCTCTCCTGGGGCTTTGGCAGCAGGAATTGTCCCAAAATGATGAGATGAACTCCACAGGCCTTGCGATTCCTTGCCAGCACCTTGGGAAGAACCGCGTCGCTGTGTCTGTGCACTGAGACTTTGCACTCTTGGTCTGAACATCTGGGTTTTCCTCCAGCCGCTCCTCTTGCATCTGGGTGCCCCTCGCCTGCTCTGGGCTGCTGGGTTTTATTTACAGCCACTTCAGGGCCATTTCTACCCTTTCACCATCCCGGAAATCTTGCGATTGATCAGCTGCAGCTTTCTGGAGTTGTGAACGGCGCATCGCAAACCAAAGGCGCATGGAAAGTTGCTGTGCTGAGTGTGCGGCTTCATTAGCTCAAGCAATTAGTGTGAGGCAACACGAAACCACCGCTACTGTTCCACAACTGTCCTGAAACGCTTTCCCTGTGCACCAGCTCCACCTGGGCTGGCTCTGCCACCCTCACTGGTTTTAGAAAAAGCCTCTTGTGTGGGACACGTGCAGCCCAGGGGCTGAGGATGCTCAGGCTGGACAGGACCCACATCTGGCGGTGTGGGGCAGGGGTTGGACACTCCTTTCCCAGGATGCTGGGTCAAGCGGGGCTCTGTGCGGTTGCCAGTGGTTCTACAGTGCTGCTCGAAGCCACCGGACACCCCTCCTTGCTCGCTTTGCTGCTCTGATTTCTGTATCAGAAGATGAAGCTGTTTGGGAGCTCCATGAGAAGAAATGCCCCATGCTCTTGGTGGCTGCTGATGTTCCCGCTGATGTGGCCAGGAAAGGCAAACACGTCGCTGCGGTCCCAAGCCATGGGCAGGCACAGCCATGGAGGTCGTAGCATGGAGGGTGTTGGTCTCTTCTGCCAATGAGCAAGCGCCAGGAGCAGAGGAAACGGCCTCAAGTTGCGCCAGAGGAGGTTGAAGTTGGATCTGGGGAACAATTTCTTCCCCAAAGGGCTGTGGGGCATTGAACAGGCTGCCCAGGGCAGTGCTGGAGTCACCATCCCTGGAGGGTTGGACAGACGGACATGAGGTTCTCAGGACATGGGGCAGTGCCGGGGGTGGGTTAACTCTTGGACTCTGTGATCTTGAGGGGCTTTTCCAACCGAAATGATTCTGTGATTGCGTGTGCACGCTGAGGTGAGATTTTGGGATGTGCAACGTGCAGCACCAGCCCGTCCCCCGCGCCGCCCCGCTTGTCCCATTTCCCTGCCTGCGCTGCCCTGGCTTTGCTGGCGGCTGCTTGTCCTCGTGTCCTTGTCACTGCCACAGAGCCCATCCAGATCACGTCGTCTTTTATTCCCTCTGACACTGGTTGTGGTCACAACAGAACTCATCCCGTTAAGGAAACGCTGAGGGTGGCTGGAAGGGGAAATGGATTCCCCCCATTTGGTAAGTGCCAGGGCGGGCAGCACGTGTTCCCCGCGGCCCCGAGCACCACGGAGCCGCGGTGGAGACGGCAGCTCGTGTGTCCTGGGCATTCAAACACGCTCCAGGAGCCAAAGAGTTAACGCTGCCGGCGTGCAAACATTCTCCAAACAGCACCGATGGGAGCTGCGAGCCGCCCCGCTCTCGGAAAGCTGGCAAACAAATTAAAGCAATGTTGCAACTAATGCGTTTCTTTGCAGCAGAGAGGAGGAAAAGCAGCGCTGAAAGGCTGAGGAGACAAAGGCGGTGCAGATGGGTGCTGGGGGACCCGGCGAGCGCCACGTGCTCTTTGCTCTGAGCTGAGCTGAGATTTGCTGCCGTGGCTCCGTGACAGCGGCTGGAATAACCTGGGGAGGATTTATGGGAAGCAAAGGGGGAACCTGCCTGGGAAGGGCTGTAGCTGGGAGTTCCTCCGGCATTGCTGCTCCTCCGTGTTTGTGTCCCATTTCTCCAGGAGGAATTGTGTTGTGCAGGGAGGGAATACAGCGCTATATGCTCCAGGCATATAGATCAGTGCGTCTTCCTCCCAGCAGCCAACCGACATGCAGCAGTCCAGCATCTCCAAAAATGAGGTCCCACTTGGCTTCTTGTGCTCTTATCTGCCTTGAAGAGAAATTAAATGGAGAGATGCAAATCCCCTAAAACAGTTTAACGATGGCTGGGTGGGTGCCTGGGGAAGAGGCTGGTTGGCATCAGTTTGTGATGAAAGAGTGGTGGGATTGGGCAGCCTGGACCCACAACCAGCGTCAGAGGTTCTGCTGCTGGTCCCCAACGTGGCCTTATCATTATCATGCGTTTACAGAAATGACACGTTTCTCTCGTTATAAGTGAGGGGGTTTGCTACCCTCCCCCGGCAGCCAAGCCCGTGCAAGGAGCAGATGGAGCCCATCTTGAACGTGCAATCTCAGCAAAAGCAAAGCCAATAAGTGAGTTAATTACCAGCACGTTATGTGAGCGCTGGGGATTCCCAGGGGACGGTGGAGACGATGCCGCCCTTCACTCGCCATCTGCAGCGGCGGGAGCTGCGGGAGTCGCAGGGCCGGGGCTGCGGTGGGAGCTGAGCCGCCCTCCCTGGGGACGATCCACCTGCAAAATCCCTTGTCGGAGCCACTCGGAGCTGTGCGGATATTATTGAGGTCGTATCCATGTATTTCCCTGCCGTTTTCCTGGCTCTGTCTCCCGAGGCGTATTCACCTGCAAAGGGCCAGGTATGATGCTCTCCAGGAGACAGCTGTGGCTCTGACTGTGAAAATGTGAATATACCCGAGGGCAGAGCATCTTTCTGCCTTTTTTCTCACTGCTGAGCAAAATTGGGAGAGAAAGACTAGCAGCTCCTAAACTCCCTGCTTTAAGAGTGCGTTTTAACTGGGCTTGGGAGACCTTTGGGGCGGCTTTGCTGTGTCCCCCCGAGCTGTGTGGTGATGCGAGGGACTTTCCAGCCGAAATACCTGCCCGAGGCACCGCGCTTGGCTCCGGCAGCCGGAGGATGCGGTTGTGCTGTCTTGCCCTCCTTGGTGCTTCAGCTCTGCTCCCTGTAAGCTGAGCTAATAAAGTTTAGACTCGTTAAATCCGCAAACGGTTTCAAACCCGATTGCCACGGGCTGGCTTGCAGCTCCCGTCCACCCCTCCCCTCGTGTATCTGCCTGGGAGATAAGGATAGTGGAGGTTTAATTCCTCACTTGTGCATCGACTGCCAATTCTCCTGCCCGCTCACCCTTGATAAATATTGCACAAAGATTTGGCTGCCAACGTGCTGGAGATAAAGGTCCAGTCCCGCCAGATCTCCTTCCTCTGCGCCTTTTGTCTCGTTATGTGTCCAATTTGTTAAACAACCCACCTGCTGCAAGAGCGGCTCTTCCCGTCTCTGCTTCGGATTATTGCTAAACCTCGGGGTGAGCTCGCTCCTCGCTGAGCCCGGCCTTGGGTGGGATCAGAGGACTAAGAAAAGGCGCTGTCATTTCCAGGCCTTGAATTGTCATTGATTAAGGGATCGATAGCGGAGCTTGTCTTGGCTCAGCGCTCTGCTGGGCCTGGCAGGATCTTTGCTGGCACCATGCGGGTGCTGAGGTGCCACCATGTCACCCATGAGCCCAAACCAGGATTTGGGGACGCTCTGCTGCAGGTGGCATACAGTACAGAGAGCATCAGAGGCTCTGGCTGGGCTTAGCCCTGCTAAAAATCCTCCTTCCATCCCTGCGGCCAGGCTGGATGAGCAAAGCTTGGGGTGCCAAGAGAAGGGCGAGTGTTTGGGAGGCATCGCTGGGGGCTGAGCTGCATCTTGCCCACTCTCTAGGTCTGGCTTTGCTGGAACTGACTCCCCCAGCTCAGAAACCCTCTAGGAGCTGAAAGCTGCTGCTGGACGGTGCACAAATGTCATACGGGGAGCATAACACCAATGGGAGCTCCCCAGTGATCGTGGTGATCCCAGGAGGATGCCCAGAGCTGGTGGTCTCGGTGAGACCACGCAGACGAACATCCCAATGCTGCAGCAGCGTGTGAGTGTTGCTCCCGACCGAGCCTCAAATTTCAGGGCTGCTGCAGGCGAGAGGACAAGCAGAGGCTATCGATTGGGGTGGGGAGGGGAAAGAGAGGAGGGAAGGTCTCAGGAAACCTTATCGCTGTGTATAGATCTGGTTGGTGGCACCTGCTAGAGCTGATATCCCCCCTTTGCGACCTCTCGTGCAGCATCCTGAGTGTCATCTCTCTTATGAGAAGATCAAATTAAAAAAGAGATGAGTGATGCTCAGATCTGGGAGCGTTTGAGCTCAAATGCGGCACGTAGGGCTGGTGTTCATGCTGTCCTGCTGGAAGAGCAGCCGTCCCGAGCAGCTTCAGATGCTGTTTATCTTATAGGTCTCCGGATTCCCCAGTTTGGGGGTGGCTCTGACGACATGGTTTGACCACTATCGCTTCTAAATCCATAAGAAATGTCATCTAAAGTGCAACAAATAACGTTCTTATTATCTGCTGGATTCTAATGCTACTCCCTGGAGATAACAAGCTGCAATTTTCCCCCTGGGCCATACAATAATCGCCCCAATTACTCCCAAGCAGTGGTTATTAAACTCAAGGCACTGCTTCCTTTTACAAAGCGAAAAATAATTAAGCAGGTGTCTATGTTCACTGTTTTGCTGGGGGTGACCGGGGTTATTTCTGCTTTGTTCTGGGAAAGAAACTCTCGGCGGCTCTGGAAAACCTCCATGGCTTTTCCGCTTCACATGGCACAGTTCTGTCAGGAACGGTGCAGAGCAGCCGCCGGATGATCGACCAAATAAAATGCAGTTGGTGTCTGTTAATGCTGGGGTTGGTATCCCGAAGGATGTAACCTCTGTCCAGCTATAACATCAGCGGGATTGAGGGAGGTAGCGTGCTTAGCGGAGCTGGGATGTGATGGGCATACGAAATCGCGCACGAGGCCCTTGCGAAGGGTGATGTGCTGGTTTGGTTTAATTGAATCGCCGTTGCCCAGCTGTGTGCAGGACACTGGTGGCCGGTCCCAGCGCCGCTGTGACAGCGTCGTACCCCGGTTCCAACAGCTGCCGGGCAGAGGGATAACGGGATAACGTCCCTTTCTCTCGTCCCAGGGCAAACCTGCAGACATGGCACCGCAGCTGAGGTTTGTGCGTTGCTGCCGTGTCTCTGGACGCACACGCGTGTTCCCTTCCCACGCAGAACGTGCTTCCGCACCCAACACGTGTGGGCTTGTTGGGCAGGAAACCTTCCAGTTTCTGTAGGAGAAGAGCAGTGAAAGCAAAGAGAGGGATGACCGGGATGGAGGTGAGAGGCAGCGCTGGTGAATTATGCATGACACGGGGAGCAGAGCCGTTATCTGCACGGACAATGGCCTGTGCCAAGCACCCGGCTCTCCGCTCTACCTGCACCTTCCTTTCGCCCGCCCGTTATCTCCGCTCCCAGCTTGTAATTCAGCCCAAATATCAGAGGAAGCTGGAAGATTAATTTTCTCTGTTTGCATGGCAAAGGAGAAGGGGATGCGCTCTCACTCCAGACTCCCAGCTGCTTAATCCACCGCTGAGGCCTGCCGAAGGAAAAAGGCGAAACATTTATCAGCGTTGGCAAGTTGCTGGCGCGGGGAGGGATGCTCGGATGCGGCGGCTGCGCTCGGCCCGGGGCTGCGCGCCGGCCCCCCGCGAGCAGGTCACGGGCTGTCACAGCAGGGCTCGGCGTGCTCGTTGTGTCCGCTATTATAGGGGGGCACTAGGGAAATGCAGAACCTTCCCCCTCCCCTGGTATTAGGGCCCAAAGGAATGTGTGGGGCTTGGGAGAGCCGGAGTCATTCCTTTGGCACCGAGCGTGACCTGCGCATCCTTCCAGCGCTGGAGCGTTTGTGGCTGTGAGTCGGTCAAATATTTAAGAGATGACAACTGTATTAATACAAAAAGTAGATAAAGATCCCTTGAGTTTAGAGCAGGAAACATCAGCTCAGCTCTTATTTTCCTGCCCTCTCTCTTAGCTTACTCCCCGACTCAAATGAAATCATAAATATCAGCCCACAAAGGTCCTTTGTCACCGCACGCAGCTCCTGGCGACAAGAGGTCATTCATTAAAAGCCAGATGAAGGCAATAGAGACTCCCATTGTTTTTTAAGGAGTTCAGGGTGAGGCCGTGGCTTCTCTGCTGACATTAATGCACCATTTCGCTATGAGGACAGACCGCGTGTTGCCGCAGACCGGTTTGGCTGATCCCATCCAAGGGGATGCCCGGCACTGCCGGAGGAATCATCGCAGGATCCCGCAGGTCACAGATAAACCTGGTTTGGAGCGACGGCACAAGCCCGGCTCCTTTTGTACCCTCCTTGGCGATGCAATGGGAAATAATAGCAACGCTGAGCAATGGCCGAGGCCCCACAGCTCCCACCCAGCGACATGAGCCTGATGCCACCTGCCGGCCTGCGGCACATTTATCCCCCAAAATGTCCAGCTGCCTCTGGCTGGACCCATCCTGCCCCCCTGCTCAGCCTCACGGGTATTTTCCTCATGCTGTTGAATCGTTCCTTTTTAAAGCTATGCTGTATTAACGCATCAAGAGAAATGCACCTAAGATAATGGTTTTCCCTTTCCCCGCAGCCCCTGGAAAAAGGTTGTCATCTTAAAGCTTCTAGTTCTGCTTTCTTTTCCCCCTTTTTTTGCTTGAATGAGTGTTCATGGAGACCATCGCGCTCTAACTGGTTTTGGATTAAAAGGAACTTTAATAAAGGCTTCCCCTGAGCACAAAGCTGCACAAATGGGTTTGCAATTCTGGAGTTAATTAGGCAGGAGCTGGGCAGAGACATTTGTGTTTGCAAAGCTCCACCAGAAGATGAGGCTGGGAGGGAAAAGGTTTGTTATCGCAGAGCGAGGCGCTGGGGCAGATTTCATTGCATCTTGCCCCAAAACATCGAAGCACGGGGTCGCCAGCAAGCCCATCGGCATCGCCTTTAAGCCAAAATTCCGGCCGCATCATGGGGTCCACGAGCACCGGCCGGGAAAGGAGGAGACGGTGGATGGAGGAGGCGAATGGGCTAAAGACCCAACGGAGCGAGAGGAACTGGAGGAGAATTTCTGCTGCCTGAAAATGTGAAGTGCTTCCGCCAGTAATCGCCGGAATCATCAAATTAGCATAAATTCTATTAACGGTTTCCCAGATGAGACATTTCAAGGCTTCTGCCTCCCCGCCCCGACACAAACAAAAGAGAATATAATTACTTTGCAATAAAGCGGCTCCTGAAAAGGCCCTCAATCTTTATGCCTTTTCTTCTCCTTTGAAATAAAGCTATAGATGAAAGGTGCTTCTGACCTCTCTGCCGTCACCACGCACCAGTCAGGAAGGAGGAAAGAGGAACTCTATGAAGCATTTAGAGACCAGGGTTGGGAGGGAGCAAGCGGCGTGTCCCAAGGGGTTCGGTCCATTTGCTGTGTCCACGGCACATCATGGGGTTTATTTTGGGTACCCCCTTTCCTACCGCCCTTCGAGCTTCTCCCATCACGTTTCAAAGGATTTGGACCTACAGCGCCTGAGCACATATGGAAGAAACCTAATTTGCGCAACACCGAAAACCGGTACCTAACGCAGTAACTCACTACAAGCACCATGGGGGCAATCATCTAAAATAATGCGCCTTTTTATCAGCGCGAGATTGCGGGTGACAATTTAAAAGAGCGGAGAATTTGCTTATGAGCAAAAGCCTCCTTAACTCTCAAGAATGACACTAAAACAACTCGCCTGCCTATAAATATGATCTGCCAATAGAGACATCTTAGCTGTGAAGATTTAATTACAGACAGGAGCTGCGGGAGGCCCCGGGGCTGGCACCGAAATAGCTGAACCTCCTCAAAAATGGGTGCGCGAGAAGTGATGTGAAGGTACAAGAGGCTCTTGGCAGAGCCAGGTGTAACTATCAGCCTTCAACTCGCTTCCCAAACTGGGGAAAATTGGGCTTTTTGGGTGATTTTCTGTGCTCCAAGGTCAAATATCAAGGTCAGTGCTTTTCTTCTGCTTCGCCATTCCCTTGGAGGATGAGCCGTGTCTCTTCTGGGCCTCACTTCCCCTATAAAATGTAGATAATTTTGACTATCGTCCTCAAGGAAACCTCATTAATGTTTACTTTTCAGAGGACCTTGAGGCTTTTTACAATCTATTATGAATTAATTATTATTAATTAAGTTAAAGCAGACTATATAACCTAAATAAAGGAGTTCTGAAAAGCAGCTGGATGTTAGCAATCTGCTTTACGAACCCTCTTCTCCACTTACCAATTTTAAGCATTTAGTTCCGCTTTCTAATTGCTAATAGCCATTCTTCAATTACCCGCTGTTTTGTTTCAGATTTAAAAGATTAAAACACATTGTTATTTTATGATTATGTGGCTTTGCTTCTTGTAATTGTTGGGTTTTGGTTTGTGTTTTATCGGTTTGCATATTAAACGTCTGCAAATGGAAGATTCGTACGCGGCTCGAAATAGGGCTCTGCCTTTTGGCATGCAGGATGGATCAACGTTTCAGAGACAAAAATCAGTCGAGGCATCATATTTCTGAAACAAAACACTTAATAAACTGCCTCCCGGTGAAGTATCAATGCTCTATTAATAAATCAGCTATGGGTTGCATCCAGCACTTTGTGCAGGCCTTACAGAGCTCTGCAAAACCAGCGCCGGTGGGCTCAGGCCCACCATACCGTGTGCCAATGGCTTTGCTTAAAATCACAACCGCGTTTTGGACTGTAAACAGTGTTTCCTTCCCAAAACAGCCGCTCTGGTGCCGATGGCCGCGCTTGGGCCCATGGTTTCGGGGGGCCTGGGCCTTGCCGGCGTCCCCGCCCGCTCTGTTGCTAAGCAACGCTCGTTGGAGCCGGCAACCAACAGTAAAGATGGCGCCTGGCCGGCGTCAGCACGCGGCCTTTCGGGCCACCGCCCGCCCCCGCGCCGGGGAGTGGAGTTGAGAGACCACACCCTCAGCAGACATGGCGCCAGTTTGGCTTCAGCCGCCCGGTGAACAAAGCCAATGAGAGACCGGGAGGGTGGAGAGCACGCTGGGATTGGCTGGGCGGCAGGGATTCAAACCGAAGTGCGGGGCGGTTGGGCTGGGCGGTTGCAGCCGGAGCTCGCGCCGGGCCGGCGGCCCAGGTGAGTGTGCGGGGGGCGCTGAGGGAAAGCGGCGGGTCCCGGTCGCTCCCCGGTCCTGAGCCTTTCCCCGACTCCTAGTGTACCATCCCGGGCCCCGGGGGTCTCTACCCGGCCGCGGGGCGCTGCCCAGCCGGCGCCCTGGGCGGGCCCGGCGCCCGTTTCCTCAGAGGCCTTTCCCTCGCTGTCCCCGGCAGCCCCGGAGCTCTGGGTGCCCCGGCCTCGTTCTTTCTCCCTCCCCGGCTTCTACCGCCGGGTTGGGCGCGGGGTGAAGGGTCGTGGGGCTGGTAATTAAGCCACGAAGCTGTTGAGGTGCCTTTTGCCATAAATTAATAGACTACAAACAGCAGAAAAAGGGCTTTTAGTAGAGAGCTCTTCTACACCTTGTAGTCCACGTATTGTAGAAATCCCCAAGACGTCTCTGCGCCTGTAACTGTGAGTGCTTTGAAGCTTTCCATGGCACTGCCTCAGTGTTAAGCGGGTGCCTTCCTGTATAACCTCATCCAGGTGTTCCTGCTCCAACAGGGGGTTGGACTGGGTGAGCTTTCGAGGTCCCTTCCCATCCCAGACATTCTGGGACTCTGTGTTGTCCTCCTGGCACCTCTCCCACCTTCATCAGCACCTGTTGCCGGTGCAGAGTTCTCAGTCCAGGCTGCCCCGCGTTCCCCAGCAATCTCTGGTATTAACAACTCATTTCTGTGTTGCTGAGCTGGAGACTTTCCTCTTCGTTGCTTCTGTTTACGCCATTGTCGCTGCTGTTTGAGGAAAATGTGCTGAGTGTTGGAATTTTAACAGCTATTTGCGGTGGGAGCTGTAACTTGAAATGCAGCTAAATTTAAAACTATATTAAAGTTCCTCAGAACGTTGCTCCTATTTTTATCTCACGAAGCTCTGAGAACTTGCAGATTTTTAGTGGCCTATATAGTGCCAAGTTATTAGTAGACAGGGCACGAGCTGTGTTTTGCACCTTCCAGAAGGACAATGATTTGGGGTCCCTCATCTTGCCTTGAGTTCTGAGCCTCTGTATTCAACTGGAGGTTATTTGAAACGATGCTGCTCTCTGTGGCTCTGCTGGCTGTAAACTGGAGGGGTGAAGATCTTCATTCCCTAGGAAAGAATTTAAATCCATATATCTCCATAAACCATAACTGTTAATGCATCTTGGTTTGTTCAGCTTCTAAAACTCAAAAAAAACCCCTCATTAATTCTGAAGCTAATTCTCTTTTCTTTGGGCTGGTAATGCGGTTTTCTGTCGGGAGGTGGGAAGAAAGGGTTGGGCTGTTTATTTAGCTCTGGTTTCTTGGCAGGAAGATGGAGACCTCGATGCTGAACTCGAGGAGCCTGTATGATCAACTTATGCGCCAGGCTGAAGTTTTAAGCGAAGGGAACCTATGCCGTAAGTTCTCTTTCTCAAGTGGGTTGTGCTGTGTTTGCTTTGAAGTTATAAACACACAAACGTTATTAGCTGTTATTGATGATTTGTGGGTGATAAGACTGCTACAGGTAGCCTGATTTGAGGGGTTTTCCATTGTCATATTAATAGATATCTACTGACAGTGAAAGGAAGGCTGCTGCAGCTCATCTGTGTGCCTGGGCAGCTAAAGATGTTTGCGTTTTCTGTCCAGAGTTTATCCAGTTAGCCAAGAACTTTGAAGAGTACCGGAAAAAATGGCAGAAAACGGAGCACGAGCTTGTCAGGTACAAAGATCTTCTCATGAAAACTGAAGCTGAACGTAGCGCTTTGGATGTGAAACTGAAACATGCTCGTAATCAAGTGGATGTGGAGATCAAACGAAGGCAAAAAGCTGAAATGGACTGTGAAAAGCTGGTGAGTAATTCCTTTCTTACCAGTGAGCTCTTTAGAGTGTGGAGACAAGGTGATTAAATTGCAGTGATCTGTGGAAAATAAGGACTGGCACTTACTGTAACTTTTTTACTGGGGAGGAAAAAGACTTTACAATGAGGGACGCAGCCAATTTGTTGTTATGTCCTGCTTTGGTCTGGAAAAAGGCGACTGGCTGCTGTTTGTCCCAACACGAGCTTTGCAGCCGTTAGCAGCCTATTGACATGAGTTCTGAGAGCCTGTCTGTGTGGTATCTCGCACACTTTAGCTTGGTTCATACTGTAGTTAAACACGGTTTGTCCTGTGACGGCTTCTGCTGTTAATCTCCCTTTACAGGAGCGGCAAATACAACTCATTCGAGAGCTGCTCATGTGTGATGCGTCTGGGAGCATTCAGCTAAGCGAGGAACAGAAGTCTGCCCTCGCCTTTCTGAACAGGCCGCAGGCTTCCCTTGGCGGTACAGGCAACAAAAGGTAAGTGACGTATGTCAGAGCAACACAAGTGTCAAATATCAATCCAGCCACGTGCCTCTGTGATACACGCTGCACCCACATCAACAGAGTTTTACCTTTTATTCCAGTTTGAAACGCAACTCTTCTGAGTCAGTAAGATTGTTCTGGAACCGTGGCTGACTAAAAGCCAAACTAATACAAGTTTCCTTTATTTTTTGATTTTTAGGCTGTCTACAATAGATGAATCTGGCTCAATTCTGTCAGACATCAGCTTTGACAAGACCGATGAGTCACTGGTAATGTAACTCCAAGTTCTAAAGTTTTCCTCCCCTGTCAAGCCTTAGGGGTGTGGGTTAATCTCTGGAGACCCCTTGTGTTTAGATCGCTGTGGTATTCAACTGGTAGAGCTGCTTTGCATTTCTCTGGTGCACTATGGGCTAAAACGTAATGTAAGTCCTGGCCGGGGCTGTGTGGTATATACACAGAACTAACCAGCGCTGTGTATTTCCCACAGGACTGGGATTCCTCGGTGGTGAAAACTGTCAGGCTGAAAAGGAGAGAGAAGCGGGTATGTTTGGTTCTTCCCTCTCAAATAGATTCCATTGTTAGCCTTAGCTGACACAATGTCACCATCTGTCATCTCGCAGCCACCTGGAATGCGGTCTGAGCTGCGAATCGCAATCAAACTTCAGCTGGATGTGCTTCCGCTGTAACTCAGACCTGCTGTGTGGATTTAGGTTGAAAGTTAATTCTGATGATGTTGTTTTCCTACTGACAACGACTGTGGAGTTCTGTGCATCTTGTTCTGTTGTGGCCTAGAGTTTGCAAGAAAGCACCTTTGAAGGTTACTAACAGCTACTGGATTAGGGAAAATCATGTCGGAAGTGAATATTGTTTTCTGTTCTGTAAAGGAGCTTGTGCTTGTTGTCATCTAACAGTGTGCAGCAGGCACAGGTGGGAAAGGACAGCCTGAAATCATCACTAGCAAAGTCTGGGACTTGTGTAGTTGCCTCTTTTTCCTTCTTTTTCCCCTTCTCCTTTCTTTCTTTTCTCTGAACTGGATTATGAAGCTGGCTAGGGAAATTATTTGAAAAAAGCATGTTGAAGCCTCCTGATACTTCATGACAACTTCAAGGTTGCCATGAAGAACAGATACCAGGGAAGAACTTAACGCATCTGTGATGTGTGCAGACAATTGTTCAGTCCTTATACTGAACTAGGACTACACCAAATTAACGGCATACCTGCCACATAGACAAACATACCGTCTCTTTTCAGCGGTCTTCCAGGCAGTTCATTGAAGGCCCACCGGGTCCTCAGAAGAAATCCAGATCAATCAGCTCCACAGTGGACCAGGTACGGTGGTTCCAGCTGGGTTGGTGTGGGTTTAAAGCGGTTGGTCATACCGCACACCTGTTTCTGGGGCCAACAAACTAGAAAAATCCCACATCATGTCAGTATTGCTGTCACCAACTGTGTGTTTCTCCTTACAGGGAAATGAATCCATAGTAGCAAAGACAACTGTCATGGTCCCCAGTGACGGTGGCCCAATTGAAGCCATTTCTACTATCCAGACTGTGCCTTACGGTCTGAACAGCCGGAGGAAGAGCGGTGGGTGTTGCATCTCCGTTTGTTCTAGTCCTGAAGCAACTACTCTATCCCAAATTTTTACACTGACCTTCCTCCAGGACCTCTGCCTGCGCTTTACAATGCGCTTGCTTTGAGGCAAAGGTTACGCAAGGGGTGATTCCGTTTGGTCAGCGCTCCTCCCCTTCTCTCTTTAAGGTCCTTTGCAGCCTTGGAGCAGCGAGTCGAGCTTGGGCAGCAAGGCGCTGGAGTCCAAAGCGGAGACTGATGGCTCTAGCACCCCGCAGAACAACGGGGGAGTGAGGCTGCACGACTTTGTTTCCAAGACGGTAGGTTTGCAGGCAGGAGGAACTTGAGAAAACACCTCCTTCCGTTTTTAAAGGTGTGGGTTATAAAGAAGCTACTGGCCGTTGTGTCTCAAATCTATATTAACTGTTACCTGCATAGATTGTGGAATATATTATCCCATGTGGCTGGCCAATCTGAGTCCTGCTGAGTTGCTACATTGCACTAATCTCTTCTTATCTATATGCTTTGAATCATTAGGTTATCAAGCCGGAATCATGTGTTCCATGTGGAAAGAGAGTAAAATTTGGGAAAATCTCCCTGAAGTGCAGAGATTGCCGTGTGGTCACTCACCCAGAGTGTCGGGACCGCTGTCCTCTCCCCTGCATCCCCACCCTGACAGGGACTCCTGTCAGAATCGGCGAGGTGAGGCTGGAGGGTGAGCTGGGGGCTCATGTTTGGTTAGAGCTGAAGTGTGTTTAGGCTCCAACAAGTCTCCTTTCTACAGGAGAGCTCCTGTTGTTCAGAGGGGTCTAATAAAACACCAACAAACTTGCTAATGTATCATTTGAAAAGTGGGTTGGTGGGGATGCCACGTAAGGAGGGTGGTGAGTTGTGAACGTGGCAGCTCTGAGTAAGAATCCTGCAGCGTTGTGCTGATGGGCGTAGTGTCGCTCTTGTGGCACAGAGGTTTTTGGCATCTGCTCCCAAGGAACAAGTGACAGGACGAGAGGAAACGTCCTCAGGTTGTGCTGGGGAGGTTGAGGTTGGATCTTGGGAACAATTTCTTCCCCAAAGGGCTGTGGGGCATTGAACAGGCTGCCCAGGGCAGTGCTGGAGTCACCAGCCCTGGAGGGTTGGACAGACGGAGATGAGGTTCTCAGGGACATGGGGCAGTGCCAGGGGTGGGTTAACTTTTGGACTCCATGATTTTGAGGGTCTATTCCCACCAAACTGATTCTACGAATCTCTGGGCTGAGGAAGAAGAAGAAATGCTTGTTTTTTAATTCCTGAGAGAGTATTTTCCATGTCTTGAAGACTGAGCATCTTTTTTTTCTTATTTTCCCTTCTGTCTCTCAGGGGACCTTGATGGACTTTGTCCCTTCCACTCCTCCAATGATCCCTTCCATCATAGTGCACTGTGTTAATGAGATCGAGCAGCGAGGGCTGCATGAGGTAAAAAAGAAAACAAGGTGTGAAGCAGTGCTAATGAAATGGGTTGTGGTGTTAGGGAAACAAATTGTTAACCTAAATACCTCTTATTTATGGTGCGGATAGTGCTGCTCAGTGGGTGACTGTGAGTGAGCAACAGTGTCTGTGTAGAGTGCTCAGGTGTGGAGAGAAAGTGGGAGCAGAAGAATGTCAGCTTTGTGTGCACAGTTGATGTTCTGCCGCTAAGCAATGTTTTCTGTTCCAGACGGGCCTTTACCGGATATCGGGCTGCGACAAGACAGTGAGGGAACTGAAAGAGAAGTTTCTTAGAGGAAAAACGATTCCTTTGCTCAGCAAAGTGGATGATATCCACGCTATCTGCGGCCTTCTCAAGGACTTCCTGCGCAACCTGAAGGAACCTCTTCTCACTTTCCGGTTAAACAAGACTTTTATGGAAGCTGCAGGTAAGGAGTTGTGAAATGACACCTCCAACCCTTTCCTTAGGCTTGATGGTCGCAGGTTTAGCTGTCGTGTGTGCTCCATGGAGCCCTTGCACTTGCAGCTGTGTTGATGATGTGCAATATGCTGAGGAAACCCCTCTTTGCTGTGCTGTTTTGGAAGAGAAAAGAAACAAATTCTATTGTTTGGTGTCCTGGCAGGATACAAAAAATATTACAAGGGCATATGAAGTTTCTGGCTTCCTTGTTTGTCGCGCAGCCATTGCTGTGAGGGGAACACTGCAGCTTTGCCTCTGGGACTGTTTTCTGAGGTCTAAACGTTTCTTTTCCCCAGAAATCTCAGATGAGGACAACAGTATCGCTGCGATGTACCAAGCAGTTGGGGAACTTCCTCAGGCCAACAGGGACACCCTGGCTTTCCTCATGATCCACCTGCAGAGGTAGG
This sequence comes from Columba livia, assembly GCF_036013475.1. Taxonomy (NCBI): domain Eukaryota; kingdom Metazoa; phylum Chordata; class Aves; order Columbiformes; family Columbidae; genus Columba; species Columba livia. The sequence goes on along the minus strand of NC_088630.1, from coordinate 1,878,134 downwards.
TTCAAGTGGACCGGTAGTTCTGAAAGAGCGATGTTGCCACTGGTGCTGTCTCTAACTGGTTCTTGTTACTGGTTGTGAGCACAAAGCCCTAATTCTAGAGAAAACCTGCTTGTTCAGAGACTCAAATGAGTGTGGGATGGGGGAATTGTATGACAAGTGAAGGGGAGCAGCTACATTCTGTCTTAATGTTCTTTTAATATAGGGTGGCTCAGAGCCCAGAGACTAAAATGGACATTACCAACTTGGCCAAGGTGTTTGGCCCCACAATAGTTGCCCATGCGGTACCTGATCCTGACCCTATGACACTCCTGCAAGACACTAAGCGGCAGCCCAAGGTAGGTCAGCAGAAAGGACTGACTCAAGTGAATATATCCCATTGTAAGGAATTTAAATGAATGATCAGAGGGAGCTGAGGCGGTGCCTGTCTGGTGTCAGTGTGTCAAAGCTGCGTGCTGGCTTGTGACATTGGCTACTCACGGTGTCTCTGTAGGTAGTGGAGCGACTTCTGCTGCTACCGATGGATTACTGGAGCCAGCTGATGATGGTGGAGCAAGAAAACATTGACCCAGCGCATATAATTGAGAACGTCAATGCCTACTCTACTCCGCAGACACCAGATGCTAAAGGTAACCCCTGGGTGCTTCTGTGCAACTGCTGTATGAAAAATAATGACCCTCAGTCAAAGCTGCTTGTGAGACTGTTGGAGTTGACCATCCCTGCATGTTTTATGGAGAAAGAGGGAAGAAAAGCGTGCCAGGAAATACCAGATTTGTCTAGTGTATTTGACAGATGCTAGGGAATATCTAATGCTCATTGCATGGCAATGAAAACTTCAGCTGTCCTCATGTTGCTCGCTTCACTGCCTCTTTCTTTTTGACAGTGAGCATGCTTGGACCCCTCACCACTCCGGAGCACCAGCTCTGCAAGACGCCGTCGTCTAGTTCCCTGTCCCAGAGGGTCCGTGCTACCTTCAGCAAAACCACCCCCAGGTAAGTGCCCCTGGGTGCTATTAGAGATGTTGGGATGGCTGTGGGTGCTTTGGGTGTTCAATGAGAACTAAAAATAGACATTTGGACCCAGTTCTGGGACTGGCCTGGTTTTACTAATCCATCAGCTCTCCCTCAGTCAGTGCTGTAGTAACAGTGTGTAGTTATTAATGCGCATCATCTTGTGGTAGGGAGAGGAACGCTTTGGGAGGTGGGTAAAACTTGAGTGAATGACCCCTGGGAAAGGAAAAATGTTACATCTCTGTATCCCAAACCCAAACCTGATATTTTTCTACTTCTCTTGAACTAGATTTGGGAGCAAAAGCAAGTCAACAACCCAGCTTGGGCATCAGGGCAACTTCTTTTCCTCTCCTCTGCTGAAGTGACGCGGACCTGGGCGTTAGTGCCATCCCAGCGTTTGCACACCGATATGCACGAGTACAATAAGCGCAAGTCCTCACCGCGGCCCTCGGCAGCTTATGTAATACGATTTTTTTCCTTTTATCTTTCAGCTTAACTGAGACTTTTAATGGGATTTTATTGTGCAATGTATTTTTATTAACTAATGCTGTGCTGTATTTAGTATTGGTGAAGAAAGTAACTAGCAGGGTGTGTTTTAAGCGTTAATTAAATCTGCTAGAGGAACTCTGACACTTTTCCATAGCATCCAGTCCTCTAGCCATATGAAGTAGAACGGTCGTACAGGGATCATATGTAGTTTTAGTTCTTGTTTTTTGAAACTCCACATTGGGTTGTCACTGCAGCTTGAAAACCGATTGAACTTTGTTGGCATCCGGTCGTTCCAACAGCGCACAGGTCTGTAATTCTTGATCGGGGCTGTGGTTGTGCAGCCCGTAGTCCTGAGGATGGCAGTGTGGCATTTCTCTGATGGGCTAACGATGCTCTGCTTAACGAACTGCCGGAGCGACTGTGGCTTTTTCTAAAGAAACAGTTCCAGATCCTTGTTTACAAGGGGAAAATTTTGTAGAGGAGTGTCTGTAGATGTAAACCCAGAGGATTCCTGGGTTGTCTAAATGAGTTACTAGTGCTGCTCACACTGGTGAGAGGAATGAGGGTAGTTTAATAGCACCCTTGCTTTTGGGAGTCCCTGTTTTCCCACATCGGGATGTGTAACCTTGCCCAGTGCTGCGTGAAAAGACTTGTGGAATATGTACTGAAGTTTATAAAGTGGCTGTTTTTATTGAGCTTTGGAATACTGTCCTAATCTGTGCAGTTCGGTAAATCATTACGTTCTATGTGATTCTGTACTCTGGCTAATGTTTTCTGTGCGTGCTGTAGAGTTTTAAGCAGGGCCTGTTGTGGGAGGCTGTGGTGCTGTGATGTTGGTGGGGGGGTTTGCTGAGGGACGTCTGCCTTGGTCCCCATGGCTCCAGGTGGGGTTTGGGGACACCCTGGCAAGTCACCAGCACCTGCTGGGCACAGCGGCGGCCCTGCCAGTGCTTGGGAACACGGCTGCGATGCTGGGGGGGTGTGTGTGCCCACCCATGCCCGCCGGGAAGTTCCACCAAGTAGAATCATAGTATTGCTTTGGTTGGAAGAGCCCCTCAGGGTCATCGAGTCCAAAAGTAGATGGGACACGCCAGAGACAAAGCCAGACCTAACGTGAGCCTGGGGGAACGGACGGTGAAAACTGAAGAAAGGGTTTCTCTCTGGCGATCCACGCTCTGGTTGCTTTAGGCTGCAAAGAGATGCCAGTTGTCACGCGGGTGAAATCACTTGGAAAAGAGTTTTGAAGTAGTTATTGATCAAGGAATATTAAAAACCTCGGTTTGGCCCCAGAAATAGGGCTGAGTACGTTGTTTGTAGTGATTCCTCTTAAGCAGGTACCAGTGCAGGGAAGCAAACCCTCTGTTCAGTATGTTCAGGCAGGGACAAGCACGCACACGCTTCAAAGGCTTAATGCGGATATAATCACATCTATACGCTCCTTAATCGGCAGCGAGCTCTTGCTACATTTGCATTTAATGCAATTGGACAGGCCAATTGCTTCGCCCTCAGCGAGACCCCTCAGCAGTCAGTGATCTCACGGAGGAAGCCACCTTCTTATTGGTTACAAAGGACAGAATTCTGATAATTGAAGGGAGTTAATTTCTTGTGCAGCACTTAATTCTGCTCTACAGCAACTCTAAGCTGGGAGCCTGGTGTGGAGCGATGGCTTGAGCTGCGTCTCTTCCACTGGGCTGGTCAGAGTCTGTCATTTATTGACTGAGCCTTAAATAGAGAGGCTACTTCCTTCTGTCTGAGTAATCAATTTGTCTCGAGGGAAACAAAACTGGGAAAAGTGGAAATGAGGAAAAGTGTCCTGCTCTCCCTGTCTTGAGCTGCTTCACAAAATGGGCCTGGGGTCTGGATAAATGAGAAGGGAAACACAGTGCTCTGAGCAGCAGGATCTGAACTCAGCCCTGGAGTCCTGCTGGATGTTAAAAAGTACTGGGGCTGAGGTGCCAGAGGGAGAATGTAAATCCAGCGTTGCTACTATCTGTAAAGATCTCAGTGCTGGAGTCCTATGGAGCCTATCAGCTGGATTTCATCTGGGTCTGTCCTGACCTGCCTGGAACTTCCCTGTGCTTTGTTTAGCTTGTTTACCTGTAACACAACTGCCTAGCAACAAGGTGGCTGTGACCTAATTGATTTCCAGAACATTAAAATTTAAATTTGCATGGTTTTGTGTAACTGAGGGCCAGTGGCTGCGCCTCATCGGGGATCGATGACTGGTCACTGGAGGACACAGGTGACAGAAAAAACAGAGGTAAAACATAGATGTGGATCTGGATGTAACATGAAATTGCAACTCTGTGAAGAAAGATTCAAGTATAGGAAGCGAGAGAAAAGACACTAAAAAATAACCCAAAATAGACACTAAACTGAAGAGGAAGACACCATCAATCTTATCATATTTCTCCCGGTGAAGAAGAAAAAGCCCAGCAATATAATTTCCCCCCTCAGGATACTAAGGAAGGAGGGAACATACTTCTGTCTACTTTATCTTTCTTTCCCTATTAATAAAGACCTTTGCTAGAAGTGGAGTAAGCTGGATATTAGTTTCTAGTGCTGCTGTAACCAGATGGCTGGTAAGTGATTGCTTGTTCAACTTCACTTCCAAGTTCTCCACCTCCTCCCCACGAGCGCTGCAGGGGGACGGGAATGGGGGTTGTGGTCAGTTCATCTCACGTATCTGCTGCTCCTTCCTCTTCCCAGGAGGACTCTTCACACTCTTCCTCTGCTCCAGACTGGGGTCCCTCCCACAGGAGCCACTTCTCCATGAACGTCTCCAAAGTGAGTCCTTCCTCTAGGATGCACTTCTCCAGGAACTGCTCCAGTGTGTGTCCTGCACTGGGGTCACAACAACCCCATGAACGCTGCAGCTGGGGAAGAGCGGCTGGAAAAGGCCCTGGGGGGTGTTGGTGACAGCGGCTGAACATGAGCCAGCGTGTGCCCAGGTGGCCAAGAGGCCACCAGCATCCTGGCTGGTCCCAGCACTGGTGTGGCCAGCAGGCCCAGGGCAGTGACCGTCCCTGTGCTGGGACCTGGGGAGGCCAAACCACCAATCCTGGGGGCAGTTTTGGGCCCCACATGCCAAGAAAGAGCTTGAGGTGCTGGAGCGAGTTGAGAGATGAGAGGAAATGGCCTCAAGTTGCGCCAGGGGAGGTTGAGGTTGGATCTGGGGAACAATTTCTTCCCCAAAGGGCTGTGGGGCATTGAACAGGCTGCCCAGGGCAGTGCTGGAGTCACCATCCCTGGAGGGCTGGACAGATAGACATGAGGTTCTCAGGACATGGGGCAGTGCTGGGGTAACAGTTCAATGATCTTGAGGGGCTTTTCCAACCAAAAGGATTCTACTACCTCTTCCACCATTGACCTCCGCAGGCTGCACGTGGGGATCTGCTCCACCGTTCCCCTCCATGGCTGCAGGGGCACCAGGGTCTTCACCACAGGCTTCAGGGGAATCTGCTCTGGCACCAGGAGCACCTCCTGCCCCTCCTTCCCTGCCCTTGTATCTGCAGTTATTTCTCTCACATATCCTCACTCTTCCCTTCAGCTACAGTTGCACAGCTTTTTTTTTTCCCCTCCTTTTAAAATCTGTTACTCCAGAGGTGCTGCCACCATCACCGATGGGCTTGGCCTGGGCCGGGTCCATCTTGGCAGCAGCTGGTGTTGGCTGTCAGATATGGGGGAAACCACCCCTATTACCCCCCAACACCTTGCCATGCGAACTCAACACCCTGAGACATTAATTAGACTGCCAGTAAGTTCTAATCCTCAAATCCTCATGCAAGCATTGTCTTTACGTGCACTTTGGCTCGCACAAGCTGCTCCTCTGCGGTCGGGATGGGGCCGTGCAAGTGACAGATGTTCTGGTTCCCCGGGCCAGGGGCTGAGCAGGGATGTGGGTGACAGACAGATGTTCTGGTTCCCTGGGCCAGGGGCTGAGCAGGGATGTGGGTGACAGACAGATGTTCTGGTTCCCTGGGCCAGGGGCTGAGCAGGGATGTGGGTGACAGACAGATGTTCTGGTTCCCTGGGCCAGGGGCTGAGCAGGGATGTGGGTGACAGACAGATGTTCTGGTTCCCTGGGCCAGGGGCTGAGCTGGGATGTGGGTGACAGACAGATGTTCTGGTTCCCCGGGACAGAGGCTGAGCAGGGATGTGGGTGACAGACAGATGTTCTGGTTCCCTGGGCCAGGGGCTGAGCAGGGATGTGGGTGACAGACAGATGTTCTGGTTCCCCAGGACAGAGGCTGAGCTGGGATGTGGGTGACAGACAGATGTTCTGGTTCCCTGGGCCAGGGGCTGAGCAGGGATGTGGGTGACAGACAGATGTTCTGGTTCCCCAGGACAGAGGCTGAGCAGGGATGTGGGTGACAGACAGATGTTCTGGTTCCCTGGGCCAGGGGCTGAGCAGGGATGTGGGTGACAGACAGATGTTCTGGTTCCCTGGGCTAGGGGCTGAGCTGGGATGTGGGTGACAGACAGATGTTCTGGTTCCCCAGGACAGAGGCTGAGCAGGGATGTGGGTGACAGACAGATGTTCTGGTTCCCCGGGACAGGGGCTGAGCAGGGATGTGGGTGACAGACAGATGTTCTGGTTCCGCAGGGTTGTGGGCAGCACTGGCAGAACAGAGGAGAAATCCAGAACTGAAGTCCCTCAGGCCAGTGGTTCTTGGCTCTTCTGCTAATATTAGTACTGGTTTGAGGAAGATTACGGTTCTGTGAAACAGCTATTAATATCATACAAAGCTTTGGATGCAAGTCAAAAATAACAGCAAATGAGAAAAGTCCGAACCGCGCAGCCAAACAGGAAGCACAGGCAAGGCTTGGTGTTGTGAAAGATAAACGGGGGGAAGGAAAAGCCAAAGAGCTGCAATAAGATGCAGAGAAGAAAAATACAAATAGCTTTGGAGACAGCTTGAAAACAGTCCTGGGCTCCAAAACAATGATGTTACATCAAATAACACTGATCGAATTCTCTGGGCTGATTGAAAGGAAATCCTGGTTTATTGGCCCAGACGTTTCCCGAGTTTGGAAAAACACTTGTCTGTCGTGAAGTTCCTCTGCTGGGGAGGCTTGAACCAGCTCGGCCCTCTCGCCCCTTCGTGCCTTGGAAACAAATGTGCTTTTCTTCCCATCAAGTCTGTTCCTTCACCCACCGCTGTTTGCTGCTGTTCCTGGGTCAGACGCTGTGTCCAAGCCCTGGGTTTTATCTGCATTTGTCATATAGTATTGGTGATAATCTATGGGTAGATAGGTGGCGGGGTCCAGAGGAATAAATAAGCATTCAGGCATTGGAATGGCTGCCCAGGGAGGTGCTGGACTCACCGTCCTGGAGGTTTTTAAACTGAGATTGGACATGGCGCTTAGTGCCATGATCTAGTCAATGGACTGGAGTTGGACCAAGGGTTGGACTGGATGATCTCTGAGGGCTCTTCCAACCCAGTCCATTCTGTGATTCTGTGATTATAAGACCAAATGAACTGCTTAGGAAATGCAGCCAGTGCAGCAGGTTTAGAGCCGTTTATCATGCAGGAAAAGGAAGAACAGAAATCCAGCCTCTGAGCCTTTCTTGGGCACAAGGAAGTGGCTCTGAACCCCAAAACGCGTTTGCAACATGAAGCAAGAAAGAGCCTGGAAACGCTGTTTACCTGAAAAAGTTGCCCACAGGGCTGGGATATTTCAAGGAGCTTCAGCTGAGGTGCAAAGGCCAGAACTGAAAATACAGCGAGGTGCAGCAGCAGGATTTCCTGACAAAGCTTGAGCCCCACCTGAGTATTTAAAACCTTTCTCCTGTGAGTTGCCTCGAACTTCACCCTTGGCATGGACGTGCAGGTGAGGCTGCCACGAGTAAGAGCAGCTAACAAAAAGGTTTAAGCTTCTCCTATACCTTTTCAAGTCATATTGACTCTGCTACTTGCAGTTCTGCATGTACACACACCTCCTGCTGCGAAAAGCGCAGTTTTGCCAGTATATCGATACCGGCACAGAAGTATTTATTTGATTTACGTTGTACAAACCCCTGGCCAAGAGTTATGCTGAGAAAAGCCTCTGGTGTCCCCGTTCTCAGAAGTCGGACGTGCAAAGGTTTGTAGTGGCTTTTACTAGACCAAAATACATAGTGTTTCTCCCAGACAAGGGCTCATACGCTTTAAAGATGCTTATTTTCTCCTGCTGTTTGTGGCTGGAAGCGATCACCTTATAATAGACTCTGCTGTGGAGTTTTGTGTCAGCAGATGGCAGAGGGTTTCCACCGTTCTCGCTCCAGCTTGGGAACCAACAGCTGCGCTTTTGCACCGATTTTAGATTTCTGCCTCCCAGCTGGATTATTTTTTGACAATATTCCGATTTCCCTCTCCTCTCCCTATAGTTGGATGTAAAGACCTATAGTTGGAAATGGGGTGGTTTCCCTTGGGGGGGAAATCAGACGGGGATCTTTGAGAGCACGAGCTGCCTGTGCTGGGCATTCATCCCTCACAATGAGCGAGGAAGGGCCCAAGAAAATGACCGGGCAGCAAGTTTAACGTGAAAAAGGAACTATTCTTTTCCATATAACATACACTGAAACTGTAAGAGCAGCACTGTGCAAAAACAACCTCTACCTCACCAAAATATTTGAGCTGCTTGCTTTCAAGTGCTTTGAATATCTAACAACGAACAGCCTCCCTGATTTTTACACTCACCCAAATTACCCAACACTGGAAATTAGATCTATTGAGTTCCTCCAGATAAAGGTGGCTTAGACATTCAGCTTCGCTAACATACGAGCATCAGACGACAAGTAACCATCAGAGACTGGATTTGCTGCCGTGGGATGGTGCAGGGATGGATTCACTCCATACACACTTGATTTCACCCAAACTGGACGGCAGATGGTTACAAAACTGCGTCTCTAACCGGTCTCTAAGCGGTTCAAAATCTTAGGCTGAAACACCTTCCTGAAGTGCCTATAATCTATCCCCAAAAAGACGAGGATTCAACTGTTTACAGATTGGTGAGCCAATGAGGTCACTGCGAAGGCTTGATCAACAAGAGCAAAATAACTCTTGGGAAAAGAAAAGAGATGATAGCGAGGGGTTCAGTTAACTGACCTCAAAAACACGGCCCCTGGTGCCTGCTGGCTACGTGACCGCCTCGCACGTTCAAAGGCCGTGTCTGCAGAGCGCTGGAAGACGCTCTGATACCAACGAACTCCCCTGGCTCCTCACTGGGGGCTTCTTATCTCCATGAGCAGAGCCTTCCCTTCTATCAGCACCTCAGGAGACACTCAACTGTCTTCCAACTGCTCTGATGTGCTGATAAACCCACTTTTGCCACTCGGCGAGGCTGGGAAACTCCCAGGCAGGAGGGTCTGCGCTGGGGCTTGGCCGTGGAGAGCGGCAAACCCGGCCCTGCTGGGCACACGGGATAATTTGGATCCAGAGAACTATGAGCCCAAAAGGCCAATCTTATCTTGGGCTGCATCCCCAGCCCCGTGGGCAGCAGGTGGAGGGAGGGGATTGTCCCCTCTGCTCCGCTCTGTGAGACCCCCCGGGCACTGCGTCCAGCTCTGGGGTCCTGAGCACAGGACAGACCTGGACCTGCTGGAGAGGGGCCAGAGGAGCCGCAGAAATGATGCGAGGCTGGAGCAGCTCTGCTGGGAGGAACGGCTGAGAGAGTTGGGGTGTTCAGCTGGGGAAGAGAAGCTCCGGGGAGACCTTAGTGCGGCCTTTCAGTGCTTAAAAGGGGCCTGAAGAAAGATGGGGACAGACTTTTGAGCAGGGCCTGTTGGGATAGGACAAGGAGTGATGGTTTTAAACTCAAGGAGGTGAGGTTTAGACTAGGTATTAAGGATGAAATTGTCCCTGAGGGTGGTGAGAGCCTGGCCCGGGTTGGCCAGAGAGGTGGTAGATGAACCATCCCTGGAGACATCCCAGGCCAGGCTGGACGGGGCTCTGAGCAACCTGAGCTGCTGAAGATGTCCCTGCTCATGGCAGGGGTGGGTAAGGTGACATTTGAAGGTCCCTTCAACCCAAACCATCTGTGATTCCATGATCCTTCATCCCAGCAGCTCCTGCGTTGCTCCGGAGCTGGAGGAGGAGGCCGGCAGGACTGTGGTCCGGGTTTGCTGCATCCCAGTTCCGGAGCGGAGGAAATGGTGCAAGAGTATTTGCAGGGTTAACTGCTGCAACACGGGACATGAGGGAAAATCACATCCTCTGATTCCAGCAGCCCAAACGTACGTGGTCTGACTATTGTGGCATAAAAGTGATGAGAAATTGTGATATTGAGATTTCGACAATATTGCAGCAGTAATAGGCGAAGTTCTGAGCCAAAGAGATAGGAAAAGAAGAAAAGCTGGATTGATGACAACCCAACATAACAAGTAGAAAGAAAGAATAATAGCGGATGATCTAAACAATGTGTTAATTAATACAGATATTGAAGGATGAACCTTTTCCCTGCACAATGTAGAAACAACTAGAACGAGGAACACTTGGACTAGATAACAGCAGCTGTGGGTGAGTTTGAGCGAGAAGATCCTCCCCAGTGGAATCTTTAGGTGTTTAATGTGGGTTTAAAGAATGTAAATGTTCTGAAATGTGGCTGAGCTTATAGAAGCAAAATAAAAGGACCATCAAAGCTCTGTGACCAGCCAGTTCAGGACAACCTGTTATTCTGGGTGTAGCTGAGATGAACTGTAGCTGATTCTTCCTTGGGTAGGAGATTATTTCAGCAATAAGTAATGGAGAAATTTGTGTATGTGGAGAGGGGAGACCAAGGAAAGAGCAGATCCAAGTCTTTCTCAAGAGAAGAAGCTGATAATGGGTAATGCAAAGAAGGTCAAAATATGTCAGATTAACTTCAAAGGGTTATTGATCAGATAAGCCTCATAACTGATGTGTGGTAAAGAGGGAAGAAATCTTAATGCAGTAAGGAAAGAACAGACTAGAAAGCACTTATATTCTCTATATACTTTCAGGTTATCTGGGCAAGATTAAATTCACTCGACAGAAAGGAGAAAGCTGAGAAGGAAGCCATGGAAAATGGTCAGAAAAACGCCAAAGGTTTCTCTTGGAAAGGAGAGTGAAGATGAGGAGAGAATTATGTTGTGTTGGGATCCGAGAATGCAGCGGAAGCAGCAGTTAATCGCGTCATTTGTCAGCACCTAGAGAAGGACACCAAAGAAAATGAGGAACAAGCAACACTCATTTGGCAAGACCCGACCATCGCAAGCGAAGATCATTTACTTTTACAATGATGTTCTGAGCGCTGCACTCCAAGAAGAGGCAGTAAATACAGTTTTATGGCTTTTGACGCTGCTCCACATGGTACACGAGGTAAAGAAACACAGTTCAGATAAAACCACCCCAGCGTGGATCCAAGATTGAGATGAGCCCTTCGCAGAGGAGGATTTTCAGTGGTTTCCTTGCAAAGCAGAAGGATAAAAGTAAAGCAAGTTTTCGAAGAGCAGGTAAAAGATGTATCAGGAATGATGCATCTGGTCCTTGATTGGGCGGGAGGATATTTCTTTCTCACCTCTATCGCTGGAGGCTTCTATAGATATTTTGGAAAAGAGTATAATTTTGATTGCCATAAGACTTAAAGTTCCTGTATTTTTTAAAAGAAGCTGTCAGCAATTTTAACTAGTTAAAGATAACAAAATTGTAGTGCAAAGCAGCTACGGGCAGAAGGATGCTCCTAAAAGTGTTAATTCATGAAGAAATAGCTCAGCCTGAGCCTGGCGCCTGCTCTCCTCAACAGGGATGGAACCTTGTGCAAACCCATCTCCAGCCCATTGTCTGTTCCTGAAAAATCCCCGTTCCTTCGAGTGCTGTGTCCTCTGAAAGGTCCGTTCACCCCGCTGACACGGATTCTAACCTTGGCCAAAGTCACAAACAAGAGATTACGTGATGTGATTTCCTGCACGAGCAAAACCGGGTTGGATGACAACCCACTGAGCCTCTTCGCCTTGAAGGTTGAAGCTTGTTTGCTTGGGCTTTAACTTGGAACCAATCCAGCGAAGTCTTTTTGTCCTGACTTTATCTAAACACACACACAAAAGAAGGGGGAGAGTAAAAATTTGCAGTGTCTTCTAGAAAAAGAAAACAAACTCTATCACTCCTTAATTCTGACTCTTCCTCCATCAGCTTTCAGGAAACCGAGTGACAGAGGTGAAATGGTTTTATATAAACTATAATTTCCACCCAGGGAGAAGAAAGCTCCCTGCCCACTTCTCCATCAAGTGCTTAAGTGGGCTGTTTCTCACCCAACAGCTTCATCCTCTACGAAACATCTCACCAGGACAGCTGTATCCCAAGTGCTGTTAGCATCTCCTGGAAGATTCGCTTCTGCTTAGAATCACAGGAGAATTTGGGTTGAAGGGACCTTCAAATGTCACCTTATCCACCCCTGCCATGAGCAGGGACATCTTCAGCAGCTCAGGTTGCTCAGAGCCCCGTCCAGCCTGGCCTGGGATGTCTCCAGGGATGGTTCATCTACCACCTCTCTGGCCAACCTGGGCCAGGCTCTCACCACTCTCAGGGACAACAATTTCCTCCTCATGCTTGTTCTCATCCAGGACATATCTCAGCCAACAACTGTCACTGGTGCATGGCAAAGACACAGCGCTCTGGATATCACCCAGCACCATCCCACCAGGTTTAACGGCTCCAGATATATGTAGAATCAAACAAGAAGAAACATGTGACACTCATGTTGTTTATAGCATCTTTGTAGTCCATATCTGCGGACACAACTGTGGACGCTGCCGTTGTGCCTGCTGCTTGGCCAAAGGCTTCTCCAGGGTCTCTTGGCACCCAGGTGGCCCATGAAGACTTTATCTTCTTGTGTTTTTTCCCTTTTCTTCAGTTCGAAGCACCTGAAGCGCTGACGGGGCTGTCAGAGCCTTCCTGAGTGGTTTATTTCTAGAACAGCATGGAGAGCCAGCTCCGTGCCCCAAGACACTTGGAAATATAAAACTCCCCCTTTCCAACATAACTGAGCTCTTAAACCTGCCCTTCTAGTGGTTTAATTCAGCCTGTGTGGTCATTTTTAATCTGAGTGGATTTTATTTGACGTTTCGTCTTCAGGACCTTTCTCCCCATGTGTTTATTGACTCCCTCAACCCCCTCTCTCTAAAGCACCAAAGTCCCGGAATCTCTTGTCCTAAAGGCTTTGATCGAGCCCCGTGGTGCTCGGGTGATCCCAGCGGTGCCTTTGGCCCCGCAATCGCTGACTGCGTGAAACAAGAACTCCTGATTATTTCCACAGCCGGCGCTCCCGAGCGGCAGTTTCGCTCGGCCCCTCGGTTATGAAACTCTCGGCGGGTGAAGAAGGCGTTTCATCCGGAGCTGGAACACATCAGCCAAGCAGAATTTCCTTTGAGCTGCAGATAAGCAGATTTCTGGTGATAGAGAGGCCCCCGCTCAAACAGACGCTGAGCTTCCAGCTTTCGGAGCAGCCTCCAGGGCCAAAGGGGAAGGAAGTATTTAATATTGTGAACATAGGACATAGAGAGAAAAACAACACTTGGAGACGTATCACCCACTGTTAACCCCCTCTTGAAAGGGGGAGCTTCTCAAAGTGGCCTCGAAGTGTAGGACACACACAGCAAGGCTAAAGCTTTTCTAAACCTGTGCAATATTTGGTAAGAATTCCCCAGGAATCGGCAACAGAGAGTTGACTCATTGCGTGGGAAACCTTGATCAACCGCTGGGAAAGCTGATCATGGACTTGGGCATATTAAAAAATCGAGTTGTCATTGTGATCAACCTGAGCGGTCAGATTACAGAAAGCAAATCCCTGTAACCAAACCAGCGTGGTCAGCAGGACCAGGGCAGTGATCCTTCCCCTGTGCTCTGCACTGGGGAGGCCACACCTGGAGTATTGTGGTCAGTTCTGGGCCCCTCAGCTCAGGAAAGAGATTGAAGTGCTGGAGCGGGTGCAGAGAAGAGCAACAAGACTGGGGAAGGGACTTGAACACAAGCCCTATGGGGAGAGGCTGAGGGAGCTGGGCTTGTTTAGTCTGGAGAAGAGGAGGCTTAGAGGTGAGCTCAGCACTCTCTAGAACTACCTGAAGGGCAGTTCTAGCCAGGTGGGGATCGGGCTCTTCTCCCAGGCATCAGCAATAGGACAAGGGGCCATGGGCTTCAACTCTGCCAGGGGAAATTGAGGCTGGAGATTAGAAAGCAATTCTGTGCAGAGAGAGTGGTCAGGCATTGGAATGGCTGCCCAGGGAGGTGCTGGACTCACCGTCCTGGAGGTTTTTAAACTGAGATTGGACATGGCGCTTAGTGCCATGATCTAGTCAATGGACTGGAGTTGGACCAAGGGTTGGACTTGATAGTCTCTGAGGGCTTTTCTAACCCAGTCAGTTCTGTGACTCTGTGAAATCCTCACCAAAAAATACCCCAGCCAACCAAAACAAACCAATTCCAGCCTCTTCACTGAATGCTGCAGAGCGCAGCTTGCTGGGCCTTGAGTTGTGGGACACATCAGGGCACGCACTTTGTAGAAATTGTAGCTCTTTTCAGCATCAGCAGAATTAAAATATAAAATAGTCTGAACTTTCAGAGAGCGAACAGAAGCAGCACTCTGCCCTGTCCAAATACTATCAAAAAGATAGAGTGGGATAATAAGGTTGCGGTCAAAGCCAGCAGAAGATATAGGCAGAGTCTTAGTCTGGTTCTTGAAAGGGAATCTTCGAAAAATCAATAACAAATCAAGCACAATAATAACAAACCAAGTATTTCTGGAAAAGCAATGGAGAAACTGTTCCTAATTTCAGGTACGTCACCTGCGCTGCAGTGACAAGGGCTAACGAAGAGCACGGGGAAACGGGCAAAAAGCTGCACCGTGGTCGCAGAGGACATCAGCACACAGATTGGAGTCAGCAGAGGGAAAAGAGGGTTCAAGGGATTCCCTCCTGGTTTCTAGGGCTGGTGGTGGAAAAACCTCATCTTGAGGCCACCTGCCAGATGAGCTGATGGCATGGGAGCACGTCCAGTGACAGACTTTGTCCAGGGTTACAAGGCCGGAGAAAGGAAGGATGGGATCAGGACCTTGAATCGCAAGGTTGTGCTGCATCCTGGTAGTTATGGGTGGGATGGGAGCTCCACGGTTCCCCGGTGATGTGTCCATGTCACCCTGAGCAGTGCTCACCGAGGGGCACCCACATGGGCACTGGGGAGGCCAAACCTTGAATCCTGGGGTCACCTTTGGGCCCCTCATGTCGAGAAAGCCCTTGAGGTGCTGGAGTGAGTTGAGAGAAGAGAACGGAGCTGGGGAAGGGGCTGGAGAAAGAGGTTGAGGTTGGATCTGGGGAACAATTTCTTCCCCAAAGGGCTGTGGGGCATTGAACAGGCTGCCCAGGGCAGTGCTGGAGTCACCATCCCTGGAGGGCTGGACAGACGGACATGAGGTTCTCAGGACATGGGGCAGTGCTGGGGTGGGGAATGGTTGGACTCGATGATCTTGAGGGGCTTTTCCAACCAAAATGATTTATGGTTCTCTTTTCATCCAGCTTCCAGAAGCTGCCTCAAGATGGTGCTCCAGCCATTGGGTTTTCTTGGTTTTTAAAACAATGTGCATGCGTTACAGATGGTTTTTCTGTGCAGGTCTTTGCTGAACAGTAACAAACGAGGGTGGAGTGGTCTTGGTCTTTGCAGGGAGCCTTGGGCTGCCTCTGCCAAGCCATTCCTCCCTTTGTAAAGCTTCATCGCTTCCAGCTCACGGACTGGAAGCCCCCGAGCGGCTGCCGGGAATGAGTCACAAACAAGATCCCCATAGGAAAGGAGAACTATGGATTCATAACCTTGACCGTTCTGGGTAGGAAAAGTTTATTTGTCCAGCTCGCTTTAAAAATAACCCAGAAAGCAGCAGCTTTGTTTTCACAACTTCGGACTGGACGTGCGGAAGAACCTCAGCACAGCGCCTGGCCGAACCCTGGCTGCCCTGGCCAGCGAGACCAGTCCCAGCGCAGGTGTTTGATTAATATTTAATGACAGGATAAGAGCAAGGAGCAGGATCTGTGAGCCTGTGGCACAGTAGGAACATCAGCATCTTGCTATGAGCCGCTTGATATTGTTGCGTTGCTTCCCGAGCAAGAAAAAGGGTTAAAAATAAAACAGAATGATTTTGCAGAGAATGGAAAGAGCTGAGGCCAAAATGAACTTGTGCAGGTGAGCTGTGGAGTCGGCTCTCATAACACAGGTGATTCCAAGGAGAAACTGGAACTCTGAGAGGAAAATTAACCCTCTGCAGGCAAGGTTAACCCTTGCTTTTTAAGTCTGTTGGCAGGGACAGTCTTCTAGCAATCATTTGCTGCTAGGGTGAGGAATCGGTGACGTTGAATTGTGAATGGTATTTATTGTTTGCGTCTATGCTGGAGCAATGCCCGACGTCCCACCGCAGCGGATGGTGCAGGATGCCCTCAGATCGGGCAGAGATGCTGTGGCTGAGGATGAACCGGGTCTCCTTGAACACAAGCCCTATGGGGAGAGGCTGAGGGAGCTGGGCTTGTTTAGTCTGGAGAAGAGGAGGCTTAGAGCTGAGCTCAGCACTCTCTAGAACTACCTGAAGGGCAGTTCTAGCCAGGTGGGGATTGGGCTCTTCTCCCAGGCATCAGCAATAGGACAAGGGGCCATGGGCTTCAACTCTGCCAGGGGAAATTGAGGCTGGAGATTAGAAAGCAATTCTTTGCAGAGAGAGTGGTCAGGATTGGAATGGCTGCCCAGGGAGGTGCTGGACTCACCGTCCTGGAGGTTTTTAAACTGAGATTGGACATGGTGCTTAGTGCCATGATCTAGTCAATGGACTGGAGTTGGACCAAGGGTTGGACTTGATGGTCTCTGAGGGCTTTTCCAGCCCAGTCGGTTCTGTGATTCTGTGAAATCCTGACCACTGTCCCACAAAAAAACTCCTTGCTGGTCCCATTCCCAGCACTGAAATACATGAGGATCCCCCGTGTTCCCAACACGAGTGGACAGAGAACAGCTTTAATGAACAGCTAATCCATTAATCATGCTTTTTCATGTCAATCCCTCCATCTTTCACAACCATATAGTGTTTTGTTGTAGTTTTTTTCCCTACTTGCAGTGCAGGAACTGCTCCAACTGTTCTTTTTATTCGACAATCTGAACAGGTGCTGGAAAAGGACAATATGCTTTTACACCACGCGATAGAGCTGCGAAATTGTAGGATCCTACAGGCAAACATCACCCAGGCACCTGCATCATTTGAGATGTTACAGAGCCCGATGATGCTCAGCTAACGAGCATCAAAATCCCGTAAGCCTTAGTCATGGGATAAGCGTTGGGCACACACAACTTTGCAAAGTATGTGGAAAAAGAGAACAAGTGGAGGGTGAACAGAAGCCCTGTGCTCAGCACTTTGGGGACGTTCGGCCTGTTTGTCCCATTGGAGGCAGTTCTTTCCCGGGCTGTTTGCCCCCCTCTAAGTCTGATTTGCAGAATACTAAGGACTCAAACAAACCTTTAAAACTAGATACTTCCCTTAGCCAACCCACTCTTCCTTCAGCCCTTATCTGCCCTTACCTGTCTCCACTAGGTCGCTTTAAAAGTCCCAGACACTTCCTTCCTTTGTTTGTCTTGGCCAGAAAGGGAAATGTCTTGTGTGTCAAAGGTTTAGTGCAAATTCCTGTCCAAGCTCTTTAGTACCTCTGGCCTCAGTAAATCTAATGTCTCCTCCTGAGTAGGGATTTGCACAATCAATCAATCTCCCCATTCTCTCTCTCCCGCCTGCACACGAGATTGAGATGGAAGCACCAAAACAAGGGGTTAAATCCCTTCTGAGTGGTGCAAACGGGGACCGGGAAAGAAGATGTGGGTTTCAAAGGGGTTTGCGGAGTTTCTCAAGGTTTGTGCTGCTGTCCTGGCTCTGGGGGACTGGCTGAGATGGATGAAGAGCAGCTGGCAAAAAAATGAGCCTTGAAGAAGTGGTGGTTGATGGGGAAAATATGAGTTGTTAATGGTCAGATTTCAATCTGTGAATGATCAAAACCGGTGCCTCTCGGGGAGCATCGGGACCACCAGGACCTCATGGAGACGTCTTCCAGGAACCTTCCCTTCCTCTGCCCCCTCACTCCTATTGTTGTGCCCACATTCCTGTTACCACCCAGCTTTTGTCCTATATTTTCTACGTCCCACAAGATGCCTGAGCCCGTGTGGCAGCTCTCAGGACTCAGAGGAAGATGGGAAAACATCCATGACTGAAGTGGGCAGAAGAGGGAGAGAAGTTCAACAGGACTTGGGGTTTCAAAAGAGAAACGTCCCATCATCACCAAGACATCCAGTGACCCTGCAGGCAGGAGGATGCTCAGAACAGTCCCCGTTCTCCTGGTTCCACATAAAGAATCAGTAATCTTTGGAGCAGGAATTCTCAGCAACCTGATCTGGGTGAAGATGCTCGTAGGAGAGGTTGGACTGGGTGAGCTGTGAAGGTCCCTTCAACCCAAACCATTCTATGGTTCTATGATTCTATGATGGGATTGATACAGCGGTTTAGTGAGAGCACAGGTTACTGGTAGAACAAATCTGGAGAAGCATCGTTCTCTGGCAAGTTGGACTGAGCAGATCTGATGGAATACAGTGCTTGTCTTACAAGTGGCTTGATCAAGCCAGTGGCAAAAATGCGCATGATTGGGTAGTTTTCAGGAATTCCTGGAAGCTCTCGGGCCTGAATTAACTTCTCTGGGTTGTTTTCCAATGAACTGCTCCGTGCTGTGTCTGAGAAGCACGTTAAGAGGGATGGAGTAACAGATCAAAGAGCTTGAAACATCCTTGCCTGGGGCAAAGAGAGATGCTGGTCTCCCATTTTCATCCCAGACCTTTGCATTTTGCTGAGTGTTTGCTGTATTTTGCTGCTGCTTTTTGCTGGGGTTGTTCAGCCTGGAGAAGAGAAGCTTTGGGGAGACCTTAGTGCGGCCTTTCTGGACTTAAAAGGGGCCGATAGGAAAGATGAGGACAGACTTTTGAGCAGGGCCTGTTGTGATAGGACAAGGGGTGATGGTTTTAAACTCAAGGAGGGAGATTCAGGCTGGGTAAAAGGCAATTGTTGTCCCTGAGGGTGGTGAGAGCCTGGCCCAGGTTGGCCAGAGAGGTGGTAGATGAACCATCCCTGGAGACATCCCAGGCCAGGCTGGACAGGGCTCTGAGCACCCTGAGCTGCTGAAGATGTCCCTGCTCATGGCAGGGGGGGCACTGGGGAGCTGGGAAGGTCCCTTCAACCCAAACCCTTCTGTGATTCTAAGAAAAAGAGTCCTCTCTGTGGGGTGAGCAGTTCAGCAGCTGCAGGTGCAGAACAGGAGCATCAGGTTGAGGTTGAAGCTCTCCGAGCCTCGCCGGGGAGGGGTGAGCTCGCTTGCCACAAACCTACCGCGCAGGCAACCCTTCGGTTGGAAGCTCCTTCCTTTGGAGATGAACCCCTTGATCTCCGCTCCCCCTCTGCTCCTTCTCACCGAATCTGGCCGGCGCGGTCGCCGGTGAGCAGCACACCTGACTGCGGGTGCCTGCGCCAGCAGCTGCCAAAACCGCAGCGAGAATGCAGGCAGCACCCCCCTCCTGCGCCCGAACCACACTGTTCTCACCCCGAGCTCTCCTGGCAAACAGGAAGCTACGATCAAGAGTGGAAAAGCAAGTTTATGGGGTTTTGGGTAACACCAGGAACACCTGCGGTGATGGGGAAGAAACGCCAGGTAAACACATGCATCTGGGTTTACCTGGCCAGCTCAGACATTGACATCTGTATCCGAAGGAGGGGATGAGCTGAGCACTTGCATTCCCCTCCCTGAGCTTTGTCTTCAAGCGAAACGTTAAACTGATGCACCAGCTGCCAGAGCAGCAGCTCAGGTGCGAGTGGCTGTTGCTGGAGCTGCTGTTGTAGCCAGGGAGACAAATGGATGAAGAACCAAGTGATTAGTGGCCAGTAACGAGCCTCCTCCATGCCAGCACCACGCCAACTGTAACCAGGTCCTTGTAGCAAGTCATTGTCCCTTGGAGATGGAAGATCCTTCTGTCCCCACAATGCTCCTTCCACCTCTGAACTCCTCCAGGAACATGGAATAAATCCATCTAGGAGGGATGTCCCCAGCTAAGGGTGTCCAGGCGCAATTTATGGCAACCTCATTGTAATTTATTGTCACAGGAGACAGGGACTGTCTGTACGCTGATGGAAAGAGAGCAGGAGCAAGTGTTGTGCCTGGGAAATGTGAGTGAGTCCGATAAAAACCTGTTTTGCAGTGAGATACACTCGGCTGTGGAACCATCTGCCCAGGGAAAGTCTAGAGGGGAAGATGATCGGTTTAAATAAATTGATATTAAACAGTACAAATGCCTAAGGAAACATGCACCCAGCAACACCCAAGTAGGTTATACTTGTGTAAAAATGCCGGCTCTTACAGCTCCAGCGGGTTTCTGCTGCATGTACACACTGAAAGCAACGGTCCTACGCTTGACACTAAAAGTTCAGTGCCCCAGATGCTGTTACAAGGATTCCTTTTCAATAATTAGGTGTTTTTCAGGCTGATACAGAGGCCAAAGGGGACTTTTTTTGTGGTCTGCTAATACAGCATTGTTTTGCCCAGTGTACATCTCTTTGGCAGCTCCAAAATGTATCACAGTGAGGAACAGAAGCACCTTCTGTTGATCTGTGGCAAGAGGACAACGGTGAGGCACACAGAGGTCTTTCTGGAAAAGGTAGTGTAGATAATATAATTAATGAGTTTATTTAATGCATATGTGTAATTGGGAGAAAACAATGCTGCACAGTGTACACTGTTTTTATTAAGTTTTAAGTGTTTGATTTCATAACCCCAAGGTGCTTTTAACTTAGCTTTTTTCTGGGACTCATGGGTCTTGGTGTGAGCATCCTTAGACAGGGGAATCTCCTGAATAAGGAGCTTTTGGCCTTCTATTGTACAGGAATTCTGCATACAGGGTCAACTTTGGGATTGTCCTATGCGGGGACAGGAGTTGGACTTGATGATCCTTGTGGGTCCCGACCAGCTTGGAACATCCTATGGTTCCATGTTTCTTCACCTCTATGTTTTCATCCTGGTCCTCCCCTTCACTCCCTGGGTTGTGTCTTAGGTTTGTGTATGTGCAGAGATTTTCACCATGACTATTCAAAGCTTTTCATTGCCAGGTAGGAAAAGAATCAACCTGGAGCTCCCTTGATCCAGCACCTGCCTGTTCCTGACATTCCATCTATCTGTGGTGACCAGGATCTATCAGGAGGGCACAGCAAGAGATTGTTGATGGCACTATGAGAGCAAACAGCCATTTCTGTAGGTCTTTCTACCTGGTGATGCTCCTATCTCTGGCACCCACCACAGGGCACGGGTGCAATGATGGATGAGACAAGTGGCTGTGAAATTTCTCATACATTTCCTGCAAGTTTTGAAGTCAGGCTTCCCTGTATGACACCTCACCCCTTCTCTTCACAGCTGCTTCTTATTTCCCAGCCATAGTCTTCCTGTTTGCTGGATGATTTTTTTATTATTTGAAAGACAGGGAATCTGTGCTCAACAGCTGCACACAATTCCCCCTAGCCATACCTGCTCCCATCACTATTTATAGCCTCAGACAGGCCAAACAAATGGAGTGGGGTTGGGGTTAATAAGCACAAAATGGAGTTCAGCTGTCTCTGAACTGTGATTTACTGGGACCCAGGCCAGGCGAGTTCCTCCTCACGCCCTTGCTGTGGAGTCGTCCACAAGGGATCGGCCTTTTCAAAAGGGGAAAAATGACTTGAAATGAGCTGAAACTGGAGAAGAAGAGAAATGGTTGGAGCAGGCCTGCTGTTGGGTTGGTCTCCAGGGGTGCCGAAGGGCTGATGTGCCACCTTCTCCATACTTGGGGACCTGGAGCCAGGAGAAAGGGTGAGTTTAACCCAGCCCTTGTTCTTCACTGGGGCTTGTGGTGGCTGAATAGCTGTTAATGGAAATACTCCATGAGGAATGTGGTTGTTAGAGTCACTCAGTGCATCCCAGTGGGAAGGTCATCTCTGGGGTGAGGTCTGTGAGTCTGTGTCCCCTGCCCATGTCACCTCAGGTGTCCAGAATGTTCTTGGTGGTGGATGTCTTGCCTGTGTGTCACATGGACAGGGAGCAGGTACAGCTGTCCCCTTCCCCAGGGGTTTTAGCCTCATTAGTGTCACCTGCGGCGGGTGCTGCTTTGGGCTGTGCAGAGACATTGAGTCCCCCTGGGGTGACCTGGGGGGTTCGTATCTATGTTCCCTGTAAAATTGCTATATTGATGTGGAGAACCTGCAGAGCGTAACTGGGGCTCAAATAATAGAATCACAGGAGGGTTTGGGTTGAAGGGACCTTCAAATGTCACCTTACCCACCCCTGCCATGAGCAGGGACATCTTCAGCAGCTCAGGTTGCTCAGAGCCCCGTCCAGCCTGGCCTGGGATGTCTCCAGGGATGGTTCATCTACCACCTCTCTGGCCAACCTGGGCCAGGCTCTCACCACAGGGCAACAATTGCCTTTTATCCAGCCTGAATCTCCCTCCTTGAGTTTAAAACCATTACCCCTTGTCCTATCACAACAGGCCCTGCTCAAAAGTCTGTCCCCATCTTTCTTTAGGCCCCTTTTAAGCCCAGAAAGGCTGCACTAAGGTCTCCCCTGAGCTTCTCTTCTCCAGGCTGAATGACTTTATGTGCTAATTATCAACAAACAGGTTGAGCCAAGCTGTTGTGTTCACTTCAGAACCTCAAACAAGAGCTTAACCAGGTGGGCAGGGTTCTGAGAGCACCCAGTTCGGTGTGTCTCGGGCTCCCCAATCTTGCTGCTTGGCTCTGCTGAATGTCACCCCAAGGTCTCACCTGCAGAGGCTGTAGAGGGGCCATAGTGTCACACACACGTGGCATTCTCCCCTTCCCTCCAGATACCCAGCACCCTGCGGTGTCTCTCCCAAGTGACCTTTCTCTTACACCCTGGTCCTCAAAAGCTCGGAGTATTTTTAGCCGGCGTGACTTGCAGACATAACTCTTCTCCTCCTGAAGAAACAAACCTGCTCATTTCCTGCCTTCTATGGAGAGATGCGGCTCCAGGCAGCTCTCCTCCCCCTGCCTCACACATCCCACAGCGCCCACTGATGCTGCTCCTACAGCTCTTAAGCCGCCGATGGTCTGTTCAGTGTCTGGCGGTTCCCTTCTCCACTCACCCTTGGGGCAGGGAGGTGGATCTCGGGTGATGTGAGAGCAGGATTGTAGCTGTTGGAAGCCAAGACCAAGCTCTTGTCCTTGTTAATAGTTTTAAACTAAACCGGGGTAGATTTAGACTAAGTATAAGGAAGAAATAATTGTTCCTGCATGGTGTGGTTATTCTCCATATGTGTCTTTACATTCCTCTGCGCTAGATTACAGTTCCCTTGAAATTCTGGGGTTCCTCCTTTCCATGTACATCCTCAAATACAGGAGTGTGAACCCACAAGGCAGCCGTATGAATGGCAAATAAGCGCTCGTGGACTACGTGAATATTTCCCTTTGGGAGAGCTCTGTACATAGCTGGGGATTTCGGGACCCGCTGGAATGTGTGGAGCGTTGTTGGTTTTTTTCTTGTTCATGATAAAGGCTTGAAGAAGAGCTCTTGGAAAACGCCAGCACAGATTAGAGCGCTGGGGCTTAGCATTTGCACGACTTCAGGAGTTCAAAGGAGTCAGCATATGCTTTTCTTCAGAGGATGGGTCATGGGTGGCTCCTGAAAGCCCTGATTACTGCCCGCTCCATCCCTGGTTGTTCCCACCTCCAGAGAGGGAGACTCCACAACCCCCCTGGGCAGCCTGGGCCAGGCTCTGGCACACTCACCATGAAGAAGTTTCTGCTCAAATTTAAGTGGAACCTCCTGTGTTCCAGTTTGCACCCATTGCCCCTTGTCCTGTCACTGGTTGTCACCAGAAGAGCCTGGCTCCATCCTCCTGACACTCCCACTTCCCATCTTGATCCCCAGGAATGAGTCCCCCCTCAGTCTCCTCTTGTCCAGCTCCAGAGCCCCAGCTCCCTCAGCCTTTCCTCACACGGGAGATGCTCCACTCCCTTCAGCATCTTGGTGGCTGTGCTGGACTCTCTGCAGCAGTTCCCTGTCCTGCTGGAACTGAGGGGCCACAACTGGACACAATATTCCAGGTGTGGTCTCCCCAGGGCAGAGCAGAGGGGCAGGAGAACCTCTCTGACCTACTGACCACCCCCTTCTAACCCACCCCAGGTCCCATTGGCTTCCTGGCCACAAGGGCCAGTGCTGGCTCATGGTCACCCTGCTGTCCCCAGGACCCCCAGGTCCCTTTCCCCTACACTGCTCTCTAACAGCTCATTCCCCAACTTACACTGGAACCTGGGGTTGTTCCTGCCCAGCAACTATTGTTCCAACCAGCTGTCTGTCTGTCCTGGAGTAGCGTTCAGAGTTTGCCTTTGGCTTCAGGTGCCTCTGACAGAGACAGAACTTCTTTGGGACAGAACTGACTTTGGGTGGCCATCCCTCACACCTCAGCACGTCTCCCACCATGGACACCTCCAGGAACCTCCTTAGATCCATCATCATATCTGCTGCCACACAACATCTTTTGGGTTCTGCAGTTGGTAGAACAGGAGCTTTCCTGGCTGGTCTCCTCTGCCTTTGAAACACAAAGATTTTCATCTTTCACCCTCTTTCATTCTCCTGGGAGGCTTTGGTCAGTCTTCCTAATTAGACAGGATTGCCTCACTTCCTTAGATATGGAAATGTCTCTTTGTTAAACAAGGCGGTATCTCTTATCTCTGCCTGGCCTTTAAACAACTCTGCTTCTGGCAGCCCCTTCTGTGTCCTCACACCTAACATGCAAATGATGCAGATATCCAACTAGGTAAAAGTTTGTCACTCATTATAAAAACTTGGCTGGGGCCCAGAGCTTGAGTGATCCTGTTTGGGGACACTCGATCCTGTGTGGCTGCTTGCCAGACTCTCTCCTAAGCACATCTTTGCCTCAGCCATTTCCTTTCCCTATGATTGTTATTTGTCCTTTTTTTCCTCTTTCAGTTTATCATGTTCTTTTATCTGACAACAGAGTCAGAAAAACCCCAAGAACAGTTTATTACCAGTGGGGTTTCTCTGGGGTAGGACTGCACTGATGTGCCTTGTGCTTTAGGGCACAAATCAGCCCTCAGTTCAGCTTTCTCAGTCTGATGGATCCCCCCAGATCCCTTCCAGAACTTGCTCTGCTGTTGTTGACAGTTGTGAGGACAAATAAACAATTTTCTCATTCATCCTTGTAATGGCAAAACAAAGCTTTTGCTTTTGAAAAGATTTGAGCTGTTTCTAGTCTCAGGAATTAGCACCTTCCTGCTGGAGCAGGACTGGCATCACTTGGGGTTTAGAGGTTGTGGAAGGACCACCATGCTACCTCTTTGCCACTGATGTTGCTCTAGTTTGCATTAAAGGATGATTTGTGCTTGGGCTGGAAATAGCCGGGACAGGTTGATTATGATCCAGACACAGGGCAGGGAGCCTGGACTCGGTTCTCGGGAGGGCTCATGTGCCCCCTGCACAGAGTGGGGCAGCTCCAGGGGACGCGGCGGGTCCATCCCTTGTACGGCTCCCGGGAGGACCCTGCCGGGGATTTTCCTTCCCTCAGACAGAGGCAAAACCTGAAGCTTGGCCTCCTGCGTTAGGCCAACGGCTGTTATCAAAAGGGACATTTGGGGTGGCAATGGGTGAGGCAGGAAGAGTGTTATTATCTTCCTCCTGAGCTGGACCCTGAAGACGAGCTCCTTCAGAAAGGCGAAGGCTACAAGCCTTGGAAATGGTTTGGGGCTGGGAATCCCCAACAGAAGGAGCCACCTTCTGGAAAGACGAAGGCTTGCAAGCACTGAAGGTGGACAGTCCCTCTGATTCTCCCCCAATCTCCTACTTTCCTTCTTGCCCTCGCCATCTTCAGGAACCCTTCTCAGACCAGGCTATGCTCCCACCACGAGATGCTCAAAAGCTCCGAGGGGCAAAACTCTTGTGCTATGGCCCAAATTCCCCCACCGATCTAGTGGAGGACGCTACATCTGCATCCCTCAGCCTTTGGCACAAACACCAGTGGTTCTCCTTGGTGGAAGTGGAGGGATGAGCAGTAGAAGGTGGGTGATGAGACCAAGATCCTCGGGGAGTGGGGGCACAGCAGTGGGAATGGAGCCGAGAACTGGCACACAACAGAACGTCACGTCTGGCGTGAGTGGAGAGGAACCCCTCAACCTCCCACAACTTTGCTTTCTAAGTGCTGAGAACTTCACTGAAAATTAGATATCGGCATCCAAACGAGTTCCGTGCTTTTGAAACTTTCACCCAGCATTATAAATATAACAGTATTTAGCACCTTATAAGCAGCCGGCTTAACTTTTCTGAACAAATTCAAAATGAAGTCTTCAGATTAGAGTTGTTTTCCTGATCGCAGATGACTTCATGTTTGAAATGGGTGTATTTTTCCCCATACAAATCCTCAGAGGGCAGGATGGCTTCAAATAGGGCAGTGATCAGCTCGTCGCTCTGGAGTGGGAACAGGAGAGAGTGTGATTGTAGTAGGATATTGAAGGAACTTTATCTGTTCAATACATCAAAACTCAGCAGCCTCTCAACCCATTATTCAACCATGCATGTAGTGAAAAACACTGGATTTGGCTAGATTTAAAAAGGATAATAGCGCATAACAATAATAAAGTTAAAGCCAGGTGCAATCAAACACTAAGGGAAGACACCAGTTTGGGTGATGACTTGACATGGCTAAAGAAAAGTGTTCCTTGTTAGGCTGTTAGATTATTGAGGATAAAAATGAGATGATTGTGTGCAAATGCTTCTGGAAAACTCTATATAAACGTGGGCCCAGCAACTGGTTGTCTCAGATGAAAGTCTATATCTTGGGACAAACACGAGGACTGTCCAATGAGGAAATAGCGCTTTTCTGACCCTAAAATCTCAAAGTCTGTGTCTGGGAACTCGTGTTTCAGTAGCTGCTCTGTCCCTAACTGTGCATTTGGATGCTGTACAACTTAATTTCTCTCCAGTGCTCAGTTTCCCACCTGCTCTGTCAGATTGTTTCCCTCCATCTCTTGCTTTGCAGAGCAATTCGCCTTTTCTTGGGGACCGGAGCGCTGGGTTAACGCCACCCCCAGCTTTGCACTACACTTAACCCTCTCCGGGCAGGACACGGAGGGGAAAACAAAGGCCAGAAGAAGAAGAACCGAATTCTCTGCCGGTGACACTCTCTGCCCGCCAACAAACAAAAGTTTTATTAGCTAAAGCCTCTCGGATGCCGCATTCCAGCTTGCTAACATTTCGGTAACACATTGCAAACGTTTGACTCATAGAAACTTGGACGGCCGGAGCCGGGGGAGGGGGAAGAGCGTCACATTCCCATTCCCGGGCAGGGTTTGGTTGTTGGCTTTATTTTATTATTATTTTTTTTTTTTTTAAGAACTGCAACTTCTCTCTGTTTAATGAGAAAAGTGTTTGAGCCTGACGGCTTTCACCGGCTCGCATTGTGTTAGGGAGAGAGGGGCTGGGGAGGAGGGTTGTGCTGCCAAGGGAGGAACCCGGGGCGGCCGAACTTGCTTTTCTTCTGCAAGTTTCTTTTATTCTTTTTCTTCTTTATTTTTTTTCCTCCCTCTGTGTTCCCAGGACAGGGTTGGCTTTCTAGGTTTGATAAAGCATTTCCTTCCATTGTCATTCTATACGGCCTCTGGGCCCTTCTCTCAGTCCCTCCCCTTTTGCCGTCCCCTCTCTTTCTCTCTCTCTCTCTTCCTGAACTTTAGTGTATCTTGAGATATAAAGAAAGCAGCTGCCTCCCTTAAGCACGTCTTGAACAATGAGACCTCATCTCCAAGGGCTTTAATTCCTCTGGATGCAAGGACAAAGCCAGGGTGAGTAGCCTGCTAGCGACTCTGCCGCTCACCGCGTCTGCAAACGCGGCCGTTCCCGGTGGGTGCTCGTGTCCGTGTGTCCGTCCCGGCAGCGTCGGGGTCCTGAGGTATCGTACAGCACAAGCGCAGGTGCTGTAAACGTTAGAACTCTTGAAGCCCACCCAGCGCTGCCCAAGAGATCGCTAACGCTGTCCCCATCCCATCGGACACGGGTGCTGGAGGAGCTTTGCCACCCAGCCTTGCGCCTGGATTTGGGGCACCCTCCAGCTCCCCTCCTCGTGAGACCGAGCACAACCCGGCTGTCAAGGTGGGAGGAATCCTGATCTCAAAGGCAAAGGAAAACAAATATGATGCAATCCAGAGAGACTCTGAGCAGGGAGGGAGATCTTCCCCGCAGCTTTGGGGCTGCGCAGCCTGGGGGCGATGCCGAAAGCGGAGCTTGGAACGGTGCTGGGTGGGGATGCCTCCACGGTCCTGGGGCGCTCAGTTTCGGGGGGAGGGCCGCGTGGTGCGGATGCTGCAGACCTTCCTGCCGCTGTCCCTGGCGTTTCTGCTCTCTTGCCTTGAACTGCCTCGTAGGAATTTTCCAGTCGGTTTTAAATGGTGAGAGACGGGCTGGAGCGCAGGGGGAATTTCTACTTGGTGCAGGGCACGGGCGACTCGTGCTCCGTGCTGGGGACCGCAGAAAGCAGACAGGGGCTTAGCGTGTGTTGTCCTTGTAAAGGGTGTTATCTGGAGTGTAGTTTTGTCTGAGTGATCTGTTTAGATTGTTTCCTGCACAAAAAGCAGGAGGCAAAATTACAGAACATGTCAGCAGCATGTGATGGACGTTAATAAAGGGAATTTGGGATGAGCGATGAAGCTGCTGCCTAATGTGCAACTTCCAATATGGGGTCCCAGTCTTACCCTCCCAGGAAACTGTAACTGATTCACATGGGAGATGGTGATGGACAAGAAGGCCTGTCCCAGATAAATCTTTAAGATCTTCCCAGGGGATTGTATGTTGCCAAAAAAAGCATGTTGTAAACCTGCCAGCTCGTCCTCTGGAGCAGCTTCCCAGGACACTTGCTCCACTCGATGTGCACCAGAACAGCCCAGTGCTCCGGGTGCTTTCCCGCTGCTCTTTTCCAGGCCTTTGCAAACGGCTAAAACAGGCTCGTCTAGTGAGATCTTCCTTTCGAGGTGTTTGCGTTCCCCAAGCTCTCGCATGCTCCAACGTTCTCACTGCTGCTGGTCCTTCTCTTTGCCTTCACCATTAATGCAAACTTATTTGGCTTGTGGTGCTCGGGTGACAGTGGGAGCAAAGGAGCAGGGACAATGACTTTGAAGGATGTCTGAGGTCAAAATGTCCCCTCTCCCACTTTAGCGGCTCCTCTCTCTGCTGAATAACTTGAAATGTGTTCCCTACCTTCATGTTACTTAGGGGAATGGGGGGAAAACGATAGTGATGCGCGTTGTAGGTGATGCACGTTGTAGGTGATGCGCGTTGTAGGTGATGCATATGGGCTGCATACAATTTGGGCTAAGGACAGTCGTACGAGATGTACCTTGGCAAATGGGGAATATCGTGCACCGAAGAGAAATGTTGGTGTGTTTGGCATGTTCCTTAGCAGACTGGTAACCACCGGAGCTTGAAAAAGCAGGGTAGGGAAAACCATTGAGATGCGGCAGTAGCTGCTTTTGGGAGGTGCTCCAGCAATTCTGCTACTTTTCCCATTTCTCAGCTGCCCGTTCACTTCTGCCACTGAACTTGTGTGATTGCAGTGTGGTTGAACTGGGCTTTACGTGTTTGTTTTTAACCACAGTTGCTTGATGTTAGCTCAGTAATCTGGTTAACGACACAACACCACAAGCGCCCATAGTGCTGCTGCTGAGAGGGGCCATGAACGTGCTGGTGGGACCAAATGGCCTTGGGGGGAAGTCTCAGAATCATTTTGGTTGGAACAGATGCTCTTTCAGGCTTCCCCACCAGAAACACCATGAAGTCGAATGACCCGCAGGTTGAGAAGTCGATGACATGTAATTAAATAGCGACCAGATGCTGTTATCTAATGACCCCTGTGTCTCAGTATCCCCTCTTTGAGCATCTCCTCTTTGTCTCCATCTGTCTCCAGTGTCTGGTGTCTGCACTGAAATATGATTTATAGGAAACAGTATCTCAGCCTAGGAAATACCCCAGAGTGTCTGAGGTCCTTGAGGTGGGTCATGGTTAAGACTGGTCCCTGGAAGTCCATAGCGATGCTCCATGCCATGGTGACTGATCCTCAGCTAAAGCTTTCATTACAGGTGAGCTTCTCAGGTGTCTTCTGCCCTAGAACAGGAAAGTAAATCCAGGATAGCTCCAATTAGGAAGGTTTCCAATGGGTTTATTGGTCTCCTTCATCCCATGCGTAGGCTTGTCAGGTGGAATTCATCTAAGCCAAGGTGGATGAGCCCAGGTGAGCTGCTCAGCCGTGGCTCCCTTTGCAGGCGGATGGAGGAGGATGCTCTACTGGGAATGTTCCTCTTAGCTAAGAGGAGATATTTGATGTGAAGTTGGGTCCTCCCGTTAGGGGCTTTAGGAGAAACAACTGGTCACTTGGACATGGAAAGACAAGAAAAACAAAAAGAGGAAAGAGGGCTGATAAAGGGACATTCAGATTGATGGGGTAAACATGGGCACATGCAAACAATGTGATTTTTTTTTTTGTGGTAGAAGACACTGGAAGACGACAGCTGAGAACAGAAGAAGCAGGCCAGATGCTGACAGCTGGATCTGTTATAGGAAAATGAGTCTGGGCAGGATTTGGCCACCACCAGGTTAACTGGAAGGACATGTCCCTCTTCTCCCATAGGGCCCAATAGGATACCAGGGCAGGTAAAATTCACAGCTGTGTCTTTACTGTGACTTCACCTGACTGGAGCTGATTCTTTTGGACAAGAGGAATGCTGATGCTGCCCACTATACTTGTAGGGCATATTTGCTATATTATATGAGCTGTGTTTTAGGAAGCAATGCCTTGAAGAGGCTACAGGAGCCTTTGGAAGAGGAAACCTACTGGCTGTTTCTGCTATAATATGGCAGTCAAAAAAACAAGTGTGATCTGGGACCTTAGAAACAGGGAACAATCAAAGGAGGTATAAATGAACAGTTTTTTTACTCCTTAAAGCATTACTCAGGTGGTCCAGGGTTCTCTGTTGGCTCAGGTAGCTGTTGGAGCACAGTGCGTTCTTATGCTCGCGGTGGACGCCAGGCTAGATGGACACGAACAGGTTTACTCCACACCAGGGAGGATCAGAGCCCATCAACATAAGGGAAGCAACGTTCACGTTAAATATCATTGACTAAGTTGAAGGAGTTGGTTAAATTGGGTTTTAAATAGCAGAATGAGGTGAAACGAGCATCTCCAGAGCTGACACTGAGCAGACCTCGGGTCTGTGGCAGGAGGAAACCTCTGGAGCTGTTGTGCTACTGCCTGCGACCGGCGTTTTTCCAGCAGGAGCTGACGTGTTAATACAAATGGAGATGAAGCTTTCGGATTTAATGGAGCTTTTCAGAGGTGTGATTGTGTTCCCTTGATTTTTCAGGAAGAGATGAGAACTTTACTGCCATTGACAGTCCTCCCCACCTCTGTGCCCACAGTCCCCCCCATAGCAGCCTCCAGGAGCTCATCTGTGTTCTTGGCTCTCACACAACGAGGAAATTGGCCAGCGTTTCCATATTAGCAATCAACTTTCCAGGGATGTTGCATGTGTTTTTCCAGCAAGGGATGGAACAGCATCAGCAATCCTTTTATCCGCCAGGCCAGGGTGCAATTCTGCAGGAGGAAGGACCAGACGTTGTTTAAAAAAGACTCAGACGGGAGCGCTCAGAGTGCAAACGCCCAGAGAGGCCGTTCCTTCTGTATTCAGACCGTGTCCTGGCACTCGGCCCGTGTGTATTGTCCCTGCTGGGATGTTTTGGCAAGGGATCGCTGCCGTCATTGGTGCTGCGCCCTGCCCCAGCCGTCCCCCCCACAGCCCTGGTGTCACACCAGTGGGCAGACTGGGAAAGGGGGGGAGGGACCAGTGGGATCACAGAGTCACAGACTGGTTGGAGGGACCTCTGGAGATCATCCAGTCCAACCCACCTGCTAAAGCAGGTTCACCTTGAGTAGATCACACAGGGTCATGTCCAGGTGGGTTTGGAATGTCTGCAGAGGAGACTCCACAACTTCTCTGTTCCACTTGATGTAGCTTCTTGGCATTGTAGAATCATAGAATGTCCTGAGTTGGAAGGGATCCACAAGGACAGAATCCCAGAGTGTCAGGGGTTGGAGGGACCTGGAAAGCTCATCCAGTGCAATCCCCCCATGGAGCAGGAACACCCAGATGAGGTTACACAGGAACCAGGCGGGTTGGAATGTCTGCAGAGAAGGAGACTCCACAACCCCCTGGGCAGCCTGGGCCAGGCTCTGCCACCCTCACCAGGAACAAGTTTCTGCTCAGATTTAAGCGGAACCTCCTGTGTTCCAGTTTGCACCCATTGCCCCTTGTCCTGTCCCTGGTTGTCACCAGAAGAGCCTGGCTCCATCCTCCTGACACTCCCCCTTTCCATATTGATCCCCAGGAATGAGTCCCCCCTCAGTCTCCTCTTGTCCAGCTCCAGAGCCCCAGCTCCCTCAGCCTTTCCTCACACGGGAGATGCTCCACCCCATTGAGTTCAGCTCCTGTCCCTGCACAGGACAACCCCACAGGGTCCAAGGACATTGTCCAATTGCTTGTTGAACACTGTCAGGTTGGGGCTGTGACACGTCCCTGGAGAGCCTGTTCCAGTGTCCAGCACCCTCTGGGTGAAGAACCTTCTCCTAATGTCCAACCTGAACCTCTCTGCAATGAGCTCTTCCCTCAGTCTCCTCTATGTTGAACAAACCAAGTGACTTTAGCTGTTCCTCATGTGTCTCCCCTTCCAAACCCTTCACCAACTTTGTGGCCCTTGATGGACTATCGCAGATGTTGGCTTTCATTGTCCTGGTTCTATGGACCCATTCCCTTGGTGATGCTGAGCTTGGGGTCGCTCAGTGGGGGCTGTCGCTCAGGGAAGGGAAACCGGGACAAAGCGCCTAGGAATGGCCACCTGGAACAGCTGGTAAACTGGTATGGAAGCGATGTGACGTGTTTGGTACTGCATGGTGCACAGGGATGGGAGGCGACAGGTACCCAGCCATGGCGTTATTTACAGTGACACTTTCCCCTCGATATCTCTTCTGGACAGACCCAGCCGTGCATTGCGTTTGCATCGTCAGGAAGATCGACTTTAAATATGTATTAATTGGGCTTGGTTAATTGATCAAGAAAGTTTAATTTAAAGGCAAATAGAACCAGTGAGCAGCTATAATGCTAGAAAACAGATAAACTCTTTTTTCCCCCCACTGAACAAACCAGGTGAGGCAAAACCAATCTTGCCTGAGCTTCAAACATCCAGCAAATTTGTGATGGCTGCACCTGATTGTTGTAGTATCACCAAACTGCTGAATGATGAGTTTTTCTGTGTTGGCCACACAGGAAGACCCTTGTGGCCACAAACGCTCCCCCACCCTTCATATTTGCCGTCCAAGACCGTTGCAGGGCTATCAGCGACTCTGGAATAGTGATTCTCTCAGCCTGCGGTCGGATCTAATTTGTTGTTGCTTTGGCATCTTTCACATGCAGAACGCACTGAAGAAAAGAAATCGCTGTGCTTTGTGCTGTGTCTGGCAGACGCGTGCGGCTCTGCAAAACCCATCCCCAGCTTTGCGGGACCCGTGCAAACCTATAGCCGAGGATGTCGGGACTTGAGGTGCTGCCGCTTGCACCCCTGGAATGGAGGGAGAGGAGGAGATGCAGCCTGTCCCTGAGGTCACCAGGTCCCGCTGGTGCTGCCGCAACCCTGGGCCACCAACCTGTGGCTTCTGCTGGTCCCCAGCAGGCCGGGAGGCAGGTAACACTGTGGTTCATCCTGCTTGAGCCTTTTTTTCTCTCCTCCCTGGTAACAGCTCACTGGCCTTTGTTCTTGAACCGTATTTCTCGCCGTGTTGTCAAGCGTGCTCAGTGAGATGGAGAAAAGCGTTCCCTTTCAAACACAGAGTCCCAGGACAACCCTGTTCTCTTTGTTTCTTTCACACTGGGAGGGTGTTTTTTCCGGCCAGCGTGGCTTTGGAAAAGCCCAGAGCACCAGGCTTGTGCAGAATGCTGGAGCTTCAGCTTAGAGGACCCTGGGCTGGATGGATGGACAGACACCAGGCTGGAGAACCTGGCAGATAGTCTCACAGGGCGGAAAAGGCTTGTTTTGGGGACAAGAGCATAGCTTTGAAGGGAATATAGGCTTTCCAGAGATAGATTTTGAGTTGGAGACATCCTGCAGCTTTGGGTTTGAAGCAAAATGATTTCCCCCACCTCTTCGTGCCTGCGCTTTAAATCCATTGAGTTTTGGTGATTCATTCAGTGAGACCCAGACCCTATAACTCACTTGATAAATACTGCAGCAGCGTCCGCTCCTCCTGGCACCGAGCGCACACTGATGAATCCCGCTGACTTTTCAGATCCATCTCTTTGCTGTGTTTTGTCCAGGCAAAAGGTTTTCAGCAAGTTGGAAAAATGCTCAGAGATTCCTGGGCATTTCGCAGCCCTCAGCATCCTCTGGCCCCTTTACTGGAGGTGAAACCCTGAAATGCTGAGAGGCTCAAGATCATATTGCTGCGTAGCTCCTAGGGATGATTTATAGCGCCGGGACTATAAATCCTGCTCTGTGCAAATGTAATAAGAAAGGATCCCCCTTCCCGTTTCCTGAATTCATTATCCTCAAGACAAGTGAATCTGCATTAGAACAAAAACAACAACAAATCTCTGCAGCAGATCAGAAAAGGAAACATTCCTGCACATGAAACTAAATCTCAAACCAAAACTGAGACGAGCAAAGTAGAGACCAGACGTGGGGACCTGGCTTAAAGCCCAAACAAAGTCACGGGCGTCTGAGATGGGTCTGGGGCAGGAAGGAGCTTCTGCCAGAGCTGAGATTTAAACAGCCCCTGCGGCCGGGGAGACGGGACGTGGGTTCCATCTCATCTGGAGGGTCAGACGGCACCGAGTTCCTGCGCCGTCCTTGTGCAAATGCTCCTCAAACTTCCCTTCAGAGCTGCAAGGCTGGAGCAGGAGTTTCTTTGAATGAAGCTGGGGTTCCTGCCTCACCTGCAGCACCGGGGGATGTGGGGGTGAGCAGCTCTGTCTGTCAGTAGCAATCTGTCACCAAACCCATGGTTGGGGACATCGCTGGAGGCCACTTCTTCCATTCCCAGGGGTGGCAGGTTCCTGGGATAGAGGCTGGAGGCCACTTCTTCCATTCCCCAGGGTGGCACGCTCCTGGGACAGAAGCTGGAGGCCACTTCTTCCATTCCCAGGGGTGGCAGGTTCCTGGGACAGCAGCGCCCACCAGGACCCAGCCAGGAGGTGCCGGATCCCTCCTGCACCCGCGGCATCACCGCACGGGGAAGGGGACCAGGCCCTTTTTCAAGGTTACAAAGCCTCTTATTTTTGGCCGCGTTTTGGAGCTGACCCAGGCCGCGAGCTGCTGAAGTTTTCGGTCCTTTGTTTGTTTAATTGAAGTGCTGTTTGTTTTTGATCAGGGGCAGCCGATCGGCGCTTCCTCTGCAGGCAGGAAACTCCGATTTCCTGCCCGCTCCCCGGCCAACTCTCACTGCGCAGGAAACCTCGCTCTGCTGAGTGTTCACTTTTCGGGCAGCGTTTTTGGAAGGTCTTGCGTGTTGTCGTTTTGTTTTGTTTCTCTCTGTTATTTTTCCTTTCTCCCCGCTGCGAGTGGTGCTGGGTGTCCATAAGAAGGATGCGCAGAGACATCCCTGAGTCAACACGCGGTGAATGAGCGCGTGAGATGATGCTGATGCTGAAAACGGTCCCGTTTAGGCTGAGATCTGGTGAGGTCCAAAATGCAGGCAAGACAGCGGCTGTGGTGTCTTCATGCTGCTGCCAAGCCTCTTGTGACTCAACGCATTGGGTTTCGACAGTTATTTGACAATAATGATGTGTTACCACAGGCAGCACAATTGTATCTTCCTTTGTGGACCCCACTCAGTGCAGACTGGCATCCACCAGCACCCAGTTTCTTTGCAAATCTCGCCAGTCTTTAACCACTGTTTTGTTGGTATGTGCCTTGTAGTGAAATCGTTGGGTATTTCTTTTTGTTTACGGGATAATATGTCGTTTACGGTCACGGGAGGTGTATTTGTAACAGGTCATTTAAACCACTTGCCCAGCATCACATGAACAAGGAGTTAAAACCGAGACCCGGATCAAAACTGTCAGGTTTAGCTGCCTGTTTGCTTGCTGTGCTCAAAGGACCTTTAGGCAGCTGCATCCCCTGAGGATGCAGCAGGTGAAAATTGTATTGGCAGTTACCAATTAAATCAGTGATAAATGGCTGTTTGCAGTCTCTGCCCACTGTCAGTGGTGTTTCCCAGCTGCTCTGTGAGCTCAGGCAGCTCATTTCTCATCTCTGCAATTCCAACCAGCCTCATTCCCTCTTTGACTGTGACCGTGTGTCCAGGTCAGTCCTATGAAGCATCTGACAGGGTTTGGGGATGGAGTTTGAGCCAATGCCCAAACAGGTGGTCCTGGGGTGGAAAAGAGACATTTAGGCTTTTCCATCATATCACAAACAGTCAGAATGGTTGCTCTTTGGCAGCTCCATACACACGGGGATGTTTTGTCTCCATGTGTTTATCCTGGGAGCATCAAGGAGCTAATTCCCACGTAGGGCTCCACCGCAGCGCAATGCCCGGAGGTGATGCACTGCGGGATCAGATGGCTCTGGCCACAGGAAGCCCGGACAGACAGACGGACACTGCTGCGTGAGAGCCGCCAAACTGCCCCACGGCGACAGATGCCGACCGTCAGCACCGCACATACTTGTCTGCCCGAGGTTTTAATTATTTTGCTGTTGTAAAGGGGCTCCCCTGCAGGGAGGGAATTTGCAACGGGAAGGAGAGCGGCTGTAGCAACAAAGTGGGGAGAGAAATGGGAGAGCGGAGAAGGCTGGGAGGGATTAATCCTGCAAACGCCCGTGAGCGGGAGAGAAGATAGTTGGGAGAGAAGATGGTTGGAGCTTTTAGCCAGTGTTGTGCAAGAGCAGCTGGTCGGGGCTGTTTGGCTGCAGGGGGATGAAACACTGGGGGGATGTACAGAGGGATGGGAGCTGGAGGAGGAAGAAAGCGGTAGAATGGTCTCTGGTCTGTTGGAGTTCATGAGCCATCCAAGGAAAACATCGCCCAGGCTGCTGTCCCACAGCTCCGGCCCTCGGCGAGCGCGTCCCCCGCCATCCCAGCCTCCTCTCCCGCCTCGTTCCTGGAGAGCTCTCCATTCCCCAGGCCCCTTCCAATCATCGCACGGCACTGACATCATCGCCAGTTGCCATGGAAACGCCAGGTTGTCCAAAACACGACCCCTTGGCCTCATCCCATGTGTGTCAGGAAATGAAGGTTTTATAGCACATCCCCGCAACGGAGCGGGAACTGCGGCTGGGGACAGGGGACAACCCACCCTTGTCATAGGCTGCCCAGCGTGGGGAAATGGGGACCTATTTCTTGGGGTTGCGAGGCTGATTTATGTCTCTGGAGTTATTTCTGGGCTGCTGAGATTTCTGCTTTGGTCTGAAATGCCCCGGAGGAGAGGCGGCCTGAAGCATTTAAGCCGGTGCCTGGGCACAAGGCAGAAAATCTGCATGAGGCTTTAAGCAGAGGTAGAAAACGGTCCATAGGGGTTCTTGGAGCAGTCGGAGAGGATTGAATGCATCTCCTACCCAAGCTGCAGGCTCAAGCTGCTCCAGGGGCTGCAGTGTGCAGGGAGAGGAGCAAAAGCATTTGGGAGCCTTGGCCACATAAATCTTCCTAAAACCAGAAGAAACTGCCCCAGAATCGATGATTATTGATGGTAAAATCATTAATTTGTATCTCCATCTCTGCCTTTCAGTAGTTCTGTGAAAGGTGGTGCAGGACGAAACAGAATCAGGCCACTGAGAGCACAGCAAGAAGAGGCTTTGCTGCCTTCCCCCTTCCTTATTTTCTTCCCAAATGGCAAAACCTCGAGGCATCTTTGAATCAAAGATGGTGCGGGACTTTGGAGAGGAAACATCAGGTATCATCCCAAGGTGATGTGTCACGGTCCATTCGGTGATGGACTCGTGATGGTTCTTTTACATTGATCTCGAAGACGCAAAATTAAGGCAACCGAAATGCCAAGGGGCAAATACTGCTCCATCTTCGGACCGACTCTCACAGGATGGGATGCTGCTTAAACGCAGCCTTTGTTTAGGCAGGAATTACAACCAGACTCTCTCTTCTCACCCACAACGTTTGGGAGCGGAGGTGTTTCCCTGGGGGCCATCTGGAAGCTTTACCCCTCCAAAACCAAGCAGGAGGTGTCCTGCCCTGACCGCAAAGCCCGTCTGGAACCTCTCCCTCCGTGCAGAAGGAGCAAAACAATCCCCACGAACACCTGAAGCAGCCGTCGGCTTTGCCAACCTCAGCTGCGACTTCCCTTCCAAATCCGCGGCAGGGCCAAGCTTCAGATCGTCACCCGGGCCGGGACGTGCGTCACCTCGCTGCAACGGCTCCGCGGCAGCGCGGGCTCCGGCGCGGGCTGTCTCGCCCCTGCCCTTCCTGCTCTCGGTTTGGCTGGGGAACCAGAGCGCTGCTTTTCTCGCTGTTGCCAGGCAGAGCGGCTGAGAGCCTGCGGACGGACGAGCTGTGACGTGACCAGGACCCAAAGAGCCTCGAGGTTTTGCCATTTGGGAAGAAAATAAGGAAGGGGAAAGGCAGCAAAGCCTCTTCTTGCTGTGCTCTCAGTGGCCTGATTCTGTTTCGTCCTGCACCACCTTTCACAGAACTACTGAAAGGCAGAGATGGAGATACAAATTAATGATTTTACCATCAATATACCATCTGTTATTGAAATATCCCTTCGCCTTGCTTTTCCTCC
This sequence comes from Columba livia, assembly GCF_036013475.1. Lineage (NCBI taxonomy): Eukaryota > Metazoa > Chordata > Aves > Columbiformes > Columbidae > Columba > Columba livia. The sequence goes on along the minus strand of NC_088630.1, from coordinate 1,839,777 downwards.
TTCACGAATAGCTCAGGCTGTCACCCATACTTTCTGAAGTAACAAAAATAAGGGGTTTTATTTGACTGCTTTCTTTGAATAGTGTCCATAAACACCATCTTTCTCTCTTCCCTAGAATATTTCATATACTGTCTCCACACCACACATTTCCCTTTCATCTTGATATAATTTTTTTAGAGTAAGAAAACCATTCACTGGAACAACCTCCCCAAAGATGCGGCAGAGCCCCCATCTCTAGAGGTTTCCAAGACATGACCGACCTGTGCGCTGGATAAGTTTTCTTGGCTCCCTTTCCCATGAAATGTTGGACCAGATGATCTTTTGAGATCCCTTCCACCCCGGATTGTTCCGTGATTCACGTTGCTGCGTGTCTGCACCTCGGTGCACATTTGCAACGGTCCTGGTTGCTGTGTGCCCGCGTACACCCTGAGCACAGGGCAAGTAAATACCAACAAGAAAATGACCCTCGAATAGCGGCATGACCTGAATTTGGTTTCCACTCCCTCATCTGAAGCTCATCACAAACCTGGAGGCTTTTTCCAGCTTGGTCACCTCTCTGCCACATGTTGCCTTTTGCACAAGACCCTCAGAAAACAGCGGCGACGAGCAGGTTGAACACCACGCTCATCCGGGGGATGTGCTGGAAAGTAAGAAGTTGGAGTCTTTCGGTTTTGCGTACCCCATCCGGGGGCACGGTGCCGGCACGGTGCACGGAAAGTGCCTGCGTGACTTGTTTTGGTCTCACTTTGCTTGACAACGTGCCAACGCCGCCGTCAAATCACCCCGGTAAACACCAGCACGAGCCAGCTCAGAGCCGATGACACCGCGGTGACACAGTCCCGACCCACCGGTGCCGGCCGGCCCGCTGCACCGGCTCCCCCCGCTCCCCGTGGGCGTTGCAGGGTTAAAAATAGACGCCAGATTTCGGTTAGCGAACGCGGAGGCAGGGAGCGGAGCGCTGTTTATCGATGCCAGGGTTTCCCCTGAGACACCAAAATGAGTCAGATAAGAGACGGGCGCAGCTCTGCACATGCCCCACAGCACCGGCAGCGCCGCTCCTCGCACGGGCCGTGCCGGGGAGCTTTTCCTACGTGCCGAGGTGCCTTGGAAGCCGCCGTCCCTCTGGATGCTCAGTATGACTCATGTTCCTCCCAGATTTAGCTACTTTACAACATCCTACCCTCGGCCCCTTTGGAAAACGTTGCTCTCTGCCATGAATCCATCAGCCTCAGCCACTAAAGAGTTATTTTCTAACCTGGCTCAATTCCTACTGGTATTTTGAGCTTGGGGAAACGGGTGGCAGGGGAGGAGGGAGCGGCAACCAGGTTCCCATGTTCAGGGGGGTTTGCAGGTAGCAAAGTCCGTGGTCCCAGTTTCTTCCAGCTGAACAAGCTCTGTCAGAGTCTGGTTGTATGAGCAAAACTCCCGTTGCAAGGTTTTCTTGGTCTCCCATACATAAGGGTGGAAAATAGGGATAAACTACTAATGGGATAAACAAGATACTTGCGACCGTTGTTATGTTGCCATTGTTTGCGACCTTTAGAGCAGCTGTGAAGGGTGGACAGTGGGAGTCTCATGGTGTGATTGCTGCTGTTCGGACCCATGTGTCCAGCCCTGGCATGGTGGGGGGGCTGACCCGTGTCGCTGGGGACAGAAATGGGCATTTTTGGTGCTGTTTTTAGTCCATCTGTTGGTGTGCATCATCCAGTGATGCCTGAACGTAAAGACATGGGATTCTGCCTTTACATCGCATCCTTTCCACCATCTGGGGACAGACTTTTGAGCAGCGCCTGATGCAATAGAACAATAGGACAAGGGGTGATGGTTTTAAACTCAAGGAGGGAGATTCAGGCTGGATAAAAGGCAATTGTTGTCCCTGAGGGTGGTGAGAGCCTGGCCCAGGTTGGCCAGAGAGGTGGTAGATGAACCATCCCTGAGACATCCCAGGCCAGGCTGGACGGGGCTCTGAGCAACCTGAACTGCTGAAGATGTCCCTGCTCATGGCATAAGGTGACATTTGAAGGTCCCTTCAACCCAAACTATTCTGTGATTCTGCGCCCCTGTGCTGCCATGGCAACCTGGGCCAGTATTTTACCAGCATCGCCGGAGCAGCATCCTGAACCCCCCGGTTCACGGCTCAATGGGCGATCGGCTCGCAGGGGTCTGGGCTGTGGGGCCAGGAGCTGTGAGTTAATCGAGGGCGCTTTTTCACAGCTAAAACCTCCCTCGCCTGCGCAGCAGCAGCTTCCTGTTTGACTCACACCTGACAGCCCCGCCGCATCAGCCGGGGCCTCTCGCGCTCGCGAGCAACTGAATGGGGCTGTTTACAATTAGAGAACATGGGATTCCCAGAAAGAGGCTCAGACCGGACGTCCTGAAGCGAAATACCCCAGGCGTCACCAGCTAAAAATAACCGGAGCAGAACAGTCACCAAACAAACAGCGAGTCAACACCAGCTCTGGCGCCGGGCTCTCACGTATCCCATGGCACGGGGCAGCCAGGGGGACACCCAAAGCACCTTCTTTCCCGACCCCCACGGGGTTTTTCTGGCGTAACGTGGTGCCACAAATTCTGGTGGCTGCCACTTGCAGTGGTTTCTCTTTGGTTCTGGTTTATTGAGTGGGAGGGAGGAGTAAGGCAAGGGTTAAAATGTAAATTTCAAGCAGAAATGGCCGGTGGAAATCAGTTTGTGCCAGTGATGGGCTGGGGGAGGCTGCGGAGGACGGGAAGCAAAGCAGGAACAGCCTCTATGAGGACGGGGATTTTTGGGGACTTTGGTGGCCGGCTCTGGACCTGGAGCTTGGTGGGTGGGTGGGGATGTGTCACCACAGGCTCCGGGGGATGCTGAACAGCCCTGAGCTGCTGCTTCTCATCCAATGTCTGTACTGGGACCCCAGCTTGGGCTCACAGGGGGTTCTGTAGCAAATTCTTACAATAGGTAGAGGGAGCAGCGTGTTGGCACCACTTGGCTCCCCAGGGATGGTGGGGTGGTGGCAGCCGCATGGTGGGCTCAGAAATGCTGCCGTGTATTCCTGAGCAGCGTCCTGCTGTGGTTTCCCACTCGCATCCCCAGGGTAAGCAAGTGCCTGACCCAGGAGCCTTTTCCAGCCTTTCTCCAGGACAGCACTGAGAGTGGCCGGCAGAAACAGATTGCACGTGGAAAACTGTCGACAATGCTCACATATGACCTGAGTCAGACCTAGGAAGGTGCTAAAGTGCTTGGTCCTTAGAGCAGGGCTCAGAAAATGGGGACGCGAAGGTGGTGGGACCAACCACAGGTTTCATTGAGCTGCTGACTTTGTATCTCCTCCCCGATGCTCGCCAGCTCAGGGAAGAGACAGCAAGATGGGTCAGAGCAAAAGGGCACAGAAAGGAACAGAAAGACTCAGCCCAACAGCCCCATAGTCCAGTCAACCCAATTCTATCAGAGATTTCAGAAGACAGGAGCTTCAGGCACTTATGCAATAGGTTGCTAACAAGAGGAAGTTTCTCTTTAACCCCAGGCAGTTAGTGGTTGATTTATGTCCTACAGCTTTACATTTTAAAAGTTGCAGGGGTGTTGCATAAGAAGATAATTTGACCCTATAGTTCTTATAAGCTTTTTCTGTTGGGGAACGTCTGGTCTTTTCTCCAGTCTTCACATGCCTGATACCTTGAAGACGTAAAGGGGAGGAAAATCATATTGGCTCAAGTTACGTTACTCATGAGAGCGAATCCCCATGTTTTCTCAGAGACAGTGTTGGATTTGGGTCTTCTTAAGCTTTACTCAGGGGACTGGTCACTTTTCCTTGCTAGTTGTATCCCCCAAAAATAATAGAGGCTCCATTGCTGCGTGTGCCCTCAATTTCTCTTCTTCATGTACCAAGTTCTAGTTGGTGGCTTTGACTCTCAGGCAATAAATGCCGCAGTGGGGAATGCTCCAGGAGTAGGGACATGGCGACTGGACAGCTGGGGACAATTTTCACCATGTTACTTAGTTTGTTGCCCTGGACTTAATGGCTCTGGTGACAACTTCCAGTCGCACGGTCCTTCCTAGGTAAGAGCTGTTGCTTAGTGGGAGTCAAGTCATTCCACGGTAGGGGAGACAGATGAACCTTCTGCCTCATGGAAACTTCACTTTGGGCTCTCTCCTGATTTGCTATTTGCCTTTAAGCTAAAATAAAAGCTACTTAGACTAAAAGTGCACATTAGCGATTTGTGAACAGATTGACAATTACGGGGAGAAAACGAATTTTCGCCAGTGTGGTGCGGGGAAGATGCTGCTCCATTGTCTGACCGCGGTGCCCTTGCTTGCAGAAGAACCGGTCCAGGTTCTCTCCCTCCAGCTATTTTGAACAAGGACGGTTTGTCAAATTGCCCTCTTGTTCTTGGCTTCCTCCTTGGGGTCCCACCACGGGCCGTCTCGCTGCTATGGCAGCAGCAATAACCTCCAGGTCTTCCCATCACCAGGCACCCGTGCCAAAGTCTTAATTCATTCCATGGGTCCTCCATCTGCTCCCAGCCGGGGACAAGGCAGAGCTGCATCCCGGCGGGGGCGGCTGCGGAATCGCCTGCTCACCGTAAATATTGCACTGAGGGAACGGCCGCCAAGCATAGGGAGTATGATACTGGTGCTCTGAGATGCTGAATGGAGATTTGGAGCAATTCTTGCTTTTGTTATAGACTCCCTGGTGCCCTTGAGCAAGATCATTATGCTCATCCTTCTTGCGGAATGGGGGGACAGCGTTTCCTTTCTCTTTTTGTCTGTCTTGTTAACTGGGACCGGCCCTTCATTCGCGTGGGTGTCCGCTGCCACTTGGAAATCTGAGCTTTAGGTTGTAAATCCTCCAAGTGAGGGATTTTGCCCTTCCCGGGTCAGTGTGGGTGGCTCCAAAGCTGCTCCAATTTTAGTCTCCCCGCACCACCCAGATATAAAACTGGGCATCTTGTTGCATCTGCTCCTGGGACATTCATTGTCCGGGAATCCCCGGGTGACCAATTATGCCAGCATGAACATTCATGGAAACAGGCCATTTTCTGCGACGTCTCAAAGCATTTGCAAAAGGTTGGTCTAGTCCCAAGTGCTTCTGGCAGCTTCATTTTATTTTGAAACCAATTGGCCCCCAGCTGGGTGTGAGAGTAAAATGAAAGGATGCGAGATAAACCCACTTGTGCGAGAGAGCGAGCCGCTGCCCGAGGCAGCGCCGCATCAGAGGTCGTCATTCTGAAACCGAGCATGGAAACTGCACCGTGAAGAAAGCTCGAGAGCAGGGCTGGGGCTCCTTGCCACACACAGCACAGACCACACTAAAGAGCTGCTCTGCTTGGGGACCGTCACATGCACCGCGGCAAAAAGAGGGACGGAAACCTAAGGGGCAGCTCTGGCCGGGCAGATGAGCGCTGACAACAAAGGTACACTCGTCTGCTCCGGGCGACTCTCGTCCAGCATATCTTTTGTGTTTTAATGTGTCTTTGGGCTGTTAATCTTCTGCTCTTTGCTGAACATCCCTGTTGTGTTGCTGTGATTGTCACCGTCGCTGCTTGGGTGGATCGAGGCGTCTCCTGGCCTGAGCTGCTCAGGAGGATGCGGAGAGGTGGAGGTGGCAAGGCATGGAGAAGAGGAGGCTCCGATGGGTTGTTCAGACTTGGTTTTGCATCTTGTTTACTGCCAGGCTGCTCAAGAGTCTGGGTAGCGTTTCTCAGGAAACAGGGTCAGTGTGTGCTGTGGTTGTAGCTCGTGTGCCTTGTGACCCGGACCATCCCCTGAGCACACGGGGAGTTGGGGACTTTTAGTCCAGTTGACCCATTTTTGTGCTTGCTGTGTTATTCCTGCCTGCGCTCGCTGGGACAGCCCTAGGTCAGCTTCTCAAGCCTGGCTCTTCTCGGTGGCAAACAATGATAGGACAAGGGGTAATGGGATCAAGCTGGAACACAAGAGGTTCCACTTAAATTTGAGAAGAAACTTCTTCTCAGTGAGGGTGACAGACACTGGAACAGGCTGACCAGGGAGGTTGTGGAGTCTCCTTCTCTGAAGACATTCAAAACCCGCCTGGACATGTTCCTGTGCGACTTCACCTGGGCGTTCCTGCTCCATGGGGGGATTGGACTAGATGATCTTTTGAGGTCCCTTCCAATCCCAAACATACCGTGATACTGTGATCTCCAGCCCCCAGCTGGTCCAGCCTCTTGTATTTGAAGGAGCTGAGAGATGCTTTGATGGCCAGACCGTAGTGAAGGGCTTAATAATCTCCTGGTGGACATTGGCCAGGAGGGGAATGGCCAACAGCACAGGTGGTTCTTGCTCGTGTTCCCCTGGGTTGCTCACCATACAGCAGGTGACAGCCTACTAGCCGGTGGGGACAGTTCCCCTCTTCCAGGTGACAAGGGTATCGCGTTGGGTGTAGACGTGCAGAACGCTGCACCAGCTTCTCCAGGACACCAGAGCTCCGCAACTTCCAGGCGAGATGCTCGGTTACAGGTTTTCAACTTCAAAGCATGAAGTTGTCGTTGCTGCTCCTCAAGACCCTTGTGTGCACTGCACCATGGACATTGTGTTGTCCTATGACCCACAGTATGAGTGGCTTTGGTGGATGTGAGCTCACCTGAGGCTCCAGCTCTGTGGTGCTAAATCATAACAATACACAATAGCTGCATGTTTTGCTTATGTTCCACACACAAGTTTTTATCCACACACCAGTATTCACCTTGAAGAGCCCTGGCCTGGACCGAGTGGCTGGAGACAGGACATGGGGAGCATCTCTCCACTTTCTGCATCCCAACACAGGTATTACAGCTCTTCCTTCTTCTATTGGGACTTCCTTTCTCTTTATTTTGGAGAATTTTCTGAGAATGTTGGAGAATTGCATCAAGATAGAAACATGCAGGTGATGACACCATGGTTAGGAGGAGGGAAGCTGTGATGGAATAATTTGTTGAGTTTTGTCCTACATCAAAAGTGCTGAAACGGGTGTAATACTCCCACAACCCAGCTTGGGAATTTCCAACTAAAACCAACTGGTTTTGTTTCCCTGGGCTGTAGAGAAACCTGAAGCACATGCCCAGGGTGCCCTAGATACTTCAGAAACCAGGACGGAAACTGGAAGAGCTGGTGCTTTTAAAGTAACGGGACCCTTAAATCTCAATCTCATGATCTGGAGGCATCTGACATGACTTTTGGGTGGTTGACCTTGGTGGGGACAATTGTGTTTCAAGCATCTCATCCCCTGGCTCTGAGGGGGATAGTGAGAAAAGAAGGACGGGGAGAGGACACAGCACAAAGGAAAACCGAGCTCTACACGTGATGAGATGCTGTTGAGAAGTGAGGAGGGAAGTGGAGGAACTTTGTAGACCTCATGCAGCAAGAAGGTTTTCAATCCCAGGGTTCCTACAACCACCTCCAGGCCAAGAAAGCACCTTTGGGGTTGTTCTCTGTTGGACTTGATAATCCTGGTGGGTCACTTCCAACTCAGGACATTCTATGATGATTATCTACAGCTGGAGCCAGCACTGCCTGGTCATGGTCAACAATTAGTGCAAATAGAGCTAATTAAAGCCAGCAAGGAACAGGAGAGAGATGCAGAAACCCCTCTCTTCTTTCACCCACTCTTTCCTCTTATATTAAAGCATCATCAGTTATGAGCTGTTTTCAGGGTTGTCTTTGTTCCCCGCCTACGGCAGTGGGGCCAAATGCTTCTTTGGAGGAGATAGGGAAGGAACTGAGTGTGAAAAGCAGCCAAAGATGCTCACAAGGCAAGTACCAAAGTGTTCCAAGCCACTGAGGGTGCTCCAGGGTAATTAAAAGCTTCAATTAAAGCTGTAGGGAAAAAATAAGCACAAGATATTTGCTCGAAAATCCTTTTATATCAGAGGTAATCAGCTTATGTTAATGGGCTGCACTTGACTTGTCAGATGCTGGTGCAAACCCTTGGAGAGCAGTGTGGCCCTAGAAGGGCTGAAGCTTTTGAAGGATGCTGGTTTCAGGTATGAACTCCAAAAAAAAGAGGCTCTTTTGTGGCATTTGTAACAGTTTTGGTTGCGCTGATCCCATGGGCAGTTCTGGAGGGTTTGTGGGCTCTGTAGTTCTTGATGGAAAATACCTAAAATAAGCAGAATTTACATATTATGTGGGCTGAAGAGCGTTATTTCACAGGGCTGTTGAAGGCACAGAAACGGACGGTGGCTCTTGTACTTAATGTTATTAAAACCACATTACTTAGAGGTGCAAAGCCAGGAAGCTGGTGGTCAAAGCTTCCACCACACAGATGGGGTCATTCTGACCATGGATGTTTTTGAGCTCTGCACCAAAAACCTGGAAGGTCCCTATGGGTAGGACAAGAAGGGTAAAAAGGTCTCTTTTACTCTTTCTTGATGGGCTGATACCCCATGTGTCAGAAAGCAAACCCTTCTAGGGCTGAGCATGAGCTTGGAGCCTCGAGCAAAGGAAACCTGAAAAGGTGCAGACTTGGCAAACAAAAGCTCTTTTGGTGGTGATTTCAGAACTTGATTCCCAGCTGCTCTTTCTCTGTGTTTCTTGGGAAATGATGGGCTTGGATAAATTGTCGTTGTCCAGAAAAGGCGTCTCTGAACGCAGCTCCTTGTGCTGCAACTGCGGGCAGAGCCAAACCCTCATCTTGCAGTCACATCTTGTTATTTGGAGTTTAGGGGGGGCCTTTATTTTAATCAAAACAGGATGGTTTTCAACTGATTGCTTGGAATATGAAGGATGAGTAATCACACAGTCATGGGGGTGGTGAGGTTACAATTGGTAAAACAAAGCCTTAAAAATGGTCGTGTTGTGTTCGAAGCGCACGTGAGGGCAGCACCCATGTAACAGCGACCACAGTGTGCCGGAGCGTTGCTCAATGAAACCTCAACTAGATTGCTTATTGTATAAGGATCAGTTTTTAAAAACAGCTCTACTGGAAGTGTTCACAGCCGTCGTGGACAAGTGCAGTAGAGAAAATCTGGGGAATGTGTTGGAAATGGGCAGAATTTTCATAGAATCACAGGATCATTTTGGTTGGAAAAGCCCCTCAAGATCAAGCCCAACCATTAACCCAAACGTGGCACTACTCCATGTCCCTGAGAATCTCATCTCTGCGTCCAGCCCCTCCAGCTCTCACATCTCAACCCATCCGCTGGCATCAGCTGGTGTGTCCTCCTGCCACCCGTCTCCTTGGCCATCAGGGTGTCCAGATCCTGGCATTCTCGGTGTGTCTCTCTCATCAGGCTCTGAGTGTGACACAATCCATTCCCATGTGCTGCTGATGTGTTTGCTGGTGCATCGACACCAAGGAGCTGAGCTCATAGCTCACCGGGTGGAAAGATTTACTGGCACGGCCATTCCTGATGTGTTTTCTGAGCCTTTTTGAAAGGCAGGAATGCGCTTCCCCTGCAGACCCATCTAGTCTGGTGCTTCGGCTGCTTTGCTCGGTCTGGAGGCAGCTCCCTCACCATTCAGTAGACCCTGTCCAGGAAAGGGACAGTGTGGTCACTGTCACGAAGCTTTGAACATGTTGGTCGTCCCTCTCTAGCTCAATTCATCTGCATAGTGTTTCCTATCCCAGGACTGGAGCGCTTGGGTGAGCTCCACGTTCTTGTTAATGAGAGAGCAGGTATTGAATCAAGCTGTTGAATTGATGGAGAAAGAACCTTGCTCGTGAAGGGATTATAATAGCTCTTAAATGCTCCTTATTTCTCACTGAAATCTGTTCATCCCCATTTGGATCTTACTCTGCTGTTGGACAAGAAAGAACCTTCTCCACTGAGAATTTTTGCACCTTGCAAATACATCTGGTCGTATTATTCATCCCATAACCTTCTTCTGGACGCACACAGTGGTCTTCAGCCTCTCGTTGTGTGGCAGGACCTATGGACCCTGGATCGCTCCTGACCTGCTGTGATGTTTAACACCCTGTTTCAAGGGCAGGTGCTAGAGCTGGGGTCCATCCTTGTGCTTTCAGAGGAGCATTGGGCTTTGGAGGAGCCCAACACAGAGCTTTGACAGCAGGACTTTCCCCAGGAAAGGACTTTACCTTTATGTGTCTTCACCTGAGCATCACTTTAAAGTTGACGGGGGGACCAGCTTTTCTAGGGCATGAGTCATTTGGGCTATTTTGGAGATGATTTTGTACCTGCTCTGCCCAGGGATTTCACGTGTGGTTTTGTGCTTGTGTGACTGATATGGTGCCCACAGAAAATAGCCCTCCCAGGCCAGTTTGGTTGTGTTTTTGATCAGCCAACCTATGGCAGGATCCTGGCTGCTGATCAATATTTCCTTTTTCTAACTGGCTCGATGAGAAAATCACAACTAGGCAGTTTAAGTTGGTTGAGTTTAAGTTATTCAGGTTAAGAAACTTGCTTCTCTTTCAGAGAATTATAGAACTGTTTGTGTTGAAGGGACCTTCCCAGCTGCCCCAGTGCCCCCCCTGCCATGAGCAGGGACATCTTCAGCAGCTCAGGTTGCTCAGAGCCCCGTCCAGCCTGGCCTGGGATGTCTCCAGGGATGGTTCATCTACCACCTCTCTGGCCAACCTGGGCCAGGCTCTCACCACCCTCAGGGACAACAATTTCGTCCTTATTACCCAGCCTGAATCTCCTCTCTTTTAGTCTAAAACCATCACCCCTTGTGTTATCTTTGAGCAGTTACTGCCAAGTTTAAGTAAACTGGGGTGGTTCCCGTGCCCAGGCTGGGTCTGAAGAAGCTGCAGCTCTCTTTTATGAGCCCTGAAAGTCATATATCTGCTTTATACACCTGCAAGGTCTGGAAAGGAAAAGGCACCTGCAGAGCCCCATGAGCCACCGAGACCCCTCTCTACTGGGGAACACTCCAGCCCTGGTCTCTGGCAGGGGACACATGGGTGACAGAGGCCAGGGGATCCACAGTGGTGGGACCCCAAGCCCTTCCCAGTTGGCTTTGACCCCTGAGCATCCCATACATTAACCTCTAGAGCCCAGGATGCTTTGTTGGTCCCCAAACCCCCCCGAGGGGAGCAGAAGAGCTGTTTTTGGCTGTAGGTGCGGGACAGGCTGGCAGGGTGACCCAGGGGGACTCGGGACCGGTGGCCAAGGGTGTCACACCACAAGGTGGGCTACCACCTCTGCTGCCAGCGTGCCCAGCGGTCCAGAGCAGCACCCAGAGCCTGCCGGAGGTTTTGTTCATTCTCCGGGTGTTTAGGAAAACACATTTTTGGCAGCTATTATTTCTTTATCTGGATCTGAACCCTCTGGGCATTTGAAAGGGAAATAACCATTTTCCAGTCTCTCAGGTGGTGATATTTGCAAACTGCCATAAACTTCTACTGCCCCTTTCTGTCAAACTGTTTGGTTGGAGCTTCTCTAATGAAAGAGGCAAAGAAGAGCGGGTAGCGGTCCATGTATAGATGCGATGGGCTTTCACGTGCTTGCCACACTGGGGTTGCTTTTAATGATCTGTTAAAAAGGCAGAAGTCTACAGAAAATCCAGTAGAAGTCGGGCTGTGCTTTGCCTTGCAGGGAAGGGGCGGTGAGGAACCCACTCTGGGGATGCAAATCCCACTGGAGAGGCTTGAAATTGGAGGTTCAGAATTGGGACCCGGCTCTCAGGGAAATGATGAAACCACCGAGCTATTGCATTTGTTGCTGGAGTCGGGAGAGGGCGTGCGGCGCGGGACCGCGGCCAGGGCTCGCTGCAGAAATATTTAGTCAACTGGAAAGCTGTTTCGAAAGCTAAATTGAGAGCTACTCCGGCTCCTTCCCCAGCCCATTGTTGTGGTTTTACAATCACATTTTCCTGTTTTTAAAACGAATGTTTTTCTCTCCCCTGGGGCCGGACGAAAGCCCCACGAGAGCAGCAGGGGAAGGTTGTGCCGTGCTTGGGGGCTGTAGACATGGAGCAAACCCCCCGCTGGCATCGCCCCTTCCCTTTGCACAACCTGCAGCGGCTCTAACACCACCGGGAGGGCAAAACAGGCAAACAGAAGTGTGATTATTTTTGATTTCTGATTTTTTTTAACGTGGCTGGTTCCTCTTTGTGCTGTGGTTTCACGCTCAGCAGCAAGACGGTGAAGGTATTTTTGTAGGTCTTATTCAAGGAGTGTCTATTTAAAACAAACCTCTGGGCTGCCAACAAATGTTATTGTGCAGTTCAAAGCCACCTCGCTGACTGATTGGGGCTGTGGGGCCCCCGATGGTCCCAGCTGGATCCGTACAGAGGGTGGATCCACAAAGGTGGTGCAAGACAAGGGCCTGCGGAGAAGAAAACCTATTTATTATATGAGTTCCTGTATGCAGAGTGTTTGCACGCTGCCAGTGTTTTGCATTTAAATATGAATAGTTTTACATGTGCTGAATGGAAGTCACGAAGTTTAAACACTGAGCAGTAGCTCTGCTGAGCATCTCCATCCATGCCTGGCATTTCCAGGCCAAAACTGGGGTCAAAACTGCACTGGAAGTGGGCTAACGCTTGCCCAGCATGGCCAGGACATGCTCAGCCCCTGGTCTGGCCCCATTTCCTTCACTTGTAGAGCTGAGGGTTGGACTACGTGATGTTTGAAGGACCCTTCAGCCAGCTGAATGTGACCCAGTGTGTGGCCAAAAAGGCCACCAGCATCCTGGCTGGTCCCAGCACTGGTGTGGCCAGCAGGCCCAGGGCTGTCCCTGTGCTGGGACCTGGGGGGGCCAAACCACAAATCCTGGGGGCAGTTTTGGTTCCCTCATGCCAAGAAAGAGCTTGAGGTGCTGGAGCGAGTTCAGAGAAGAGAACGGAGCTGGTGAGGTGCTGGAGAAGGAGGTTGAGGTTGGATCTTGGGAACAATTTCTTCCCCAAAGGGCTGTGGGGCATTGAACAGGCTGCCCAGGGCAGTGCTGGAGTCACCATCCCTGGAGGGCTGGACAGACGGACATGAGGTTCTCAGGACATGGGGCAGTGCCAGGGGTGGGTTATGGTTGGGCTTGGTGATCTTGAGGGTCTTTTCCAACCAAGATGATTCTATGAGATAAGGAACACAAACCCAAAGACCCAATCCATCACCCACTGTTCAGTCTCTGTTTATCCAGAGCTCCACTCGGCACCTCCAGCCCAGCCCAGCCGCACGTTGCCCAATGCAGGGTGTGAGTTGCTGCTCTCCTATCGTACATCAGGACATCATAAAAAAGGCATCAAACGCTCTTGTGCCCAAGTCAGCAACTCGCCCACCACCTGCCCGCTTGCTGGGTCAGCCGGTCCCGTTGCTGCAGGCAGGTTCAGCCGGTTGGCTTCAAACCTTCTGAGCATCCCAAATTCAACCCTTGGCAGAGGGGAAATGAGGGGAAAAAATGAATAAGGTAGAGTCTGGGAGGAATGCTTTAATCCCAAGGCTTCCCCACTGCATTCGCGTTTGCAGGTTGCTTTGATCAAGCCTTTTGCAGAGGGATGCCAGGTAGTGCTGTGCAGGGCTCTGCGGTGTCACTGGCACGAGGCTGGAGTTGAGATGACCGGGAAGAAGGTTTTTAGGTAGGATCTGAGAAAACACAGGAGGTTCCCCTTCCAATTGCATCTCCAAACCAGTCAGTGCCCAGACACGTTGGGTGCTGTGTTGGCTGTGGCCCCGCTCTGGTGTGATGGGGCTTGTGCAGACACAGGGAGCAAAGGCAGCTTTATCTCTCCCACCAGGCACCCCGTGGGGTCAATAATGTCCTGTCTGGGTTTGTAGGTGGAAGATAAGACCTTGGAGCATCAGCAGGAGATCTGTAGCTACCAAGTGAGAGCAAACAGTGATTTTCAGCATCTTATCATGACGCTAAAGCGTCCTGCTGCTGGACCGTGAGCTCCTGCTGCAGTCCAGGGAGGCCAAAACCCATCCAAAACAAGCACAATGACATTTGCCCTTGGAAAGCAGGAGAAACCTTAGTTTATTCATATTTTATGAGGCCTACAGCTGACCTGGGAGGTCCAGACCATGCACAGCCTGGACTGGCCCTGATGTGAGCAGAGTTTAGTGGTCGTAGGGCAGGCAGGTGGATGGAGCTGTGGGTGTGGATGGAGGGAGGACACAGAGCAGCGTGATGCTGGGCTGTCCCCAAGGCCATGGGTCCCCTCTTATGCTGACACAGACTTTTTGTGTAGGTGATAACGGAGCTGTGGGGATGCTGTCAGTCCTGAGGGGAGTGGGAAAAGTTGGCTGCTGCATCCCTAAGTTTACCAGGTTGTTTCCCTAATTTTACCATGTTTCTCCCCATGATCAGTGGGATCCCTGTGCCCGGGGGATGGTGGCAGTAGCTGGGGGATCACAGAATCCCAGAGTGTCAGGGGTTGGAAGGGACCTGGGAAGCTCATCCAGTGCAATCCCCCCATGGAGCAGGAACACCCAGATGAGGTTACACAGGAAGGTGTCCAGGCGGGTTGGAATGTCTGCAGAGAAGGAGACTCCACAACCCCCTGGGCAGCCTGGGCCAGGCTCTGCCACCCTCACCACGAACAAGTTTCTTCTCAAATTTAAGTGGAACCTCCTGTGTTCCAGTTTGCACCCATTGCCCCTTGTCCTGTCACTGGTTGTCACCAGAAGAGCCTGGCTCCATCCTCCTGACACTCCCCCTTTCCATATTGATCCCCAGGAATGAGTCCCCCCTCAGTGTCCTCTTGTCCAGCTCCAGAGCCCCAGCTCCCTCAGCCTTTCCTCATACAGGAGATGAGGGCTCCTGGTTGCCATTGTGGAGATACCAGGAGTTTTCTGTTCCCAGGGCTGGGACAGCCCCATGCCAGGAACACGCTGGCACTGGCCCAGGTTCCCAGCGCGGCTGCATCAAGCGGGGCGGGCCGGGGAGCCAAGCACACGTCAGAGGACGCTTCTCCTCCGGGGATCGTTGCTCTCGTCTGATCGAAACCGTCGTCACTCCTCACCTGCCGCAGCCACCACCTACGTGGCCTCTCGCCTCTCCCAGATGTTCCCGTGGGCACAGAGGCTTAGGCAGGGGGACAGGGCAGCCCTGAGCTGGGGGGTTTGGGGGAAAGGGAGTGAACCCCCATATATGAAGCTGGTGAGGGGCTGGAGCACAAGTGTGATGGGAGCGGCTGAGGGACCTGGGGGGTTCAGCTGGAGAACAGGAGCTGAGGGGAGACCTTCTGATCTCTGAACTGCCTGAAAGGAGCTTGGAGCCAGGGGGGGTCGGGCTCTGCTCCCCAGGAACAAGCGCCAGGAGCAGAGGAAACGGCCTCAAGTTGCACCAGGGGAGGTTGAGGTTGGGTCTGGGAACAATTTCTTCCCCAAAGGGCTGTGGGGCATTGAACAGGCTGCCCAGGGCAGTGCTGGAGTCACCATCCCTGGAGGGTTGGACAGACGGACATGAGGTTCTCAGGACATGGGGCAGTGTTGGGCTGGAGGAGCGCTTGGACTTGATGATCTTGAGGGTCTTTTCCAACTGAAACGATTGTGATTCTACATCATTCCCAGCCCTCTCCTCCCATTTTCCAGCTCTCTCTACCTGGCTGCACCACTTAGGTGTGCTGGGGGGACACTAGAAGAAAAAGCACATCCAGCCACTCAGCAAAGGCTTTGGTTGGGAAGTGCCACCACTGCGCACCCTCTTTCCCCCTCCAGCCAAACCAAGACCTTCTCTGGGTCTCCTGCACCCAGAGCTTTGGGGCCAAGCCCACATGGGGATGTCGCAGGAAACCTCCCCGCCTGCTGGGGAGCTCAGACGAGCCCAGGCAGCCTTGAGTGTCTTTGTCACCTTCACCAGCAGCCTGAGGGTTGCACAACACGTGGGGGTGAAGCACATTCATCTCCGCCGATCAAAATAACCCGTTTCTTTCACAACGCGCAGCAGGTTCCGCACATGGTCCCCCAGCTTTGCTGGCACTGCTCTGCAAGGGAGGGGAGACTCAAGAAAGGGAAGCGGCGCCTTGCTTTCCAGGCTAAAAATACTGGCTGCACTTCCAAAATAATCTTGGTTGAATGATCCGGAGTGACCCCAGGCTGCCGACTGGTTCAATTCCCCGATAGGTCCAGCCTGAGCTTTGCTCACCTGGGTGGAGGAAGGGCTCGATGGGGTAGTTTTGCTCCTGGAGGTGGGTTTTGCTCTATGTGTACAGGTAATTTTGAATGGGGTTATAACAGGAGAAGCCAAGCTGCTGCTGCTGCTTCTTCAAAATGTGAACGTGAAAAAATTCACAGGTTTCAAGGCTGAATGCAAAGACCAGAGAAACTCCAGTTTTCAGCCCACCTCAAATCTAAAGTTTTATTTGAGCTGTTATTTTGGAAGAGAAAAGACACCAGCTTCCTGCAGGATGCCCAGGGTGGGTTCCCATGGGTTATACTGGGGTGGGAAGCGATCTGCAGGGATGGAGGGGCTGGTGGAGCCAACCCCCAGCTCACCCTTCCCAGTGTGTTCGAGCCTTCTTGGAGGACAAATTGAAGGGAATTTAGGTCACCGAACAGGGAAAAGAGCTAGATGGAGAGGGTGAAACCCTGCGCAATGTAAACCATAGAGAACAGTCCCCACCGGTCCCACCTTTGGTTGGCTTCACTGAGCAATATGCAAATTTACGCATATTTTGGTGGGGGGGTCTGCGCCTCCAACCATGTGCCGGCTCCTTCACCAGCCTGGGGAACGATCAGCACTTTTACAGGTCATGAAATCAAGGATGTCAATGCTCCTTCTCCGCCAGTGCTGAGGTTTCCCCCTTATCTCCTCCAGCTTCAGTTTGGGATTCATTTGCAACCATCTTAAATGACTAGCGCTTCTGTCCTGGTGTTCATTTCCAAATCAGAGAGGCATTAAATGGAACCTCAGTAATTATGAGTCACTAAAAAAGCCTTTGTCTCCTCCCTCTGTCTTTGCTACGGACTGAGGGAGGAATTTTTGATGCTGAGGGTGGTGAGAGCCTGTCCCAGGTTGGCCAGAGAGGTGGTAGATGAACCATCCCTGGAGACATCCCAGGCCAGGCTGGACGGGGCTCTGAGCACCCTGAGCTGCTGAAGATGTCCCTGCTCATGGCAGGGGTGGGTAAGGTGACATTTGAAGGTCCTTTCAACCCAAACCATTCTGTGGTTCGATGAACCGCTACCAGGTGCTGTTTGGGTCATGCATCTCGAGCTTCAGCCGAGAGTTTCCAAGAGGAAACTGTGGATGGATGCGATTTTGAGAGTTTGGAAATGAAAGGGGGTGAAAACACCAATCCAGAAGAAAACTGGTGTAAATGAAAGGGAAAGAGAAAGCCCCAAAAGTGAGATGCACCGTGTGCGGCTGCAGTTTGAGCCTCTTGGGTTCAGAGAGTGGCAAAAATAACCACTTGGTCACTGGGGCTTATGACCGTGCCAGCCCATGTGCATGCATGCACGCTTGATCTGTAACTTCCCAAATTCTGTTCTGGTAGTGTAAGAACAAGCAAGATAGCTCAGCAAACCAGCCCCTGCTCACCCGTGTTTGGGTGTTTATCTTGCTGCCTCCGCACTGATTGATCTCCAGAGATGCAGGATGCTGGAGCTGAGCGGCAGCTCCGCTGGGTCTCCTCGCTGTGGGATGAGATGGGATTTTGCTCCGCATCTGAAGTGATTTATTCTTTGGAAAAGAGAAGTGTCATTCAGCGGGCAGAGAATTCCCCGTGCGTTGGATTTCCTGGAAATGCAGCTGTCCCCTTGCAGAGCAGCCAAGTAACCACCGTCGCTGCCGCTCGCACCGCGCTCACTAAGGAAACCTGGGGTGATATCACCCCGTCTTTAAATAGGATTTGAAGGCCCTGAGTGTCATCTCCTTCTCTCTGAATTTGGCTCATTCTCTTGGGCTCATTTGCCCCGTCCCAGCTCCAAATTCCCCTGGGAGGAGCTCATGCAGAGATGATGGGAGAGCCCTGACAGCAGAACGAGTCACTGGGGAACATGAAAGGTGTGTCTGACACCTGCAATTTGATGCAATTTCGGAGTTTTACTCGGGGCTATGCGGATGTGCCTATCTCCAATTAGCTTTTCAAAGCTCTCCTCAGGTTAGGGCCTTGTGCCAGCGTCTTTGCTGCCTCTTTTCTCAGAGTCTGGTGTCTTGGACACTCACCCAGGATGGAGGAGACTCAGGGTCAGGATTTGGCTTCAGCAATAAGGATTTGAACCATATTCCCACCCCTCCTTGGTCTTTCTAACCACTCAGCTAAGGGATTGCTGGAGCAAGCTGCTCACAGTGCCTCCTGTTGAAGCAGTTCTGCTCTATATATTAACATATTAATGGGTGAATAGCATCTAGTTTTCAAAGAGAATACACTTAAGACTAATATAAATCAGAGTAGAAAAGGCTGGCAAGCTTCGCTGCTCCTTCCTGCTTGCACATCCCGTATCTTTCTGGAGCCACCTTATTTTTTTACCAGCCAGATGCATCAAATCCGAACGATGTGGCCACGTGAAAGGACTTGTCATGGGTGACCGAGTCCCAAGGAAACAGGCAGGAAATGGCACCAATCCGCCACAGACAGCCCCGCGTTTTCAGCTTTACGTCCTTTAGATTTCAGAGTTTGTAAGTAAATCTGCGGTGGAAGTGTCTTTTCCAAAACCTAATTAGTCTGGGCTTAGGGTCCAGCTGCAGATTTAAAATGTGCAATCCCTGGTTTTTCCTCTCTAAACGAGTCTGTGAATCGTACCCGACTCTCTAGCACAGAGCAGCGTCGTGCCTGAGCTTTGGGAAGCGAGCTAAAAGCTGCAGAAATGACAGAGCTTCTTACCAAAGAGCTCTTGCTGCAAGAGGCAGTTTCTTAAGTTCCTGTATGTAACCAGCCTGACCCTCACATTTTCTCTATCTGGGATTTGTAGGCGGTAGCGAAGCTTCTGTGGCAGCTGCAGGATCAATTTGGTGGGACCAAATGTGGTGGGTTGAAGCCATTCAACCCTGGAGGGGTTAAATTCAGCAAGTGCCTCACTGAGGGACTTTTTTGTGATGTTAAAAATAAACAAAACGTTCAGATAGAACTGGTCTCCATTTGAAGGAAGCATGTAAACCAAGGATAGCATCACATGTCCAAGCAAAATGCAGCTCATGCAGAGTGACGCTACAAAGGCACCAGACACCTGCAAATGTTTTTAAGGATTTTGGTGGTGTTCTCCACCCCGCGGAGCTGTCGCTGGGGCTCTGCCCTGCTCTTCCTCGTGCTCTAGACGATGCTTTTCTGTCCGCTTTGCAGCAGCTCGCAGCGCCGTGAAATGCTGCCGGCCCCGAGCCGGTGTGTGCATCGGGCATGGGGGAAGGCTGAGAGTGCCCCAGGGCTGTAGGGATGGAACAGCAGTGCCTGGGCACCCTGGAGCATCATCCCAGGGCATCGCCACGAATAGCAGTGCCTGGGAACTCTGGAGCATCTTCCCACGGTATTGCCATGAACAGCAGTGCCTGGGCACCCCGGAGCATCATCCCAGGGCAATGCCATGAGCAACAGTGCCCGGGTACCCTGGAGCATCATCCTGCAGCATCACTGTGGACGGCAGTGCCCGGGTACCCCAGAGCATCAACCTGCAGCATCACCATGAGCAGCAGTGCCCAGGCACCCTGTAGCATCATCCCAGGGCATCACCATGAGCAGCAGTGCCCGGGCACCCTGGAGCATCATCCCAGAGCATCGCCCTGAGCGGCAGAGCCCGAGCCAAGGCCACGGGCACCCCAGTGCACGGGAGGTGCCGGCGGGGGGGGGTTACACCCCCACACCGGCTGCAGAACACGGCTCGGGGAGCCCCGTTTTGGCCTCAGCAGCCGGTTCTGCCCCGAAGCGCAGGATCCCCGGGCTGGTCCCCGCGGGGCGGTGCCGGCGGCGGGCGCGGTTCGGCCCGGCCCGGCCCAGCCCGGGGGGCGGCGGCGCCGCCATTGGCCGCGGGGCGGTGCCGCCCGCAGACAACGCGCCGTGGGCCGGGCCGGGCCGGGCCGCTCCTCCCCGCCCGGTTCCGGTGCGGCGGCGGCGCAGGTGGAGCCCGAGCCGCCAGCGGAGCCCCGCGCCCGCCGCCCAGCGCGGCCCGGCCGGGGCCGCCTCCCCGCTCCCGCTCCGCCGCCAGAGCCCGCGGACGCCCCGGCCTCGCCTTTGTCCGCGCCGCCGGCCGCAGCCCGGGCCCGCCCCAGGTAGGCACCGCGGCGGCGGGGACGGGGCCGCGCTGTCACCCACGCGGGGGGTAGGAGGCCTCCCCCGGGCCGGGCCGCCATCACCGGGAGGGCTTAGAGGCCACCCCGGGACTGAGCCCCCATCCCCGGGTGGGCTTACGGGCCTCCCCGGGGGTCGAACCGCCATCCCCATGCAGCAGAGGCCTCTCCCGCGCCGGCCCCCCATCCCCGTTGGGGGCCAAGAGGCTCCCTCGGGGCTGCACCCCCATCCCCATGCAGCAGCGGCCTCCCCCAGGGCTGGCCCCGCTTCCCCCGCACTCCCGGGGGGAGTTGCCTCCCCCTCGGCTCGCTCCCCTCCCTGGCCTTGCACCCCCAAAGCCCCCCTGTGAATGGGGACTCTGAACCCAGGCCCTGTGGTGCACCAGGAGCTGGGCTGCTTCAGGGGGTCTTGCTCCCTGGGGGCACTGGAGCCCCATAGCATCTGCCGCGGGGTCTGCAGCCACCGGACAGGCTGGCTGGGGGTGCTGGTGCCCCCCATATCGATGGAGAGGTGCTGTTGCCCCCTGTATTGATGGAGAGGTGCTGTTGGCCCCCGTATCGATGGAGAGGTGCTGTTGGCCCCCGTATCGATGGAGGGGTGCTGTTGCCCCCTGTATCGATGCAGAGGTGCTGTTGCCCCCTGTATTGATGGAGAGGTGCTGTTGGCCCCCGTATCGATGGAGAGGTGCTGTTGCCCCCCTGTATCGATGCAGGGGTGCTGTTGCCCCCCTGTATCGATGCAGAGGTGCTGTTGCCCCCCTGTATCGATGGAGGGGTGCTGTTGCCCCCCTGTATCGATGGAGGGGTGCTGTTGCCCCCCTGTATCGATGGAGGGGTGCTGTTGCCCCCCGTACTGATGCAGAGGTGCTGGTGCCCCCGTATCGATGCAGAGGAGCTGGCTGGGCTTTCACTCCGGTATCGGTGTGCATAGCGTGGTGTGGTGTGTGGCATTCCCAGCTCTGGGCGATGGAGCATCCGACAGCCCCACGTGCCGAGAGCCGGGGCTGCTGCCCGGGGACGCACCGGGTGGTGGTGGCTCAGGGAGCAGCTGATCCGCCCCGGGAGGAGACATCGTCCCACGCCAACGCTTGTGTGTGCTGGGGGTGTCATCCTGGGCAACCTGCTGGAGCCAAGGGAGAGACTCCAGGCTCCCGAGTCCCTGTGGCTGCCTTTGAGGGTGTGTGTTTAGATACGTAAACTCGAGCCTGTTTGCTGGAGCGTTTTTCTTCTAATCCTGTAACCTTTCCCTCCTGACGATCAGCTGGCGCTTGCAGGGAGCGAGGCTATAAGGGCACTAACAGCTCTGCTGCGTTTCATCCTCCTTAAGGTGCGTTTGCTGCAAAGGCATCTCTCTTTCTCACTAAATACCTTGTTGAGAAAGGGTGTGAGCAGCCGCGCTGGGAAAAAAGCTGTTTGATACCCCGAGTAGCCCAGATCTGCCTGGAGACTGAGCGTACCAGCCAACGCAGCCCACAGATCTGCGAGCTGTCCAAGATTTGCCCTTTGCTGGCAATCCCCAGCCTCCCAAAAAGCAGCTCTTCCCACACCTTTTTCCACGGTAATGGTATTATCTGGGATTTGGGCACGTCGCGAGGCTCCGCTGAGTAATGGGCCGTGGGGAGGCTCCTGCGGAGGCGGCGTTGAGATGCGCTCCCATCCTGGACTTGGCTCCGTGCGCAGGAGAGACGCGGTGTCACTTGTCGTGGGAGAGGAAGGGAAGCAAACAGCCCTGGGATGAGCAGTAAGTGGTTTCTGCCCCGTGTTTGTTCCAGCGTCGCGCTCGGGGAGGATGGGGGGGTGGGCCCCGCTCTTTGAGGGTCCGGATGCGATACCTCCGACCAGATGTTTGCAGAGTGTTTTGGCCTGGAAATCACAGCCTTTCTCCGGGGATCTCCGACGCTTCCTGGTTTGCAGCGAGGATCGGAGGATTTCAGCACTTCCTACTCGTCTGCCTGATGTGAGCAGGAAGTGGGAGCATGAAAATGGCAGCAAAAGTGCTCGCAGCGAGGCTGGGAGCTCAGCGCGTGGGTTGGTATTGAGGTTAGACCTGTCCTGAACAGGGTCCTAAGCCTTTTGGATGTGTCATTTGGGAATGGACAGGGCACGTATCTCATCCTAGGACAGCGGGAGGATGAAGATGCTGCACGGGGCGTGTGCTTTGGGTTGGCGCTGGGTGCTGCCCAGCGCACTTCTGATCCGGTAGAGGCATTTCAATGCGACACAGTGTTATATCTCGACTAGCGAAGCGATGAACTTCACGTCCTTGTGAGATCGTGGGTCCTGATTTGTGTTGTGCCTCTGGCAGGGATGGGAAATTCAGGCCTGTGGAGGCTGGAGTGTGAGCGTCACGACTCCGGCCCTGGTTTCTGTGTTCACACTTGGCTGTGCTGGGGATTGGAGTAAAGACCCAGGTTATATCTGCTGTCGGGAACAGAAGTTGGTTGCTTAAAGTCTTCTGAGGATGTGAGTGGCCACACTGATGGCTTTGGGGTGCAAGTGGTTCTCCCACCGTGGCACACTGGCATAGGAACCACTCTCTGGAAGCTGAAATCCAGTGCTGCAAGACCTGAACCGTTTAGAAGCTGTTGAAAGAAAAATGAGGCTTGAAAATGTCAGTAAAAAAGAGACACTGTGTGTTTGTAGTCTGCGGCTCAGATTTTCAGCCTTTTTCCTATTCAAATAGTGATGTATGTGCTCTTTTTTAAGAGAGTCTGAGAGATCTTGCAATCATGTATTTAACAGCTGGGACCTTGGGGAGGGGTAAAAACCAACAAGTGTGTTGGCAGTGCTCCGAAACAAGGCAGCTCCTCTGCCCCGTCGCCCGCCTCTCGCGAGGGAGGTGTGCGAGTCTCCTCTTTGATCTCCCAACATCAAGACCTTTGTTTTTTCTGATCTGATTTATTACCTTTTGATCTCCGTCCAGCCCCGTAGCTGCTCCCTGCCGCGGAGGGACAGGACAGCGCAGGTCGGTGAGTCAGTCCTGCGCGGTGCTGAGTCCTCCCCGCTGTCTGTGTCTCATTACCCAGCAATGCTCCCCGAAGGCAGGAATGCATCCTGTCCTGGTTCCGGCTTTGCCAGCTTCCTTTTAGCAGCTTCTTTGCTGACTTTTGTGTCGTTGGCAAAATGGGGGAGGTGACAAACAGCCAGAGAAGCGTGTCCTGGCTTTGCTGGGTTCAAACGGGCTGGTTGCAGCTGGGAGGGCTGTGACTGGGCCCCCACGCGGTTCGGCTCCCGCTTGGTGTCTCATAAGCCGGCGAGACAGCCCTAAAAATACTGCTGACACCCTGCAGCCCCGCCGAATGGCTCTGACATTTTCCTGCCTCTGTTGGTGCCGTGATGGTGCATGCGGTTGGTTTTGTGCCATCCTGCTCCTCTTTGGATGCGTTCGGGCTTTTTGCTGAATTGCCTTCCCCAAAGAGCAGGGCTGGTGGGGGCGATTTCGTCACTTGAAGAAGGTCTGAGTTGGTACGTTTGCTGCGTGACGCGGTGGTGTCGTGAAGCTTTCAAAGGGATGTTCATGGGACGTGCAGGAGCTGCTGGGGTGTGAGTCACTAATGCTTTTAACGTTAACTTTTTAGCAGAAAAACTTGGGTTTTGTAAAGCCAAGGAAGCTTAGGAGAGCGGTGCTGTTCTGCAGAATGCAGGCAAAGGGTTTGTTTTCTTTCTCTGCCTTGGAGAGCTCTGTCTTCCCTTGAAAGTGTCTTCCAGATATAGCAGCAGTTGCTAACGCTGAATGGATGTGTGTTGAGTTTAGGCAGCTCTGTATGTTGTGCAGGATTCAACCGTTTGGGTTTGAGTTTAGCCAGAACAAGCGGAGCTGGGATGCTTGGGTGGCATTGTCCCAGTTGTCAAACTATAAATAGCGAATGGAGCCCGTAGCGCTTGTTGAACTGACATTGGAAATATCCCAGACTCACCTTGGAGGAGGAATTTGTGCCAAGGCAAATCAGCCCTCGGCTGGAGGTGCTGAGCGCTCAGCACAACGCAGAAGCACCTGGAAGCGGGGGGATGAAGTGGCAGAGTTGATATGAGTCCCGTATGTCCATGTCACTGTGGTCCCTCTTGGGCAATGTCTGAGGATGCTGAGGAAAGAGCCCTGAGTCAGTGCTGCGCTGGCATCCCGAGAGGACTTCAGCGGGGAGGGAATGTCCGCAACTGGGGATTTCCGTGGAGGTCCTGACCCCAAGGAGTGAGATAGCGGCTGTCGGCAACACTTCCACGCCTTAGCTCGGCCATCATGTGTACCTGTTTGTCTTCCCTCCTCCGCAAAGATTAGTCCAGCCCTGTTCAAGGCTCAGTGTGGCGGATGGTGCGCTCAGTCTGTTGGTGCCATTGTCAGTGTAACAATTATCACAGAATAGTTTGGGTTGAGGGGACCGTCCCAGCTCCCCCAGTGCCCCCCCTGCCATGAGCAGGGACATCTTCAGCAGCTCAGGGTGCTCAGAGCCCCGTCCAGCCTGGCCTGGGATGTCTCCAGGGATGGTTCATCTACCACCTCTCTGGCCAACCTGGGCCAGGCTCTCACCACCCTCAGGGACAACAATTGCCTTTTGCCCAGCCTGAATCTCCTCTCTTTTAGTTTAAAACCATCACTCCTTGTCTTATCTCAACAGTCCCTGCTCAAAAGTCTGTCCCCATCTTTCTTCAGGCCCCTTTTAAGCACTGAAAGGCCGCACTAAGGTCTCCCCGGAGCTTCTCTTCCCCAGCTGAACACCCCAACTCTCTCAGCCGTTCCTCCCAGCAGAGCTGCTCCAGCCTCGCATTGTCTCTGTCACCTCACGCAGGTGTCTCTGAGGCTGGAGCCTTCCTCAGTGTGTAGCTGACTTGCTTTGCACTTCAGCACAGTGACAAACCCCACCGCTCGCTCACCATCGGACACTTCAGGCTTCATCCCGTGAGGTGTTTGCATCCAGGAGCACGAGCCAGCAGGAGAATCAGCTCTTCCACGGGGCTGCATTGCACGGTTGGATCCAAACGCTGCTCGCATCAGTGCAAAACAAACAGTGCCGCTGCTCTGGCACACGATCACGCTCGCACCGCGGCCGGTGATGGCGTGGGCTTTGGGGGGGACGCGGCGTGGGCTTTGGGGGACGTGGCATGTGCTTCAGGGGGATGCAGCATGTGCTTTTGGGGGACACAGTGTGTGTGCATTGGGGGGATGGAGGTTCTGCCCAGGAAGGTGGGTGCTCATGGCAGGGAACTGGAGATCCAGGACTTGATGGAAGAGCTGGAAACCGGGCGTACCTTGTGCTGGCTTCCACGAGAGACTCGTTTCTTTTAAAGGACGTTTTCTAATGTGTCCCCTGCCCAGAGCATCCTGCTGGTGTGCCCCTGGGTCATGGGACAGGAGCAGGGCCCTTACTGGCCATACGTGGCTCCCAGTACTGGGCACCATTACCTGATTGCTCTTCTGGGCTATTTGTGCGTCACAGGGTGTAATTTAAGATCAAAAAAGCTCTACTGGTTTACTGTAGCTTTCCTAAATACCTCAAAACCCAAAGCTTTGCTTATTTTAGAAATGACTATTAATGCATGAAATAAGCAGGTTGGGCTTCTTGACAAGGTTGCTCTCGCCCGTATGGATTCCTTGGGTCACGTTAGGTGACCAGCTGCTCTCTTACCTTCCTCTCCCACTTTCCCTCTTTTATTTCACTTTCCCTTTTACTCAAGTCCACCCTGTTCTCCCACAGCTCTGCAAGGAGTGTGGTGGGAGTTGATAGAAACAAAATAGGAAGGTGTCCTGAGCTGGTTTGTGTTCTGGTTGTAGCTGGAGGAATGTCAGCCTGTCACCTGGGTCATCTGCGTCTCCAAAAGCCAGCAGCGGGTCCAAGGAGCATCCTGTGGTCCTGCAAGAACCTTGGAGTTCAGCTCCATGGAGGGTGGACACAGGACACCGGGACAGCTGCCGGGGAGAGGAACCAGCTCCGTGGTGCTGCAGGAGGGAGTCGGGACGCGGTGCTGGGGTCGCTTCTCCCGGGGGGTGTTCACGGAAGGAGAATCTCTTACGCAAGGGAGGGGAAAACAGTGTCGGTGCTGAGGCTGCTTTCTCAAAAGCCGCCCTTGCGTAAGAGCGAAGCCTTGGGCAGCACAGAAAATATGGAGAATGTCGCTTCCCAGCGATCGCTCAAGCCAAAGAGGAGGGTTGCTCTTGGAATTTCTTCCTTTATGTGTATCCTAAACTTCAAGGCTTATGCAAATTTTCCAGCTTTGCTCGTGGCTTGATGCACTTAGATTCAGAGGATGTGTTTCCATACGTAGCCTGGGGCTGCAACTACCAAGTGAAAAGAGTCTCTTCTGTTCCTGCCATAGACTCTTTTCTTCACCCACCTGCCTTCAGCAACACTTGAGAGGCCAGTGGAAGTGCCTGCTTGCCAGGATTATCTTCTCATGGCTGCAGGGTAGGGATATTCACATGGAGAGGTTGTCTGTGGGGTGGGAGCGTGTCTCTGCTCCCTCTGCAGCCCCGAGCAGAGGAGAAGCACCGTCCTGCTTCCCATCCCTGCGCAGACACGGCTTTTGCTGTGTCCTTTCTGCCATCCCATGGGCTGATCCTTGTTCCTCTGGCCTTGCTGTCCTTGTCCCAGGGCTGCGGTGGGGACTGGCACGTGGCTCCTTGCAGTCCCGGGGATGAAGGGGATGGAGGGTTGACTGTTTTGCGGATGCTACAGAGCATGTGGATGCAGGAGCCTCTGCAGGGCTCGTCTCCTGGGTTCTGCTGGGCTCAGGGTCATGTCTGCTGGGCTCAGGATCATATCTGTTTGGCTCAGGATCCTGCCTGTCTCTTTTTCCTTCTTCCAGGGCTGCACCAGCCCCTCGCTGCAGCGGTAGAAGGATGTGGATGTGCTGGTAGCCAAACTTGCTGTATGGTTCATTTTCCTCGAAAATTGCTTCCACAGACACCAAGCCTGAGAGCAGACACGGTTCTTTGTGGCTCATCGAAGCTTCTTAAAACTACCAGACCCGTCTGGGTCCCTGCAGCCACCCGGCTGTCACCTGCTGCCGTGGGGCGGGCAGAGGGGACGGCAGCGCTGCCTCACGCCGCTGTAATAATTGAACTGCAGCATTAAGCAAATCTGCGGCTTTTGATCTTTATTCAGAGCGCTCGGGCTCTTTGAAACCGTGGTTTAATACAGGTGGTTGGGCAGAGGCCTTAATAAGCGGTTGCTGTCTGGATGACGCCGGGGTTGGAGGTGCCGCGTTCCCTCGGATGCCCTGTGTAAGTTTTGGAGGATGTTTTTATAACAGGCCAGGCTCGTGGGTTTGGGGAATTCAGTTATTAGCACTCTAGACTGTCAGTTCCTGCTCATGACTTGCTCCTGTCCCAAAGACAGTAGAAAACATAGTTTTAGGTTTTGGCAGAATGCACTGGCATCACGAGTGTTCAAATCCACGTGCTGACGAGGTGGATGCAGCACAAACGAGCAAAGAGCTGCTGCAGGGACCAGTTTCAGGTGGCGAGTTTGATTTCCAGAAGGCGTAGCTGGTATGTTTGTTTTCCCAGTATCTAAGGCTTGAAATCAAATACGCTCCGAGGATTGCCCTTTAAATTTCCTTACATTAATCTTAATGCTGGTTGCTAACCGAGACCAGATCTTTCCTAAACACATCTGGTGACTGGGCACGGCCGCAGCGCTTTTTGTCTACACTGGAGAGCCGTGAAGGCAGAGAGCAAAGAGTTTGGGGTTTGTGGGTGCTCGGTCTGATTGCTTTGGTTGTGTTAACTCCCTTTGAGGCTCGGCCGTGTACGAGCCCTTGGTCACAGCGGGACCTGCAGCAGCTCCACGGAGGTTTCTGGGCAGGCTGAACATGTGGAAACGCGCTCTGCTTGGCGTGGGAAGCGCGGCGGGCGGTTTACTGGGGTGTTGCTGGATGCCAGGCTGGGAGACGCACTTCTCGGTGGGCTCAGCCAGTGCTGCGGATGCTCAGGGCACCGTGGGGCCGGTGCTGTGCCGGGGACAACCCGCTCGGCATCACCCTGCAGACCCATGGCTCAGGTTCGGAAGAACGAGCCGGCAAAGCGGCGCGGAGACAGCATCGGGGGTTCGTTGCCGCGTTTGCTTTGCCTCAACAGCACGCGTGGCGGCTCTGCCTTCTGCTACCCGAATCTATCTCGGTGAGGTGAGAGTTGTTGTGCAGAGTTTCCTCTTTATATCCTCTTATGTCACGCTGCCCCGCCGGCCGAGTGCGCTCAAAATAGCTGCCAATCCCAGTAGGTTTCACTTCAAGGTCTCTATTCTTAGCTGGCTGGGTAGCTGAGCAAGCCGCCTTACTCAGTAGTCATGAGTTCAAGGACCGTAGGGTAAAGACCAGCAAACTCATGCCATGCAGGAGCTTTGTTTGCTTTTCAAAGCAGCTTTGAAGCGACAGCTTGGGCAGAGCCCTACTCAGCCTTACGCGCTCAAAAAGAGATCCGCGTGTCTGTGAGTATGAAATAAGAGTTGCCGGAGCCCGTACACGCTCCGGAGGAGGCAGACGGCTCAGCAGACGGGATGACTCAGTGCTCAAGAGTCTGTTAAGGGCCCGTTGCATCCGACCCATCTACCGGCAGCTTTATCGGATGCGTTTTACTGCCACACCGATGAGCGGATCCGCGCGTGGAGGGAGCGAAGCAGAAGTGAATGTGGGATGCGGAGCGGCGGCTTCGCGAGAGCGGAACTAGCTGGGTGTTCTCAGAGCCCTTTACCGGCACTGGAGATCTCCACCGCGCTGGTGATGTTCGGCCCGTCCTGTAAGTGCCTTTCCCATCCCTGGGGGATTTCCTTTTCTTTCCGTGCGCAGGATCCTGACTAGTTGGGTGTGCTGGCCAAAGGTGCACACGGCAGCGTGGCTCGGGATGGATGGTTCACGCACAGCAACACCGGGGCAGGTTAAGGGCTTTGTGGTTTTTGTTGCCTGTGAGTCCCAGCTCGGAGCGGTCCCAGTTGTACCAGCAAACACAGGACAGGCTCATCTGTTCTCCGCTCAGCCAGTTCTGGCTGTTTCATTGGGAACTTGCCATTTACTCACCAGTTCTTGCTCAGACCTGGGGAAGGTGCTGCCCAAATGGATGCAGAGGGACCCCTCACTAGTCCTTCAGCAGGACTTGAATATTTTTGAGAGCGCTTTTGGGAGACGTCTTGTTTTCTAGGCTTTGTTTAAATGCCTTTAACGTGTTCAAACTATCGTTAAAACTGTCTGCTGCCGGCTTAGATGGATTTGCACCCGGTGCTGTGCACAGGGCATGGGCAGGAGCAGCATCCTGCACCCCAGGGATTTACGGCACAGGAGAAACGAGCCCGTCCTGGGGCCGCGAGGTGTCGGCCGCGGCTTCGCCGTGTGCTGCGCGGCGGTTGGGGCTCCGTACGTGGGGTTGCTGGGGCGCTGCTGTTGTGTGCCGAGTTCGCATCCTGCCTGCGCCGCGGGGAACGGTCACGTGCAGGCGAGGCCTTTGTCCTGCGCCTGCCTGCTTTTTTTAAGATTTATTTTTAGGTGCTCTCTGGCTTCCTCTTCCTCCTGCGCCGCGCTGCGCTCCCTCTTTCTAGCTCCCTCTTCTAGGATTGCTTTTTGAGCAATCGGTTCCTCCTTAAGCTCATTTTTGCAGGCCTTTGCGCTTGGGAGCCGGCCCAGTTCAGCATTAGCAGCTGCTGGCTGCTTCTGGGTAAGCAAGAACAAATAAAGGTTTACGCTGAATGAATCATTTGAGCCTTATCTGTCTTTAAAATTCGGGACAGCTGTACAACTGCTGCGAGGACTCTGCCCGGAGGGCACGGAGGCTCCTGGGTGAAGAACTTCTGCCAGTGTCTGGACCTTAATGGGTTTGTGCTGCTGATCCACGGGCGGCCTTGGTGAATTCTTCCTGTGGCTCTCCGAGCTTTATCCCACGCTTGGTTCCGAAGCACAGCTCTGGAATAGCTTCCTTTCCTTGAAGATTTGCTCCATGCCGGCTTTGCCATGGGCTCCTGTGGAAATTCGGCCTTTGAGATGCTTTGAGTGGTTTGATCGCCCTGTGAAAATGCGGGTGCTGGCTGCAGAGCGTCGTGGTGGGGCCCACATCGTGGCGGTGGGACCCACATCATGACGGTGGGTCCCACATTGTAGTGGGACCTGTGTCATGGTGAGACCCACATTGTGGTGGGTCCCACACTGTAGTGGGACCCACATCATGGTGGTGGGACTCATATAGTGGTGGGACCTGCGTCATGGTGGGACCCAAATGGTGGTGGCAGGACCTGCATCGTGATGGTTGGACCCACATGGTGGCTGTGGGACCCGCATCATGGTGGTGGGACCCACATTGTGTTTGGACCTGCATCACGGTGGTGGGACTCACATCATGGTGGTGGGACCCATGTCATGGTGGGACCCACATCGTGGCAGTGGGACCCTGCATCATGATGGTTGGGCCCATGTCATGGTGGGACCCGCATCATGGTGGTGGCACCCACATTGTGGTTGGGCCTGCATCATGGTGGTGGGACCCACACTGTGGTTGGATCTGCATCACGGCGGTGGGACTCACATCATGGCGGTGGGACCCATGTCATGGTGGGACCCACATTGTGGTGGCGGGATCTGCATTGTGGCGGTTGGACGCACATCGTTGTTGGACCTGCATCATGGTGGTGGGATCCACATTGTGGCAGTGGGACCCACGTCATGGTGGGACCCACATAGCAGTGGGACCTGCGTCGTGGTGAGCCCCACATCGTGGTGATCAGCTCTGAAGGCAGCCGGTGCGTGGTCTGCAGGGAGCGAGCCGCTGGCGTCCCCTCGGGCTCTCCCCTTTGGCAAAGGGACACGGTGGAGTGTCAACACCGCCAGCCGTGGTGTGGCTTTGCTGGTTTAAGAGGCAGGATTTGTAGATAAGTAGCGTTAGTTGGTTTAATAGCAGAACCGTGGGAGGAGGGAGGGGAGCGGCAGATAAGCCTTGGGCTCGTGCCTGAAAAGTTTTAATCTGACACTAAGGTGGGGACTTGCACCACAGCTCATGTTCTGCTGAGATGAACGGGATGGTTTTGTCTCCCCTCCTGTCTTCTGGCACTCTAGATTAGACCCGGTTTATCCTCTTTCTGCACGGAGAGGCACCCTGTTTAACCGTAACGGAGGTTGTGCCAGCAGATCTGGGGTTGTATTGTGGTTCGGAGGAGATGCTGGGGTACGCCGAGCCTTGGCCGCCCTCCTGCAGCCAAGTCCTCTTCCCAGCTCATGTCCTCTGCTTGTCAGAGCTCATCCAAAGCAGTAGACGGACACTCATGATGCGATGGTGGCAAACTCCTTGTAGCTTCTTGCAATTTCCCCTTAATTTTGTTATTCTGTGCCGCAGAGCCTGCGGGTCCCTCTGCACCCTCCGCAGGTGTTGCAGGGGGGTTTTGACTCCATGGTTGGGTAAAACCATTTGCCTGTTGTGACACTGGAGCCACCGCGCTCTTGCAGACTGGAGCTATTGGTGGAGCTTCCTTCGTGCGTTCGTAACCTGTTGTCTCATCCCATATCCAAGGCTGTTGTGACAAATAGAGGGACGTGGTGGCTTCTGTACTGTAAGACATCGATGACAAGGACAAAACCATCTGTTCCAGTGGGCCAGGCTTTGGGAGGTGAAGATGTCTCTGTCCTTTACATGGTAGCAAGGGCAAACCTTGCTGTTGACTCGATAAGAAGAATTAGGGGATTAAAGGAGACATTGGCTCCTCATTCAAGGGCTCGTTGCACTTTGACTCCTCTGCAGAAGATCCGAGGTTGTCCCGGCTGCTCGGAGCTGGGCCGGTAGCCCCTGCACAATGTATCGGGGTGTATGGTGGGTTGTGGGTTGTCAGCAAGGTCTTCTCCTGCCTTCTTCCCCAAGCTCCCTGGAGCTGAGCTCGCTCTGGCCAAGGCTCTTGCGATGCTTGGAAGGTGAGTTTAGGCCTAAGATAAGGTCCAGGCTGAGGGACCAAGTAGTCGCTGGTAATGGTGGTGGCCTAATAAGGTTGTGTGGTGGCAGAAGCCATTGCCTGAGTTCCATGTAAGCTCTTTCCTTTAAACCCCGATGGATAAACTGCATGTCTTTCTTCTCCAGAGCTTGAAGGCACCTGCCTGTGCTCGTGGAGCTCGAGGAGAGAGAAGAGATGCAAGGGAAGATAACCCAGAGACCCTTTCCACCTTAAATACGGAATTTTGGAGGCGTCGTGCGGGACGCTGAGGTGGGATTGTTGCACAGAGGGTTTCTGAGGGATTCCCCCAGCTAAACCACCACGAGCCTGTACTGGTTACCCGTCACCTTCTGGTCTCCGTGCCCGTGCCAGGCAGGGATAAGCAAACAGGGCTCGTTACAACCCTTATAAAGCCAGGGCTGGAACCTGCTTTTCTAGTATGACAGACCAGGTCTCAGCCACTCTGCCTCTTTAAAGCGAGTGTACTCAGAGAGGGTTTGGCTTTTCTGCCTAGAACTAATTTTTTAGCCATTAGGTAGATGGGGCAAAAGTCCCGGCTGGGTTTGCGGGAGCAGCTCGGTGCGGAGCCGTCGGAGGTTGGTTGTGCTGCGACATGTCTCGTGCGGCGGGTCCATCACGTTGAACGCAACGGGTGCGCGTGGATGCTGAATCCCCCCTTCCTCGTGGGCTGGATGCTCCGTGAAGGGCGCAGGAATAATTCACCTGGATTAAATCACAATCCTTCCATCTCCAAGGCTCTGCCGTTGTAAACAGCTGCTCGCTGGAGTAGGTAAGTGGAGGCAGCGCGGTGCTGCCAAGCCCTCGTGTCCACAAATGACTAAATCCTGCCTGAAAAGTCAAAGTATGAAAACATTATTTTTTGGGTTTGGCTGAGCCTCGTGGATTGCTGGGACTGAGCCATCTTGGCTACCCGGCGGGGATCGCGGAGCCGCCGCTTGGTACGCTGGCTGGGGCTCCGGAGGAAGGTGGAGGAGGCTGATGTGGACGTGTCGGGATCCCGGGGGGCACCTGGGGGTCCTGTGGGGTCCCTGGGGGCTGCCATTGCCCCAGCAGCGCTCAGGCCAACTGTACAGCCCGCGATCTGCTCTTGCAAAAACAGTTGTGCCCGTTGGCAAAGTGTTCTGGCAGCGCTGAACCAGTAACTGGGGGGGCTGGAGAGCCGGTGTCTCGCAGAGGAGCCGCCGTGCCAGCCCCTGGGCAAACGCAGCACCTCGCCCGTGTTGTTTAGCGTTTAGGCTGGCTTTTCTCTCCCATGTACTGCCGTGGTGAGGGCTTGCATGCAGCTGGGGTTACTGTGCCGCCTGCATTTACTTGTGGCTCCGACGTCCCGCGTTGGGCCGGTGGCTGGTTGTTGCCTGTGTGCAGGTAGCCCTGGGTCGGGAGCCTTGTGCGGTGGGTCAGTCATCCTGGCTGAGCGAATCTGCTCTCAGTTTGCAGGGAATAGGTGGATTTGAGATGGGAGACGCTGATGTTTAATAGAGCACCAATCTGGGAAAGGAGAGCGCTGAGCAGTGCCGCGCTGGAGACGCTTTGTGCATTTTGATGTCTGTTTAATATATGCTGGAGCGGGAGCCTAAGAGGGTGGAGAGCAGTCTGGTGGCAGCTCAGTCTATGTGGTTGTCCTGGTCTGCTCCTGGGAGCACAGATCTTGCTGCCCAAAGCATCCCGGGTGTCCCACCCCTGTGACATAGGCTGCAAACTTGACGGTGCTGCTGAAGGACCTTGTCCTTCTCTGAACAATGTAATTGTTCTGATGTGGTCTGTGCTGTGTTTTGAAGGCGCACGGTGATGGAGCAGACAACGCATAAGCCACAGTGCTTGCCAGGCCCTGACTTGCTTCTGCTTCCTAGACTCGCATCTCCAGCCCCCCAGGCTTTCCCAGCTGTACCCCTCTTCTTCTCCACCCAGAACAGCGCTTGCTAAAGTTGGTTTCTCAGCAGAGATAACAGCATATGGGTATCCACTCATCTCCTATAACAGCATATGGGTATCTGTTCTTCTCCTCTGTAAGCTCCGGCCCTTGGAGATGGTGCCTGGGTCGAGCTGCCTTGGCAGGCGAGACTTGGAACCCCCTGGAGGTGAGAAATCATGATGGGGAGAGAAATCGCGATAGGGAGAGGGTGCCAGGTGCTCGGGAGGTGAGAAATCGCAATGGGGAGAGGGGCACGAGGTGCTCGGGAGGTGGCAGCACAAGGGGATGTCGGACCTTGGTCTCCCAGAGGTTGGCACTGCGTTATTTGCTCCGACTAAACTTGCTCGTAGCCTGAAGCCGACGTGACACATAATGGGGGACACCGGTGCTGTTTCCAGCCTCTTGTACTCTGTTGAATTCACAAGCAAACTTTGCTTTGGAAGAGGTTGGAGCCACGCTCTGGGTTGTCGGTTTGCAGGCAGAGAGGACGAGCGTGCCCGTGCGTCAAGAGGACGAGCTCGGGAAGGGACCGTCCCTTTGTGTCTCATCGTCCTTGCTTGCTCCACAGCCATGGCTTGCAGGGGCTCTGGTGGGACACTGTGGGCTGTTTGGGGTTGCTGCTGGCAGAGATTGAGGTCGAACGTGGATTCAGAGGTTGTATCTGCTCGGTCTGGGTCAAACAGAGCTCCAGTGGATGCTCATCTGCTCCCAATGGCTCTTGGTGACCGTTAACTGCCTCCACAAAAGAAGCCCCTCTCCAAAGAGCACCCTCTGTCACCGCTCACAGGACCTGAGAGACTCTGCAGTGTCTGCATGGAGATAAGGGTAGGGTTTAAGGCCAAAAATTAGGAGAATTTCCTGCTGCTAAAGATGGAGCTTGGATAATGCTGATCTAGGGCTTTGACTCCCATCTGCAGCCTCCCCAGCTCCCAGGGGACACTGACCAGATTCCCAGCTTGTTGGGCTCTCCCAGCTCATGTCCATTGGTAGGGTCGGTGTTTGGCTGGATCTATATGTGCTTTATGCACATGGATCCCTGATTCTCGGTCTTCTGCCTTCATGGCAGCACAATTCCCAGGTACGCGGAGCCACCGACATTGTCCTGCGGTGGGACGGAGCCTGGCAGCCGGGACGCCCCGTTCTGCGTGGCCAGGCTCGGTGGTGAGACGCTGGTATGCGAGATGTAAACTCAATACCAAAGTTTAGATTACAGCCCTGTGAAAAACATCAGCTCCCCTAAATGGAGCCCAGATGGTGGCGGAAACTGTGCAACGCATCGAAGCCCAGGGCCAGGAATTGCAGGAACCGTGCAAGCAAAGGGCCGGGGGCTGAGGGGGAGGGAGAGGAAGGGAGGTTGGGTTACAGCTCGGGGAGGCTGCGAGGCGAGCACTTGGCCACCGCCGTCTGCTTTAAGGGTCAATTCCTAATCCAGGCTCGTTAATCCACCTCTCCCCCTTAAAAACAACTTCAGACGATGAATGTCTCCCGAGTTGCATCACTGTCAATGCAGCGTTTCCAAAGCTGAGGTTTCCCACAGCCCGTGACAGCTGAACTTGTGGGTGTAAGAGACTGAGGGCTCTTGGGCAAATTAGAGGAGACCGGCTAGATCTGAAGCAACGAATCCACGAGCTGCGTTCGCTCGGGAGCTCTGCCAGAAGAGGAGTTTCCTGGCGGCCGCGTTTCAACAGGTTCAGAGCTGCCGAGCCCGGCGAGAGGGTCGAGTGTGTGCAGTGGGAGCCGGAGCCGTGTTTTGGGTAAGACGAGCGCCGACACGCGCCCCAGCAGCCGGGCGATGGCACGGGGGCGAGCGCGGGCTACGGGGAGGCTGACCGTGACTCAGTCTCCCGGTGTTGTGAAAAAAGCAAACATCCCAGGGCGCTGCCGAGAGCGCTGTCTGGGAGCCCGGAGCCGTCCTTCCCCCGGCTGCGCCGCCGGAGCCTCCGCCGAGGCTTGTTCGGGGTGTTTGGGGAAGACGCGGAGTGATCGGGAAGTGCTGGGGGGAGCATGTCTGGATTGCTGAGCAGCGCCGGTGCACGCGGGGGAGAACGAGTCTCCAAATGATGCTGCGGGAATGTAAGAGCAAGTGATTCCCTTCCCAGGACTGGGGTGGCCTTGGTCTGCAGCCCCGGGCCAGGACAGGGCCAGTGGTGAGGATGTGCTAGGGACATTTCTCTGGAGGGTTTGGTCACATTAGATGAGCTGTGAATCTTGGGGGCAGTTTTGGGCCCCTCATGCCAAGAAATGCCTTGAGGTGCTGGAGTGAGTTCGGAGAAGGGAATGGAGCTGGGGAAGGGGCTGGAGAAGGAGGTTGAGGTTGGAAATTTGGGGTAATTTCTTCCCCAAAGGGCTGTTGGGCATTGAACAGGCTGCCCAGGGCAGTGCTGGAGTCACCATCCCTGGAGGGTTGGACAGACGGAGATGAGGTTGCCAGGGGTGGGTTATGGTTGGACTTGATGAACTTGAGGGGCTTTTCCAACCCAAATGATTCTGTGATTCTATGGTCAAATTAATTGTCCCCTCTGTGAACAAGAGACCTGGGGTGAGGTGGTAAAATATGAGGTTTTTACGTAGAAATTTGGGCTCTTTCTGAGGTTGTTGTGTCGAGAGAAGTTGTGGGGAGACCTCAGACATGTCCATTGGGATCACTGCTCCTCCATGAGGTCCCCACCATCCCTGCTCTGCCCTTCCCATCCATCCCTCCCTTCCCCTCCTTGTAAGAGCTGCTGTGTTTTCCAGTGGAGAAAGGGAGACTGGGGCTAAGCTGGGAAGAGGGACGGAGAGGAGCAGGACTGCTCCTGTGGGTCCAGCACCAAGATGCCGAGGCCGGCGCGGATACCGAGCCGCAGGTACGCTCGCCCACGCAGCCCGCGCCTTGGAGGAAGGCCCACGTCCCTCGAGATACGAGTGTGTGCCGGAGCAACACACCCTCTCCTTGGAGATAAGCTTGTGTGCAGACACAGCCCGGAGATAAACACCCGGGAAGGCAAACATCCACAGTGTACACCTGTATGGACACGGAGCACCTGCAAATGCCCGACACGTGGCCGTGCCCATGGGACGTGGAGCTGGTTTTGTGGTAGAAAATGACACGTGCTGTACCCCCAAATCTGTGGGTGCTCAGGGAGAGGGAACAGGCAGTTTGCAGTTGGTTCCGGCTTTCAAAGATGCTCAGAGCATCTTTCTGCTCAGACCCCAATGTGCTGTTACACCCCAGTGTTTCTCAGGCCTGGAGGACATTAGCATCTTCAGGCTGTGGATTTGGTTTTCCAGTAGTTTGCTGGTAGCTTCGGAGCCTTAAAAAGTTCCTTTAAATTGCAGGGCGGGCTTTGGTTAAACTCCTTGTGTCTCGGAGAAGTTGTGAAATGGTCACGAACGAAACGGTCGCTGGCCTGGCCGCGGTGGGAATGCTTCATGGGGGATTTCAACACACGTTTAGGGCACTTTGCTTAAAGGGAGCTGCACCGGTCGTCTGGGCTGTGCATAGGTTTGGGGGAGAGAAGATCAGTGCAACCAACAGCTGCCACTTGCTTCTTGGGAGCGGCACACTTTGGGTTTAATTCCCCGAGTTTTAGGTGTCTGAAGT
Source organism: Columba livia (assembly GCF_036013475.1). Classification (NCBI taxonomy): domain Eukaryota; kingdom Metazoa; phylum Chordata; class Aves; order Columbiformes; family Columbidae; genus Columba; species Columba livia. The sequence continues at coordinate 1,802,339 of NC_088630.1, read as the reverse complement.
GATGGCATTTACATCTGAGCCCGACCCACGCGTTGCTGCTCCCTGGGCAGAAGGAATTGCTGCCGGGACAGACAAACTGCCCCGGTTTAGGATGTCTGTGACGGGATTATTGCTGCCGTCTCCGCAGCCAGCTCAGACATCTGCACTGAAATGTCGACTCTGGCAGATGAATCACAGCTGGAGCTGGTGGATTTGGATCTTACCCTCAAGTCTGACTCCGAAGCTTTATTTTTCAAGACCAACTGGGAAATGGGGCACATCACATATATCCCAGATGAGATAAGGGCTTGCTGGGGGTTCTGGTGACATTCGGCTTTTGCAGGCACCTCCCAGCATGTCCCGCAGAGCCCGGTTCTGCCCCCCGACCGGCCACGCTAATTTTTAGGGACTCCTGAGACATGCTGTGGCACTTCGGTCGCACCACACGGCTCCTCTGATTAAATAAATACAGATAGTGTTGTAACCAAGAAGGGAGTTGTGGCTCTATGCCTCACCTGCCACCGAGAGGGTTTGCTGCAAGGTGACCCCAATTCTGGCACGAGCAGCGACCCAAGGAACCCTATTCTGATGGAAGCTTTGCACTTCTTGGTGTCTCTGTAAATGCTGTAGGTGAGTGTTAATCTTCTTCCCTGCGAGGATAAACTTGGGTTTAGTCCATCTGAAGACTAACAGTGCTATGGTGGTGATCTGTAGCTGCAAAGTGCTCCGGTTGCAGATTCAGCTGAGCAGTGAAGATGTTCCTGTGGCTTTTCTCTCCTGGGCATCCTTTGCCCTCTGTCTCTACATGTGTGGGACCGCGGACTTCTTGCTGGTTTAGCTGGTAGACGTTTATTTGTCATGGGTCAACAGCATCCATAGCCATGAAAATCCTTGAAAGAACATCCCTGTCCATTAAAGTCCTCAAAAAGAACTGACCAGGGTTGGAGGCTCCACAGAGTCATAGAATCGTTTTGGTTGGAAGACACTTTGAAGATGAGTCCACCCATAACCTAACTGGCACTAAACCATGTCAAGAAGCATCAAGTAGGAGTTTGTTGTCATCCCTGTAGCTCGTGATGCTTTGGGTGGTCTTAATGCTGCGGCCAGAACTGTACTATCTACTTCAGAAAAGGCGATGACTCAATGGAAGAGACTCAAATCTGCAAAAAATGTAGGTTCTGCCTTGCAGGGAGAGGAGATGGTGAAGCTCAAGCTGGTTATTCCTCAAAGCAGACTCAAGGCATCAATCATTGGGCTGATGGACCAAACCAGCGATGTGTTGGGGCAGAGGCTGGCTTGTGGGTTCTGTGTTGGCCGTGTCTATCTCATGTGAACAGTCCCAGCACCACCATGTCTGATCTCTTCTCGTGTCAGACGACACAGAAGGGAATCCCGGGGGAGATGTCTGGAGTCTGCTCCTTCCCTGGCCAGAGATCCACAAGTCTCATTTGCGGTTCCTCTCTGTTTTCTTGGCCGCCTCTTCTGTTTGTGTTTGGAGGTGTGGGTTTGTAACAGTGATGATGATGAACCCTTGAAAGATCTGTCAAGATCAAGGAGCTAGGAGGATTTTTGATACGTTTTCCCTTGGTGGGACCTTGCCCTCAGGGTTGGATGTCTTGTTGGACCTGGCTTGCTCGTGAGTAACCGCGCTGGTTGGGTGGAGGTTCAGTCTCCCTTCTGCAGCAGCTCAGACTGGATGATGATGGCCTGTGACGGCGATGGGAACAAGTGATAGCGCTTGGCTGCGGCCCCGCTGGAGCGCTTGGGATGCTGGCACGGAGCGGCCGTTTCACACCACACAGACGTGTCTGGGACGACGTGTCAAGCGAGCGAAGAAGGTGGAGGGTGTGTCGGAGGAGAAGCCTGGGAGGGGTGCAGGGTGCTGGCACATCTGGAGGTGGGACAGAGAAACTCGCAGAAGGATTTGTGGGTTAGGCCTGGTTTGGGTTTGGGTGTGTGCTGGATCTGCACAAATCTGCGTGTCCTCCCTTCTGCTGGCTGATCTTTGGTTCGCGGGGGGACACCTCCCGACGTGCTGCCTGCTGAGATCCTGCAGAACCCCACGGCTTTCCCCTCTGTCCATGCAACTTGGAGACCTTAAAAGGGGCCATAACTGGCACTAAACCATGTCAAGAACATCAAGTGGGAGTAAGGAGATGTTGTCACCCCTGTAGCACTTAAAAGGAGCTGATAAGAAAGATGGGGACAGACTTTTGAGCAGGGCCTGTTGTGATAGGACAAGGGGGGATGGTTTTAAACTCAAGGAGGGAGATTCAGGCTGGATAAAAGGCAATTGTTGTCCCTGAGGGTGGTGAGAGCCTGGCCCAGGTTGGCCAGAGAGGTGGTAGATGAACCATCCCTGGAGACATCCCAGGCCAGGCTGGACGGGGCTCTGAGCAACCTGAGCTGCTGAAGATGTCCCTGCTCATGGCAGGGGTGGGTAAGGTGACATTTGAAGGTCCCTTTAACCCAAACCCTTCTGTGATTCTCTGACTTCCATGTTCACATCCTTACAGCAGCTCTTGGGCATTCCTGACCCTGGGAATGAGAGACGAGACTTTGCCAACGCTCACCCACCCACCGACCGGTTTGACACAGCACCCCAGTTCAGAGGAGACGTTCCCAGTTCAGAAGAGACGTTCCCAGTTCAGAAGAGACGTTCCCAGTTCTGTGCTGCCCATTGCTTTTCCGCTGTACGTAGCATTATCACCCTGATCTCCCGGTTGGAGAGATAGGGATACCCAAATACAGACCTCACAGCAGGCTCTGGGATGAGCACATCTCCCTAAATGGCATCTCCTTACAAAACCTGGTGGGTTTATTTGCTCAGAATATCTAAATTAATATCAGAAAGGCTATGATTGCGTGACTTTGAGGCCAGGGTTTGCCCACGGGTGAATAGTTTCCAGCAGATTTGTGTTTTTAGGAAGCCATCTGGCACGTTGTCTCCAAGAATCTTAATTGAAGAGTGCCATGAAATTGCCGTGGCTGATGTGGGAAGCGGAGACCCGGCAGCGAGTGGCACCGCGCGGTGCATTGGGTGCAGAGCAGGGGATGGTAGCGCTCGCAGCTCCTCCGTGTCCAGAAATTCTTATTTCACCGAATCGGAAAGGGGTTATAAACCTTATGGCAGGGAGCAGAAATCACAACCTGGTTGGGATTGTGGCTTTCAGGCACAAAAAGCGCTACAAGGCACAGAATTGGTTTTGGGGCAGGATTGAAGGCTGGAGAGGGGCATTGGGGTTGCAGGAAGGGTTTGTGCTGCCGGGTGCACCCGCTCCTGTCGGTATCCAGCTCTGGCAAAGCTTTGCTGAAAGGAGAGGCCAAACAGCTGGAGGAGGAGGCGAAGCTGGCACGAACCCAGCCTGCAGGAGCTGATTTAGCCGGGAAGATAAAAATACTTGTTATCTAGCTGCCATCGCAGCCTCCATCCCTGCCGAGGGAGTCAGGGGCTGTGCCTGCTCGCCGTGAGCTCCGCATCGCTGCCCGGTCCCCTGTTGCACCTCAGCCAAGCCAGGAATTCACCCAGGCATCGCTCTGTGGGAGAGACTGGGGTCACCTCCTGTCCCTCTGTCCCTTTTGGGAGCTCGCTGAACCCATCCCTGTGCTCCCCATTTGCAGTTTGTTTTTTCTCCAGCGGCGTGTCCTTTCTGCAGACCGTGCAGCTCGACTTGGGTTGTGGGAAGCCCTGGCAGGGTCCTGGTGGACAGCAGAGTGACCATGAGCCAGCGCTGGGCCCTTGTGGCCAGGAAGCCAATGGGACCTGGGGTGGGTTAGAAGGGGGTGGTCAGTAGGTCAGAGAGGTTCTCCTGCCCCTCTGCTCTGCCCTGGGGAGACCACACCTGGAATCTTGTGTCCAGTTGTGGCCCCTCAGTTCCAGCAGGACAGGGAACTGCTGCAGAGAGTCCAGCGCAGCCACCAAGATGCTGGAGGGAGTGGAGCATCTCCCGTGTGAGGAAAGGCTGAGGGAGCTGGGGCTCTGGAGCTGGACAAGAGGAGACTGAGGGGGGACTCATTCCTGGGGATCAGTATGGAAAGGGGGAGTGTCAGGACCAGGCTGCCCAGGGGGGTTGTGGAGTCTCCTTCTCTGCAGACATTCCAACCCGCCTGGTTCCTGTGTAACCTCATCTGGGTGTTCCTGCTCCATGGGGGGATTGCACTGGATGAGCTTTCCAGGTCCCTTCCAACCCCTGACATTCTGGGATCCTGTGATATCAGAGCAGACTTCCCCGCCAGGGCTCCGAGGGTGGATAGACCAGCTTTTCTCCTTCCCTTATCACCTGGAGATTTGGGAGCGGGGAAGCTGAGCTGCAAAAGAGCTTTTTAATTTTGGCAGCGAAGGGAGGAGATCAAGAGTTGCGATGGCTGCGGAGGGACCACCTAAGAGAGCATGGGAGGTTGGCAGCAAAGGCAGCTGAGCAAACTGATGGTGAAACTCTTGGAATGGGGAGAGTTGTTGCTGTAGAAGTGGGGGGGGAAATAACATGGGAGCAGAGGAATGCTTTGCCACTAGATGGAGCGAATGGTCTTATGGGGATTTACCTTCAGCCTCTGGCAAGTTTGGTCCAGGACATGCACTGTGGGAGTAGGTCCTTCCTTCAAGTTCATTCCTTGAGCTTGACTTTAGGGAGCTGAGCTGGTGGTTGGTGTTTAGCCTGGAGAAGAGGAGGCTTAGAGGTGAGCTCAGCACTCTCTAGAACTACCTGAAGGGCAGTTCTAGCCAGGTGGGGATTGGGCTCTTCTCCCAGGCATCAGCAATAGGACAAGGGGCCATGGGCTTCAACTCTGCCAGGGGAAATTGAGGCTGGAGATTAGAAAGCAATTCTGTGCAGAGAGAGTGGTCAGGATTGGAATGGCTGCCCAGGGAGGTGCTGGACTCACCGTCCTGGAGGTTTTTAAACTGAGATTGGACATGGCGCTTAGTGCCATGATCTAGTCAATGGACTGGAGTTGGACCAAGGGTTGGACTGGATGGTCTCTGAGGGCTTTTCCAACCCAGTCCATTCTGTGATTCTGTGATTCCTCCAGCACGGCTGAGGACGTAGAGTCACCTCAGAAATGGAATCCTTGACTCCTCAAGCCCGTGTCCTCCAGCAGAAGCAGAGTTTGGGACTCTGCAGGGTGAGAGTTCCCATGTGTGTGTGTGGGAGATGCAAGAGTTGCGCAGTAAAGGAACCTCATGTCCGTCTGTCCAACCCTCCAGGGATGGTGACTCCAGCACTGCCCTGGGCAGCCTGTTCAATGCCCCACAGCCCTTTGGGGAAGAAATTGTTCCCCAGATCCAACCTCAGCCTCCTTCTCCAGCCCCTCACCAGCTCTGTTCCCTTCTCTCCACTTGCTCCAGCACCTCAAGCTCTTTCTTGGTGTGAGGGGCCCAGAACTGCCCCCAGGATTGGCAGTTTGGCCTCCCCAGGTCTCAGCACAGGGACGGTCACTGCTGGTGGCCTCTTGGCCACCTGGGCACACGCTGGCTCATGTTCAGCCGCTGTCACCAACACCCCCAGGGCCTTTTCCAGCCGCTCTTCCCCAGCTGCAGCGTTCATGGGGTCGTTGTGACCCCAGTGCAGGACCGGCACTTGCTCTTGTTGAACCTCAGACAATTGGTCTCAGCCCATCGATCCAGCTGGTCCAGATCCCTCTGTAGAGCAATGACGACCTGCAACAGGGGACCCTCACATCCCCTCTTGTTCTTCCACCTCTTGCTGTCAGCATAGGAGGCTGCAGACCCCATCAGGAGCAATAAAGAGCTGCAAAGGGAGGTGGAGGTTGGAAAACCTCGGGCTGTCCCTCTCCAGCACGCCGGGAGCGTCAGGAATCCCAGCAGCGGGTCCCCGGTGACGCAAGCGCCGGCGCATTGGCCCCGCCGGGCTGAGATGCGCCGTTCTTCCCACCGCCCGCACACCGGGGACGGGTGAGCTACAGCAACAAAAATGCGCCCTTCCACTTGGGTGACTGCTCCCAGTTCGAGATGAAAACATTTCTTCCTGAAATTGGAGTCATTCCTGGGATTGCAACACCCAGGCTGTGTTTCCAATTAATCTGCTGAAGTCGTCATGTGTTTCCAAGCGCGTTGGCTCAGCGGAGGAAAATCTGGCGTTGCCTTCGCACCGAGGTGCCAGCTGAGATGCAGACGGTATGAAATGAGGGGAAAACGGCCCTGGCAAGCTGGGCCACCGGCGCCGGGCACGGGATGGCCAAGGGGCACCGGGCAGCGCCGGGGCGGCGCGGGGATGCGGCCGAGGGCAGAGCAGCCTCCTCTGGGATTGAAACCGCTCGAAATAGTTGTTGAATTACTGTCGGGTTTTTCCCGACTGCTTTCCTTCTGTTTCTGGGTGTGTGTTTTGTTTTGGGGAGAAGTGGAGGGGGGTGAAGTGAGTTATGCACCGTCTATTCTCCGCGTCCGTGTTTACAGCCTCGCCGCCTTCGTGGTGATAAGCAGGAGGCGTTTGCCACATTTTGGGGACGCCAGTGTGACCGCTCAGCCCCAACCTCCTCCAAAGGCCGGTTTATTTGGGGGTGAGGGGTCCCCAAAGCGATGCCTGTGGGGCGAGGGATGAGCATGGTGTTCTGTGTTGGATGGTGGGTGCATCTCCACATCGGGCACCTCTCCGGGGAGCTGCTGGAGGGACAGACATCCCCTTGCCTGTGGGTTTTTTCTCTCCGAGGGCAGAAGCCAGGGTCCCCGCCTGGAGCTGGAAGGGACCCGACGCATTCCTCTCACCTCCCGTGCGATTTTCTGAGGAACGAAATTGGATCGAGCGCCCGGTCCCAGCTGGGTGGGAGCGTCCAGTGCGTTAGCGCAAACACGGGAGGCTGAGCTTGCGTAGAGATCTTCCCTGTCCAAGGATGAGGTTCAGGCTGAGACCCCTCCGGAGGCCACAGGGGTGATGGGCAGGAGTGGGGAAGGGGGACGGGAAGCGCAGCAGGGCTCCTGCCACCAAGGGCACCGGTGCCTCTTCCCTTGGGGGGCAAGAACGCAAAGTGCTTGTGCCAAAGGAGCGTGCAAACCGTGCCAAAGGAGCATGCAGGCTGTGCAAAAGGAGTGTGCACCTGTGCCAAAGGAGCATGCAGACTGTGCAAAAGGAGCGTGCAAATTGCAAAAGGAGCGTGCAAACCGTTCCAAAGGAGCATGCAAAAGTGGGTGTGCAAAAGGAGCGTGCAAACTGTGCAAAAGGAGTGTGCACCTGTGCAAAAGGAGCATGCGAAAGTGCTTGTGCAAAAGGAGCATGCAAAGTGCTTGTGCAAAAGGAGCATGCAGACTGCTTGTGCAAAAGGAGCACGTGGGCTGTGCGAAAGAAGCGTGCAAAGTGGTTGTGCGAAAGAAGCGTGCAAAGTGCTTGTGCAAAAGGAGCATGTAAACTGTGCAAAAGGAGCATGTGAGCTGCGTAAAAGGAACGTGCAAACTGCTTGTGCAAAAGGAGTGTGCAAACTGTGTAAAAGAAGCGTACAAAGTGCTTGTGCAGAAGGAGCGTGCAAACTGTGTAAAAGAATCGTACAAAGTGCTTGTGCAGAAGGAGCGTGCAAACTGTGCAAAAGGAGCGTGCAAACTGTGCAAAAGGAGCGTGCAAGCTGTGCAAAAGGAACATGCAAACTGTGTAAAAGGAGCGAGCAAAGTGCGTGTGCAAAAGGAGCATGCAGACTGTGCAAAAGGAGCGTACAAAGTGCTTGTGCAGCAGGAGTGTGCAAACTGTAAAAGGAGTGTGCAAACTGTGTAAAAGGAGCATGCAAACTGTGTAAAAGAGGCGTACAAAGTGCTTGTGCAGAAGGAGCGTGCAAACTGTGCAAAAGGAGCGTGCAAACTGTGTAAAAGGAGCGTGCAGACTGTGCAAAAGGAGCATGCAGACTGTGCAAAAGGAGCGTGCAAAGTGCTTGTGCAGAAGGAGCGTGCAAACTGTGTAAAAGGAGCGTGCAAACTATGCAAAAGGAACATGTAAACTGTGTAAAAGAAGTGTACAAAGTGCTTGTGCAAAAGGAGCGTGCAAGCTGTGCAAAAGGAACATGCAAACTGTGTAAAAGGAGCGTGCACAGTGCATGTGCAAAAGGAGCATGCAGACTGTGTAAAAGGAGCGTACAAAGTGCTTGTGCAGCAGGAGCGTGCAAACTGTGCAAAAGGAGCGTGCAAACTGTGTAAAAGGAGCACACAAACTGTGTAAAAGAAGCGTACAAAGTGCTTGTGCAGAAGGAGCGTGCAAGCTGTGCAAAAGGAGCGTGCAAGCTGTGCAAAAGGAACATGCAAACTGTGCAAAAGGAGTGTGCAAAGTGCATGTGCAAAAGGAGCGTGCAAAGTGCTTTTCCCTGGCGGTGGAGCCCGCGGCCGCTCTCCCCGCGCCCCGGCGCGAGCGTGCCCCCTTTTCCCGCGGCGCCGCTTTGCGTAGAGCTGGAAAGCGTTAAGTGAGGCCGGTGACCAGACCCCTCCCAGGCTGGGTCCCGCTCGCCTTCCCATCTGCGAGGGCAGCGCCGGGGCAGCGTGTTCCTCCCGCGAGCGGACGCCAGCGCAGGCAGATGCGTAACGGCCCGAAAAACCCCCCGGCGGAGCGAGGAGGGGAGGGGGAAGGCAAGTTTAGCGCTGGCGTTTAACGCCGCAGCGCGTCGATAACCAAAATTCTTAAGGATGTTGCGCGAGCTAACTTAGTTGCTCCAAAAATCGAGCTTTCCTACATGTCTGTGTTAGAGTCGCCGCTGTTGGGTGGATTTTTAGCGGCGAGGATGTGATATTTCTATATTTGCTTGCAGGATGATAGTTTTTAATGCATCAATGGGGGCAAAAATGCACGTGGGAGTTTTTGGGGAGCGGAGTAGCTCTGCTCAAAGTGTCGGTCCAGAGCGATGCTGGCGGCTCCGGGAGCATCTGGCCCCACTTTTTGGGAGGTAAAGAGCGACCGGGGGGCACAGCGCTCGTCCCCATGCTCCAGTGGGCTCGGTGGGGCCTGTGGTCCCCAGTCACAGTGCTGGGTGGTGGCCGGGGGGGGCACAGGGACGTGTGGCATCGTCCGTCCTGCTCTCCCTCCTGGTTCTGTCCCTGCTGTGGCCCTTGGAGGCTGCGGGGAGCGCTGGATCTGATGTTGTGTTGCTAATCCTGTGATGCTTCTTTAGGTGATGCCGGTCCTGAAATCTCAGCTCAGGTACTAAAAGCATCTCAAGCCTTTTTAATAGAGGTATATATTCATTTTTTTTAATAGAGCTATATATATATTTTTTAATAAGAAAAACAGTTTCTATCACCACCTCGACCATGAAAGAAAGGGCTGCAAGTGGTGTCCTGCAAAACCTTCCAAAACAAGAGGCGAATAACAAAACTGGCACCGACTTGAGTCGCAATCCCAAGTTTGGGGACTGATTCACACCTCGGAGCGGTTCTGCCCCGGCCAGATCCTTCTGCCGCCCTCGTCGGCTCGAGCTGCATCACACACGGGCTCGCGTTGGTCCTTGCGGGTTTTTCCGGCTGCTGACGTGCGTGCTGGAGCAGCCTGGACACGTGCACCTCCCATTTGGAGGAGAAAAGAGGAATTTAGGGTGGAACTTGCTCCCTGGGGGCTTTGTTTCACCCTGCGGGCTGTGTCCAGATAAAGCATCTTCTGCTGCCTTGTTATTTTTATTTCCCTGCAGTGGAAAATCCCACCGGTCTCAGGAGTGGATTTTATCACCACATTTGCAAAGACTTTGGTTTCCAGCAGCGATCGCCGCGTTTCCGTGAGTTTCAGGCTCAATCTAAAACTCGTCCCTGGGTGTCCTGGGTAAAGCAACGGCAGCGTCTGTGCCTGCGGCTGTGATGGGTTTGCATTTCGGGGCTGGTCCTTTGGGGCAAAGGGACAATTTGGGGTTTGCCGTCTGGGTGTGCAGCCGCGCATGGCTCAGCCGTGGCGGGGACAGCAGCGGAGACAGCGCTGGGGACAATGGCAGGAAGCCGGAGCCGCGCGCAGCTCCTTGCCGCCGGCCACCGCCGCATCCCCGCCACCGCTCCTCCCGTGCTATTTCCATCGCATTGTCCGCAGGAGAGGAAGGATGTTTCCAGCCTTCTTCCTTTTTGCCTCAAAGGGATGTGGGGTGGGCGGGGAGAGGCTTTTTTTCTCCCCGGCCCTTGCGCAATAAGCACAATCGCCGCTTTTCCAAGCGCCGTCCCGCTCCGCCCAGGTCAGGGGGCTGATGCGTCGTGGCCCGAGCCGTCCCCGGGGTCTCCCCTCCCCTGCACAGTCTTGGCAGCGGAGATGCGCCTTGTCCCGCGTCCTCGCTGGCAGCCAGCGGGCTCAGATGTGTCCTCCCGCGCTCGGAGCTCCGTCGAGATAACTCTGCAACGTGGCTTTTAGCGGATACAGCTGGATCCGTGGTGCTCGGCGATGCCGGGGGAGATGCTGCTGCCTCCGTGCCCCGTATCCCCAGCGGTGCGGTGTGGTGACATTGCTGGCACTCAACATTAAGGTATTTTGGGAAGGGAAAGAGGGATCTCGATGTTATAAACGCCCTGAGCTGCGTGTCGTGGTGGGGACGTGTGTGTGGAGGTGTTGTCGCTGCAGGGGTGCAACAACCCTCGGTGGGGATGGTTTCAGGTGCCTCTGAAAACATTAGAAGTGTGCGATGGGGAATGTGACCTCTCGCTTTGCGATGGAGCAATATGGCCATGAAAGGGGGTTCTGGCTTTTTAGGGGGCATTATTTTAGTTCTTCGTCTTGTGGACAGGGCTCTGATGATGGCAACGAAACGCTGCAGCGTCCTGCCTGTGTTTTCGCACATTACCAACCTCTGTGGCCATGCAAAGCGGAGCCTCCTCGTTGTGCTGGACGAGGCCGGACTCCCACGTGCCAAGAAGCGAAAGCAGAATTAATTAAGATGGGAAATGATCTTAATTTGCTCTGGCTAAATCCCTTTAGCACCAGTAAACCCCGAACGTTTAAAGCAAAGGTCTCGGCCACACCTCTGCCTTTGTTCAGAGGAGGAGGAATCGTCCGTGACGCATCCCTGAGGGTTTGACTGTATGGGAGAGTTTTACCAGTTTTACTGGGGTGATTAGTGCTTCCTGGTAGGATCCAAACTGGGAAAAGCCCATTTCTTACTGCACTGGCTCCCAGCTCAGCTGCGATCACCTCGGGCCAGCCAGAAGAGTCTCAGTTCAATCTCACATATCAAATGCTGGTGTTGAGTCTCGGGACAGACCCAGGACTGAGCAGCGCTGCTGATTTTTCCACGGGGGAGCAGAAAACTTCACGGATCCCTTTTGCCTTGTTTCCTTTGCTTGTTGCGCAGCGGATGGGGACACGACGCGGCTGTCTCATCCTCCTCGAGCAGCATCCCCTGTGCATGGTACCACTCCCAGGGACACCCCCTACACCCCAATTTGGAGCTGCCGAACGTTCCTGACGAAGCCCAGGGTCAGGCCAGCCCGTGTAACCCGCCAGGAATCCGGGAGCTGACGGGGGGTGTGTGGCGGTACCAGGGCAATGGAGCCTTAGCGAGAAACACCAGCGATCCGCAGGCTCCAGGGGGTCGGGGTGACGACCTCGCTTGTGTTTTCTCGGCTGTTTAATCCTTCCCGAGGTTCTGGCCCCGCGTGTCCCGTTGTGTTGGCATCGGCCACCCCGTGATGGGTTTGCAAGGGAGTGGAGGGTGCGTGGATGGAGGAGGAGATGGCTCAGCTGTCTCCTTCCTCCTTTTTGTGGTCGTAGGGAGGCAGAGAATGCAGCAGGATAGCAAATTCTTCCGTAAACCAGCTTAGAAATCACTCCAGAGGAGCTTATGCAATAAAACACTTGAGGCTGGGGCAGGAGTTTTCCCCCTTTTTTCTTTTCAATATGAGCAAACTGTGGTGTGAGCTGCGTTATGGTCTCTTACTGCCTGTTCCCATTTGCGGAGCAGAAAAGGGTTTGTGTTTGTCTCCAGGAGATGCCGCAGCACAGGGGGTTGGAATGGAAGGTTTAGCAGACCAGGTTTAGCGCTGGATCCAGGTTATGGTTGGACTCAATTATCTTAAGGGTCTTTTCCAACCAAAATGGCTCAATGTCTGCTCCGCCGTGGCTTTTGCTTCCCCGCCACAGACTTTGACATTTCCACCTGCTGCCGGGTGCCAACCACCTGCCCGAGCCCACGCAAAACCTCCCTGTTTATTTTGTCTAAAAGCGATATATCCCCCAAAGCGGGGTGCAGCGGGAGGTGGGAATACCCGCTCCGCTTTAATTGCGTTTAATGAGTGTGACGGGGCCGGCTGCCAGCGGGCCCAGCGCTTTGCCAAGGCTGGCGCTCGCCCGTGAGAACCGCCGGGTGTGGCGAGCGGCCGCGCCTGCGTTCACAACCACCAGCAGAGCCGATTCTGGGGCTCCCATCACCCGTTGGGTTCCTCGCCTGGTGCCGTCACGTTTTGCGGCTCTGCTCTACAAGTACATTGAGCCCCGAGGGTTTGGAGGGACACGATGACGTCTGGGGGTGAGTGCGACAGAGGGTGGGCACGTCCCCTGCGGACATTGCCGAGCGGTTTGTGTTGGGTGGGCCATGAGCATCGTTTCGCATGGAGGTGGAATATGGAATATTGTGTCCAGCTGTGGCCCCTCAGTTCCAGCAGGACAGGGAACTGCTGGAGAGAGTCCAGCGCAGCCACCAAGATGCTGGAGGGAGTGGAGCATCTCCCGTGTGAGGAAAGGCTGAGGGAGCTGGGGCTCTGGAGCTGGACAAGAGGAGACTGAGGGGGGACTCATTCCTGGGGATCAAGATGGAAAGGGGGAGTGTCAGGAGGATGGAGCCAGGCTCTTCTGGTGACAACCAGGGACAGGACAAGGGGCAATGGGTGCAAACTGGAACACAGGAGGTTCCACTTAAATTTGAGCAGAAACTTGTTCGTGGTGAGGGTGGCAGAGCCTGGCCCAGGCTGCCCAGGGGGTTGTGGAGTCTCCTTCTCTGCAGACATTCCAACCCGCCTGGTTCCTGTGTAACCTCATCTGGGTGTTCCTGCTCCATGGGGGGATTGCACTGCATGAGCTTTCCAGGTCCCTTCAGCCCCTGACACTCTGGAATTCTGAGGTGAATCCTGGTCAGCTTTGCACTGAGCACCCAGCCAAGTGCTGTTGTTTGTTCCAACATGAAGTGACTTTAAGAGTCCTGGATGAGGCTGAGCTGACACCAGGTCTGACCCAGAGCGGCACCGAGGGCTCAAATCCCAACACCGACACTGATTGCTCGGTGTGTGAGGTTAACGCCGCTGCACTGGGCTCACCACGGGGCTTGGTCTGTTTATTTATTTTCCTTTTTTCCCATATATTTGCATGGCTCAGCGGCAGAATGAGCTCTCCTTGCTGGGTTAGCAGTGTCAGCACACACCCCGCTGCACCATCGTCCCCGCCGGGTGCTTGGGCGGCCTCGGGGCCCCCGCGTTCCCCTCCCAGGTCCCTCCCTTCCCTGTTTTCCCCGGGCGGGCTCCACCTGCTTGCAGGACACAGGGTCCTCCTGGCATTTCTGCAGCCCCAGTGCCCACAGAGACCCAGAATCCCGGAATGTCAGGGGCTGGAGGGACCTGGAAAGCTCATCCAGTGCAATCCCCCATGGAGCAGGAACACCCAGATGAGGTTACACAGGAACCAGGCGGGTTGGAATGTCTGCAGAGAAGGAGACTCCACAACCCCCTGGGCAGCCTGGGCCAGGCTCTGCCACCCTCACCAGGAACAAGTTTCTGCTCAGATTTAAGTGGAACCTCCTGTGTTCCAGTTTGCACCCATTGCCCCTTGTCCTGTCACTGGTTGTCACCAGAAGAGCCTGGCTCCATCCTCCTGACACTCCCCCTTTCCATCTTGATCCCCAGGAATGAGTCCCCCCTCAGTCTCCTCTTGTCCAGCTCCAGAGCCCCAGCTCCCTCAGCCTTTCCTCACACGGGAGATGCTCCACTCCTTTCATCATCTTTATTGTCCTCCCCGGTGACTCGGCTGCGCTGTTTCTTGTCGCTTTTCCAGCCTGGGTAGCATTCCCCGGATTTCAGCATCACGGATCTCTTCCCAGCAGCTTGCGTGCACCCACATTTCTCCCCGGGTGGCTGTCACCACTGTCCCCATGGTGTGGCAGAGGGGCTTGTTGGATCCAGGCACATTCCAGCCCCCTCTGCGTTAAGGATTGACGCCTCCGCCTTGCCCAGCTCCACAGATGATGTTGAGCCAAGGGCCGTGCTCTTCTGGCCTCTCCATGAGCACCCAGGTAGGGGAGGCAGCGCCAGGCGGCCCCGCAGCGATGGGGCCAGAAGTGTGTTTGTGCAGGAAACTGCAAATGTCGCAGCTTCCTTCCTCCCACATATAAATAACCCTCGTCCTAAACCCCGCGTCTCTGACTGGAGGGGACGCTGGGACGGGGGGTGGTTGGGGACAGCGCTGGCCCCGCAGGGCAAAGCTGAGCCTGACAGCGTTGAAATTCAGCGCAAGGTTTGGGCTGAGCTCCCGTTGTGCCTTTGCTGATGGTGGTTCAGCAATCAGGAACTTCTGTTTGTGCCTCTTTCCCTGGATGCGTCTTATTCCCGTATTGCTGGGACCACCGGGGTTTCTCTCAGCTCCTTGTTCTCTGCATTGTATCGGGCCTTAAGTTTTGTTTGTTTTTTCTTTTTAAATTGTTTTTTCATGAGTGAATCTGCCTTGCAGCCCAGCCTCGGAGCTCGGCCAGCGTTTGCCAAAGGGATTTCCTTCTCCGCAGCACGCAGAGAGGCTCCAATTAATGGGCAGGTCCCCTCGAGTAGTCACTCACTGCGAGTGGGTATTGTGGGAGCCTGGGCGTTTAGTCTCAGCACTTCCAGATCAAGCAAGACGCCGCTTCGGAGCATCGAGCTCTTCCCTGGAGGTTTATGAGTCAAACTGGGCTCTCGCTGAGCTGCACGAAGCAATTAAACGAATTAATGTCAGGGCTGAGCTGTGGCGCTGGTGACAGCAGCCCCCGCGCGGCCCTGACCCTTCGCTGGTGGGGAGAGGCAAAGCAGGTTGTGGGTTTGAGCCGAGGGGACGGAGGTTTTGCTGAGAGTTGGGGTGTTCAGCTGGGGAAGAGAAGCTCTGGGGAGACCTTAGTGCGGCCTTTCAGTGCTTAAAAGGAGCCTAAAGAAAGATCGGGACAGACTTTTGAGCAGGGCCTGTTGGGATAGAACCAGGGGTGATGGTTTTAAACTCAAGGAGGCGAGATTTAGACTAGGTTATCCTTATTAGGATGAAATTGTTGTCCCTGAGGGTGGTGAGAGCCTGGCCTAGGTTGGC
This sequence comes from Columba livia, assembly GCF_036013475.1. Taxonomy (NCBI): domain Eukaryota; kingdom Metazoa; phylum Chordata; class Aves; order Columbiformes; family Columbidae; genus Columba; species Columba livia. The sequence continues at coordinate 1,787,163 of NC_088630.1, read as the reverse complement.
CAGAGAGGTGGTAGATGAACCATCCCTGGAGACATCCCAGGCCAGGCTGGACGGGGCTCTGAGCACCCTGAGCTGCTGAAGATGTCCCTGCTCATGGCAGGGGTGACATTTGAAGGTCCTTTCAACCCAGACCCTTCTATGATTCCCCCACCAGCAGCGCGGTGCAGGGCAGAGCTGCTGCCGAGCCCATCGACGTGCCGTCCAAACCGGTTGGGAATGTTCTCCACTTATGCAAACGGGTGGTAATTGAGGAGAGGTTCGGCTAATCGTTTGATCTCTCCTCCGCTTCCCTTGGCACGCCGGCCGCATCCTCTCGTGCTGATGTAACCAGCCCCGGCGGGGAAAGACGAGGCGTCCTGTGCCAAGTGGGTGCTCGCTGCTTCCCGGGAGCTCCAGGGCTGCCACACGGCTCTGCTGCTCTTGGCGTCTTGTTGAAGAGAGACCCGGAGGAGCTTCTTTTGCTGGATAAAGTGCCAAAGCCTCTCTCTGAAGAAGATCCGTGGTGGCTGAAGGGAGGGAGGTGATGCTGAGGCTCTAGATGGGACTGTTGCCTCTTGCCCAAAGCCTGATCCAGGGAGAAGATGTGGCTAGTAAGAGACACCATGTTGTTCCAGTTCAGGCAGAGCGGGGAGATTTCCTTGCCTGGAGATGTGGCCTATAATCCTCATTTGGCTTTGCCCGCAGGCCTTGGCAATATTTAGGGTTTCACGCCGCAAACCCTCACCCTGTGTCCCCAAGGAGAGGACGCGCCAGTGACGTGGGGTTGGAGCCCTTCAGGGGTGCAGTTGCAGGGCTGGGGGAGCGTGGACCCGCTGCGGAGAAAGGCTTTGGGGAGCCCCTGGAGGATCCTCGGCTTCTCCGTCGCCTGATTGGGGACAGCACGGTGTGCTGGTGGCTCTGCAACAGGGAATCCCAGAATGTCAGGGGTTGGAAGGGACCTGGAAAGCTCATCCAGTGCAATCCCCCCATGGAGCAGGAACACCCAGATGAGGTTACACAGGAACCAGGTGGGTTGGAATGTCTGCAGAGAAGGAGACTCCACAACCCCCCTGGGCAGTCTGGGCCAGGCTCTGGCACCTCCCTGTCCTTCTGGAGCTGAGGGGCCACAACTGGACACAATATTCCAGGTGTGGTCTCCCCAGGGCAGAGCAGAGGGGCAGGAGAACCTCTCTGACCTACTGACCACCCCCTTCTAACCCACCCCAGGTCCCATTGGCTTCCTGGCCACAAGGGCCCAGTGCTGGCTCAGCCCACAGCACCCGGGATTCCCAGCTGGTCTCCCATCCAGGTACTAACCAGGCCTGACCCTGCTTAGCTTCCAAAACTGGGCATTCTCAGGGTGCTATGGCTGTATATATTATATACATATATGTATATGTATATGTATGCATATATATATGTTCGCCAAGTATATCCTGATAGTATCTGAACTAAACCCTTTTCTCAAGGGCAGAGCAGAGGGGCAGGAGAACCTCTCTGACCTACTGACCACCCCCTTCTAACCCACCCCAGGTCCCATTGGCTTCCTGGCCACAAGGGCCCAGTGCTGGCTCATGGTCACCCTGCTGTCCCCAGGACCCCCAGGTCCCTTTCCCCTACGCTGCTCTCTAATAGCTCATTCCGCAGGTGGGCTGTGACCAGGTGAGGGTGGCCAGAAGGGAACGAACCCACCGAGGTGGGCTGTGTGCTGTGGGGGATGTTTCCCTTCTGGGACGTGATGACTTTTCCCGAATCTCGGGAGTTTCCATGAGCAGAAGCTGCCTACGCTGCTCTGGGGAGCAAGAGGTGCCGCCAGGCAACCTTGGCTTTCCTTCAACGCAGCCCTTTGGTGCTGAATTTCCCTGTTTCAGAGGAAGCGGCGGTTGCTGCGAGGTTTCCTGGGGATACCTTGCCCTCCTCCGCACACCATCCTCCCCAGGGCTGGTGCTGCTGTTTGGGATGGGGCTGACGACCGGTGAGGGTGGGAGGATGCAACTGCTGCCAGGAAATGACTGCCAGAGCTTTCCAGCTGTGCCAAAGCTTTCCAGCTGTGCCAGAGGTGAGGATGGATCCCACTTGCTGTCCCTTGTGTCCCGGCTGCGGTTACAGGAGATGAGCTCCTCAGTCCCACCTCCTGCTGCCCACACTCAAACCGTGTGGCGCGGGGACCTGATCCTTCTGCAGAGAAACCGGTAAAAACACCATTTATTAACTTAATTGCTTGAGATGAGCACGCATGTACCTGCCCGCGTAGGCGCGGCGGATGGTGCTGGACATCAGGGCACGGCCGGCACAGGGATTCATTTCTTTTCCACTTGAAATGGTTCTATTCCTCGTGCTGGGATCGTTGGTGAAACCGCAGCCGCAGTGTGGTTCAGTCCTGCGTGTGCCCAGCTCCTTCTGCAGCGTGGTGCCCGTGGGTTCCTGTGGGTGAACGAGCTCAAATCTGGATTTGAAACCTCTCACCAGGTTTGCAGGGCAGGTTTTGCCTCTGGTTGGGCGCTGTGGGGGATTTCAAAAGGCTTTGGAGGTTAAAAAGCTCAGTGTGAATTTCTTGTCCCCTAGTGGGCTGAACATGAGCCAGCGTGTGCCCAGGTGGCCAAAAAGCCACCAGCATCCTGGCTGGTCCCAGCACTGGTGTGGCCAGCAGGCCCAGGGCAGTGACCATCCCTGTGCTGGGACCTGGGGAGGACAAACCGCCAATCCTGGGGGCAGTTTTGGGCCCCTCACGCCAAGAAAGAGCTTGAGGTGCTGGAGCGAGTGGAGAGAAGGGAACGGAGCTGGTGAGGGGCTGGAGCACAAGTGTGATGGAGCAGCTGAGGGACCTGGGGGGTTCAGCTGGAGAACAGGAGCTGAGGGGAGACCTTCTGATCTCTGAACTGCCTGAAAGGAGCTTGGAGCCAGGGGGGTCGGGCTCTGCTCCCAGGAACAAGCGCCAGGAGCAGAGGAAACGGCCTCAAGTTGCACCAGGGGAGGTTGAGGTTGGATATTAGGAAGAAATTCTTCATGGAAAGGGCTGTTGGGCATTGAAGAGGCTGCCCAGGGCAGTGCTGGAGTCACCATCTCTGGAGGGCTGGACAGATGGACATGAGGTTCTCAGGACATGGGGCAGTGCTGGGGTGGGGGGCAGTTGGACTCCACGATCTTGAGGGGCTTTTCCAACCCAAATGATTCTGTGATTCCCTGGGAGAGGAGACGTTTGCAAGTTGCTCCGTCTCCTCTGGGAGCCATACACGAGCGTGAAGGAAGGTGTTTGGTGGTTTAAGCACTGCCGGAGGTGAAGTTTGGGTCCGGTTTTACGGCTCAGGGCTTCGGGGGAATTTGGCATGATGCAGAGTTAGGTTGGGAACCTCTTGAGCAGCTTCGCCCTGGAGGCAAAACGCTTTCAATGGGGATTTGAGAGCATGTGGAAAACCTGCCTTAAACAGGCACCAAACCCTCCCCACACCTGCGTGGATCTGCTGGTCCTACTGACAGCGCATCCAAGACCCCCACGCAGACCCGGCCGTGCAATGAGGGTCTATTCAATCACCCGCATTTCCACTGGAAACACAGCCGGACCACTTCCATCCTTGCGTTATTTAGTGCTGAAGGGTTCACTGTGCGTCGTCCTTTGGCAGCGGAGCTTTCTGCTCCATACGGATGCTGTGGGAATGTATAGCGCGGTCCCACATCTCTGATGATGCAAACACTGATATTGGGGTGAGAGCTGGAGCACAGAGCGTTAAAACCATCAGCGATCCAGGTACGAAGCTTTTCCCCCTGTGTCCCCGGAGCGCGGGTTGGCCTGAGGGCGCCCAGAGATTTTATAAGTCCCGGAGTCATGAATTTCAACTATAACTACAAACATTTGTGGGGAGAAAATTGCAGGGAGGGCGATTAAATGTCTGACTCAAAGGTCATGAGCCACAAATAACCAGCGCGAGGGAAGTATCTCGCCCCGATCTGCTTCCCGAGGCCTGATGTTCATCTCGTTTGCAGGCTCCAACAGAGTGTTTTCTGATTTATGGCCTTGAAATACCTCAGTAATGCGCTTTGCTCGCAGGTGGATGTGCGTAGTCGGGGTGGTTTCAGGTGTGTCGCTTTTCATCCTGGTGCGTGAGCTGGTTTTGTGATGCAACGGCAACGTTGCCAACCTTTAATCACCGTCCGTCTCCGAGCTGTTCTGCAAACGTGCTGCAGAAGAAAATCTGCAAGAATCGGAGCCGAAAAATACAGTTTTACCCTTGTGGAAAAACTCTCGGGGGCTTTGCATAGAGAAGCATCAGCCTGTTCTTGTTTTGGAGCAGGAATTTGATGTCTGGTAGGGAGGAGAGGGATCCACCCACATCTGGCCAGTTCTTCAAGCCCTTGGAACTCGCAGCGAACGTGCTCCAGAAAGAGTTATCACAACTTGGCAACCGACCGCTCCAGCATGACATCTTCCCCGAGCACCATCTGTTCTCACGGCTCGGGCGGGACGCTGCGGACGCCCCTCGCTGCAGCCGAGGAACCAGGAGAATGCCCCAAATCCTCCCATTCTGCGGGGTCCTGCGAGAAACCCCCCCAGGAACGCGGGGACAGGTGGAGGTAGGGAGCACCGGCTCGGGGTCCCCACCATCCCCGAGCAGTGATACCAGGGTGACGCTGCTCTTGTCATTGTTTTTGCTCATCTTTGAGGGGAGCGCAGCGTTTGGGCCCGTGATGAAACCCCAGGAGCCGGGTGAGGTTACGCGAGGTACCCCGACTCTGGGATTTCCTATTTCTCCAGCTCTGCCTTTGTGATCTTCATGTTATTTCAACATAGTCCTTTTAGTGTGGTTTCTTCTTTAAGTGTTTTTAATTTGAACAAATTCCCTCCAGCTAATTTTTTCTTCCTTGTGCGGCGGCTCTGGAGAAGACCTTTTCCTTTTATTAAAGAGGAATGTTTTTAATCACACACATTCTTCAACCCGGCTGAACTCTGAACCTTTCACGGCTAATCAACAGAAGATGGGAAACTTGGGTTTTGTTTTGGTTTGTTTTGCTTTAAGCAACTGCCTTTAACTGCTGCTCGGCCTCAGACAAAGCTCGTTGCTGTGTGCGGTGGCCTCACAGGCAGGGATGCAGGCAGGGGCGCTGCGGGGATGCAGGCAGGGGTGCTGCAAGGATGCTATGGGGATGCAGGTAGGGATGCTATGGGGATGCAGGTAGGGATGCTGCAGGGGTGCAGGTAGGGATGCTATGGGGATGCAGGCAGGGTGCTGCAGGGATGCTGCAGGGATGCAGGCAGGGGCGCTGCAGGGATGCTACAGGGATGCAGGTAGGGATGCTACGGGGATGCAGGCAGGGGTGCTGCAGGGATGCTACGGGGATGCAGGCAGGGGTGCTGCAGGGATGCTGCAGGGATGCAGGCAGGGGTGCTGCAGGGATGCAGGCAGGGGTGCTGCAGGGATGCAGGCAGGGGCGCTGCAGGGATGCTATGGGGATGCAGGCAGGGATGCTGCAGGGGTGCTGCGGGGATGCAGGTAGGGATGCTATGGAGATGCTACGGGGATGCAGGTAGGGATGCTATGGAGATGCTATGGGGATGCAGGTAGGGATGCAGGCAGGGATACTGCAGGGATACAAGCAGGGATGCTGCAGGCATGCTACAGGGATAGAGGTAGGGATGCTACAGGGATGCTGCAGGCTGTGATGCTGCGGGGATGCTCTGCAAGGCGTAGTTCAAACATGACTGGTTTGTTCCTTAATCATCTGCCTGCCCTGGTTTGTTTGCTTTTTTGGCTTTATTTGCCTCTTTTTTAAGCGCAGCTCTTTGCTGTCGGCTGATCTCGCCTCTTAAAAAAAAATCAGGAAATGCCAAAGGAAAGATTTCTCCACTGCTTGCTTGGTTTTTTTTGGGGGGGTGTCTGTCTGTCTGAGAGCAGCAGCGTGACCGGTGCTTTTGGTGATGTCCCTTTCGGAGAGCAACCAAAGCACCGGATTTACCCTCTCCAGCCTGGGGAACTGGCTCCCACCAGCTCCCACCCTGCCCGAAAGCTCAGCAGGACTCCAAGAGCTGTTTGTCTGTTTGCAAAGTGCCCGTTGCCGTCTGCACACGCGCTCCGTGTCCCCCCCACACCTCTCCGGCGAGCGCGCGGGCTCTTGGAGCGCTTCGGCTGTTTTCCCTGCGCCGGCAGCCTGGAAAACGCCGGGTTGGCGAGCACAGAGCTGGCGCTGATGCTCGCGCTGCCGAAGGCTTTCCCAGGGCACGCCGGGGTGGGACCCTGCGCTGAAGCGTCTCCTCGCCGTGTCGCAATCTCCCCTTCCTGCGGAGGAAGGTGCCGCCTGCCCTGGTGCTGGGTGGTTTGTGCTTCGCTTCACCTCCCGATTCGCTGGCGTTGCGGCGTTTTCCTCCCAGGCAGATTTGGCTGCGTGAGATGACCCAGAAAAACAACCGACATGATGTCCCTGGTGCTTCTGCTTTGCTGACGGGACATGTGGTGCGAGTAGGAATCGTCACCCCCTGTCCGGGAGAGGGGCTGATCCTGCCCAAATACCTCCTGGGATCTTTGGGATCATCAGATCAGCTTAAAATTAGTGATTTATTTAGCAGAAGGAAGGACAAGAGGGAGGAGGCGTCGTGTCTTTGCAGAGAGGATGAGTTTGCTGGGTTTTCATGGCAGGGTCATTGGCAAAGCCGTTTGTGCAGCGAGCGCTGCCCCGTCCCAGTGCGCTGCTGGTGACATGGTGGCTGCTGGTGACACGGGGGCTACTGGTGACGTGGTGGCTCCTGGTGACACGGGGGCTACTGGTGACATGGTGGCTGCTGGTGACACAGCTGCTGGTGACGTGGTGGCAGTTGGTAACATGGTGGCCGCTGGTGACGTGGTGGCCGCTGGTGACGTGGTGGCCACTGATGACATGGTGGCCGCTGGTGACGTGGTGGCCACTGTTGGCATGGTGGCCGCTGTTGACGTGGTGCCCACTGGTGACACAGTGGCCACTGTTGACGTGGTGGCTGCTGGTGACACGGTGGATTCTGGTGACGTGGTGGCTATTGGTGACGTGGTGACTGCTGAATCACAGAATCCCAGAATGTCAGGGGTTGGAAGGGACCTGGAAAGCTCATCCAGTGCAATCCCCCCATGGAGCAGGAACACCCAGATGAGGTTACACAGTCCCAGCCCGAGCATCCCAGCCTCAAACCGTACATCCCAGTCCCAGCCTGAGCATCCCAGTCTCAGCCCAGGCATCCCAGTCCATACACCCCAATCCCAGCCTCTCTGTGGCCACGTGTCATGGTGCTGGTGGTTTTTATGGGTTCCTCTAGGACCCAGCTGGCTTGGGGAGAGGGACAGCCCCCCAGGAGCCCTCATGGGGCCGTGCTTCTGGCCTTCCTCGGGTGAGAGGAAGAGGAGGAGCTGCCGACCTGGCTGCCTGCCCCAGAATCATGTGTGAGCATCGGAGGCTGCAGGGAGGGGGGTTGTTTACTGTAACTCTTGGCGAAGGTCCCGGCATCAAACCCCAAATGAATTCAAGCTGCAGCGGGAGGTCACGGCAGAAACAAACAGCTCCCAGGGCAGGACGGGCTTTGCGAGGGGTCTGGGGGTGCTGGAGCCTGGGCTGGTGCGGGGGGACGTGGAGCATCCCCACAGGTGCCACACGCCCGAGGGGACCTGGCGTGGGGACAGTGGCCGATACTCCTGCCCAGGGGCTGGGCTGCGCTCCCGGTGCCACCGTCCCCAGCCGGTCCTTGTCCCTCTCCACCCTGATACTCAGCGTGTGAAGCAGTGTTTCTGAGCTCTGGAAAACTGCCCTGAGTTTTGTGGCTTTAGCCCCTGCTAAAGCGACACTAAGTTGGGGCTTTGCACAGGCTGGGATGCCCATGTCACCCCAGGGCTCTCCAGGCCAGTCCCTGCTCCCCTGGGACCTTCTTTTCATCCCACCTTCCCTCTGTCCCACCTCCTGAACAGCCCCGTTGTGCCAAAATGTCCCCAGCGTCACAGGGCCCGGTGCAGCAGGGTGCTCCGTGCCTCCGCTGCTCTGCGCTGGGGACCGCGGTGTCACGAGGGTCCCCGCTGCCACCACCGCTCTCCCAGCCCTGCTGCTCTAACCGCGGGGATGCTCGACGGCCTTTTTCCTGGCGCGGGGCGAGTGCTGAAGAGTTGTTTTTCTGGCCGCTTGGCCTCCCCCGGCACACGCGTCCCCTCCCACTTCTCGTCTTCCGCTGCTGCGGAGTTTGTTTTTAAAAAGACTCGAACAGATGAGGTAGAGAGATTCCCAGTGCCTTCCCCCTCGGCTCTGCGCCATGGTCCCTGTCACCCCCTCCATCCCCGGGGGAGCCTGCGGTTGCCCCCAGGACCTTCTCACTCCTTTTTGCCCCGGGGAGGTGCTGGAGTGGCCCTGGGGATGCTGCTGATGGGGTGAACAAGGCGATGGGAGCTCCCCATGAGCATGACAAGCAGAGGATGGCCATGACAACACTGCTCTGGATGCCATCGGCTCCGAGGACGGCAGCTGTGGCTTGGTGGGCTGGTCCCTTCCTCCTCACACCCCCGTTTCCCCTCCAAACGATGCTCCTGCGTGTAAGGAGTCTCAGCATCTCAGAGCTGACCCCGATGTGGTCCCCGCTGCGTTTCGCAGCTCCCGCGGCATCCAGCGGGAGGGTGACGTTTGGCTGGAGGGGACCGAGGGCCGGCTGAGCTTCTGCAAGTCCCTGCAGATCGGTGGCGTCACGCGAAGGAGCTTTGGGCTGGGAGCTGTCAGAAAATCCCTTTTTCCCACCCCGAAACGTGCTCGTTACAGCCTGTCCTTGTCCGGCTGCCAGCGGCCCGGCACGTCCCGTTAGCAGCGCTGCCTTCATCCCCAGGGGCTTTTTTCCCTCCTCCTCCTCACCAGGAGGTGGGAACACGCAGGAGGTGACAAGCAGGAGGTGACAGCACAGCTTATCACTTGTGCCTTTCAGAATCGCTGATGTTTAGCAAGACCTGAGGCCCTTTGGGGAGGTTTTTGATGGGTCCAGCCTCCTGCGAGGAGATGGGACCGAGCGCTGCAGCCTCTTGGGGACAAATTGTCACCCCCGGGGAGGACATTGGCCTTTTTGGGACCCCCGGCTTTGTGCAGGAGTCAAAGGGCACGTAGAAGACTTGGGGTCTTCCTGCTGGGGGGACCTTCACTTTTAGACTCTTGTTTGCTCATAAAAACGCAGCTGGAATGTGCTCATGTGCTTTTCGGGTGCCTGATGCTCAAAGGGGCCTGTGGGGCTCGTCCTGCCCTCTCGTGGCATCGACTCAGTGACAACGGGGCGCAGGAGCTCAGTGGCTTTCAGGCTTAGGCTGATAATCTCCTTCAATCTCTGTATCACAGTGGGGCAGGCAGGGTGTAGCAATTAGCTCTAATTAGCCAGAGACAAATTAAATCCTGGGCTGTTATCAGCAAGATAGAGAGAGAACGGGCTAAACCCTGCGATGGGGTTTCCTGGGAACATCAGATGCTTCTCTGAGCTCGGGGCTGTTTCTGTCCTGGAGAATCGAGATGGTGCAGGGAAACGTTTGCCATCATCCAGAGGGGATTTTCCCTGCTTGGGACACAGGGAATGTGTAAATGCTGTGTAAATGCTGTGTAAATGCTGCGTGATGGGGTGGGAGCTGCGGAGATTCCTCCCACAACATTGCAGCCGTCAGCACACGCTCCCCAATGCCGTTGGGGTTTGAACTGCACAGGGTGTGGTTCTCCGTCTGTATAACAACATTTGCATTTGGTTCTGGTGGTGGGTTTTTTTTGTTTTGTTGTTTTTTTGTTTTGTTGTTTTTTTTCATTGAAACTGCTTTTGGAAAACAATTCGCTCTCAGGGCGCAGTGGCCTTATACCCCTTGCAGCATCTTCTTGTGCTGAATTTCCTGCCCACCCGCCCGTTCCCACCCTTGGCCAGGTGCTTTTTCTGCAGATTTGTCTTCCCTTTGTTGGAGCGACCAGCTCTGCTTTGCGCTGGCCCGTGGCACGTGTGGGGTAAATTAAGCCAGGCTTTGTGAGGCCGTTGGTGCAAATAACCCCCCTGCTGCAGCGGGTGTAATCGGGGCTGTTTTCGGGGTCGTGGGAATGGGGGACTGCGCTTTGCAAAGTGATTCTCAGCCGCGGCGTCAGTGGCAGCACCTCAGAGATGCCCCAAGGGTGTACGATTTACAGGATGATCACAGGATCACAGAATGGACTGGGTTGGAAAAGCCCTCAGAGACCATCCAGTCCAACCCTTGGTCCAACTCCAGTCCATTGACTAGATCATGGCACTAAGCGCCATGTCCAATCTCAGTTTAAAAACCTCCAGGACGGTGAGTCCAGCACCTCCCTGGGCAGCCATTCCAATCCTGACCACTCTCTCTGCACAGAATTGCTTTCTAATCTCCAGCCTCAGTTTCCCCTGGCAGAGTTGAAGCCCATGGCCCCTTGTCCTATTGCTGATGCCTGGAGAAGAGCCCAATCCCCACCTGGCTAGAACTGCCCTTCAGGTAGTTCTAGAGAGTGCTGAGCTCAGCTCTAAGCCTCCTCTTCTCCAGACTAAACAAGCCCAGCTCCCTCAGCCTCTCCCCATAGGGCTTGTGTTCAAGTCCCTTCCCCAGTCTTGTTGCTCTTCTCTGGACCCGCTCCAGCACTTCAATCTCTTTCCTGAGCTGAGGGGCCCAGAACTGACCACAACACTCCAGGTGTGGCCTCCCCAGTGCAGAGCACAGGGGAAGGATCACTGCCCTGGTCCTGCTGACCACGCTGGTTTGGTTACAGGCCAGGATCCCATTGGCCTTCTTGGCCACCTGGGCACACTGTTGGCTCATGTTGAGCTTCCTGTCCATTAGTCCCCCAGGTCCCTTTCTGCCTGCCTGCTCTCCAGCCACTCTGTGCCCAGCCTGGAGCACTGCAGGGGGTTGATGGAGGAAGCTTTCTGCAGGCGGTCAATGGCATGCGGCAAACCCTTCTCAACAGCAAGGCGCCACTTCATCGGGATGCCCCCGAGCCCCATCCTGATGCTTTCCCTCCTTAGCGGGGTGATGTGAGCCAGCCAGGGACTGAGCCATATCCCCCTTTGTGTCTCCACAGCTGCCGTGACCCCGTGCACCTCCCCGCGGGTGCCCCAGACCGTCCCCATGGATCTGCGCATCGGGCAGCGCGTCGTCAAGCCCGGCTCGGACACGGCTTTGCTGGCTCTGAAGCACACGCAGCAGCTGCAGCACCAGCTCTTCCTCGCCAGCCTGCACCAACAGCAAGTGGAGCAGCTCGCCCATCAGCACGTCAGGGTACGAGGGGACCTGCACCCACTTTTCTAGTGGCTGTGGGGGGTAATGGGCACTTGGAAGAATTCATTTTGCCTCCCTAAAGCTCGTGGTGCTGTGCGTCAGGGCTGGCTTTGCCCAAGCTCCCATCTCTGGCAGGGATTAAGAGGCTGGAAATCCCAACGCTAAAATAACCTTCCCAGGTGAATTCCTGCTTTTCCCTGTAATGCTTTTTAGCCAGCACAGGGACCTCTGACACAAACAGGTCAGTCAGAGAGTCAGGTGGGGGGTCTATGTCCTTATTTCAGGCCTAATCTCCATCCTGCCAAGGCCAGCGGGAGGGTTGGGGCCTCCTGGGATGTGCAAAGCAGGGAAATGTCTTGAGCCGCGCGGTGTGTGCGGAGCGAGGAGCCAGAGCGGCTGGACAGGATGCCTGGAGTCCGTGACCTGTGCCTGGTGTCCGTGACCTGTGCCTGGTGTCCGTGACCTGTGCCTGGTGTCCGTGACCTGTGCCTGGAGTCCGTGACCTGTGCCTGGTGTCCGTGATCTGTGCCTGGTGTCCATGACCTGTGCCTGGTGTCTGATCTGTGCCTGGAGTCCGTGACCTGTGCCTGGTGTCTGTGATCTGTGCCTGGAGTCCGTGACCTGTGCCTGGTGTCTGTGATCTGCTGCTGGGCCACCGCTGTTCCTCTGCCCTCGAGATGCAGCTCGCTCGCTCTACAAGCTCCTTTGCTTTTCTGCGAAGGCTTCAGTGACATTCCTGAGTGTCACCCAGAATGGCGCCCCTGCCCTGACAGCCTCTGCTGCAGACCCCGCATTGTCACAGAATTCCAGCAAGGTTTAGATGGGATAGTTCCTGCGGAGGGTCCTGCTTAGAGCAGGCTTAGCTTGAGGGGTCCACGTCCAGGTGAGATGTGACCATCTCTGAGCACAGAGATCACCCCCCTGTCACTGTCATAGAATCACAGAATCATTTTGGTTGGAAAAGCCCCTCAAGCTCATCGAGTCCAACCATAACCCACCCCTGTCCCTGCCCCATGTCCTGAGAACCTCATGTCCGTCTGTCCAACCCTCCAGCGATGGTGACTCCAGCACTGCCCTGGGCAGCCTGTTCAATGCCCCACAGCCCTTTGGGGAAGAAATTATTCCCAAGATCCAACCTCACCCTCCTTCTCCAGCCCCTCACCAGCTCCGTTCCCTTCTCTGAACTTGCTCCGGCACCTCAAGCTCTTCCTTGTCCGGCTTGGATTTCTCTCCTGTTGTTGCTGCTCATCCTTTCTCTGTGCCCCTCAGAGGGTCGCGGCTCCATCTGCTCCATGACCCTTGGGTGGCAGAGGATGCGTTTGAACCCCATCTCCTCCGGACTAAAACCCAACTCGATCCACTTCTCCCACCTGTGTGCTCTGCCCCCGAGCACCAGCCCGGCTCCCAGCGCCTGTCACGGGCTCTCTGGTCCCAGTGTCCTTGTCTGGGAGCCCCGGGGGGATCCCACTGGTCTTAGGCCACACCAAGATGCTGCCGCTGCCACAACGGTTGTGCCCTTAGAGCTGGTTGTGCTTCCTGTGAGATGGGATCATCCTTGAAATCTTCAGCTCTGGAAAACACCAAAATCCGAACTTTTAGTATAGTGTTTTATTTTTTTCCTCTTTTTAGTCAACCATATATTTATTTTTCGGTGAATTACAACATGCCCTAGCTACAGATCTGTCAAAACACGCACGGAAGGCAGCAGGTCGAAACAGACTGGTTTGAGTTTTACGATGTCCCTGGGGAGAGCGTCTCTGGAGACAACGATGCGGCCGCTTCGCTGTGATGAAACAACATGTTCTCGTCAGCCAGGGCTGCCCATCAGCTTTCCAAAAATGACATAACGGACGTTTCAGACACGCTCCATCACCGTGTCGTCGTGGGAGGAGGGGGTGAGAGGGCTCTGGGTGATTCTGAGTACCCTGGTGCTGATGTCCCTGTCCCCTCGCAGGTCACCATGGAGTCCCCGCACCGCGAAGCTGAACCGGGGCAGCAGGAGCAGGAGCTGCGACAGATCCTCAATAAGGACAAGAGCAAGCGAAGTAAGAGCCTTGCGTGTCTGCTGAGCGCGTGTCACCACCCAAAGAGCCGCGTCCCCAAACCAAGGGGACTCGGCTCACAGAGGGATAGAGTTTAGGGTGTCAGAAGGTGGTTCTGCCCTTAGCCAGCCCAAGCTCTGCCTTCTCTTGGTCTAAAGGTGTGTGGCGGTGTCCGCACCGCTGAGCAGCTCTGTCCTGCGCATCAAGCTGAGCCGCAACGTGTGAGCAGCTCGGTGTCCGTGGGGACATCTGATCCCTCTGTGCAGCAAGTGGCACTTAGCATCTGGCAAGAGATTTTTTGGGGCCTCCTTGGCCTGGCTGGTGTTTGTCCTTTGTCCTTTTGCGGGGGTGCTCACAATAAATCTCTGTGGTCATCTTGGTTTGTGCCCTGTGGCCACCACGGTGACGCTGCCCGAGTAGATGGTGCTTGTGGCTGGGCGTGAATTTGCCTCCTGAGCTTGGCAGCTCAGGGCTGGAGCCCCGTGGCGGTGGGGAGAGGCTGGGGGGTCCCCCCACGCTGGGCAGAAACGTTTGATAACCCGCTCGGGCTGCGATGTCCCTGCGCCATCTAGTGCCAGTCGCTGCTGGAGCTCGCAGGGAGCTCACGGAGCTTTTGGGTGTGCAGAGCCCTGTGTCACCCCCCGAAATGCAGCTGCGGTGGGTGTCGATGTGCTGTGTCCGTCCTGGTGTCCCTGAGCCTCTACCTGCCCGGCCAGGCTGAGCTCTGGTGTTTTCCAGTGCTGTCATAGAATCATTTTGGTTGGAAAAGCCCCTCAAGATCATTGAGTCCAACCATAACGCACCCCTGGCACTGCCCCATGTCCTGAAACCTCATGTCCGTCTGTCCAACCCTCCAGGGATGGTGACTCCAGCACTGCCCTGGGCAGCCTGTTCAATGCCCAACAGCCCTTTAGGGAAGGAATTGTTCCCAAAATCCGACTTAACCTCCTTCTCCTCCTTCCTCAGCTCCATTCCCTTCTCTGAACTCACTCCAGCACCTCAAGCTCTTGTGAGGCACCCAAAACCCCAGTTTCAAAGTCCCTGAGCTCCCCTCAGGCTGCTCTGCCGCAGATCATGGGGCTGACAGGGATAATTTCAGAGCTCAAAACACAGCGCCGGCCCTTTCCGTGCCGTTCCTGAGCAAACAGCTCCTGCCCATGCGATCAGCTCGGCACGGCTGAGCGCGGCAGCCTACCCACGACCTCTTTGTGCAATCCAGGAGTTAATTGTACGGATTAATTAAGCCGCTTGTGCTCGGAGGCGCTGGAGGCTGGTGGAGGAGCGCGGAGCATCCCCGTTGTAACCGCAGAGCGTTCCTCCCGGAGGGGACGGGTGGGGATGTTATGGGGATCACGGGAGGGGACCCCAATGCGAGGTGGGGACCACACGGGAGGCTCGTGGCAGCCAGACCTCAGCCCGGCGGGTTCGCTGCCGCATGTTGAACATTTGTGGTAAGTCTCGAGCGCTTCTGGAAGAGCACAGCTCCATCGGGAGACCCGGGAGTACCCAAACTGTCCCCTGAAGTGTTTGGAGGTGCTTTCTTTTCCTTGCTGTCCCCATTCTGGGTGAGGGGACAAGCTGTGTGCCATCTGCTGGAAATTCTCAGTGTATGGCACAGAGCCCCAGGGTACAGTGTCCCTGGAGAGGCTCCCAAGGGATCCTGGGCACCCCGGGCGGGGTTTGTCGCTGCTGTGTGAGCCCTGTTGTGCTTTCATCGCCCTTCATTCTGCGGGTGTCAGCTCGTAGCTGTGCTGCCTGGCAGAGGAGACGTTCTCCTGCCCCTCTGCTCTGCCCTGGGGAGACCACACCTGGAATCTTGTGTCCAGCTGTGGCCCCTCAGTTCCAGCAGGACAGGGAACTGCTGCAGAGAGTCCAGCGCAGCCACCAAGATGCTGGAGGGAGTGGAGCATCTCCCGTGTGAGGAAAGGCTGAGGGAGCTGGGGCTCTGGAGCTGGACAAGAGGAGACTGAGGGGGGACTCATTCCTGGGGATCAAGATGGAAAGGGGGAGTGTCAGGAGGATGGAGCCAGGCTCTTCTGGTGACAACCAGTGACAGGACAAGGGGCAATGGGTGCAAACTGGAACACAGGAGGTTCCACTTAAATATGAGAAGAAACTTGTTCCTGGTGAGGGTGGCAGAGCCTGGCCCAGGCTGCCCAGGGGGTTGTGGAGTCTCCTTCTCTGCAGACATTCCAACCCGCCTGGTTCCTGTGTAACCTCATCTGGGTGTTCCTGCTCCATGGGGGGATTGCACTGGATGGGCTTTCCAGGTCCCTTCAACCCCTGACATTCTGGGATTCTGTGAGATCTGCAGCTGGGACTCGCTGGTGATGTGTGGGACAGTGACACTTCCCCGACCCTCTGGGAACCTCCAGTAGTCCCAGCTGACCTTCCTCTCCCTGAGCCAACCCTGACTTTGATCTTCACAGGGTTTCCTCAGTGTCTTTGCGCTCGTAGGGGTCTCCAGCCATCCTGGTGTGACTTGTGGGGCCACGCTCAGGTCTGCGGGGTCCTTTGCCGTGCTCTGCGCTGGCTCTCAGCTCAGCATGGTCACTGCTGTCTCTGCAGGTGCTGTGGCCAGCACGGTGGTGAAGCAGAAGCTGGCTGAGGTCATCCTGAAGAAGCAGCAGGCAGCTCTGGAGAGGACCAGCAACCCCAACCCTTCAGCCATGCCATACAGGTAAAACAAGGGCATCCTCCAGTCTGCCCCGAGCAGAAAAGAATCATAGAATCATTTCAGCTGGAAGAGACCCTCAGGATCATCGAGTCCAACCATAACCTCACCCAACTCCAGCACTAAACCATGTCCCTGAGAACCTCGTCTAAACACCTTTTAAACCCCTCCAGGGATGGTGACTCCAGCACTGCCCTGGGCAGCATGTGGTGGTTCTTTATCCTGAGCAAGATCTTTTCGATATCTTCTGCTTCCTGGGCCTTAGAGATACCATTTAGCTCATGTCTGGTGGGGTGAGGTAGCCTGGTTCCATGTCTGCAGGAGGTAGATGAATCTCCCCCCACGTTGTTTCCCTTCACTTTGTTGGACATACCCAACTCAAGACCTAAAAAGCGCCATGAGGATTCTTGTCTTTAGTTCCCAGACAAGGCAGATCCGGATCCCCTTCTGTAGGGGCTTGTGGCAAGGGACAGGACAAACCTTCGTGGCCACAGGCAGAGCGACTGTCCCATGCCAGGGAAAGGCCAGAGGGTGTCACAGGGGTGGCCCATGGTGGAAAGGTCTCTGACAAGGTGGTTTCTCCCCGTAGGACTCCGGAGCCTCTGGACACCGAGGGCCCATCCCCTCCGGTGCTCAGCACCTTCCTGCCCCCCGTCCCCAGCACTGCTCTTGACCCCCCGGAGCATTTTCCACTGCGGAAGACGGGTAAGGCCTTGGGGACAACAGCGTCCCCGTCCCACACTTTGCCCTCGCCACCCACTCACAGTGGACGGCTGGAGCTGGGAAGGGGGCTGTTCTGGCCCCACAAAGCCAGCCCAGCTTTAGTGATATCAACGATGGGGCTGGGACTAACCCACTGATCTGCTGGCAGCGTCCGAGCCCAACCTGAAGGTGCGATGCAAGCCCAGGAAGTGCCTTGACCGACGCAAGAACCCCCTGACGCGGAAGGAGAGCGCTCCCCCCTCGCTGAAGAGGCGGCCGCCCGAGGCGATCGGTGAGGACGGTGACACCAAGCGGGGGGTTGGGGTGACCTTGGGGCCAGGCTGGAGCTGCTCTGGGCTGCCCAGGATCTGTCTGTGGGGCTCAGCACCCCACCAGTGCCCTGCTGTGGGTACAGCCCATTGCAGGAGCTCCCTGGATAAATGAGGGGGGAATGTTGCTGTAGTTGCATCTTGCTGCTTTTTGGACCTACAAGGCTGGAAGGGACCAAGAACCCTGAGTGAAGGCGGCTGCCCAAGCTTCCACACTGTGATTGTTCTTCCCACCTGGCTCCATCCCCGCTGTGTCATGCAGCTGACGGGCAGTTTGGCCCCTGGGGGGCACTGGGAAGCTTTTAGAGGGAGGGGAGGCTGTGAGGGCTGGGGCTGTGCAGCCCTTCTCTGGGTGCTTGTACCCATCACCTGTATTTTAGGGCCACAGAAATGATGTGAGGCTGGAGCAGCTCTGCTGGGAGGAACGGCTGAGAGAGTTGGGGTGTTCAGCTGGGGAAGAGAAGCTCCGGGGAGACCTTAGTGCGGCCTTTCAGTGCTTAAAAGGGGCCTGAAGAAAGATGGGGACAGACTTTCGAGCAGGGCCTGTTGTGATAGGACAAGGGGTGATGGTTTTAAACTCAAGGAGGGAGATTCAGGCTGGATAAAAGGCAGTTGTTGTCCTGAGAGTGGTGAGAGCCTGGCCCAGGTTGGCCAGAGAGGTGGTAGATGAACCATCCCTGGAGACATCCCAGGCCAGGCTGGACGGGGCTCTGAGCACCCTGAGCTGCTGAAGATGTCCCTGCTCATGGTGGGTAAGGTGACATTTGAAGGTCCCTTCAACCCAAATTATTTTATGCTTCTATGGTTCTCTCCCTTGTGCAGACTCCTCCCCAAGCAGCAGCAGCACCCCCGTGTCCGGCTGCAGCTCCCCCAACGACAGCCTCCCCACCGAGCACGGCGCCCTCCCCGCAGCCCCCGGCATGACCCACGAGGTGAGCTCCGACAGCTCCACATCCAGAGATCTTGTGGTTTGGGGCTTCCTGACCCGTGGGTGGGGTGCCCTGATCCCCCCCTCCCACCCTGTGCCCCCCTGGCCCCTGCTGCCCTTTGTCCCGCTCTCCCTGCATGATGGGATGTCCTGTCTGGCCCAGCACTGCTCCTGATGCACTGTCCTCCGTATCAGTGTGAATTTCTTGTCCCCTAGTGGGCTGAACATGAGCCAGCGTGTGCCCAGGTGGCCAAAAAGCCACCAGCATCCTGGCTGGTACCAGCACTGGTGTGGCCAGCAGGACCAGGGCAGTGACCGTCCCTGTGCTGGGACCTGGGGAGGCCAAACCGCCAATCCTGGGGGCAGTTTTGGGCCCCTCATGCCAAGAAAGAGCTTGAGGTGCTGGAGCGAGTGGAGAGAAGGGAACGGAGCTGGTGAGGGGCTGGAGCACAAGTGTGATGGAGCGGCTGAGGGACCTGGGGGGTTCAGCTGGAGAACAGGAGCTGAGGGGAGACCTTCTGATCTCTGAACTGCCTGAAAGGAGCTTGGAGCCAGGGGGGTCGGGCTCTGCTCCCCAGGAACAAGCGCCAGGAGCAGAGGAAACGGCCTCAAGTTGCGCCAGGGGAGGTTGAGGTTGGATGTGGGGAACAATTTCTTCCCCAAAGGGCTGTGGGGCATTGAACAGGCTGCCCAGGGCAGTGCTGGAGTCACCATCCCTGGAGGGCTGGACAGATGGACATGAGGTTCTCAGGACATGGGGCAGTGCCAGGGGTGGGGAATGGCTGGACTTGATGATCCTGAGCGTGTCTTCCAACCAAAACGATTCTATGATTCTATGGAAATGATTCTATGTGCTGTCCCCATGGATCCCCAGTGTCCCTTGCCCCAGCCCAAGTGTTCTCAGGGCAGCTGGGGCTCAGCCAGCCTCTCCTGCCCATTCCCTGCCAAGCTCCCCCGGAGCAGGACACTGATGGACTGTGTTTGGTGCAGACACCCCTGGCCCAGCGCCTGATGCTGCAGGAGAGCTCCCTGGCCCAGTTTGCCCTGCAGAGCGCGGCCTCCCTTCCCGCCATCACGCTGGGATTGCCGGCTACCACTAGCGCCAGGGTAGGTAGCCAGGTTGTAGGGAACCCCAGGACTGGGCAGAGAGTCCCTGTGGGGCACGGGAAGCCCTTTCCTTTGGTTCTGGGCTAACGCCGAGCGTGCGCTGGCTCTGAGCATTCACAGCTGCTGCCCATGGGCATGGGGAGGACACGCCGTCCCCTCCCTGTGCTGTGTCACAGCCCATCGCTAATCCCGTCCTCCTCCTCCTCTCTGCAGGGGGAGGCAGATCGCCGGCCCCTCTCCAGCCTGGCGCACCGGGTGCCCGTGCTGAACGGACCCGTCCTCGCGGGCACGCACTCGCCCATGTTCCTGCCGCCTGGCTTGGAGCAGCACGAGGCTGGGAGCCCCTTGTCCCCCCGGCTCCAGCCCGTCATCATCCTCGAGCCCTCGGTCACCCACGCTCCGCTGGTGGCAGGTAAGTGTCAAGCCCAGGAACACGACATGTCAGCACTGGCTCAGCGCGGAGCTTTGCTTTATCCATTGCCTTCCCGTGAGCTGGAGATGAGGGAGTAGCTTTGTCCCATGTAACAAGCGCCAGGAGCAGAGGAAACAGCCTCAAGTTGTACCAGGAGAGGTTGAGGTTGGATCTGGGGAACAATTTCTTCCCCAAAGAGCTGTGGGGCATTGAACAGGCTGCCCAGGGCAGTGCTGGAGTCACCATCCCTGGAGGGTTGGACAGACGGACATGAGGTTCTCAGGACATGGGGCAGTGCCGGGGTGGGGAACAGTTGGACTCGATGATCTTGAGCATCTCTTCCCTCTGGAGGTGCCTCTGGAGATCCCCCAGTCCAACCTCTGCTGACTCAGGGTCACCGAAGCAGATCACACAGGGTCACGTCCAGGCGGGTTTGGATGTCCCCAGAGGAGGAGACTCCACACCCACTCTGGGCAGCTTGTTCCAGGGCTCTGGCACCTCAAAGTACGGAAAAAATCCACTTTGACTGTAGCTGGAAGAGAATTGGCTACTTCATGCTCATTCCTGGTTCCATCTCTCCCTGCTCTGTGACACCAATAGAGGAGGAAGCTTCTCCCATTGAGGATGAAGCTGAGCAGTGACTGAGATGACTGAGGTCAGGCAGATCCTGTCCCCAGAGCCCTGTGGGCTGTGTGATGCCAAAGCGATAGGGACAGATGGATGTGAGCCATAAAGACATAGCCCACCCATCCTACCCTGCCAGATATTGGGCTCTGGGGCTGGGTCACGGTCGTTTTTGGGGCTGTCAGGAGACGGTCTGCGTGGGTGCAAACAGCGGCTGCTTGCATGGTGTGGACCGAGAGCTCTGCGGGGTGTCACGTCTGCCCATTGGACAATGCCACCCCTCACCTGTCCCTCCTGTCCTCTCCAGTGCCAGGTCTGGGGACCGTCCCCTTCTCCTTCGCCCCCTCGCTCATCTCGACAGAGCGCCTGTCACTCCCGGGCCATCACAAACCCCTGGGCAGGACCCGCTCGGAGCCGCTGCCCCAGAACCCCAAGGCCATCCAGCAGCAACTGGTGTACCAGCAGCATCACACCCAGTTCCTGGAACGGCTCAAGCAGCAGACGCATCTGGGCAAGGTAAGTCATGGGCACCCAGCCTGGGGGTGTGAGGCTGCGGGTAACAGATGCTGCAAGGGCGCAGGGTGACGTCCCTCCTGCTGGTGGCAAGTCCCAGATGTCCAGGGCCAAGCCACATGAGATGCTGCCTCACCAGACCTGCAGCAGCAATCTGCTCAGCTTCCTTGGCTCCCGCATCCCTTGTGCTCCTTCCCTGAGATGTCCCACCACCCTCATGACCCTTTCAGCCCACCCTGTCTCCTGCCACCTCCCTCTGCTCATTTGTGACCCCTCCGGCCGCAGCGCATGGCTAAATCCAGCGAGAAGCCCCGTCTGCGGCAGATCCCCTCCTCGGAGGACATGGAGGCCGAGGGGGCGCTCCCGGAGGCTGGGGCTGAGAGCAGCGACCCGGCGAGGACACGCGTGGAGCCGCCACGGCCGGGGGGCGGCATGAAGGAGCCCGAGAGGACGCAGAAGCTGATGCAGCCTCAGGAGGAGCTTGTGCTGCAGCAGGTACCGAGGGCTGGCAGAGCCTGGGGAGGATGTGGGCTGCCAGTTGGAGCTGCCCTGTCCCTTCTGGCCACAAGGAGCCGGCATGTGCCCAGGTGGCCAAAATGGCCAGGGACAAGAGCTGCAGCCACTCCTGCTGTCAGCAAGGCTGGGCATCGTCCCCTGATTGCTGGATATCGTCCCCAGATTGATGAATATCATCCCCCAATTGCTGGTTATCGTCCCCACATTGCTGGATATCATCCCCACATTGCTGGGAGCATCCCCACATTGCTGGTTATCCTTCCCAAATTGCTAGATATCATCCCGCAATTGCTGCATATCATCTCCAAATTGCTGGCTACCATCCCCAAATTGCTGGGAGCATCCCCAGATAGATGGATATCATCCCAAGATTGCTGGATATCATCTCCAAATTGCTGGATGTTGTCCCCAGATTTCTAGATATCATCCCCACATTGCTGGACATCATCCCTCAGTTGCTGGGTATCATCTCCAAATTGCTGGGTACCATCCCCAGATTGCTGGATATCACCCCCCAGTTGCTGGATACTGTCCCCAAATTGCTGGATACTGTCCCCACATTGCTGGGCCCGCAGTGGGGCTGCACAGCACTGCGGGACCAAACCAGCAGAGAGCAGCAGATGCTCCATGACGCATCACAGCTCCTGCAAAACCCCCTCCCAGCCCCCCAGCACGGAGGAGGCTGTTGGATATGGACCCTGGGAGGGTGCCCAGCACAGGGGTCCCTTCCCCGGGCCGGGGGATGCTGCTCTGGTGCCTTCCTCCAGGTGCTCATCCTCACCTCTCTCCATCAGGCCTATCTCTGGGATTCCTACCAGCGGGTGCAGCAGCAGCTCCTCAAGCGACAGCCCTTGGCCGACCCCCCCATGGTCCCCACCATCCACGCGGGGCACAGACCCCTCTCCAGGGCCCAGTCATCTCCTGCCACCGCCACCATCTCCCTTCCTGCCCAGGACACAGCCTCCAAGACGCTTTCCCTGCCCGTGCAGGAGCAGCCAGCCAAGCAGCACTTCACCACAGGTACAGTCCTTCATGTGGGACTGTCATAGCTGGGCTGGGGACAAGAGCTAGGTGGGAGGTGACAATGCCCAGGGGCAGTTTAGCATCAGTCTCAGTCACTCCTGGACTGATAAATGCTTGGGAGTGCTCTGGTTGGCTGCAAAAAGAGCAGAGTGAGCCATGAGGAGCCCCTTCTCCTTATCTAAGGTGGCTTTTCTAAGAGGATTTGCCCATCTGACCCCTTGGCTGCCATCCTGGTCCAGTGATGCTGGCAAGGTTCATCTCTCTTACATATCCATGGCAGGTCGGGACAGAGGCTTACATATTCAGTCATGTTGGTACAGAGGCTCCTGTGGTTTGAGGAAGGCGTTTCAGTCCAACCAAATCATTCCAGATGTTAAAAGTCTCAGCCAGCCCCTGAAAAGGAGCTGAATTAGGGTCAGAAGTGTCAAGCACTGGGTGTCCGGTCCTGTCTCGGGCCAGCAGGTCTCTGTGTGCGTTGCAGGGCTGGTTTACGACTCGGTGATGCTCAAACACCAGTGCTCATGCGGCGACAACAGCAACCACCCGGAGCACGCGGGCAGGATCCAGAGCATCTGGTCGCGGCTGCAGGAGCGGGGGCTGCGCAGCCAGTGCGAAGTGAGTGGGGGATGCCGGGGCGGGCAGATCTCATGGTGTGATGGGGAATCCTGCTCCCACCTCCATCTCTTTTGCTCCCAGCCTCATTATCCAGAGGGCTTGGACTTGTCCTTTTCTGGCAGTGATAAGTCGGAGTACGCTGATCCGACCATCTCCAGCTTGGGATGGCAGCTGGAAGCTGCTCCAGTGGCAGATGAGAGAATCACAGGAGGGGCTGGGTTGAAGGGACCTTCAACTGTCACCTTACCCACCCCTGCCATGAGCAGGGACATCTTCAGCAGCTCAGGTTGCTCAGAGCCCCGTCCAGCCTGGGCTGGGATGTCTCCAGGGATGGTTCATCCACCACCTCTCTGGCCAACCTGGGCCAGGCTCTCACCACCCTCAGGGCCAACAATTCCTTCCTCATGTCCAGCCTGAATGGTTAAACACATGGGTGTAGGGAGAGGAGGGACCCTGCTGAAACAGGGTGGGGTTTTGTCAGCTGAGGGAACACCAGTCAGTTCCAGGCTGTTAGAAACCTTGCCCTGCTCTAACTGGGCTGACTGGTCCACATAGCGACCAGGTAGGAATGTGATGCTGCAGTTTCCTGCTTGATCTCTGCCTGAACACGAGGGACCCTCAAATTCAAACCCAGTGCAAGAAGTAGGGTCCTCAAGTTCAAACCCAGTGCAAGAAGTAGGGTCCTCAAGTTCAAACCCAGTGCAAGAAGTAGGGTCCTCAAGTTCAAACCCAGTGCAAGAAGTAGGGTCCTCAATTCAAACCCGATGCAAGAAGTAGGGTCCTCAAGTTCAAACCCAAGGCAGGAATGGGGTTCTCAGCCTTGCAGCTGCCTCTGCGGCTGTGGTGACACGTGGCGTGGCTGTGGTGGTACATGGGGACATGCCACGTCCACCCAGGGAGGCCATGGGTGGCAGAGCAGCTCAGTCACAGCCCCTCTGTGCCGCAGTGTCTGCGGGGACGCAAAGCCACCCTGGAAGAGCTGCAGTGCGTCCACACCGAGCGCCACGTCTTCCTCTACGGCACCAACCCCCTCAACCGCCTCAAACTGGACAACGGGAAGCTGGCAGGTGAGTCCCCAACTGTGTCCTCACCTCTGCCTGTCCCTGCCCGCACCCCCACACCAGGTCCGGGGCACCCTCAGCCCTGGGGACCCCTGCAAGCAGCTCTCTGGGGGCTGGATTGGCCAAACCTCCCTCCTGGTACCCCTGTGAGCGCCCCTGTCCCACCGTCGCCACATTCTCAGCTCCGTCCCCTCTCTTCACAGGGATCCTGTCACAGCGGATGTTCGTCATGCTGCCCTGCGGAGGGGTGGGGGTAAGTGTTCCAGCTCTGCTTTGGCCAGTTTTCATAGAATCATAAAATCACAGAATAGTTTGGGTTGAAGGGACCTTCAAATGTCACCTTACCCACCCCTGCCATGAGCAGGGACATCTTCAGCAGCTCAGGTTGCTCAGAGCCCCGTCCAGCCTGGCCTGGGGTGTCTGCAGGGATGGTTCATCCACCACCTCTGAGCATCTCTGGTTTTGGACGGGCTTGTTCCACGGGGGGACCCTCGTGGGCTTGAGTGGAGAAGGAGCTCCCGAAGCCTTTGTTTGGGCAGGCTGAGGTGGAAACACTCCATCTGCGGGCAAGATGTCTGTGTACCAGAGCTTCCCCCTGTCCTCGGGATGGTCCTGAGCGTCACACCCTTGAAAGAGGGTCACAGAATCACAGAATGGTTGGGGTTGGAAGGGACCTCTGGAGATCATCCAGGATCCTTCGTGCCTCCTTACTCCAGGGGACCCAAAGCCCATTACAGCGATTTCTAACAGCCCAAGGTGTTAGAGGGGGCAGAATGGCTGGCAGAAGCTGTGGTCCCCATTGAGGGAGGAGAGCGGTGTCACAGGGACAGCATCTCACCACCTCCATGCAGACACATCCGTGGCCTCTCCTTTCCCAGCTTGCAGCCCTGGTTTCTCTCCATTCACTGCATTCTCCTCTTCTCCTCTCTCCCCCTGTCTCTGTCCTTCTCTCTCTCTTGCAGGACGGGTCTCACTCCATTGCCTTCCTGCTGCCTCTTCTGGTTCTTCTCCTCTTCTTGCCCCCGCTGCTGGGCACCAGCTCTTCTCAGCCCCGTTTGCATCTACTTTCCCCGCTCTGCTCCCCCTCCCTGCCCTCCTCTGGCCCACGCCCCGAAGGCTGGGGGGTCCGGAGCTGCCCCCACCATGGGCTTTGACTTTGGCTCACACACATGGACTTGATCAGAAGAGACTTGAGTTTTCCGCCTCTGGCTCGGCCCTTGACGTGATCCTGATCAAACCAAGATGTTGGGTTAAACAATAAAATAAGATAAAGAAGGTAACGAGCGTTTTCGCACTCACTCCTTCCAGCCCCCCGGGTGCAGGGGGAGATGCTCCGTGTGGGGCTGGGGCTGATGGACGAGCTGCCAGGGAACTCGCCCCATTGCGCGTGAGGTGGCCCACGGTGCCCTGGATGGGACCTCAGCCCCCAGCCCCAAGCGTGGGCCCCATGGCGAGATGTCCTGTGCCCCGTCCCCGTCTGACGGGTCCTCTTGCTCGTAGGTGGACAGCGATACCATCTGGAACGAGCTGCACTCCTCCAACGCTGCGCGCTGGGCCGCCGGCAGCGTCACCGAGCTGGCCTTCAAGGTGGCCACCAGGGAGCTGAAGGTAGGGCTACTGAAACTACAGGAAGGGAAAACGGGGGGAAAAGTAGAGATAGACAAATCGGCAAGAAAAACCTGAGCAGAATACACATTGTAGCCTTGGGTCTAAATACAGATTTCCAGGTCTTTTCAGCGCAACTGGTCACGCAGCATTTCCAGAGGTGAAGTCTGTGCTTCACTTATTACAGATAACATAATAAAACCAACAAACCAAGGAATGCGAGGAGAAAACAGATAATGGAACGCTACTTTCTAAGCAGACTTTTCCCATCGTTCACAGATCAGAAAGCAAAAACAAAGCGTAGAAAAACTACACATATGAATACAGCAGATTTCATATATTACTACAAGCCTCAGTATATTGAAGAAACATGCATATTCGTTTTAAAAAAAGTGTGTGTATACACACACACACAATTACATATATATATATATATATATATATACACGCATACATACATATATGTATCTCTCCAGATAGTGGCAGCAGTGGAATTTGTGTACCAGTTTACATGGGTATTATTTGTGTAAAAGTATATACGTATTTGATCTTGTTATTCAATATACGACCTCTGGATAGTCAATGAGACAAACAAGTACACCTGCACATACCTGCTGATCCCTCTGTGAGCTCACCTGTTGTATTATTCAGCACTTGAGAGGCTATGGCCTCTTAAAGGGGATCCCCCCTGCTTCACCTGGGGACAGCAACTCTGATCACTCCCCTTCTCTTCTGTCCCCAGAACGGCTTTGCTGTGGTGCGGCCACCCGGACATCACGCGGATCCTTCCACTGCCATGTAAGGGCCCTTCCTGAGCTGTGGGGTTCTGAAACCCCCAAAAAGCAGTTTATTGCCTTAAAATCACTGATTGCTCCAGACTGACCTCCCCAGGACCCACCGCTGTCTGGGCCAGAGGGAGGTGGGAGGACGTGGGTTGGGTGGCAGGGCTGTGAGCCCCAGGGCTCTAACCACTCCCTCTTTGCAGGGGATTTTGCTTCTTTAACTCGGTGGCCATCGCCGCCAGGCAGCTGCAGCAGAAAGGGAAGCTCGGCAAGATCCTCATCGTGGACTGGGTGAGTTCCCCGGCTCCTCCCCGCTCTGCTTTGGAGCTGGACTGGGGAGCAGCAAACCCACCTTTGGGCCGGGACCCCCCCGGGTGTCAGGATGGGGGAGCAGGAGCAGATCCGGGAACGGGCGACCCTGGAGCAGGGGAGAGATCCAGCTGCTTTCAGCTCCCTTAGGCTGTTAAATCACCCAGAAGACTGTAAAACAGCGTTTTCCCAATTCCTCTCCCTCCAGGACGTTCACCACGGCAACGGGACTCAGCAGATCTTCTACAGAGACCCCGACGTTCTCTACATCTCTTTGCATCGTCACGATGATGGCAACTTCTTCCCCGGCAGCGGGGCCGCCGACGAGGTACAAAGACAGGGTGCGAGGTCCATGGGGACACTGGGTGACGGTGACAGAGCGGGGCACGAACCTTTGAGCAGCGGCTGGTGTTGTGTCGGTGCCTTGTGGGCTCGTTTCCCATCGATGCCCCATCCTGTCTGGTTCACCCCCTCGCTGCAGAGCCCGCGGGGACGGTGACCGATGGCTGTGAGGTCTGGGAAGTGTCAGGACATCCCCGTGTTGTCCCTAAATGAGGTTCTTTACCCAGCGTGTGTGCTAATTCTGCACACGGAGATGCTGATTTTATTACAGAGTTGTCCGAGTCTGGATGCCACATCAAACCAGCATCCCGGTGATACCAAAGTCTCGATCGTTTATACAAAATCCAATCAGTATATACCCGCCCTCAGGGCAGTTCTGTAGGGCTGATCGGTTACAGTATTTGCATACACAATATATAACATTGGTTTTACTGCACAAGCTCAGTGAGTAGGGGTCTTCTGGAGGCAGGCAGCCTTTAACAAGGAGCTGTGTTTTGGTATTAAAATGATTAATTCATTAAATTCAATGTAAAAATTAAAATTTTATTAAAAAATAAAGAGTAAAGTTGACTTCGGGTCAAGCACATCCACAAAATTTGGCACTAATCACTAGATAATCAACAGTCCACGGTTGACTTCTCAATTCTGGGATAGGTTTTGTTCTACGATTGAAAGGTCGTTACTCCCAGACATCTCATCTGTTATTAGGCTGATATTAACTTTCTGGTAGGGCTCATGCTCGGGGCTTTCGGCCTATTTAGCAACACCCACAGCTCCTCAGCTTTGCAAACCCCGGGGGTCCCGTGGCGCTGGGCAGGGGGTCGGGGACACTCGGTGCTCCCTCCCCAGAGCCCAGCAGTGATAGAGCCTCTCCAGCTACTGTCCCAGTGTCCCCGTGGGTCACATCCAGCCCCTCACCGTTGTCCTGGATCTCTCACAGGTTGGTTCTGGCCCTGGTGAGGGATTTAATGTCAACGTAGCCTGGACCGGAGGGCTCGACCCCCCCATGGGTGACCCGGAGTATCTGGCTGCTTTCAGGTACCGTTCCTCGTGTTCCTGCCCGTCTCCTCTTTCTCTCGGTGTCAGGCCGAGCCAGCACTTAAAACCTCTTATTTCTCCCCCCTGCAGGACAGTGGTGATGCCAATCGCACACGAATTCTCGCCCGATGTGGTGCTGGTGTCGGCCGGCTTTGACGCAGCTGACGGTCACCCCCCGCCCCTGGGCGGCTACAAAGTCTCTGCTAAATGTGAGGAGGAGCACTGGTGGCTCAAGGGGGTCCTTCCCACCGCCCACCCACACTGGGACCGTGGTGTAGGGGTGGCAGATACCCAGGGAGCCGGGGAGGATCACAGGATCATGGAATCAAGGAGTAGTTTGGGTTAAAGGGACCTTCAAATGTCACCTTATGCCATGAGCAGGGACATCTTCAGCAGCTCAGGGTGCTCAGAGCCCCGTCCAGCCTGGCCTGGGATGTCTCCAGGGATGGTTCATCTACCACCTCTCTGGCCAACCTGGGCCAGGCTCTCACCACCCTCAGGGCCAACAATTGCTTTTTGTCCAGCCTGAATCTCCCTCTTTTAGTTCAAAACCATCTCCCCTTGTCCCATCACGAGATCTTTGGGGTTGTACCAGCAGCAAGTGCCGAGGCCCTAGCGTTTTGGGCAGGGAGGGTGACAACTGTCACTTGGGCTTTCCCCCTCCAGGCTTTGGCTACATGACGAAGCAGCTGATGAGTCTGGCTGGTGGAGCCGTTGTCCTCGCGCTGGAAGGTGGCCATGACCTTACGGCCATCTGCGATGCATCTGAGGCCTGCGTGTCGGCCTTGCTGGGAAACGAGGTGAGCGCTGGGGCCAGCGGGTGGCGGCCGTGGGGCTGTAGCGGTGCTGTGAGCCGGGCCCTGGGCACAGCTCCCTCCTGCTGACCCCCGGTGTCCTCCTTTGGCAGCTGGAGCCTCTCCCAGAAGAAAGCATGAGGCAGAAACCCAACCCCAACGCCGTGCGCTCCTTGGAAACGGTGATCCAGGTCCAGAGTGAGTGTCCCGGGGCTGGGGGCTCCGTTAAGTAGAATTAGAGAATCAGAATCATTTTGGTTGGAAAAGCCCCTCAGGCTCATGGACTCCATCCGTTCCCCACCCCTGTCCCTGCCCCATGTCCTGAGAACCTCATGTCCGTCTGTCCAACCCTCCAGGGCTGGTGACTCCAGCACTGCCCTGGGCAGCCTGTTCAATGCCCCACAGCCCTTTGGGGAAGAAATTGTTCCCCAGATCCAACCTCAACCTCCCCTGGTGCAACTTGAGGCCCTTTCCTCTGCTCCTGGTGCTTGTTCCTGGGGGGCAGAGCCCGACCCCCCTGGCTCCAAGCTCCTTTCAGGCAGTTCAGAGATCAGAAGGTCTCCCCTCAGCTCCTGTTCTCCACACTAAATATGAAAGGGCCACATGTTGGCATTTTCTTCTCTCTCCAATAATCCCCATGACTTCCACGGGGACATCTGGCATTCGAGACCCCACTGGAGCCCTTCGTCATCCTCCTCATTGGAGGGTGATACCCATGTGTGCATTCACTGCCAGGGAAGCCTGGAGACCTGGGACAACCCCTATCCTGGCAGCTCCCAAGTTTTTCTTCTTCTGCAGGTAAATACTGGGTGGCCGTGCAGCGCTTTGCTTCCAAGCTGGGCTGCTCCTTCCTGGAGGCTCAGCACCACGAGGCAGAAGAGGTGGAGACAGTCACAGCCTTGGCCTCCCTCTCGGTGGCCGTGATGGTGGAGAAGAGGTGATGCTGTCCATCATAGAATCATAGAGGGTTTGAGTTGAAGGGACCTTCAAATGTCACCTTACCCACCCCTGCCATGAGCAGGGACATCTTCAGCAGCTCAGGGTGCTCAGAGCCCCGTCCAGCCTGGCCTGGGGTGTCTCCAGGGATGGTTCATCTACCACCTCTCTGGGCACCTCTCATTGATCCTGGGAGTTCGAGAGCCCCTCACTCCCTGTTTGCTGGGTGCCAGGGCAGCAAAGAAAGGCCGTGTCACAGCCGGATGAGCTCCTGGGAGGCCAGGACAGGCCTGGCTTTAATCAGGTCTAGAGGTGTGGGAGATAGAATCATAGAATTACAGAATCATTTTGGTTGGAAAAGCCCCTCAAGATCATCAAGTCCAACTGTTAACTCAAGCTTGGTACTACCCCATGTCCTGAGAACCTCATGTCCGTCTGTCCAGCCCTCCAGGGATGGTGACTCCAGCACTGCCCTGGGCAGCCTGTTCAATGCCCCACAGCCCTTTGGGGAAGAAATTGTTCCCAGACCCAACCTCAACCTCCCCTGGTGCAATGTAGGTCTCAATGGAGCAGGAAGCACTGGGAGGCTCCTTGTATAGGTGCTGGACTTTGCTGAGGGACGTGTTGTGTCCCACAGGTCTCCTCCCCATCTCATGTGTCGTATTTCCCCATTTCAGGCCACAGGACGAGCCGATGGAGGAGGAGGAGCCCATGAACCAGTGATGAGCAGTGATTCTCTGCTCCCCTGCTTCCAGGACACGGCTGGACTCTGCTGAGCCCAGCGCTCGCTCTTCATTCCTGGCTTCCCATTTGCCACGTCATCCTCACTCCCCGAGTCACGGTCCTGAAACGGCCGGACCTTTGGCTGCCACCTCTGCAGGTCTCCCAGCGAGGACGTTCCTGCGGCCGCCTGCAAGGTGTCCTCCTGCTCAGGACCGATGGAGAACCATGAACTCCTCTGCACAGTGTGGCTGTGCAAACCCAGCCCGTGCCTGCCATCAGTCCCCAACCGGCGGGACCTGACACCCCTCTGGGGACACACGGGAGAGGCCTCCGCACCCCCTCAACCTGCCCTTCTCCTGGGACCGTCCTCACCTGGGGAAGGGGGTGGGCGTTGGGATGGACATTGCAGGCGGTTCAAGCCACCCAGAGCTCCTCGCCAGCCTTTGAGCAGCAGTTTTGCCTGGGGGGGGACACTCTGTGTCTTGTTTCCTGCCTCCCCTTCCTCTGGTGGGGCACAAAGTGACGGTGACACGGGCTGTGACCTCGTTGTGCACGAGGAAGGTTCGGACCGTTGTGACCGGTGCCCACAGCCGGGGAAGAGCGAGTGCTGGAGCGTCCGCAGCGCCCGGGATGGCACCCGCGGGACGTCCGAACCACTAACCCTGGTGCGGGGCTCTGATTTGCACTATACACACTTGCCTTGTGCTAACGTGAACCGTCGTGCTCGTCGTCCTGTGGGGACGTCAGGGACAAGCGCCTCTTCGCGTGGACTTACTGAGTTGCCTTGAGTCCTTTTGCCACCCGCTGCCCTGAGGATCTGGATGGTGTCGACCCCTGTGATCCCCAAAGCAGGGATGCCCCAGCTGTCTTCCAGCCCCCCATCCTGCAGCTGCACCCCCAGCACCCCAACGGGCTCCTCTTCTCTATCAGAGCTCAAATTGAGTCCCGTCACCCTCAGGTTTGGGACACCCAGCGATGCGGCGCCTGTCTCGGGCCGCCCTGGGGTGACAACGGCAGAGTGAACCCCCCCAAAATGAGGTGTCCCTCTCGATTTACCTTTGTCCCATCTCACACTGCATCGTGTGGCTCATTGCCTGTCCCCATGTCGCCCCATGAGGACACGTCCCCGCCAGGGTGTCACAGTGCTGGGGATTGGGGACAGCTGGGCTGGGGAGGAGGGGACAGACGGGGCGCTGGGCCCTGGGGGTCGGGGGGTGGCCGCGTCCCGGTTGCAGGCACAGGGGGGAGATTTTGTAAAAAAATGAATAAAAAAATAACGAAGAAGGAGAAATCAAAAGAAAAAAGGACGGACCTTGGAAGAATGAACCATTTTTGTGGCTCCCAGCGCCCAGCAGGACACAGGGACCAGGGAGGGCGTGGGATCCTTTGTGAGCGGGTGACACCATGGTACCCCCCGTGGCTTCACCCTCGCACCCAGGGCTGGGGCAGCCGCGCTTGTCCTGTGCTGCGGGGGGGACCCTGCAGGAGGGGGTGTCACACTGCGGTGGGACAGCCTGGGCAGGAAGGGGTTAAAAAGCTCCCCCACCCCCCAACCCTCTTTTCTTCTCCACAGCCTGGCGTTGGAGGGTTCTGTCCCCTTCCGTGGCTCTGTCCGTCCATCCCGTGGGTGTCCCCCACCCGGGGTGCGCTCTGGGGTGGTGGGACGGACCCATTACCAAGGGGCACTGGGGTGTTTCTGGTGTCCCCAAACCGGCGCCGGTCACCACCCCTTCCCCAGTGCCCACCCCTGCAGCCCCAGTACCCCCGCCCCCCCCATCCCTCTGCCTCAGTTTCCCTCCCCAACCCAGTCCCAACCTCAGCCCATTTCTCCCAGTGGGTTGGTGCCATTCAGGAGCTGTGCTGGCGCAAAGGAGCCCAAAGCTCCATGTTTGTGCCTCAGTTTCCCCCAGGAGGAAGCTCTGGGTGACCGTGGGAGCTGTTATTGCCTTAAATCAGGGGAAATACCCCCAAAAATACTTATTTCCTCACATCTTAACTTCTTCAGCATTTAACATTTTCAGGTTTCCTCTGGGCAAGATACCAAAGGAAAAAAAAAACCCAACATTGTGATTAATTAAGCTCATTAACTGAAGGGCTGGCCCATCCCAGCCTGGCTGGGAACTCCCTGATGAACGTCACCCAGTCTGGGCTGGTGGCCCCAATATCCCCACCCTGCACCCCCCATGTGGTGGGTCACCCAACCTGAGTCCCCAGGCAGCCCCTTGGCTCCCCTGTGTCACCCGCCCTGTGGCCAATGTCCCCAGCAGCTCCCAGGATGTGCCACTTGTGGCTTCAACCCCGGAGATGGAATCAAATGCTACGTTGGTGAGACGTGGGTGTTCATGACATAATTGGGTTTTGTTCTAGCAGAATGATGTGTTTGCTTGGAAGGGTCCCCCCCTCCCCAAGGGGTGACACCTCTTTGTCCACAGGTCCCCCACAAACACTCATTTCAGTGGAATCTGCCCAGTGGGGTGGCTGGAGGAGGTGATGGAGTCCCCATGGGTGCAGGGTTGGGTGGGGGTGTCGCTGCATGGGTGCTCCCCCCGCATCTGGGTTAGAGCACAAGTGTGATGGAGCGGCTGAGGAACCTGGGGGGTTCAGCTGGAGAACAGGAGCTGAGGGGAGACCTTCTGATCTCTGAACTGCCTGAAAGGAGCTTGGAGCATGGAGGGGGTTGGTCTGCGCTCCCAAGTGATAAAACAAGAGGAAACGGCCTCAAGTTGCGCCAGGGGAGGTTGAGGTTGGATGTGGGAACAATTTCTTCCCCAAAGGGCTGTGGGGCATTGAACAGGCTGCCCAGGGCAGTGCTGGAGTCACCATCCCTGGAGGGCTGGACAGACGGACATGAGGTTCTCAGGACAACCCAACCCCGGTTGGGTTAATAGTTGGACTCAATCTTGAAGGTCTTTTCCACCCAAAATGATTTTATGGAGGAAGGAACCTCACCAATCTCTGAAGAGCAGAACATCAGGCAGATTGTCCCACCATGATCATCTCCAGCTCCAGGAGCTCCCGCCACAGCCATCCATCCCCAAACGTCCCAACTGAGCACCCTCCATTTGGGAAATGAAGACCAGGACCCCCCAAATGGGCACTGGGACCCCAGATGTCACTTGCACATCCCAGCTGATGGTAAAGGTTGTTGGGGTGGCAGGAAAAGCCACGTGGCATCATGGCCGAGGGACACCCAGTGTCACCTTGGGGGCCTGGTCCTCGAGTACGGGGTTTACTGGGGTTTACTGCAAAACCCATGGAGGTTTGAAGGGCCAGAACGTCTCTATATCCATCCCTTCTTGCCCCAAACACCATTCCTCCAAAATTCACTGTGTCTGTGATAATAGTAACAATTATCATGACTGTGAGAATCAAAAAGCCCTTGGTTCAAATCATTGTTCCTCCCTCAGGGCTGACATTTCACTCATTTTTATATAAATCAATATAAATATATATATATATATATATATATATAAAGATTCAACCAAATGTTACTTAAAAATAATTTTTAAAAAATACTTTTAAAAAAACAGCGTTGGAAGCCTGACCCTAGAAAGAGGCATTTTCTCTTTATTTTTAAAGCACGTTTTATTTTTTTGAAAGAAATTTGTGTTTCTAAAGGAGGTTTAATTACTGATGCAGTTCACGAATCCCTCTGCAACCCCATTTTGAACAGAACCCTTATTTGGTTTAGCACATTCAGATCCTTTTACAGGCTGCGCTCAGCTCCCCAGAGCATGAAATCCACTCCTGGTATGTATAATAATCGAGGATTTTATAGGAAAAGGTAGCCTGAGCCTTGCTGCCACTTCTCGTTGGATTCTCCGGTGTCTAATTAAGCCTGAGCACTAATTGAAACTCGTCTGTTGAGTCACTTATAACACTTCTCTCCCACGTGGGTCGTTTTCGGTTGCGCGCTGTCGCAGCCTCGCTTACAGGGACGTTTCCCCCCGCTTTCTGTGCTATAATAAGCAAAAATACCTGACTCTCCACCCAATTTGAATAAAACCCTCGGAGCAGCGGTGCTGATGGCGGGTGCGGGGTGGACGCGTGGCAGCAGCATTTCCTTGGGAAACGAATGGATGGAATGCTGGAAAATTCCCCCTTGGCTTTATTGGGATTGTCCAGACACCCCGACATCCCTTCGTCATCCCCCAGCATCCCCCCAACTCCTTCTCACCCCCGAAAGAACCTGGATCCCCCTGGAATTACCCCAAAACCCCATTCTTGCGGGGCAGAGGGAAGGGCTCTGCGTAACGTCTCCAGCCTTATTTTCTAATCATTTCAAATTTCTTCCAACAGAGAGGCTGATTTTACAACGTGTCCATGCAGTACAAACGAGTGGGGGGTGTCGTGTGCCACAGGGTCATTGGGGGGTTCATCAGCCCCCCAAAAACAGCTCTGCTCCCCAGGCAGCAGCTCCGACATTCAGCATCATCGCGGTGTGGAGCTCCAGGGTTTGATAAAGCAAAACAGTGCCGGGATCTGTGCTCCATCCTCGGCCGGACCCACGGGTGCCGTGTCACCATGTCCCTGGGGGAGCTCTGGGAGGCAGCAGTGACCAGGGAGGGCTCAAGTTGTCCCCATCGTCCCAGCGGGACGTGTCCTGCCCGTCCTGGCTGCAGGCAGTGCAGGGATGCACAGAGGATTGAGCCCACCAAGATGGGGACGTTGGCCACTGAGATGGGGACATTGGCCACCGAGATGGGGACATCGGCTTCCCCGCAGGCTGGGGAAGGGGGTGGCTGATACCAGAGTAGATAACTCAACTATTTCTTACCTACAAGTCAAAAATAAATTACTCCTTAAAGCATTTCACAGGCAGCATCCAACCAAGCTGGTTCCGAGCAAAACCACCCGGGTCCTGGTTCAGGTCCTGGTTCAGGTCCTGGATTGGTTCCTGGTTCGGGTCCCTCTGCCCCAGTCCTGAGGTTTTGGGGGTCAGAGCAGCCCCAGGCGAGGGGACGGGAGGGGACAGATGGGGCTGGTTCTCTCCTGCTCGCCGGGGCGGCTGCTGCTGGTTTTCGGGTGCTGGAGGAGAGCGGGGTGGCCGGGCCGGGTGCCGCGGTGCTGCTGCGCGTTTCCGTTGAGGCGGAGGTGACCTGAAGGGACACAGAAGGGTCAGCCCGGTTGCCGAGTCACCCACGGTTTGGCTCATCCCAAAACTGTGCAAAATCCGGCGCTCAAGCGGGAAGCCAGCGGGGGCCGAGCCGCGTTTGGTTTCTGGCTCCTGAGCCTTCGTGCTTCGCATTCGCAGACTTCCCCGCAGCCACAGGGATTTGCTCACTGGAAAACATCCCCACACCTGAGCCCGGGACTGTAAGCATTCAAAAAATCACAGCTTTTTACCCAAATATGCTGTTCTAGGAGCAGAGCGAGCATGGAGAAGGGAAACAGCCGAACGACTCATCCCTTTTCCTCCCCGTGGGGAGGACGGCGTCACCCCGCCATGAACGGCTCCCGCTGCAGCCCGGGGGATGACAGGCTGTCCCCTGGACCGGTGACACTGGAGGGGACCCCGTGGTGCTGCCGGGCGCCTGCAGCCACCACCGGACACCAACACGGAGCCGGGAACATGGCCGGTGAACCAGAGGAGCAGCAGAAGCCAAGACACAGCCTGATCCCGACCTCGGGCAGGGAAACGTCTGCAAGGGCCGGGTGAGGTTGGAATCGGCTCCGGCAGCTCTTGAGGCACCGGGCATGGGGGGAGCGGAGCTTTGTGGGGCAATGGCTTCATCTTGCCATCCCTGGGCTTCCTCCCCACCACCCCCAGCTCTCTGTTTTTTTTCCACCCCCCCGCTTTGCCTCCTGCTGTTCCAGCCCTTCCTTGCGCAATCACAGAGAATTTAACTCTCCGGAGAGGAGCCTGGAGAGGAATAAATCACAAACCCTCTGGTAGTTCACCCCGGGTACGGCTGAGGTAACGCAGACGGGCCGGCAGGATGCCGGGGCTGGCAGATGGGGCAGAGAGAGCAAAAACCCCCAAAACCCGACACATCCCATCGCTGAACCTTCGGGACCATGGTCCGAAAGGTCTGTGATGGGTGTTGTGCACATCCCAGTGCTCAAGGGCACGACAGGCAGCCAAAAAGGCTGATGCCCGCCTTGCCCAGCACTGGGGTGCGAGAAACAGCCACGAGCATCTCAACCCAGCTCGTATAAAACTTAATAATCTCCCCTTGCCCCACGGCAGAGCCATGTCTCAAATCAACAAGGTTTAACACCAAATAATGCATTCACGGCATGATTTTGAAGGTTGCTGGGGCCTCCAGAGGAGACCAGCGCTGCTCTGAGTGTGCAGAGCTCGGGGACGGACGTTCACGGGGACCCGACCACGGAGCCGGGGGACACATTGGGGTGAGCCCTTCCTCCCCACACTGCATTAACACCCTCGTCTCCACGCACATACAGCCCTATAAAAGGAAATTAAAGCAAAGTCCATCTCGTTAACGCATCCCCTTCGTTCCCCCTCAGATCCCAGGTGCCTTCCCGCAATACTCCGCAATGAAATCTGGGCTTGTTTCGTTCCTCTGGGCTGAGCGAGGGCAGCTGAGACCCAGCGAGCCCGTCTCCTCGTGGGGATCGTAAACCGGCAGACATTTTAATGCTCCTGAAGGCTGGCTGTGTCATTTTATCTCTGTTTTAACTAATCCTGAGTAATACTGAGAGCCTGGCTTGCTGTGATATACAGGAGACTGGTCCCCCCAGCAGGGTCAGGGGTGAGTTCTTCTGTCTTTAATAGGAAAGTGGAAGTTTTTGCTAGAAAAAAGGTTTTTCAATGGTGAAATTAATGGCAGCCCCATCTCCTCTTTGACGTGTCCTTGTGCTGGATGCTCTCCTGCCAAGGGACGTGGAGAGGGATGGCGGGACAGCCCGCGGCTCTCCCAGCTCCAGGCTGGAACCGCGTAGAGCAGCTCAGGGACATCGCGGTGATGCCACCACTCAGGGGTCCCTTGGCAGCCCCGGCACCATGGGGGCTGGTCGCGGTGGGACCGAGCACCCCCAGCCCTGCCTGGTCACGGAATCGTTTTGGATGGAAAAGCCCCTCAAGCTCACAGAGTCCAACCGTCCCCCACCCCGGCACTGCCTCATGTCCTGAGAACCTCATGTCCGTCTGTCCAGCCCTCCAGGGATGGTGACTCCAGCACTGCCCTGGGCAGCCTGTTCAATGCCCCACAGCCCTTTGGGGAAGAAATTGTTCCCACATCCAACCTCAACCTCCCCTGGTGCAACTTGAGGCCGTTTCCTCTGCTCCTGGCGCTTGTTCCTGGGGAGCAGAGCCCGACCCCCCTGGCTCCAAGCTTCTTTCAGGTAGTTCAGAGATCAGAAGGTCTCCCCTCAGCTCCTGTTCTCCTGGAGCTGGTGAATGAGCTCAGCCCTGGGATTTTGGGGGCTGTCCCGCAACCCTCATCCAGGGCAGCTCCTCCTGCACTGGGGCACCAAAGCTGGAGCCTTAAAGGCCCCAAATATCTCCTCTCCTACCTGTCCACCTTGCAGAGGCTGCGGCAAATGCTACACCAGCTCTGTCCTTTTTGGAGAAGACTTTGGAGGAAACTTCTGGCCTCTAAACCTGCTCCATGCCGGAGCAAATCCCATCAGCATCCCACCGGAGCGCATGGATGGGAGCGGGGCTGGCACGTAGCATCACCCCTGAGCCCAATGGGAGGAAGAGAAATGGCCCAGGCACAAATTTCCCAGGATTGGGGCAACTCGTCATCATTCTGGGAGCTCAAACCAAAAGCAAAAGCCTTGCTGCCACCCAGCCTGGGGGCCCAGGGCCACCTTGGCCAGTTTAACCAGTGAATGGACCCACTTCTTGCGGCTTTTAAAGGACCGACCCGGGACAGGACTGTGCTTTCCTGCCAGGCTGCAAGGGGATCGCAGCTTTTTGAAGCGGATGATGCTTTATACACATATTTCTGAGCAGATCTGAATAGGGAAGGGAGCTCCCCCAAGCTCCTTTAGTACCCGGTGCTTTAATACGTTGCAGTGACACGTATTGATAAATAAAGGAAAATGAAACATCCACGCAACAAAGCAGCTCCAAGCAAGAGTCCCCAAAGGGAAGATTATCCAAGGTCTTTCAGGAGAGACAATTAAGTGAGGGCAACGCGAGAAAGATGATAAATCCAGGGAGACAAATGAAGGGCAAGGAAAATCACCCCTTACAACTCCACCAGGCTTTTCCCCCCAGCGCTTCCAGCTTCCAGCCTCATTTTCTCCTCCAGCAGGAAAAGAAACCATCTTAATGTGCTCAAGACTCTGCTGAAAAACCATGAGCTTGGGAGACTTCAAACGTTATTTCTCTCGCCTGAGGGCTCAGTCCCTCTTTCCCCGGATGATGTCTCCTGGTTAACAAGGGCATATCCACATCCAGCTATTCCAGCGCCCTTTGATATTTAATAGGCTGGGTTCCAGTGCAGACCAGTACGCCGGCGCTCGCAGCAGCCATTAGCTGCTTTACATTATAAAATTACAGTCCCACTGCAAGCGCTGGGTTAATACACTTACGGGAAAGAGAGACGCAGCCTTTCCAGCCCCAGCATCACTTCCCCCGTGGTTATTCCCACTTTTAGGCCTTTGCTTAGCAAATCCTCCTCCTGACGCTTCCCTGCCTAACTGGGAGTTGCTAATTGGTACCTGAATACCGCTGCGGGTTGACACAAAGCAGATCAATATCTATTCAGCTGGAGGATGCTGTGCCTCAAGGCAAGTACCGGAGCTGCTCGGGATGAATATTAACCAGCACACCGAGAGCATCGTGTTCACAGGACATGAGGGGTTTTAAAGAGAGGCTTTTTCATCTAGCAGAGAGGTCTTTAAGATCACTAAGGGTCTTTAACTCCTCTGTTTTATCACAGGAACATAATTCCTGCCAAGCACTCAGCTTAAATAAACAGGTCCACATGTCAATGGCTGGATGTGGAGCTGCACATCAGCCCACACATGCAACCGGGACCTGACACATGTGTGGGGGCGATGGGGAGGAGGCTCAGGAACCCTAAACCTTCTCCGTGGCAAAAATGGCTTTAGTGCGGCTTTAATGAAGTGCACAGCTCGTCAGCACAGCACAACGCTGGAGCTCTTCAAAACCGTCCACCCAAGAAACCCACGTTCCTGCCGGGCTGTTCTCACCTCCCCTGCAAACCCCAGAGCGGGGCAGAGCCGTGCTGAGCAGCCCCTGTCTTTTGGGAGAGGGCACGGAGCATCCTGTACCCCAAAAACCAGGATCACCCAACTGCAAACTGCAACACCCCCAGCACTGCAAAACTACGATGCCCAGAGGAGGGTGAGGGAGGTGATGGGGGACGCGGGCGCTTGCTCTGCCTTGGGGGCTCCGCATCCCGGCTGCTCCTGGAGGCTTCTTGGTCTCTCCAAGTGGCCAAACGTGTCCCTGTGTCTGTCCCCAAGGGGAAGGTGGCCCAGCAGCCCCAAGCCACAGCAAAAGGGCCATAATCCTGCTCCTAACTAGGACAGGCCTGCAG
This sequence comes from Columba livia, assembly GCF_036013475.1. NCBI lineage: Eukaryota > Metazoa > Chordata > Aves > Columbiformes > Columbidae > Columba > Columba livia. The sequence continues at coordinate 1,747,399 of NC_088630.1, read as the reverse complement.
TTTTAAACCACCAGGTCTGCCCCAAATAATTGAGATCTATACACGGGTTTAGAAAACTGGCCGCTTTCCTGTAGGTTAGAAGAGATCTCAGCAAGGCTTGCAGGAAAATGAGAGGTTAAATGTGGCTTATACTTAAATGAGGCTTATACTTAAATGAAATCCCCCTGGGAGCTGGTTGGCACCGGCTGCACCTACATCTACAGAGCTGGCCTGAAATTCAGGGCAAAGCCCAAAGGCTTTGGGGTCAGTGGTGCTCGGAAAGGGGACACTGGCCACAGCAAATGGTCCCCCCGTGCCTAGGCATCACCTGGGCCATTTTGCAAAATATAGTACCATTTATTTTGTCTCAGAAAGGCACTTTCCTCCCTTTCCTTCTCCCTCTGGTCTTTCAGCATGTAAGACCAGGGTGGAGAGCAGATATTGTTTGTTTTTTCACACTCTGCTTTTCCCCAGAGTGGTTGTGATGAGGTGGGGACCGGTGGGGTCATGTTGGGCTGCACCATCACACCGGTCCCTGCCCAGGCTGGGGGTCAGCGTGGCTTAAATCAGGGTCTTGCACCCCCCAGCAGTTCTCATCACAGGGTCTAGGGTCCCTTGTGTTATAAATGATGCTGCACCCGGGTCCGCACATGGAATCGGGGCTGCAATAAGACTGCTCAGGAGGAGAAATGGGGCGCAAGGAGGGTGCTATGGGGCTGACTCCAACAGCTCATAGAAAACAACAAGAAAAAGGTCTTTCCACCACTAATGGTGCAAGAATAATCAGAGTGCCGTTGGTTTCTTCGGAGGAGCTAGGGGTCTCTCACACTGACACCGGAGCAGATACAAGGAAAGTCAGAAGCCCTGAACCTGTTTAGGGGACAATGAGGACCCTCAGGGGCTGGGCTGGCCTCCCATGAAGTGTTCCCAAAGTCCACAGCTTGGGAACATCCTCTAGACTTTTCTGCTCCTGCTCATGTGCTGCAGGAAATGTTAGGACGTAGCTGAGCCTTCTCTCCCTGTCCCAAATTTCTCCCAGCCCAATACGACCCAAACCACTGAAAACAGGATTGAACCCTCTCTCAGCAGCTTTGCTGGTGGTTAGAAGGATGCTCAGGTGGTGGCTGGGTAGTGCTGAGCACATCAAACACGGGGTGCACACAAACCTCGCTGCCCCAGCATCTTTGCTCAGTGTTTTATTCCCTGCAGCGTCGGAGGCCAACAGATCCAAAGGGATTACAGATCCCAACTCATCTGCAGTGCTTTAGGGGAGGAACAGGAGGAAACCGGGCAGGATGGGGGTCCTGGGCCACGCAACAGCTTTGGGGAACAGCTGCCGGTGTCACCGGGTGACAAGGACAAGGCTGGGCTCTTCGCACGGCGGGGAGCAGCAGCAGCCGCCCTGGTCTCGCTCGTGTGGTTTTGACACCTCGGTGACCCAAACACATTTAGGAGGGTGTCTGCTGATTTATGTCCCCTCTCAGCTTACCATGGGAGGATAAATCAGCTCTTTAAGCCCTGATTTTAAACCTTTCACTAGCCTGCCCTGGACCAGACCCCACTAAATGAGATCAGTCGCTTTAGGGCTCCATTTCTCAACCCCCTGCAATGTCCCACCAGCCCCAGCCAGGTTGGGAATCGCCACCTCCTCCAACCGCCATAGTCTGGGGTTCGTTAAAGCAAATCATTTGCATGTGGAGAATGAGGAGGGGGCGGCTGCTGTGCATTTCCCCCCGAGGAAAAAGCTGGGGAGATGCGTGGAGGATGCAGGAGCGAGGGAGGTGTCGGCGATACATACCCTGGCTCAGTGGGATGCGGACATGGACCAAGCCCCTTCCATCCTCCAGACGGAGAAGGCGTAGCTGAGCCTCTCATGGGCCAGGTAGTTGCAGCTGGTGATCTTGTGGTCCAGCTCATCGCTCTGCAGGACCTGGTACAAGAAGTCTATGTAGCGGGCGGCCAGCTTGAGGGTCTGGATCTTGCTCAGCTTGTCGGAGGGCAGCGTGGGGATGATCTTCCGCAGCTCGGCGAAGGCGTCGTTGAGCGACTGGGTCCGCTGGCGCTCCCGCACGTTGGCGATCACCCGCTGCGTGTGCATGTCCTCAAAGGACGGGGGGACGGGGCTGCGCTTGCTCCGCTTGCCCTGCGGCGAGGGGATGCCACACTCCTCGGCCGGCTTGTGCCCCTGGCCGCGCTTGCGGTGACATTTCTTGTGCAGCCGCTCGCCTTCCTCCTCGCTGGTGACCAGGCTGCCTTCCGGGGAATCCGGGCACATGTTTTCTTCTTTCATCTTCTTGTCACCTTGCGGGCGAAGGGCTCTGGGGTGTCACGAGATGCACCGGCCACAGTGCATCGGCGAGGTGGCCTGGGGAGCAGCTCAGGAGGTACAGCTTGGAGCATCCACCCTCCAGCCTCCCCAACCTCCCAAGCCTCGCCGAGCCCTCCAAGGAACTCGGTTGGCTTTTCCTTTGGGTTACGGAGAGGAGGGCGTTCGGATAACTTTGGGGAAGGGCTCTTGCTGATAGGGCAAGGAGCCCCGTGGGCGGACCAGGCGCAGACCAATGCAGCCGTGCAAGGTAACGCAAACATCAGTGGAGCTTATGGGTTCCAGATTTCCTCCCTCCTCCACCGACACCCCCAAGCCCTCCGGCACAGATTCCCCTGCCTGCTGCCCGGATGGCAGGGGATGTCGCCTATGCTAATGTAGCGCCCGCCATGCAGTTCAGGGAAGGCTTTTATGATTTACAGTCTTTTTTTTTTAATTTTATTTTTCTCTTTTAAGCCCAGTTGACCCCGCAAAACCAGCCAGAACTATTCGTTTGCCCAGTTTGCAATAGGAGGCTTTTATCTTTGAGAGATTCAAATGGAAATGTGGAGCAATGGATGTTTTAGTGAGCCATACGGGTATTCCCTGAGTCCAGAGGAAGAGGCAACAGCAATAGGCATCCATACTGCTCTTGAGCAATGGCATAATTCAAAATGAGCTTGAGTTTGTATCCCTCCATCCATCCATCCCTCCATCCATCCATCCCTCCATCCCTCCATTCATCCAACCCTCCACATTTCTGGCAGTCTACAATAGCCGTTACTATACAGATGGAAGCCAATACTCATCCGCCATCATATTCCTCTAAAAAAAATACGGCAGCTACTGCAGATCAAGAGGGACGAACAGGCCTGGACTCTTCCTGGTTGGATCCATGGCCAGTTCTAAGCCTGATTTCCCAGGAAATCCAGCACTACAAGCAGTATTGCTTCCTTACACCACTCCTGAGCTTGCCTACAAATAGAAAAAATAGACTTCAGAGTAATAAATCCAGGAATGCTGGGAGAGCTGCACCCTCTTCTAGCCAGGGTTGAAGGTCCAGATTCAGACTGCCATGCCATAAAATATTCTGCACAAGTCCATCATTATATTAGATAGTTTCCAACCTTAGTATGACACCAGTAGAATCAACACATGGAGCTGGAGTCGATTAGCGACCCATCATTTTCCCACATCCAGCCTCCTGCTCCCAAAAAAATCCTGCACCTTTGGGAACCCCTGTAGCCTTCTCATCTCCTGCCTGTGCCCTCTCTGCCCCTCCAAGGTGTTTCTTCTCCATCACCTCTTAGAATCATTTTGTTCGAAGAGACCCTCAAGCTCATCGAGTCCAACCATTCACCCAACACTAGCACTGTCCCATGTCCTGAGAACCTCATCTCCATCTGTCCAACCCTCCAGGGATGGTGACTCCACCACGGCCCTGGGCAGCTTGTTCCAATACCCCACAGCCCTTTGGGGAAGGAATTATTACCAAGATCCAACCTCAGCCTCCCCATCTTGACCTTGTCCAGGCTGCATCTGCTCATCACACTCTACTGGTCTTGCTCCATGCTCTTGGTCATCAGGAGCTCTCACGCTGAGTCTCTCTGGGGGGACATCGAAGTCCTGGCATGATGATCCTTGGTGATATTAGCATCCATCTCTTACTAAAATCTTGTTTTGTTGTTCTGTCTTATAATGAGAGCACAAAGGGGTATTATAGGAACAATGTAGTATAGAACAATATCAGTAATTCATCAAAATAATTAAAACAATATCAATAAAACATAAATTCTAGAGTTGACGCATGCCTGTCTCTGTGCAGATACTTTTAAAATTACCTCATTTTTATAACACATAGCAAGTTTCCATCTGTAATATATTTTACTATCAGAAATGCGTAAGGTACTAGAGTTCTCCGTCTCAGTATGACCAGAAGACTGCAGAAGAACGTCCTTCAAACAGCAATGACTTATTTTTCTTGGTCTTGCTGCATCTAACAAATTAATATTCTCATCTTGTCAGTATTATCTCCACCCTGAATAACCTCAGTCTTCTTTTGAATCTCTGTTTGAGAAGCTCTGACCCTCTCCCTACAGCCTGGAGGAGGATGGATGGATGGATGGATGGATGGATGGATGGATGGATGGATGGATGGATGGACGGATGGATGGAAGGATGGAAGGAAGGATGGGTGGATGGATGGATGATCAATGGCCTCTCTCCTCTTTGAGTGTGACTGAATAAGAACAAGCAATTTGGCCAACATTGCTCAAGAAAACTACACTTATTTCCAGTAGAAAAACCTCAATTCAAGCTCAGCTATGAGTTATTTTTCATAAACGCGCTCCATAGACCTGCCCGGCCTTGCTGACCCGTGTGTCCTGTTGTCCATCAGCGCTCACAGCAAAACCCTTCCCAACCCATTTGGCCCCTTAATTACAACCCCCCAGGCACTGATTTTCCCTCGAGAGGTGGTACAGGCACTTTTCTCTATTTTAAGGAAATGTGTGTTTTCACATTTTTCAGCTCATCTCTCTCAAACATCTTTCACACTGGGTGGGGACCCAAGTGAGTTGTCAACCTCAAAGATCCACCTCGGCCCCTGGCCTGGGGACACTTGAGCTACGCAGGACAACGATGGTCCCGCACCTCAAATCCTGGTGTTAAATTAAGCTGGATCTGGGGAACAATTTCTTCCCCAAAGGGCTGTCGGGCATTGAACAGGCTGCCCAGGGCAGTGCTGGAGTCACCATCCCTGGAGGGTTGGACAGACGGACATGAGGTTCTCAGGACATGGGGCAGTGCTGGGGTGGGGAACGGTTGGACTCAATGATCTTGAGGGGCTTTTCCAACCAAAATGATTCTCTGATTCTATGATTTTGGACACGACAAGGCTTTGTCTCAGCCCCATCCTCCCAAGGATCAACTTGCCAGAGCTGGCAGTAGCCACAGATGGGAACTAACAGCAAACTGATCTGTGAAAAACACCCAATATTGCTTAAATAAACAAAAAATGCTCAGAAACAGGTTGATATTCAGATGCAGGACGGAGCCTGGTGGCTTCGCCCCTTTTCCTCGCTGAAGCCGGCAGGACGTCGGCTCGACACGTTACTCACACGCGAGCGTTGTCAAGACAGCGACTAATATCAGATGTTTGTAATGCTGAAAGACAATAGATCACAGGAGCCTGGGAAAGCGAGAGAAAACAAAGGGCGAGGAAAAATATCCCCCAGAGAGGGCTGGATTTAGGCAAGACCCAGCATCCTCTGATCCCGCGCTTGGGGAGCAGCTCAGCCCTACCAAGGGCTGGGGAGCTGCCAATTAACACCAGCTGAGGCACGGGCTGGGGCCTGGGGGTTATTTTTATTTTATTTTTATTGTTTTCCTTTTTTTAAAAAAAAAAGAAAAGTTTAATTTAATTTCGCTGGTGAATGGTTTTGGCCAAAGGGAGTGAGGTTTGGTATTGTTGCTGATATCCTTGAGCAAAAGGAGAAACACAATGAGCTTTGATCTGCAGGAAGGATCAGCGAAGCAACCCTGATTGCTTTTTTTACCCAGATTTGGATGTTTTGTGGTGAGAGTATTTTTTTCCTTAAACATTTCAACTTGTTCTTTCAGTGAGTGTATTTTTTTTTGAAGAATATTAATATAAACTTCTCATGGAAAGGTCACGAGTCACCACACTGGTTTCAATAACTTTGCTTTTCCAGCTAGCTGGGGGTTTTATAGTCCTCGTTTTGACAGATCAGTGAAAAATTCAGACCTTAAATATGTGGAGAATAAAATAAAAGCCTAGTGAGAAGCCACCAGATGGAAGATTTGAATTCCCACCATATCCCTGCCCTTCTGCCCAACTTCTCTCCTTTCATCCATCTTTCTTGAACAGCTTATTTTTCAGTTTTCATAGGAAATTTCTCTCTTGCTGGGTTGTCCTCAGCAGATCTGAGCCTGGAAGATGGTTTGTAGGGCTCCTGAGGGGCCACTTGGCACTTTGGAAAGAAAGGAAAGGTGAAAGAAGGAAAGCAAGGGCACTACAAACCAAGCGTGGGAGGAGATCGAGGGAGGAGGAAGTCCATGGCCTGGAAAAACAGGGCTGAGGCACATCAGTAGCTTCAGAGAGACTGTGGGACCTCAAATGGAAGATCTTTCATGGGGTTGAGGTGGGAGCCAAGGTTTCTTTAGAAAGGGGTCCCCTCAAAGCCACGTCCTTTGGTGGGCTGGAAGCTCTTCTTGGTCAGCCTGAGCCTGTTTCTGAGCCTCACACCGCCTGGAGATGCTCTTCACCAGCCTTTGGTTCTGGATGTGTCCACCCCCTCTGCCACCTGTCCCTGCTCATAGCAGGGGTTGGGTTAGATGGCTTCTGAAGGTCCCTTCCAACCCAAACTATTCTATGATCTGCTTGGCCGTAAAACCAGCCAAGCCCTTTCAGTCTTCTCCACAACCAGGTCTCCAAAAACCCCTGGAGATCAACCCTCCACCCTGTGCTGTCCCCATGAAGGATCAGGCTTCCCCTTCGGGCCTAGGAGAGCTGAGCTTTGGCATGAACGGCTCCTCCTCTCCTTTTAGCACAACTCACTGGCTCACACAAATGTCAGACTGTTCATCTGTGACATCTTGGCCACTCTCCATCTGCCACAGGCCTTCAGGGATTGGCCATCAGAACAAGAGGTGGTTACTCTCTGCATGGTCTGAAGAACTGGTCCAGCCTCGTCCCACTCAGGACACCCCACAGGACCGTAGAGGAACCACTTCACATCTCAAATAGAAAACAATTATTATAGACATTTCCTTCTTATTCACAGGTCATGCCCCATCTTTGAGCTTTTCTGGGTTGGATCTAGAGCAGGAGGATCTGCCCTGCCCTTGTGGGACACACTGAGCAGGGTGGATGTGGCAGGAGGTCTCAGGGGGTTCACAAAGGCTGGAGAAGAGCCCAGTATGGAGCTGAACCTCCACCACCACAGTATAAGGATGGTAGGCAGGAGGTTTCTGCATCCTTGGGCTTGGGGGAGACATCGAACTCAGGATTTGTTGTGCGTGGCATAGAGCATCTGCTATGACAATGTAAAGAAGGGCGGCTGAGAAAGCCAGGTCCAACCCAAACAACCTCCATGGACCAAATGACTCGTCCTCAGCGGGTAGAGCGGGGCTGGCACAGGACGTGCATCATGCTCTGGGTGCAAATGCCATTTGGGAGCTGGGGAAGCTGAGGAAATGCCACCCCCAGCTCCACCCCAGGTTTACATGCTGGTGAAACGGGGGTGCACAGGGATAACACAGTCCATGTGTGAGCCCGGTGCTGCCGACTACGTCGCTTTGATGGCACAGGACCTGGTTACGCCTGCAAATAATTCTGGGTACAAAATCAGAGGCTGAGCCTCAATGAAGAGCTCCTTTTCTTTGTTAGGGAGGACAAAAATAATCTGTTTTATCCTGCGTGAAAAGAAAAAAAAAAAAAGAGGATAACGCTAATAAATTGAGAACATTAAAGGGAGCCAGGAATAGCCGCTGCCCCTGGAGGCTGGGGAAGCAGCTTTGGTTTCGCAGGTTTTTCTCGTTATTGCGGCGTTAGAGTGGAAACATGTGTGGTGCGAATAAAAATGTGAAGCATCCGCTGTAGCGTGCTGTTGCTGCAGCAACCGCGGGGAATATGGGCGAGGGGATCGTGCAGGGCTCTGGCTGTAAAAGGCAGCTCGAGCGCTGCGGGGTCCTTTGATCCCCGCGCCGGCAGCTCTGATTGATGGCCTCGCCGTTCATTTCCTTGTCAAAGTGACATAATGTTCCTGGAACTCGCTGAACTTTTTAAGAACTAAAAGATGTTCCCCAGCAAAACGCAACCCGAGCAGGGGGGCAGAAGGGACGGGGGTGGTGGATGGGGCTGGCCAGTGGTGTGACTGGGGAGACTGGGAGCGAGTCGTGGTGTTTTCTCCGTGGATTTGTCCCATCGCCGGAGTGGAGCCGTGGGATGGGGCAATGGGATGAGCTGCGGCACTGGGGCCGAGCGATGGAGGGATGTCCCACGTGCCGCCTGCACATGCCAACCACCACCCCACACTGACGACCAGCCTGTTCCAGTTAATTTTTACACGGGAAAGTTTTCTGAGTTTGGTTTTTTTTCCCCCTTTCTTCCCCATCTGTTTCCATCTGGCCATCAAAGGAGCAAAACGCCGTGTTCTGGGTCCCACTGCCAAGAGCCTCCCCACTCTCCCCACCAGCCGAATCGTTCCCACCAAGGCAACCCCCAGCCCAGCCCTGGTGCTCCGGGGGAGCCAAGCACCATGGGGTCCCACCCAGGCACCACAGCTCAGCCGAACCCTCCACAGCCCTGCTTAGGAAACCCAGCGCTGCCTGTGACTGTGACCTTGCTCTGCCCTTGAGTTTGCATCAGTCCCAGGCAACGCCAGAGTGGCTCAGCTCTCCCAGGATCTGCTTTCCTGCAAGAAAAGGTCATCACAAGCTGTTGCTCTTCCTAGAATCAGAGAATCATTTTGGTTGGGAAAGACCCTCAAGATTGAGTCCAACCGTTCCCCACCCCTGGCACCGACCCATGTCCTTGAGAACCCCATCTCCATCTGTTCAGCCCTCCAGGGATGGTGACTCCAGCACTGCCCTGGGCAGCCTGTTCAATGCCCCACAGCCCTTTGGGGAAGAAATTGTTCCCCAGATCCAACCTCAACCTCCCCTGGTGCAACTTGAGGCCATGGGTTAGTGCTGGTGTTGTGTTGAGGGTTTGACACGATGATCCTGAGGGTCTTTTCCAACCAAAATGTTTCCATGTTTCTGTGATTCTCCTGGCTTCAGCTGGAGGCACCGAGACTTGTGACTCAAGAGCAGGTTTGGGTGGTGAACTGTGATGCCCCAGATTTGCTCCACGCACTTGAGGCCAAGGAAACAAGACATGCTGTGGGCACCTTGCAGGTGAGGGCTTGACCAAGAGCTCTGCATCTCACCCCAGTGCTTCCCAGTACCCAGCTGAACCTGGGCCAGCACCATTAACCCAAGGATGAGAGGCCAGTGACTCACTGTCAGATGGAACACGGACTCTGAGGGCTGTGGCTGGGTCAGCAGCATCTCCCCATCACCTCGTGCATCAGCTGAGCTGCTCCTGCCATGAGTCACTTCCAGCCGGGAGATCCCGCAGCCTCCAGTCCAGTCTGGAAGGGAAACCAAAGGCTCATCTTCTGCTCCTATGGAGCTTTATGGCTTAATCCTTTCTGAATGTGTAAATGCCACCTGAGTCCCCTGCTCCAGGTCTGCTTCACCCCACAAAGGCAGCAAAGCCCCATCTTGCAGCTGTGAACGCCACAAAAGCAGTTTCCAAAATGTGGGAGCTCACAAGAGGAAATTCAGTCATTCTTCTTTTGGAGGCTGCACCCCTGGGCTCTGTGACAGCCCATTCCTGCCTTTTCCTGATCCTTAGGATGGTTCATCTGTGGCTCACCCTGTGCTCATGCCTCTGTTTCAGGCTCTCTTGGATCCAGCTTCATAGAATCACAGAATCACAGAAGGGTTTGGGTTGAAGGGACCTTCAAATGTCACCTTACCCACCCCTGCCATGAGCAGGGACATCTTCAGCAGCTCAGGTTGCTCAGAGCCCCGTCCAGCCTGGCCTGGGATGTCTCCAGGGATGGTTCATCCACCACCTCTCTGGGCACGTCTCATTGATTCTGGGAGTTCGAGAGCCCCTCACTCCCTGTTTGCTGGGTGCCAGGAGGGTGGCAGCAAAGAAAGGCCGTGTCACTGCCGGATGAGCTCCTGGGAGATCAGGACAGGCCTGGCTTTAATCAGGTCTAGAGGTGTGGGAGATAGAATCATAGAATTACAGAATCATTTTGGTTGGAAAAGCCCCTCAAGATCATTGAGTCCAACCTTGGTACTACTCCATGTCCTGAGAACCTCATGTCCGTCTGTCCAACCCTCCAGGGATGGTGACTCCAGCACTGCCCTGGGCAGCCTGTTCAATGCCCCACAGCCCTTTGGGGAAGAAATTGTTCCCCAAATCCAACCTCAACCTCCCCTGGTGCAATGTAGGTCTCAATGGAGCAGGAAGCACTGGGAGGCTTGTTGTGTAGGTGCTGGACTTCGCCTTGATGCTGAGGGACGTGTTGTGTCCCACAGGTCTCATCCCCCAGTTATTTCTCCTACTCCTATACAATTATTTCCCTCTGCAGAGAACTGGAGAAGATCCAGCAACTCGAAGCCATCCCGACCTCCATCTGTCCCATGCAGAGAGCCACGCGATCCTCCAGCATCAGCTCAACTATTTGTGGGAAAGCAAAGCTCAAAACTGCCATTAGCAACAAGACAAACATTTATGGCAGGTTTTGTTTCACCTGTGAGCAAAACAGCCTCTGGAAAAATCTGTGCAAGAAGGTGTTAGAAGAGCAGAGGTTGAATTTGCCCCAGGGGGTTCCTGTCCAAGAGCATCTTCCCCAGATGGGAGGAGACATTTCACTTGGTCTTACTCCTAAGCAGCAACCAAACTATCTTGGTCCCTTGTGCTCCTGCTCACAGTAAATCAGCCAGAGATTCAGGTTCAGGAATTGGGAAGGAGCAAAAATGGGTAAAAAAATGTGTGTTTTTCTTCCTGGGGGCAAGCAGAGCCAGGGAAGAAAAAAGGGACACACACATTCAATACACAACCATTTAAGAACAGTTTTCCTCTAAATGTCGCAAAGCCCACCAGCCGGACAAGGCCACAAAAGCCCAGATCAGACAGACGGATGACACCGATGATGCACATCCCAAAGAACGCCGAGTTGTTTTCATGTGAGCAACTCTGTAAGCGCTCAAAGCTGACTCAGTTCTCTGCATCTCCTCCCTTGGAGCCACGGGCCAAAGCGGAGCCGTGCCAGGCCAAGGGATGGAGGAAAAAGGGGTCTCGGGAAAGCCAACACGTTGGGTCTTCATCACGCGGCTCTGCATGCGAGTCCACACTCATGGAAACCACCAGCGTCTTGGAGCGAGTTAGTGGCTGAACTTCAGAGCCCGGTGGCTTCCCACAGGTCCCAGCTGGGCCATGCTTGGCAGAGCAGAGTTAAGAGCAACATCTTAGGACAGACTTGGGTGGGATGGGAGAGGACAAAATGGGCCCTCTCCCACCCATAGCCTCTTAGACCCATTAGCATCACCCTCCATCACCACCACCCTGTGTCCTGGTTGGTTACCATGGAAGGCCAAAAAGAGGGTGAAGGACTTTGGAGAAGCGGGATTGAGCGATGCTGGAGCAGAGGGTGGTCAGACCTGCGACCCTGCCCCACATCAGTGACACTTTGCTGCTGGTGAGAACCAAACTCCATCTCTGCAACCCCTATAAACCACCTCTGCCCTCCCCACAGCACACTTGTGGGCAGGAAGCAGATTGACCAAACCAAAGACCCTCCAAAAGCCTGGTGAAGCAGGAGGTGGCATTTCCGCCTCCAAGAGCTCCAAAACCTTTAAGCTACCTGAGAAAGAGACTCTGCCGAAGTTCAAAGCCACCAGGAGACCCATGGGACAATGTGTCCCGCTGCTCTAGCTCATGGACATCCTCAGTCCCCTGCTCTTCATGACCATCCGGGGTGAGGACAGTTTGCAGGAGCCCCTCCGGTTGCCCCATTTGGGCATCTCCCGATGGGAAGGACACTTTTCTCCCATGCTGCTTTCCACCCTCCGCTCCCAGCCCCAGCAGCACATGTGGGAGGACCCTGCAAACCTTCAAAGCCCCGTCTCGGGGGGAGACGAAAGGGCCGGTTAAACTCCTGGCTGGAGATGAAAGGAAACTCTCCCCTCTGCGCCTGGAACGAGTTGCTGGTGCTTTGGAGCTGGGTTTGAGGCCCACTTCCTGAGCGCCATGGCAGGAGCTTTACCTTGCAGAGGGACTTTGCTAAGTAGCCACATCACCAGGATGTGCCGGTCACCCACAGCACGTCATGTCCCCGTCCCTGAGCACACCACGAGGACATCAGATCCTCCAGCAGCTCAGGATGGTGCTCACATCCTCTGTATCACCATGGGGATGGCTCCGGGTGCAGCTCAGCAGGACCCCACTGTCCCTCGGAGGTGACAAAGCCACGAGTGAGGATGTTCTGTCCAGCCGGGACTGGCAGCGGGATGGGATGAGCAGAAAGGGGAGATTTTGGGTCCTGCACCAAGCGCAGATACACAGCCCAGGGCTGAGCGGCTGGCTGGGCGGATGCGAGCGACAGATTTTACTCATTTGGTCAAAGGAAATTCTATTCCGATTAAAACCCGTTTGATCTCGATGGAGAAGGAGGGGGCAGGGTGGGGGTAGGATTGGGTTTCTCTCCAATTGTTGGGCTTTGTTGGGCTAATGTATCAGCTAAAAGCTTCCAAGTCAGATTTAAAGGAGGGAAAGGCGAGGGCATGAGCTGCAAAATCTGGAGATGACTTCAAGGGGTTTATTAAAAAAGGGGATGTGCTGCACAGCAGGAGGAGGACGGGATCAAACCGCTTGTCCAGGAACACATGTACAGATGGGCTGCAGTGCCCTGGTACCCGAAAACACCCCGGGATTGTCCCCTCTCCCCCCACTCTGTGCCTGGGATGGGGTGACCTAGCGTCAAACCTGAGCTGGTCTGAGCCCGGGATGGAGACACAGTCAACATCAAACGGGTTGGTGAGGGTGTATGAACCCGCGTGGCTGCCCAAGAGATAAAGGCTGGGAAGGTGTTGGGTAAATGTTTGGAGAAATACCGGTAGAGTTGTAGAAACACAGGCAGCCCCAAATGCACAGTCCTGGGCAGAGGAGCCCAAGGTAGCAGAAGAATCAGGGATGTTACTGAGCTGATTTGAGCATCGAGAAGCAGAAAGGACTGGCCACCAAGTCCCTCCCGACTGTGTCTATGTCAAGCGGTTCCTACATGGACACATCGCGCTTCATCCACTTCCAAATCAGTCATGAGTTCAATTCAGAGATTTCAGCTGTGGTAAAAGGTTGAGTCATATACAACTGCAGCTGAGATGACTTGGAGGGGTCGACCCGTGCATCCCTCTGTCCCCAGGACGGGTCAGTCGCGCCTCTGCCACATCTCCAAAACCAGGCAGATAACTGGATTAAAACGGCAGAGAAGCAGCTCACCTTGGGCTCACTCAATAATTGTCTTTGATCAGAAGTTGCCTTCTGAACGCGGGCTGTGCAGGAGATCTCCTGCCTGGACTTCATTAACACACTTGACAAATTGCTCTGTAGGTACCTGTAGGTAACGAGAAAAGGGGTTTTAACTGGGGAAGGAATGGGCGAAAGGGGAAAGCTGTCATGGAGCCATTCTCACTGGCTTGGGGTCACCCAGGGCCTGGTTGGGGACAGACTTTCTTACCATTTGCATTTGCCTGAAAACCAGGAGGAAGCCAAAAGCGATTTGCAAGTGACGCAGATTCACTGGAACGCAAAGGAGAGGAGGATCCGAGCATCTGAGCGCAAGACCTGGATGTGCCAAAAGATCAGAGCAGACAAGGGAGAATTCTTTAAGGGCTGATTTTCAGCTCTGGAGCCCTCAGCTTCGGGACCTCGCCACCAACCCACAGGATTTTTAATAGAATTATTCCCAGAATGATTTCTCCCCCACAAGGCCTTTAGACCACCGAACCGTGTGGAGGAGCCGCGGGCCAAGAGCCACGTCCTGGCACTGGATCCATGGGACGGTTCCAGCCGCACCAAGTAAACAGGATCTGGTGGGACATCTCAGGGACGGGCACCCGTTTCATTGCTCGCCGCTTTGTTTGCCATTGTGTTTGACTCCACAACGATTATTCCAGCTCATTCGTGGCTTTTTTAGCCCATTCTTCATTTCTTTCCTCTTTCATTCCTGCTTTAGGAGGAAGACGAGCAATGATTCTTCCACGAGGAGCTGCTGCTCAGCTCCAAGCCCAGGGGAGGAGCAGAGTCCTCGAGGCAGCTCTGAACTCAGAGGAACCTCCACAGAGGTGCCAGGACCATCAATAACCTCTTTGCAAAGCTGAGGTTTGGCTCCTTTTGGCTGCACATCGTTGCGCTCCATAAATATTATCTCAAAGGCTCTTCCCAGATACTCCACTTCGACCCGGCAATTTTCAGCCTCCTCGTTAAATATTGGAACCATATTGAACCGTTTTACTTGCTTGGTCGTTCTCCAAACTGAAAGATGTCCTAAAAATAACTATTCCCAGTTGTGTGTGTGATGTTCAACCTCCTCCCCCCCAGCCCATGGCTGCCTCCCAGCTCTGGCTTTGCTGAGTTTAGCCCAACACTCAATCAGCTCAGCTGGGGACTTTTAATCCCAATGCTAATTTTTACCAACCGCCAGCTCTGCCTGCTGGCTCGTGAGGAGCACCAGGCAGGATCCTTAATTCCCTTGGGAAAAGCATCAGCCTGGCAGGACATGGGTGATGCCCAGGAGGACCTGGCCTGGGATCACGTCCAGCACCCATCCCGCTTGAGATGTGGCATCTGGGAGCAACGGGACACCTCTGGGTGATCCAGCAAAGAGGTCTCAGGCAGGGGCTCCTCCTTGCCGTGGTTGTCCCGTCCTCTCCATCCCACCCAGACCCAGACTCAGGAATGGAGCTGGATAGTTGTCCTTTCTGTGAGGAAGGTGCCAGACCAAAGACTTGCAAAAGATCCTTTTCTGGCCTTATTTTATTGTTTTAACCTACACTGGCCATGCCACACACCATCCCCGCCTGCCTCATCCAAGGCCAACCCACCTCACCACATCCACTGTGACCTTCTACCATCCCATCCAGCACTGTCCCATAGAACCACAGGATCATTTTGGTTGGAAAAGCCCCTCAAGCTCGAGTCCAAGCATTAATCCACCCCGGCACTGCCCCATGTCCCTGAGAACCTCACCTCTGTCTGTTCAGCCCTCCAGGGATGCTGTTCCATGCTGACCCATCCCTGCCGCCTCTGCAGCCACCTCATCCAGCACTACCCAACCCCTCCTTGGTGTCCAAACCCACCCAACGCTTGCTGCACCTCACCCCACCAGCGCTCGATGGCATCCAGCTCCAAGCGCAATGTTGCGTGCAAGGGCTGCAGTGATTAAAATGGTATTTGGGGGATTTTCTGTTTTTACAAGCAACAGCCAGTAAACAAAGAGCAAATATGTGCTGAGTCGGCTCCCTCCTCACGGGGCGGGCGGCACTGCTGCAAGGAACTGCAGCGAACGGGGCATGCGGGTGGGTCTGCAGGGCTGGGCTGCTCTGCTGAGCGGTGACACCGCACCGCTCAGGACCCCAACCCGCAGAACTTGCAAAATCACAGAATCATTTGGGTTGGAAAAGCCCCTCAAGAACATCGAGTCCAACCATAACCCACCCCAAGCACTGCCCCATGTCCTGAGAACCTCATGTCCGTCTGTCCAACCCTCCAGGGCTAGTGACTCCAGCACTGCCCTGGGCAGCCTGTTCAATGCCCCACAGCCCTTTGGGGAAGAAATTGTTCCCCAGATCCAACCTCAACCTCCCCTGGCGCAACCTGAGGCCGTTTCCTCTTGTTTTATCACTTGGGAGCACAGACCAACCCCCTCCATGCTCCAAGCTCCTTTCGGGCAGTTCAGAGATCAGAAGGTCTCCCCTCAGCTCCTGTTCTCCAGCTGAACACCCAGGTCCCTCAGCCGCTCCCATCACACTTGTGCTCCAGCCCCTCACCAGCTCCGTTCCCTTCTCTCCACTCTCTCCAGCACCTCAAGCTCTTTCTTGGCGTGAGGGGCCCAAAACTGCCCCCAGGATTGGCGGTTTGGCCTCCCCAGGAGGACAAAGCTTCTCCTCCCTGAGGAAGTTTCCAGCCGCTGCTCTAAGCCTGGCAGGGCAGCAGCCCAACCCGAATTACCTCCTCATTCCTCCAATGCTCTTGTATCCCGGCAGAGGTTTCACATGGATCTAAAAGCCTGAGCAGCCCCCGCCGGTCAGACTTGAGTCCATCATTGTGTCACGAGATCCCTTCTCTACCTGCAGGCTCCCAAAGTCTTAGTGATCCCAACCCCACTCTCAGGTTAGGCCAGGCTTTACCATCCAACAGGACCTTTTTCATGCAACTGCCCGGTTTCCACTTAGTTGGAGGAGCAGCAGGTTTCACATCACCCGGCAGCAAAAGGAATTATTCAAAGCAGCATCTGCTGGGTCTGACACATGGGTTGGGGTGCGCAGAGGAGCTTTGGTATGGGAAGGAGCCTGCTGCGAAGCACAGCTCTACCTGCAGCCCAGTCCCAGCACACGTGCTGGTCTCCAACACCATCCTGGGATCAGGGTCTCGGCCCCTCCCAGAGGGTCTGTTACTTGCCCGTATCGGTGGCCCTGATCCCACCTTCCTGCCTGAGCAGCTCTTGAAGATATTCAAAGCAAGACGAACAAAAACAACAGATTTTTTGCATTTTGGCAATCTGCTTTCAAGATGTGGGGAGGACGGAAGCGGCGTTTCAAAGGCTTCGAGCGCTGCAGCCCTGCCAGACGCAGAGGCCTCGGCAGATGAGACTCGCCAGAGCTGCTGGACGTGGCTCTTCGGAGGTGGGTTTGGGTGCGGGAGGATGCTCGGCGCCCGCTGGTCAGGGTGATGTCGTCCTCGGCGTGTTGGGGCCATAAATCTTGGCTGTGTGTCCTCCAAGCGGGCGCTGGGGCTGTGCTTAGGGGTGGCCAAAAGCCCTAAGAGATGGGGCAGTGCCTGGAGCTCCATCCAGCCAGACAAAGGGATCTTCAACCACCCATGAGGTGGCCACGGATGGTCCTGATAAAGGCTGGGCTGACAGAGACCAGCCGTGTGGGCAGAAGGCTCAAAGGTCCCTGTTCCCCTGGGGATGGCCACCCACCCAGCTTGACGGGGCCATGTTGGGTCATGTTCCAATGCCCAACAGCCCTTTGGGGAAAAAATTGTTCCCCAGATCCAACCTCAACCTCCCCTGGCGCAACTTGGGGCCGTTTCCTCTCGTCCTAGATCCCACCTGCACTCCTGAGCATCCCATGGCAGGAAAGCCAGCAAGAGGCTCTGCAGAACTACGCTGTGTGGCCTCCACACAGCCCCCAGCCCAGGGGACACCCCCAGATTGTGGTGACATGGTGCTGGACCTGCTGCAGCTCCAAGTTCAGCCCTTGGATCTGACACAGGAGACGGGACTAGTGGGAGAAATCCCCTGGTGTCCAATCGGGGAGGGGCTCACGTGGGGTCCCTGGGTGCACGTGCCACCATGCTGTCAGCCTTGTCACCTCCCCATAGATGGCAGAGACTCGGTGGCTCCTCAGCAGAACAAAACCAGCTGGGATTTCAGCACAAATCAGCTGGGAGTGGTGCCAGGAGCAGCTCCCAGAGCCGTCTGCGAGACCCCGGCGAGGGAAGGGGAGCCCCAAAATGTCCTGTGGTCATTGCTCATTGTCCCTCCAGACCGTCCTGTCACCCTGGGCCGGGGCACAGGTGTGAAACACAGATTTCTGCAGATCCCAGGCTGCAGGAAAAGGGACAGTGGGGTCACCAGGGTGGGAGCTGGTGGTCCCCAAAGGGGTGCAGCCCCAAAAACCCCTCAGCTGGACAAACATCCCAGTGACGTGGGTGTCACAGGGATGAAGATCTTGCTCCTGGGGGTGGCCCCAGCTCCCCCCTGCCCAAGCCATGGCTGGGCCACTGCTGCCCTCCGCTGGCTACTGCCCACCCTGCACCCATGGGTGCTCTGGGCCTCGTCCCATCGCTTGTTCCTTGGGAGCAGAGCCCGACCCCCCCTGGCTCCAACCTTTCAGGCAGTTGCAGAGAGCAAGAAGGTCTCTCCTCAGCTCCTGTTCTCCAGGCTGAAGTCTCTGTGCACCGAGAGCTGGAGAGGATTTGGGAATCTCACCTACAGGTGCCAGGACTTACACTTGTGTGAATCCAGGAGAGGTTGACAGTGCTGGGTCCCTCCACACAGGATGGGTCCTTCCCTTTTTCCAAGGAACAAGCGCCAGGAGCAGAGGAAACGGCCTCAAGTTGCACCAGGGGAGGTTGAGGTTGGATCTGGGGAACAATTTCTTCCCCAAAGGGCTGTGGGGCATTGAACAGGCTGCCCAGGGCAGTGCTGGAGTCACCATCCCTGGAGGGCTGGACAGACGGACATGAGGTTCTCAGGACATGGGGCAGGGACAGGGGTGGGGAATGGCTGGACTCTATGATCTTGAGGGGCTTTTCCACCCAAAATGATTCTGTGACTCTATGCAGGACGGGTCCCTCCACCAGCACCACCGGCTGTGCAGATGCCCCCAGTACAGGACCCCATGCTCGGAGATTGCGACAGCAAATGCACCATCCCCACCAATCTGAGCCTGGACAGATACCACCAGCACCAAACAGGCTCTCACCACAGCCAGCGACCACTAGAATCCCCCGAAAAAATCATTCTTCACAAGCTCCAGCATCCCATTGTCTCCACCCTTCGGGAAATCGATGGGTTAGTTCCAACTCCTCCTCCAGATGGACAGAGCCTGGCTGAAACGTGGCTGATCCACCCGGATGAGACCAGCGAGCGCCTGCGCTGTCTCTTCAGGCTGCGGACACGGCAAGAGAAATCGGAGGAAAATAAACCAAAGAGCTGCCTCGGGTGGCTGGATCGTCACCAGGTTAATTAACACACAGTTACAGCACGTTCTGAGAAGGACGGTGAGAAGGATAAAAGAGACCGGGACTGTGTCATTCTAACAGCAAAAATAACAGCTGAGAGTCCCAAAGCGCGAAGGGTTTGTGACAGAAAAAAACCATCACCACCTGTGGATTTTAATGCTGAGGGTGCTGATAATGGTGCAAATACAGAGTGCGACAGGGTTGGGGCCCCAAAAAGCAAAATATCCTGTACAACTCACCCCTGTCCTTCCCACAAAGAGCGATGCTCCCGCAGACCGACACCAAGGAAAGGAGAGAGCCAGAATTGAACCGCTTGAGGAGGAAAAATCACGCGGGACGCTGGTTTGGTGAGAAAGACGCTGTATTTCTGCTCTCACTGTGGTGTCACGTACAGGTTAGAGTGTCGTTTAGTACAAGGAGACACTGGGATACACACAAGTGAGCCCCGCTGTGAATTCCACCACCCCACCGCAGGACCGGGTCTGACACTGAGCTTGCAAATGAAGCAGAAACAATGTAAAAATAGATATTTACACACACCATCTTTTAAAAAGCTGAGATGCTAGTATAAATTCCAGTGCTAAAACACGTCAGGGAGAAAACAGGTTCGATTCAGTGAGCTGTTTGTAGGTGAATTTACAGTCACAAAAATCAACTTTAAAACACTCTGGGGTGAGCTGATGGGACACGTGCCCAAGAAAGGAGCCGCTACGAGATGCCAGTGGCATCATTTAATGACAAAGAGGGATAATGCTTTGCTGTGAGGTGTTGCAAAGCTCCATCGGCCTGACCAGGACACCACAACCCCAATATCAGCACCAGGGCCTGTACCGGCCCCGCAAACGCGTGGGCAGCATTGTGTGAGGGAAACATAAGTGAAGAGATGGCTTCTTGAAACGACCGACGCTAAAACCACTTGCAAACTTCACAGAGAGGAGAGATGAGCTATTTCGTCCCTGGCCGGGCAGGCTGGCAGCCCCACGTCAGTAGGAAGGGAGATTTCAGTATTTAAAAGCTGAGTGTTAATCTCCTAGTTAAGAGTATTTTTGCATTTGCAGGCTTAGTCTGGGTTTAGTGACTCCAGCAGGTCCCCTGGCAAAAGTTGGCTTTGACCTTGGGTTATACACTGACCTGAAGATGTTCCTCGGTCTAGTTAAGTCACTCGAGGATCTTCCTACCCAAGAAACGGGGGGATGCGATGGAGTGGTGGTGTCAAACACTCCCCAAGTCTCTCCCCAGCTCGAATGAACTGCCGTGTGCTTGCGGAACTCACTTTCCAGTGCAAAACACGGAGCAGCGCAGGTGCGGGTGGAACCTCTGAGCACAGGGAGGGATTTGGTCACCGCTAAGCCAGAGCGCGATGCTGGGATATGTAAGAGAAGGGACAGGCTGGGTTTTGTGTGGCACAAGAACAAGATGGGCTGGCAACAGCGCATAGAACCTTCCGCTCACACCTCACACAGCCACAAACCCCTGAGCAGGACCTGTCACCCAACTCCAAAACAATTCCTCCAAAAAGGAGTTTGCGGAGGCTCCAGCAGCGCCTGGGGATGCGCAGAACTGGGAGACTCCTTCAGACGGAGCAAAAAGGAAACACAGCCCTGCTTACCAAAAGATTTTCAGTTTTAGATGAATCATATTCACGTTTCCACAGAGGCTCGGGTAGGTGAGGCTTTGCCTGGCACATCTTTCACTCAAACACCTGACTCCATGCTAGAGTGTTAAATATCGTATGAAGTTCCTTTTTAAAAATGTTCCTGGGCAGCGGGCAGAACCAACGTTGCCCACCTCTGACAGAGCCCCGACGTGACGAGGGTTTCTCTGTTGTGGGTCTGTCCATCGGGGGTCATCCAGAGGAGAGAAAGATGACTTTGTGTACAATGGGTCAAAAAAACCCTGGATGACGCGGGGCACTGGCTGGCAAGTACACAGGGACCTCCTGCCGCAAAGAAAAGCTCATCTCCCTCTTCAAGGAGCAACACAAGGAACCCACTTTCACGCAGAGGGTTCTTTGCTGCACACATCTGTGGCTCCAACCAGCTTTGCTCCCCAGGATGAGATGTTTTGGGTGCTGCATGAGCCTATGGGACCTCCCTCCACCTAAAAGCCCCCCCTGGATTTTGTCGCAACGCTAAGAGTGTGCTGTGCGCGAGCAGACGGCATCTGGCACCTCACAGGGACTCCCCGGGACGTTACAGAAAGACGAGATTGACACTGTGAGCCAAATTTTAAAGAGGTGAGTAAAAGCAATTAGGAAAAGCCCCCTACTGCAGACAGACAAACCAAGCAGCCCTGCGTGGGTTCCTTCGCCGCCTCTCGTACACCTCTCGCGTGCACCGTGCCCTCGGGGGGCAACTTGAACCTCCAGCACCTTCCGCGAGGATTGAAGTCCAAGTGTTAGAAGTCACCGAGGATACTGACGTCTGCGAACTCGTTCCGGTACCGGTACGCGTACAAACTGAGCAGGAAGGCCCATTTCAAGGACATGAAACTCCAGACGCACGACAGGTAGTAGCTTCTGGGATCAGTCAGGGCTAGGGGAGAAAAGGATATAGATACATTTTAAAATCCCATTTATCCCACCGGGAAGAACCCAACTCGGCCCCGCACTTCCTGGGAGCTTTTCAACCTGCACATAAAGTTCTTGTGCCTTAATCCCAGCGCTCTCGACTCCGACTGTAAAATTTCCTCATCTCTGCCACAGGAGAATGTTCTGGTCACTCAAAGTCACTGTT
This sequence comes from Columba livia, assembly GCF_036013475.1. Classification (NCBI taxonomy): domain Eukaryota; kingdom Metazoa; phylum Chordata; class Aves; order Columbiformes; family Columbidae; genus Columba; species Columba livia. The sequence continues at coordinate 1,725,825 of NC_088630.1, read as the reverse complement.
ATCTCTCGGGATCCGAAGATCACCCACTTGGCCACCCCAAAACCTCCTTTCTTGGGGCTCAAAAGATGGAGTTGGTGTAAATTCCTGCATGGCAGAAACGTGCAGCTCAAGAAACCAACCTCAACCCCCAGGCCTGAATTTCTCCCCCGCCACAGCAAGGGGAGACGAATCTACATATTTGGGAGGAAAACAGAGGAAATAAAACACATTTTCCTCCTAAAAATGCTTTTATCAATCATCACGACTGATACCTAATAAATAACACTGGTGCGCTTCGACCTGTAGTGCAGGTGCTATGATAACCATGGTAGTGAATGACCAAACGGCCTCTTTTTAGAGAACCTGTGTGGATTAACCCATTTTTTCTGTATTATTATAAAACTGGGATTGCTTTGAGGTCAAGTGGGGATGGTTCTGTGGTCTCAGTGCACGTCAGCGCTCTTCCTATTTATTTCCAATGTTTAGGGTTTTTCTCTTTGTTCTAGAGAAGTCAATGATTCTGAAACACACGCAATCTAATGCATAAAACAATTCCAAGTACAAGCTGCTTTGTCATTATTAAAAAATCCAGATAGATACATTCTTGAAGAATATACAAAGCAATACTTAGTAAATCCTGCTCATTAGAAGTGCCGTTCCTAAACATTCCAGACATAAATAACCATTGCAGATGTTCTACTTCCCCCCCAAATTAGGACTTTTCCTAGAATACCTCAGTTTCCCTAATAAGAATAATTCTTCCTCAAGATATTTTTCCCTTGTATCTCCAAGAAAGGAAGGGATGAAAAATACACAAACCCCAAGCTCTCTCTCTGTGCTCTGTTGTAAAGCAAATACTGTGAGGAATTACATGAGCCCTCCTTAGATAATGTGAAATATTTTATAGCAGCGTGGCTTTATGCGCTAAGTGCAGAAGGCATTTTCACCCTGCTGACTTGTGTTTGGATTTCTATACCCTCACCCACCTGCTTTGTGGCCAGAAAAGAAGTAAATTCCAGTATTTCTCTTTAGAGAAGCACAGAAAATAAATGCTTGCACAGGTGATAATGGCTGAATACGTAGCACGTGAAAGTTGAAGTAACTTTTCTCCCTGACATGTTATTCCGCAAACGTTCATCTTCTTTTTGGTCCTTGCTTTATTTTAAGACTGTAGAGAAATTCACTGAATCACAGAATCCCAGAATGTCAGGGGTTGAAGGGACCTGGAAAGCTCATCCAGTGCAATCCCCCCATGGAGCAGGAACACCCAGATGAGGTTACACAGGAACCAGGCGGGTTGGAATGTCTGCACAGAAGGAGACTCCACAACCCCCTGGGCAGCCTGGGCCAGGCTCTGCCACCCTCACCAGGAACAAGTTTCTGCTCAAATTTAAGCGGAACCTCCTGTGCTCCAGTTTGCACCCATTGCCCCTTGTCCTGTCACTGGTTGTCACCAGAAGAGCCTGGCTCCATCCTCCTGACACTCCCCCTTTCCACCTTGATCCCCAGGAATGAGTCCCCCCTCAGTCTCCTCTTGTCCAGCTCCAGAGCCCCAGCTCCCTCAGCCTTTCCTCACACGGGAGACGCTCCACTCCCTTCAGCATCTTCATTGCCCTAAATTCAGTGCATTTCTGCTCAGCTTTTACAATGCAGACAACCTACACAAGGGTTAGACCTGCATCAACATGTTTTTATAACAAGTGAAGAAAGGATCATGCACAACACTTGACTCTTGGGAAGGCAGAGGGGTTAAAGCTGACTATAAGCCTACATAATAGACATAACCAAACAACTAAAGAACAAAACTGAGAGGCACAATTAGAAGATTTGAGTTATGCATTGATGTAGCAGGACTATGTAATAACTTCGGCATAAACAAGAGTTTGTCCGTCTCACAAGTGATTCACACTTACCTGCTGTGGTTACTGGAACAGAACACAGAAGCAAGCTTGCAACTTGATAAAAAGTTTTAGCATACTCAGTGCTCCTTCCCTGCTAATAAATCCAAATCAACCTCTTTTCATTCAGGATGCAACGGGAGCTGCCCTTTGTTATGAAGTTTACTGTGCAAGATGAAGCCTTTAATGAACATGTAAATAACTCACAAGTTCCTAAAGGAAAACAACACTGGAAAAAGCTGTTTCTCCCAGTTGCCTCTTCCTGGGTACTTACACTGGTGTTTGGTGATGGCCAGAACGAGGAATGCGCAGAATCCCACCACGGAGAGGACTGAGAAGAGGATCCCGATGAAGAGGAAGAACCTCAGCCCTTTTAACCAGGTCCTCCAGTAATCCTGCACATACATCACATGCGTGATTAGGGCCCAGAGCGCCAGAACACCTGCTCGATCAGACAGCAAGGGCAATCAGTACTGGGCACCGCAACACCCAAACCTGGCTAATTAATGTAAATCTCATCAAAAACCCCCACCCGAAGTGCCAAGAGATGCCAATGTTTGTGGCCAGGTCCCCCGCAAAGAGGGGAAATACAGAGTAAACTGCTCTCTGTGCAGGCACCGCTCTCCCGACCACCCCATACCCCAGTTTTTAGGCTTTAAGACACAAATCCCGAGCACAGAAAGGCCTTGAGGTTCTTAGGGATGTGGTTTAGTGTTGGAGTTACATTACGGTTGGACTCAACGATCTTACAGGGCCCTTCCAACCAAAATGAGTCAATGACTTCGCTCGTTAAATGATTCCCTGGAATAACTTGTTGGTTTTCCTGTTTCACGCAGACCCATTTGACGTACGCTCAGTGCACTTTTATTTGATCCTCCGTACAACCTTACACACCACAAGCCAAGAATTCCTGCACCTCTCCCCCACAGCCGGGCGGCCCCTTTACATACAGGGACGACGACGAAGAGCACGGCTCATTTTAGACACCCAAATCAAGACATCCAGGACCTGTTAAGCGCTCACATCACACCCACTACCTCCAACATACCCCTAATTAACCTCATAAAGAGTCAATTTATACAAAACTCCGAATGCTTCAAGAGTTTCACATAACGAGGCGCAGAATTTCACCTCCCAGATGATTTGTATCTACAATTCCCACTTATGACAAAGCTCTAAAGGTTTAAGGTGGCCTAAATCCAATGCTGTGTTTTTGGGCCTAGGCCAAAAATGTCTGGATTACACAACCAGACAAATATCTGAGCATGTACAGTTTATACATATATATTGTTTTTTAAGAAGAGTAAGATTTACTACGGCTTTAGTAGGGAGAGCAAAAGGCATTCGCCTAAGCTTAGGTGACTAGTCCGTAACCAAAACCCAACTCTCTCATCAAAAAGGAGGAATAAAAGGGATGAAACCATCCAAGTAACAATAAATAGCACCTGATATAAGGAAAAACAACATGTTCTTCCCTAAACTTGTCCTAAAACCCGCTACCTTTTCACCACACTTCGGAAAACCTCCAAGAGGTGCTCAATGTACAAACTGTTCGTGTTTCGAAGCCCCAGGTTTTTATAACCCACCTGTCATTCCCCATTTACAATCCCATTGCCACCTCCAATTAGAGCAAGCTGCTCCTCTGCTTAAGTCACAGGGCTGAACACTATGACCAAATCTCCTTAAGCGCTACTAAATCTCCCTGCAGCACTCCAGGCTGGGCACAGAGTGGCTGGAGAGCAGGCAGGCAGAAAGGGACCTGGGGGACTAATGGACGGGAAGCTCAACATGAGCCAACAGTGTGCCCAGGTGGCCAAGAAGGCCAATGGGATCCTGGCCTGTATCCAAACCAGCGTGGTCAGCAGGACCAGGGCAGTGATCCTTCCCCTGTGCTCTGCACTGGGGAGGCCACACCTGGAGTATTGTGGTCAGTTCTGGGCCCCTCAGCTCAGGGAAGAGATTGAAGTGCTGGAGCGGGTCCAGAGAAGAGCAACAAGACTGGGGAAGGGACTTGAACACAAGCCCTATGGGGAGAGGCTGAGGGAGCTGGGCTTGTTCAGTCTGGAGAAGAGGAGGCTTAGAGCTGAGCTCAGCACTCTCTAGAACTACCTGAAGGGCAGTTCTAGCCAGGTGGGGATTGGTCTCTTCTCCCAGGCATCAGCAATAGGACAAGGGGCCATGGGCTTCAACTCTGCCAGGGGAAGTTGAGGCTGGAGATTAGAAAGCAATTCTTTGCAGGGAGAGTGGTCAGGATTGGAATGGCTGCCCAGGGAGGTGCTGGACTCACCAGCCCTGGAGGTTTTTAAACTGAGATTGGACATGGCGCTTAGTGCCCTGATCTAGTCAATGGACTGGAGTTGGACCAAGGGTTGGACTTGATAGTCTCTGAGGTCTTTTCCAACCCAGTCCATTCTGTGATTCTGTAAGCCACTCTCTCAATCTATAGTTAGAGCCATTTCCAGGCTTAAAACATTTGACTCATTTTGGCAAAGACCGCGGCGGTGCTTCTGAAATTGGAACCTCCAGTGGTGCAACGAACTGGTTTGTGTTTCTCCTTTGCTGCTGCCACCTCTCTAGATTTTATTTTAAAGGCAGCAGGGGAAAAAATAAATAAATGTAATAATAATAATAATAATAATAATAATAATGCCACTGCTAAAATGCCAGGCTGCTTTATATGGTACCCTGCAATAACACAGACATCCCTCTGCGGCTTCTTCTCGACATCAAAGGAAGCAAAACTCAGCCTTGCCCACTACAAGATAAATATTTTAATACTAAGGACAGTCAAGTCTTGCCAGAGCTCATTTGATACTGGATACGGTTATTATAAGCAAAGCTTCCCAAGGCTTAACAGAGCACAGAGGAAAACAACTGCGTCAAAATGAGAGATGAGCAGAGCTGCACGAACCCATTGGATTTGGATTTTTGGCTCCCAAGGACCTCTCAGCTCATTTCTCACACAGACAACAGCTGGGGCACCTCAAATTGAGCTGAGGACACACGGAATCCATTCCAGAAGAATCCTGACAATGCTTCTGGCATTTTGGTGTCTTGGGATGGGCCAAAGGAAGTTAAAATACCCTCTGGAGCGGCCCACAAAAGAGATGGGTGGGAAAAAGACAAACCTTCAAAAGAAGAACCAAATAAAAGCAAAGACAAAAGCTAAAAAACTAAAAAGCGGTGGGGAAAGTGCTGATATCCAGGACAAACGGAGCTCACGGACTTCTTATCAAACAGGAAAAGCAGAATCAGCCCATTACTTCATCTGGCCATACTCGCTGTATTTAAGCAAAATTTAAGTGTGTTTTCTGGCTCCAGAAATTTTAATGTTCAACAATCCTGCCACAGGATTTGGTAGAAAAGCCCAGCGCTCAGCTCCTTAAACAACCACTTCCTCCGCTGGGTATTACCTTTAAGCTCGTGCTCTAGCAAGCTCGACCTCAAACAAAACGGGGAACTTGAGTCCTGCAGTCAGCAAACCAGCTGCTTCCCTGGCCTGGGTGCTTTCAGATGACTTGGCACATTTTATTGGAACTGCTGAGTCAAGTTGCTGGTGTTTCCCCACCAAAAGTGCTGTGACAGGTCCACATGAGCTGTCACTTGATCATCCCCCCGCTGTCAGGCCTGACCCTGCTCCTTCCCCTGCCCCAAAAGCCTGATCCAGGGCTCAAAATGTAGCTATTTGGGAAACGTGTGTTCGGTTAATTCTTCACTCGCTGCCTCACACATGACTAAGCAAAAAAACCACAACCTCGTGACAACTTCACCACGGAGTTCACTTGTGTGGTTGTTAAACATGGGGTGTCCTTTCATGGGCAGCTCAGCCAATGTCAAGTTCGTTACCGTGAAACTGGGGGAAAAGGAGTTTCCTCCAGCTTGTTTGTCTCCTCTCCCTCGCACCCATTACAGCACTTGGGTCCTTTGGTGAGACTCTCAGTTGATTCTTCTTCTTTTTATTTTTCTAAAATAGTATAAAAGCATCCCAACAAGTTAAATCAGCTCCCAACACCGAAAAACATCAACGCCGGCACAAAAAGCATCAGCATGAGGTGCTCATGGACAAGTAGGAGAAATGAGAGGAGGACTTGCTTTTGAATTGCTTAATTTGCCCATCCTGAGCTTGTGAGATCACACCTGAAACCCACCAGCACTGCTCAGAACAAGGGAAAAGCCCCAAAATAGGGAAACCACCACCCAGATGTCGACAAATGTGTGTGAATAGAAGGGGAAACTCAAGTGGGGTGAAGGTACTTGAGAGTGGGACATGGCAAATAAAGCTCAGAGAGGGAATACATGAGGAAAAAAAACAATTATTGCAGGGAAACTAATTTAACAGAGTCTGTTGCTGAATATAGTTATAATTACAGAATCCCAGAATGTCAGGGGTTGGAAGGGACCTGGAAAGCTCACCCAGTGCAATCCCCCCATGGAGCAGGAACACCCAGATGAGGTTACACAGGAACCAGGCGGGTTGGAATGTCTGCACAGAAGGAGACTCCACAACCCCCTGGGCAGCCTGGGCCAGGCTCTGCCACCCTCACCACGAACAAGTTTCTGCTCAGATTTAAGTGGAAGCTCCTGTGTTCTAGTTTGCACCCATTGCCCCTTGTCCTGTCACTGGTTGTCACCAGAAGAGCCTGGCTCCATCCTCCTGACACTCCCCCTTTCCATCTTGATCCCCAGGAATGAGTCCCCCCTCAGTCTCCTCTTGTCCAGCTCCAGAGCCCCAGCTCCCTCAGCCTTTCCTCACACGGGAGATGCTCCACTCCCTCCAGCATCTTGGTGGCTGCGCTGGACTCTCTGCAGCAGTTCCCTGTCCTGCTGGAACTGAGGGGCCACCACTGGACACAAGATTCCAGGTGTGGTCTCCCCAGGGCAGAGCAGAGGGGCAGGAGAACCTCTCTGACCTACTGACCACCCCCTTCTAACCCACCCCAGGTCCCATTGGCTTCCTGGCCACAAGGGCCCAGTGCTGGCTCATGGTCACCCTGCTGTGCCCAGGACCCCCAGGTCCCTGTTCACTGTTCTCTAACAGCTCATTCCCCAACTTACACTGGAACCTGGGGTTGTTCCTGCCCAGATTCAAGACTCTACACTTGCCCTTGTTCTATTTCATTACATTTTTCCCTGCCCAGCTCTCCAGCCTGTCCAGGTCTCTGGATGGCAGCACAGCTTCCAGTGTCAGACACTCCTCCCAGAAATTAACCAAACGCTTAAATATGTGAAAACATACCTGTGCTAAAAAGCCTTCTTTAAGCTAACTGATTGATGACATAGAGCATTCAGCAGGGAAGATTTAAAAATCAAATGGAAAAGAAAATAAAACACCACCACCACACTATTTCTAATTAACTCCAGAGGAAAAGTGCCCACGAGCGCTGGAATGGAACACCTGATTCACATTTAATTTAAGTGAAATTGGGCTCAGGAAAAGAAAAATCACCTCTTGTTCACCAACGTACATAAGCTAAGGGGAAAGAAGAAGAAATTAGTCGTAGATTTCCAGAGAAGACTTTCATTATCACAGAGAAATGAAAACCGCACGAGTGTTTTTATTTAATGCGAAATCTCGCACTTTGTAGACCCCAAGAGCCAAAGGTTTAACACAAACCCACATGGGTAACACAGGAACAACTTGTTCAGCTCAATAACTGAAACGGGTTTGACTGGAATAGGAAATAAAAGCTCTGCCTTATTTAAAGTCTGGAATTATTAACTGGGGTATTGCTGGTGGGTTTAGGGGGGGTTCTTGGTTATTTTTCCCTCAAATTATTCCCCCAAATCCCCTCCTTCTCCACAACCACTGTTGTATTCTCCGGTAGAATGGAAGCAAAACCTGAACCTGCAGATGTAGCTCTAGAGCAGCAACGGTGCTTTGGTAGCTCCGGTTCCACCTGCTTAAAATAACATCCAAAAAATCGGAGAAACATTTGTCGTGGAGCATTTACCCCACATATCATGGCTGGAATTACCGTAAAATAAGAACCGCTCAGTAAGACACAATCAAGGGATCTCCAGTGCAGAGCAAAGGGAAAGTTACTTGTAAATCAAAAACTAATTATCCCAAGGACACAAAGCTCCAGGAAAAGGAAACTGGCCCGAACAACAACCACGAGTGCATCTGAAACACAGGGACAGATGCAGGTTTTTAAACAGAAGGGGTTTTTAAACACCAGTTAACAGGTATTTTGTAAAGACATAACATAAAAAAACCTTACAGCACACTTGGAACAAGTTGAAATAAATTCTAAAAGGAGAGTTCAAAAGCCATCTCGCCCTCAGTAACCTGGCACAGAAAAACACTAATATCTAAATATTTTGATAAGCTCTTCGGAAAGTTTGGCAGAACGTGAGCTCGGGGGAAACAAAACTTTCCTCTTCTCCGAACATAAAAACCACCAAGTGTGACAAACAAAAGGTTTTCTCAGCCCCCGATCAGCACGGAGCGATTCTCCGCTCCCAAACAAGTGGCGTTGTTGACGGGGAACAACAGCCCAGCTGTGGGAGCGGCCAAACGCGCCAGGACAGCGTGTACGACGCACACGGGTGTTGCAGATTCTAGGAAAAGACAACAAATGTGCAACGGAGGCCAAAACATAGAAAAAACACCCAAGCAAACACATACTTGAAGCTGTTCTGCAATAACACCCTCTTGAAGCTCAAAATGTGCACTGACGGCGGAAGATGAAGGCAAACAAAATGACAATAAAAATTAAGATTAAAAATAACTTGTATAGCCCTGGAAAATATAAAGTCTGGCGCGATCAGTTGTAACTTTTTCAGAGCGCTTACAAAGCCTTCGGTCATTTTCCGGCTGTTTACACGCTGTTCCGTGTTAGAAATACCGACTCTAAAAGGAACCTGAGCTTTGCTAATTCAACTTTTTGCTATTTCTACATTATTACGACTTTGTCTTGTGGGGTTGATTCCCTGAAAGGGTAAAATGTTTTCTTCCGGGAGCTAAAGCCAAACCAGCTGGATTTGGAAGAGGTTAAAAATGGGTTTTCTTCACCAGCTCCTCTGCCAAAATAGCTGGGGATCAACACTATATTTTAGGAAAACAGCTCTCCGAGGAGAAGGAGTCTTTGGAGCATTCTAGTGAAAACTGGTTTGCGCTTGGCAATATTTCCCTCCGAACACGTGCGAGCGAGGGCTTTGCTATTCCAGGACGTTTGGGTTTGGAGGAAAGCAGCTCGGGAGAAGAAATAAAGCACAGAGAAACCTGGCGCTGCAGCTTGTTGTTGTGCACCCGCTCGCTGCGCGCAGCCGCTTTCGGAAGCAGGAAACAAGATTGAGAGATTTCGGGCGCTCTGTGCCTCTACCAGCCACGTTAAAGATGAAAACAACCTATTTTCCAGCACATCAGCAGCACTTGCGGGGGACTCATTCTCTCCTCGCAACTTAACTGAGTTCTGATGAAGCATGAGCCACGTGTGGGCTTCTCTGCATTTTTTAACGTGCTTTTCTTCTCTTTTCTCCATTCCTGAAGAGGATGAGCTCAAGCGGTCACAAACCAACCCTTAATGGAACAATACACCGTGGTTTATACGCAAATCCAAACATTTAAAACTGCTTTATATAACCGCCGTGCTTTTCGGCCACGTGAGTCCAACCCTGGAGAGGGAATAAGCCATAAATATATCAACTATCTGCAAGGCAGATTAATTATCGGAGTCTTTGGAGCGTCCCTGCTTTTATATACAACAACTACTGTGTTCAGCATAAATGAGCTTTTACTGCTTTCACTGATCACATATTTTTAAAGATTCAAGCATCTGAAAAGCGCGTTTTGTGTTTCATCTCCTCCGCAGCTGCTTTAATATCTGCTCCGCTTTATATTTGCGAAGCACAAGCTCTGTATTTTACCAGAAATATCTGAGCAGCTTGGAAACAGCCAATAAAGTCTGTTTACAGCAGAACTCTCCCCCCCCCATTTTCTATTACATTTAAAGAGAAGATACACACACAAGAACATTAAAAGCCACTCAGGAAAGGGCTGGATACATCCTGAAATAATTTAATTGCTTTCTTCTCTTTTAAACTGCCTCTGGCAGAATGAAAACAGCAGTTGCTCAGAGATTCATGACCTACTTAAAATAAAAAAATATTAATTTAAGGCAGCGAGGGGAGAAGGTCAAACATACAAACAAGCAGTAAATTATAAAAGTCACTGTGACTGGATCAAAATGAAACGGCAAAGCACTGAGACAGTCGGTATTAAGTCTGGAATGATTTCAGGGTCCTGCAATCAGTCAATGAAGAAGCTGCTGTTCCTCAGGTTATCGGGGTGCTCTGCTGGGTGTTTCTGCTTGAAACAAGGGTATGATACACAAGGTCTGTGTCTGATCTAGGAAGATCCCCAAATTCCCAAGTATGCACCCCCCGAGGCACGTTTAAGATGCGGGGGATGCGCGAGTTGACTTTATTCAGCATTGTGTGGCAAGTTTATTATTACAAAAGCCAACCGGAAAGACTGGAAAGGTCATTTGCTCAGCACGTTAAATTACACGGTTCTGGTTTTATAACTAGAGGTAACTCAGGGCTCTAGTTACAGACTCATCAGGATGTGGCAATTTTCCCTCCACGGGACTTTAATGCTTGAATTTGGAGTACAGAAATACCTAAGGCTTTGCTTTAGTTGTATCAGAGTGAGGGAGAGTTCATACAAGTTGCAGTGGAGGGTGGGTTTCAATGCAAAACATAGCAGGAAATCTTCTCTAGAAGACAAGCAAAAGATAAAGAAACTGATTACAAAGAGACTTCTAATGAGACAGGAATCAGTGGGACTTTCTTAAAGAGAGGAAATATATGGATAAACACATTAAAACACGTCCCAGACAAACCAAAGGCCCATCAACACCAACATAGGCAAGAGAAAAGCAACAACAAACACGCAGGGGGTGCAAAAACCAGAGTTAAAACCAGATAAACATGTGCAAACATCCTCTGCCAGTAAAAATAAGTATGAATTAGCACACGACAATTAAAAAACGGATGATTTAATGCCAGAAACAAACCCAGTGAATGCCCTGAATACCTGAGACTGAAGTATCCGCAGTGTCTGAGCATAAAACAAACCTCCTACGCACTGTGATTTTTCCCTTAGAACAATCTTTCTTTGGCGAATAAGTGGCCTTAGCGTCGATACACAGAAAAAAAATACAGATTTCTTTCTTATTTTGGCTACTCCTCCATGACTAAACAAGCACCCACTTATTTCTACCCACGCAAGCTGTGAAAAAGTGGAAGGGCAGGAAAAAGCAGCCAAGAATTTAACACAACAGGAAGCCCCTATATCAGCTTTGTCTGACCCCAAAACACACATTTCTTCATCTGTTCTTCAGCCTTTATGATCCTATTGCGACTCCACCTATAGCCATTTCAGACCTTTCAAAGCAAAGATCGCACAAATTCATAGAGTCCAACCTAATGAATGACCATTTTTTTTGGTTTCTTGCTTACCTTTCTCCTTATTACCTTAACTAGACTGAATTAACCAGTGCGCAAACCTCCTTCTCCCTGCAGACAACACTCTATAAACTTCAGCTCGGAAAGCATCGGGTGGTTCATCCCTCTGCTTTCTCACCGGCCCCCTCCTAGAGCACAGACTTCCAAAATTCCTCTGTGAACACAAAGACAGCACGTGAATGCGGCATAAAAAACCTATTTGTTATTTTCATGTGCATTTCTGGGGCACAAAAGTCCCACTTTCCTCCTGCCACCAAGTAAAGCGAGGTGTCAAATTCCAGCTGGAATTAAAGCTCTTTGGAGGGAGAGGAAGCAGAGGGAAAACCGCAACGCTGCACCTGATGGTGCAGAAAACACCTCGACATACATGGGAGCGCTGGTGCTGCTCCTATATCAAAAATAAGCCAGATTATTGACAAAGTTTAACTTCACTTTCTGCCCTTCCTCCAGGCATTCAGCCAGAGAAACACGTGAGTTGCTGACAAACCAAGAGAGGATGATGTTCTGCTCCAACCCACTAATTAACCACGACTCAAAAACAATGGGGGCATCTGAATCTCACTGATTTCAGGGGATTTTAAGATGCAGTTTACAGCTTCTGGCCTGTACAAGTAGCACAAATCCCTATTTCACACCGCCTGGCACAGACGCTTTCAGTGGGTATAAACAGGAGGCTGGTATTTATCTTTCCTGGAAATACAAAGCACATGTAAATATAGGTTGCCAGAGTGAACTTTTGCCAGGAAAAACTTTTAACTATAAGTTTAAAATCCTTTTCAGTACCGACATTGGCCACACACAATTTAAGCCTCAAATTTTCAGGTTTTCCCTCCATAACACTGCGAGTTACACACAACTATGAACTAAAGCGACCCCACCACAAACAACAAGTTTGCTACATGTTGCAAAAACCTTCTTGGGACCAAGGTGAAGACCAGAACAAATCCATCTTCACTAGCACCGAGGTTATAAAATACCCAAATACTTTCCTGTTTCTTAAGGGATGAGTACAGATGCAGTTAACGTGTTCCACACAGGGTTGGGGGTACCTGAACTTAAATTACTGTCCTTAATTGCTCATCACTTAATAATATTAACCCTCGAAGCCCGTCTCCCCTCCTCAGCCCGTTTTCCCCACAGAAAGGCGCTAATACGGGTGCCCCCCCCTCCACACCCTCCTCAGCACCCCCGGCGGGAGTTACCTCAGGCGGGAGTCACCTCAGGTGGCGGCTCCCCGACCTGCCCCCCCCGCTTCCCGCCGCCCTTCCCGCCGCCCCCGCGTACCCGAGAGCCCCCCGGCCGCCGCCGTGGCGGGCTGGCGGAAGGCCGGCGCCAGGCTCCAGGTGAAGAAGACCGAGAAGCCCATAAGGGCGCCGGTGGCCGCGTAGGCCAGACGGACAGCGAGCGCCCGGCTCACCGCCATCAGAGCGCTGAGCCGCCCGGCCCCGCCCAGCGCGCCGCGCAGGCCCCGCCCCGCCACACCGCGCCCCCTGGCGGACGGGGGGACCCAGGGGAGGCGTGGGCAGGGCGGGGCGGGGGGATACGGAGGGTATGGGGGGTGTGGGGACACGAGGGGACATGGGGGATGTAGGAACACGGGGGGACACGGGGAGTGTGGGGACACGGGGAATGTATGGGGACAGGGGGACAAGGGACCCGGGACACAGGGGGACACGGGATGGGGCGACACGGGGTCCCGGGGACACAGGGGTACACGGAACAGGTGGACAGGGGGAGTGTAGGGTCACGGGGGGACACGGGCACGGGGGGGTGTGGGGACACAGGGGACACAGGGGGACATGTGGGGTGTGGGGACGCAGGGTTGAGGGGACAGGGTGGATATAGGAGGGAGTGGGGACACGGGGTGGACATGGGGGGCGTGGGGACACGGCGGGACATGGGGTGGATATGGGGGCATGGGGACACAGAGTTGGGGACACGGGGACATGGAGGCATGGAGACGTTGAGGTGTGGGGACATCAGGGGACACAAAAGACACATGGAGGGCACGGGGACCTGGGGGATTGGGGACATGAAGGTGGGAACACAGGGGAACATGGAGGCACTGGGAGGGACATGGGGATCATAGTGGGCAGGGGAGCATGGGAGACACAGGAGGCACGAGGACATGGGGACACTGGGAGATGGGGTTGGGGACATTCTCGTGCAGCTTTCACTTCCTCTCTTGGGGAGTTTCCTTCTTCCCCCAGCACCGTCCTGCTCGGTCGTGGGATTGTGGTTTTGAGGACACCTAATAAAAGTTCTTAGATAGTTTTGGGGGGTTTCTGTTCTCTTTTTTCCATTTTAGGGGGAGTTTGGTTTGGTTTTTTAACCATTTTTTCATTTTCTGCCGGCCGGGTTTGGCCGCGCTCGCACCCAGGGGGGCAGAAACTTGCAGCGGGGATGGAGACGAGAATGGGCGTTTTCCACTCATTTCGAATCAATTATTAATTGCACTTATGCAAGCGATGCATCATCTGCCGCTCAAGGACGGACGCTCTGCCCAGGGCCTGGGAACCCATTACTTGCTCTAGTCCAGCTCGTAATGTTCTTTCCTTAATTTTCCGGGTTCAGGCTCTACCAAGATGATCTTTCCAGGCCTGGGGAAGTGCAGCTTGGCCTCTGCGACCGGCCACGGAGGAGTCCCTGCTCTAGATGGCAGCAGCTGCTTTCCCTTCCAGAAACTCGTAGAACAGAACCAGAGAATCGTTGTCTTTGGAAAAGCCCCTCAAGATCGTGGAGTCCAACCATAACCCAAACCTGGGACTACCCCATGTCCTGAGAACCTCATGTCCGTCTGTCCAACCCTCCAGGGAAGGTGACTCCAGCACTGCCCTGGGCAGCCTGTTCAATGCCCCACAGCCCTTTGGGGAAGAGACTATCCCAAATTTCCAACTTCAACCTCCTTCTCCAGGCCCTCACCAGCTCCATTCCCTCCTCTGAACTCACTCCAGCACCTCAAGGTCATTCTTGGAATGAGGTGCCCAAAACTGACCCCAGAAATCGAGGTGAACCCCTGTGTGAACCTCTCTGTATTCAACCTCCTGCCCTGAACCACCATGAAGAACCTCATCCCATCTTCTCCGTAACCTCCTTGTAGGTGCTCAAGGTTGCTGTTACACATCCCTAAGACTTTTCTTTAGGTTGAACAAGACTAGATGAGCTTTGAAGGTCCCTTCCCACCCAAACTACTCTGTGATCCTATCTGAAAGGTCCTCATTTTTTGGAGGATGCGATGATGCGGGCAGTCATTTCATGTCTATGACAGTTGACGTTCACCAGGCTTGAAAGACGTGGCTGAGGACACAGCTCCACCAGTTCAAGAGCAGGTCATGGGCTCTGAGAGTGGAGAACATGTTTATGCAGCGTGACCGCGCCGCGAAGCCTTATCACATTCTTGGCTGAAGAACCGGAAAATTCATGGGGGAGCTCACCGCAGGGCTCGGAGGAGCCGCGGGACGTTATCCCGCACACACCTCGCACCCGAGGTGCTGAACACGGTCACTGGTGAAAACACGGGCGATCCTGCTGCTCATTTGAGTTCAGCAGCAAAAGGTCTCATCCTGACGCATCCCGGGGCTGAGCATCGTCCTTCAAAGACTCGAATACCAGGTGCCCTTGGGATGGACGGCTGCAAAGACCTGGGTGGCTTTGCCTGGGGGAGGGACATGAAGTTAGTGACATAAAAGCCTTTAGACCTGCAGAACCCTGACACCTCCCGCAGCGATCGCAGTAATTCAGGCGCTGCGTGCACACACCTGAAAGCACAATAAGCGGCGTCAGCAAACGCCTGTCAGCTATTCTGTGTCAAAACACGTAAAATCAGCTCCATCGCCTTTGTCTCTGCCCAAACTTCTCACACCTACTTTCTGCCAATTGCCCAGCAGAAATTTGGAGGTGACTTCTGCAATGTCTCGTCTCTGCTGAGTCTGCCCGCATGGCTGCTGCCAAAGACAAATAGATTTTGTGGAATGATTCTTTACGGGTAGAAAACCTTTCCTAGTTCATCAGAAACAAGAAAGTCTGGTTTTTAGAGACAACCAAGATTCAAATGGATCATTTAGGGAAGATCAGGCCACGGCAGAAAGTCATCCAGAGGGGTTTGGGGTGATATAATAAGGGGAGCGGGTTTTGGGGAGCGGGTCTGTCGCATAGACCAACCTCAGAGATGGTCAAGGTGTCTTTTAAAAGGCTGTGGGAGGGATCTGGAGATCACAAGTGGGTAGAACGGTGGGTGGGTGATACATTTGGGAGCTGTTCCCAGAGAAAACAACAGGACATCAATGTGGGTAACTACTGGGAAAGAGTAAATGCTGCTTTGAAAGTGGAATAAAGTGGCCTCCTGGATGTAATGCGCACTGATTTCTAAAGAAATCCACTCTTGTGCTCCTTCACCTCCGCTGATGGGAAGGAAACGACTCTCCTCTGTGAAGAACTGGCCACCAGATGAGACTCGAGAGCTGGGGGACATCGGCCATGGGGTCCCCCAGCACCCAGGCCCATGTCTGTGTGTCCCAGGTCTGTGTCTGTGTGTCCCAGGTCTGTGTCAGCGTGTCCCAGGTCCGTGTCGGTCTGTCCCAGGTCTGTCTCTGTGTGCCCATGTCTGTCAGTCTGTCCCAAGTCTGTGTCTGTGCATCCCATGTCTGTATCTGTGTGTCCCAGGCCTGTGTCTGTATGTCCCATGGCTGTCAGTCTGTCCCATGTCTGTGTCGGTGCGTCCCAGGTCTGTGTCTGTGTATCCCAGGTCTGTGTGTCCCATGTCTGTCAGTCTGACCCAGGTCTGTGTCAGTCTGTCCCAGGTCTGTGTCCATGTGTCCCAACTCTGCACCAGGCAGGGACAGACATGAGGGCACCCCAGAGAGCTCCTGAGATACTGGACAGTTTAGAGGATGGGTCAAGGCTGCAGGTTGCATGATAAGATGCAGGAGTAGAATCAATGCACAGAAAAACCGTGTGATGTGGCTGACACCAACCTAAAGCCGATGGAGAAGAGAGCAGCGTGTGTCCCGCCGTCAGCAGCAGGATGAGAGCGGTGCTGGGCGCTGCGATAGGGCTGACATCACCCTTGGGAGACTGAAGCTGTGCAGACGTGCGTGTCTGGGCCGGCAGGTGCTGGGGGAAACTGGCACTTCGGGGCATGAGTCACCTCATCCCCAGGTGAAGATCTCAGCCAGCTCAGGGGAATCGTTGCACCTCAAAGCCCTGCCAGCACCGCGGAGGCAGCTCTGGCACCGGCAGGAGCGGCGGCCTCAATACCTAAAGAGTTCACATTTGGGCAGAAATTGGCTTTTTGAGCAGTTTGGTGTTATGATGCTCAAATCCTAGAATCACAGAATAGACATCCCTGGCCTGGGATGTCTCCAGGGATGGTTCATCTACCACCTCTCTGGCCAACCTGGGCCAGGCTCTCACCACCCTCAGGGACAACAATCACCTTTTATCCAGCCTGAGTCTCCCCTCCATTAGTTTAGAGTCTCCTGCCTTCTCTTTGTGTTACACCATTTCTGTTTGTATTTTTTTTTACTTTTGATTTTGGATGTCACTTCGTTTCCTCTGCCGAGAAAGTTCTTCTGATCCTGTATCCTGCTTTGCTTTTGTTCCGCTCTCTGTAGCCCCTCTCCTGTCTGCCCTTGCTTTGGTTTATTCACCTTCACATCTTTCTGCTCTCTGGCTCTCTGGTGAGGGCATCTTCACCATGGCACATCAACACCTGGGGACATTCCCACCCTGGGACATCCTCACCTGGGTCATCTCCATCCCAGGACGTTCCCATCCTGGGACATTTCCATCCTTGGACATCCTCACCCTGGGACATTCCCACCATGGGACATCCCCACCATGGGACATCTGCACCCTGGGACATCTCCATCCCAGGACATCCTCACCATGGCACATCAACACCTGGGGACATTCACACCCCAGGACATCTCCATCCTGGGACATCCTCACCTGGGACATCTCCATCCCAGGATGTTCCCATCCTGGGACATTTCCATCCTTCGACATCCTCACCCTGGGACATCCTCACCACGGGACATCCCCACTGGGGGACATTCCCACCCTGGGACATCTCCATTCCAGGACATCCTCACCTGGGACATCTTCATCCCAGGACATCCTCACCCAGGACATCTCCAGCCTGGGACATGTCCATCCCAGGACATCCTCACCATGGGACATCCTCACCATGGGACATCCCCACCCGGGGACATCCTCACCCTGGGACATCTCCATCCCGGGACATCCCCATCCCAGGACATCCTCACCCCTTGGACATCCTCACCATGGGACATCCAGGTGAGGTGAGGAGGTTGGAAACAATTGTTTTGTTTGCGACCTCCCAAGCTTTAATACAAATACAGCACATCTCTTCCCTAACAACACCTACAAATAAATGGTCACTGACTTATGCCAATTTTTACCCTTTAAAAAATTACTTACTGGCTTATTATTCTGGTTTTCTTCTGTTCCGGATTTACCGGCTACGGGACCGTCTTCCTCCTCCTCCCCGCGCTCCGGGGGTGGGAAAGCTGGATGGTGCCTGGATCTGGGAACAAAAGAAGGAAAACAATTCGAGATGGGGGCAGCCCTGTTTGTGTTCAGAGGGCTGGAAACCGGCTGGTATTTTATCCTGCTCATCTCTCGAGAACTCGTCCTTGAGGCTTTTTTATTCTCCTTTAAAGAAGTGTTTTGTATATGGGAATAACTGGGGAAACTAATGGTTTAGACCTCATGAGTGTTAAAGGCTCAAAGGCAAAAGGAAGAAGGAAAAGTGAAGGAAATGGGGACGTCCCAGCCCTTCCTGGTTCAAATGAGGGTTTCAAAGGCTGCCTTAAAATGGGAATAAATCATTGCTTTTCTTTTCCTTTCATTAATCCTCTCCTAAGACCCCCCCTGCAGCTCCCACCTGACTCTGTTCACTCTGGCTGGAGTTCACTCCTGCTGGAAGGCAGGAGGGCTCTGCAGAGGGATCTGAATAGACTGGAACAATGGGCTGATTCCAATGGGATGAAGTTCAACAAGGGCAAGTGCCAGGTCCTGCCCTTTGGCCACAACAACTCCCTGAGTGCTCCAGGCTGGGCACAGAGTGGCTGGAGAGCAGTCAGGCAGAAAGGGACCTGGGGGACTAATGGACAGGAAGCTCAACAGGAGCCAACAGTGTGCCCAGGTGGCCAAGAAGGCCAATGGGATCCTGGCCTGTATCCAAACCAGCGTGGTCAGCAGGACCAGGGCAGTGATCCTTCCCCTGTGCTCTGCATTGGGGAGGCCACACCTGGAGTGTTGTGGTCAGTTCTGGGCCCCTCAGCTCAGGAAAGAGATTGAAGTGCTGGAGAGGGTCCAGAGAAGAGCAACAAGACTGGGGAAGGGACTGGAACACAAGCCCTATGGGGAGAGGCTGAGAGAGCTGGGCTTGTTTAGTCTGGAGAAGAGGAGGCTTAGAGCTGAGCTCAGCACTCTCTAGAACTACCTGAAGGGCAGTTCTAGCCAGGTGGGGATTGGGCTCTTCTCCCAGGCATCAGCAATAGGACAAGGGGCCATGGGCTTCAACTCTGCCAGGGGAAGTTGAGGCTGGAGATTAGAAAGCAATTCTGTGCAGAGAGAGTGGTCAGGATTGGAATGGCTGCCCAGGGAGGTGCTGGACTCACCATCCTGGAGGTTTTTAAGCTGAGATTGGACATGGCGCTTAGTGCCCTGATCTAGTCAATGGACTGGAGTTGGACCAAGGGTTGGACTTGATGGTCTCTGAGGTCTTTTCCAACCCAGTCCATTCTGTGATTCTGTGAAACCTACAGACATCTGTAGTTCAATTTTCCAGTGCTTTGTCCCAGGGACATGGTCCTCAAGTTACCACCAAGTCGCCGTGTCTGTGTCACCGCGTTTCGGTGTCCTAGTGATTCAGCGACTGTGTCTCCATGTTCCCGCGACTCCTCCATTGGGCTGAAGGGATTTGTAAAGACAAACCCTCTGAATGACGATGTTTCCGAGTGGGGATGGAGCAGAATGTTTGCAAAGGGAAAACCGGCCCTGAGTGTGTTTTTCCTCCTTGGCTTAAAATATAAAGTAGAAATTAATAAAATAAAATATAAAATAAAAATATAAATTAGACCTGCCTGGGATTGTCTTCTGCACCACGACCCAGTGGCACAAGAGCACTGAAATCCGCACGTGGTCTGGGTTAGGGTTGGGTTTAGGCTTAGGCTTAGGGGTTGAGTTTAAGGCTGGCTTTGGATGAGCTGGGGGAGCTGCCTGCAAAACCCAATGCAGCCAAGAACTTCATTTCATCTTGATTTTCCCAAGTGAAATCTGCCACTTCTAGACCAACCGCATCACTGATTGTTCATTCTGAGCTGTTTTGGCTGCGAAGGGAGGTGAAGCCGCCGTTTTCTGCGGGGCTGATGCTAAACCCTCGCTGGAGCCAGATCTGAGGTGTTTACAGCTCTGCGAGACGCAAATCTGGGCATCGGGTTTCAGGAAGACTTCGGAGAAGCAAACCGGGTATGGAAATACCTGGCGAACAAGACGCATCACGCTCAGAAAGGGTAATTAAAGGTGTAGGAAACGCAACTGCCTGCGAGACTCAGATCTCCCTTCCCCATCTCCTTCCTTACACAGCAGCGTCACTTCCATGCCAGAACAGTCCTGCTCAAGCTACAACTCATGATCCTAAAATGGATTATATGGCTATAGTTACAGCTAAACAGCTAAAATCATATCGATAGCTGTTTTCAACACCAAAAATCAAGTATATGATAGCTTGTGTTAATTCTAGAAGTGCTGCCAATTCTGCACCAATTAGGAGATAAAATGCAGAAGCAGAACCTCTTATGAAATTACAAATCATGCCAAATAAATCCGAGGATTATTTGATGCCAAGTGTCTCAGTAAGACTGGAATACTAATAGTAAACTGTAATAGTAATAGTAATTAATAGTAATAGTAATCAACACTAATAGTAACAGTAGTAGTAATAGTAGTAGTAATAGTAATAGCAATAGTAATAGCAATTAATAGTAATAGTAATTAATAGTAATAGCAGTAGTAATAGTAATAGCAATAGCAATAGTAATAGCAATAGTATAAGTAATAAATAGTAATAGCAATAGCAATAGTAATAAATAGTAATAGTAATTGTAATAGCAATAGCAATAGTAATAGTAATAAATAGTAATGGTAATGGTAATGGTAATGGTAGTGGTAGTGGTAATGGTAATGGTAATGGTAATGGTAATGGTAATGGTAATGGTAATTCTAATTTGGGGTGATGGTCGCAGGAGGGACCGCAGCTTCCGGCATCTTACGCCTGCGGTTCCTCTGTAGGATGTTCCTGGGGTCATTAACAACCAGCTCCAAATCTCCGATGCTGCGATTCAGCATTTAACAAGCAAATCTGGGTCTGTGGCGTCGTCCCTGGTTGCTGCAGAATGAATTTCTGTTCATTAGTCAGCACAAAGCTGTGTCTGAGTGGTGGGAACGTGGGTCCTGCCATCGCGTATGTGCTTGGGGACAGAGGAGGGACCTTGGTGACTCTGTATCCCATGCTGGCCAGGAGATGCTCCAAGATGCAAAGAGCGAATGGAAAGCTGCCCAGGGGACAAGGCCCTGGGGGTGTTGGTGACAGCGGCTGAACATGAGCCAGCGTGTGCACAGGTGGCCAAAAAGCCACCAGCATCCTGGCTGGTCCAGGCACTGGTGTGGCCAGCAGGACCAGGGCAGTGACCGTCCCTGTGCTGGGACCTGGGGAGGACAAACCGCCAATCCTGGGGGCAGTTTTGGGCCCCTCACACCAAGAAAGAGCTTGAGGTGCTGGAGCGAGTGGAGAGAAAGGAACGGAGCTGGTGAGGGGCTGGAGAAGGAGGTTGAGGTTGGAAATTCGGGATGATTTCTTCCCCAAAGGGCTGTGGGGCATTGAACAGGCTGCCCAGGGCAGTGCTGGAGTCACCATCCCTGGAGGGTTGGACAGACAGACACAAGGTTCTCAGGACATGGGGCAGTGGGTGAACAGTTGGACTCAATGATCTTGAGGTGCTTTCCCAACCCAAATGATTCTGTGGTTCTGTGGCGGAGAAGACGTGCAGCACAGTCAGAAATCAAACCTGGGATTGTTGTCTCACCCATGGGCAATAAATCCCATCCTTGCATGACCAACAAGCAGCACAGTCAACCACTCAACCCAAAGCCATCCCACCTGCTTACTGAGGCTGCAATGCACCCCTGCCCGCGGCTTTCTACACATTTGCCCATGCAAACCCACCACCCTGGTCCTGCAAACATCTGAACACCAACAACACCACGGTGCTGGGCTCCCCCCACACACAGGGAATCCCCCGGGAGCTGCCGGCCGGAGTACCCGCTCCTTGGTGGGAAAAAACAGCCCTGGAGCTATAAAGAGCTTTACCCTGACATCTTGTGAGCTTTATTCAGTGCTGACACTGGGCGTTTGCTGCTTTTCCCACAGAAAGCCGGGGCCGGCCCGCCGCGTTCCTGGAATGCTATTTATCCCCAGTTTGATTTACGAAAGAGCCCGAGAGGAGCCTGGAGATGGAGGCGGCTTTAAATTGGCCCTGTTGATCTCGCAGGCACAGGGAAATGCTGGGAAAACACCCCAGAAAACGCCCAGTAAGGGCTGGAGGGGCCTGAGCTGCCAGCACTGAGCAGCAGCCCCTGGGGCAGGCACGGTGGGGGGCTGAGAGGGGACCCCTGCCCTTGGCAGAGCTGCAACCCAGCCCTACAGCTGCACCCCCTGATTTTAGCCTCTTCCCATTGCTTTCAGCCCATCCTCCCAGTCCCCAGCATCGTTGCATCCTCCTGGTCCCCAGCATTGCCCTGTTCTCCCCGTCCCCAGTATCATCCCATTCTCCCAGTCCCAGCATTGCCCCTTTCTCCCAGTCCCCAGTATCGTCCCGTCCTCCCAGACCACAGCATCACCTCATCATCCCAGTCCCCAGCATCGCCCCATCCTCCCAGCCCCAGTATTACCCTGTCCTCCCAGTCCACAGCATCGCCCCATCTTCCCAGTCCCAGTATCAGACCATCCTCCCAGTCCCAGTATTGCCCTGTCCTCCCAGTTTTCATCATCATCACATCCTCCCAGTCCACAGTATCACCCCATCTTTCCAGTCCCAGTATCAGCCCATCCTCCCAGTCCCAGCACCATCCCGTTCTCCCAGTTCTCAACACTGTCCCATCCTCCCAGTCCTGAGCATCACCCCATCCTCCCAGTCCCCAGCATCGCCACATCCTCCTGGCCCCCAGCATTGCCCCATCCTCCCAGTCCCAGCATCATCCCATCCTCCTGGTCCCCAGTATCGTCCTGTCCTCCCAGTCCCAGCATCATCCCATCTTCCTGGTCCCCAGTATCGTCCCGTCCTCCCAGTCCACAGCATTGCCCCATCTTCCCAGTCCCAGCGTCACCTCGTCCTCCCATTCCCAGCATCACCCCATCCTCCCCGTCCTGAGCATCACTCCTTCCTCCCAGCCACAGCATCGCCCCGGGACAGACTATTTCTGCTGCCACCTTTATTTATGCTCAGCTATTTAAAGCTTCAGGCTGGAGGCAACGTCTGGGCGCTCGCCTTGGGAATGTCGAGTCCCTCAACCAGGGGAAACGACCCCAAAACACGGCTGCTGCCCCCGGCCCTGCTGCTGACTCCCCCACGGTGGGCGATGGCTTTGGGGTGAGCCTGGGAAGGCAACGCCAGCCCTGCCTGTCCCCTGCTTGTCACCTGTCTGTCCCCTGCCAGCCCTGCGCTGATTTACAGCCCCTGGGAAGGGGCCAGGGAGGGTTCCCCGTCCCACTGCTGGGGTTTGGTGTAGAGATGCTGAACAGGAGCCTTGGCCATGGCTCCCAGACCTTGGGGGGCTTCACATCTCCCAGGGAATGGGCACGTCTTCCTGGGGACTCAGCTCCAAGCAGCTGCCACCACGGTCCCTTGGTCAGCAGGGGCAGCGGGTTCATGTCAGAGTAGCCCTGAAATTAGTGATTCGTGCTAATGAACAAAGGGGGTTTGGGCAGCGGCAGCGAGCGCTTGTCTCCAGCATCACAATGGGGGACTCAGCCTGAGGTGCCCACACCAGGGACACCGTCACCAGGCAGTAAATCGCAAGGAGGTGGGAGGTGACAAAGCAACATTAAATCATTTGTGCCCTGAACTACTTGTAAAAGTGGGATTTCTTTTGTCTAAAACATGAATGATAACAGCCGTTCTTATGAATTATCCAAGTCCTGAAACACACAGATCTGAAAGGTTTTAAGGGATGTGCACCATTCCCAGCCCACCCCACTGAAGGTCTGAGCAGTGATGGGGTCAAGCAGCCATTTGCACCCACACCAGCACCCCCAGTTTCACTGGGAATGACCCGGGAGCAGCAGCCCAAAACTCTCCCTCTGCAAAGTCACCAGCAGGTCCCCGCGGCTGAACACGCTCCGCACGGAAGGTGCATTTCCACAGGGCTGGGCTTTCCTCCTCCAGGAGATTAATTATTATTCAAGCATGGATCAAATAAGCAAGTTAAATACAGCGATAAGGAGCTGGATAACGCAGAGCTGCTCTGTTTGCATTTTACGGCGAGGCAGGAGCTCACTGCTCGAAGCAAACCAGACCCGGGCAGCCGGTGCAGCCTGTTGGAAACGTGTCCCTGCGGCCGCCGCCGCTGACCCGGCACGGCAGGAAACCTCCGGCATTTCTGCACCTGGAAAAGCCGCAGGGGAGGAGTGTGGGTGCAGGAGCAGGGTGCTGGGTGCTGGGTTCTTCCACACTGGCCCAGACACCTCTGCCATCATAGAATCATGGAGTTGTAGAATCATTTTGGGTGGAAAAGCCCGTCAAGCTCATCGAGTCCAACCATTAACCCAGCCCTGGCACTGCCCCATGTCCTGAGAACCTCATGTCCCTCTGTCCAACCCTCCAGCGGTGGTGACTCCAGCACTGCCCTGGGCAGCCTGTTCAATGCCCCACAGCCCTTTGGGGAAGAAATTGTTCCCCAGATCCAACCTCAACCTCCCCTGGTGCAACTTGAGGCCGTTTCCTCTTGTTTTATCACTTGGGAGCACAGACCAACCCCCTCCATGCTCCAAGCTCCTTTCAGGCAGTTCAGAGATCAGAAGGTCTCCCCTCAGCTCCTGTTCTCCAGCTGAACCCCCCAGGTCCCTCAGCCGCTCCCATCACACTTGTGCTCCAGACCCTCACCAGCTCCGTTCCCTTCTCCGAATCGCCTGAGTGACATCCCACACATCCTGGAGATGCTGGGCTGTGCACCGCTCCATGACGGGATGATAACACCTGATTTCCTGAGGGATCTGGACCTCCAGGAACACGCACAGAGGCTGTGGGGTCCACGTGGAGAATCACCACCCCACGCATCATTCTGCGTCCCGAGTGAGCAGGGCCGCTCGGCGCTGTTCGGCCAGCACAGCTGAACCAGCAACGACCTCGGAAAGTCTTTTAAACTCCGGCCGGGCTGGGAGCCGTTCCCAGGAATGCAGGGTGGGAGGAAGCAGGGAGACTATAGTGGAGGGGCAGGGAGAGCAGTTTGGGGGGGGCACCTGTCATTGCTGGGTCTAAACTGGGCTGGGGTGGGACGGGATGGTGGGGATAGGAAGGGATGGGATGGGGTGGGATGGGATAGTGGGGACAGTGGGGATGGGATGTGGTGGGATGGTGGGGACGGGGTGGAATGGAGTGGGATGGAAAGGGATGGGGTGGGATGGGAAGGGGTGGGGTGGTGGGGACAGGGTGGGATGGGATGGGATGGGATGGGATAGAATGGTGGGGATGGGGTGGGGTGGAATTAGGTATGGAGTGGGGTGGGATGGGATGGGATGGGATGGGATGGGATGGGATGGGATGGGGTGGATGGGGTAGGATGCAACTGGGTATGGAGTGGGGTGGGATGGGGTGGGAAGGGGTGGGATGGTGGGGACAGGGTGGAATGGGATGGGGTTGAATGGTGGGGATGGGGTGGGACGGTGGGGATGGGGTGGGGTGGAATTAGGTATGGAGTGGGGTAGGACGGGATGAAACTGGGTATGGAGTGGGGTGGGATGGGCTGGGCTGGGCTGGGCTGGGATGGGGTGGGATGGAATTGGGTATGGAGTGGGGTGGGGTGGGGTGGGATGGGATGGGGTGGAATGGGGACAGCATCAGCCAAGATGCTGGGGGAAGGGGAGGAACCGCCCACAGCCCTTGCTGGGGCCAAGGCAGGTGTCACATCCTCTCCGTGCTGTGCTGCATCTGCACACGCAGCCGCTGGGGCGCGGCTGCCTGGGGGGACACGCGGCTCCAAGAGCCTCCTGCCTTCCTCGGGCCTCTTCCTCCTCCTCTTAATTGGCTCTAATTTACATGGCGGGGGGGGCATGTCTGTGCAAGGCAGGGATCCCTCGCCCGTGTCATCAGAGACTCACGGACCCGCGGAAGGGGAGCGGATCCTTGATGTGCAAAGCGCGAGGCAGCCCAGAGCACTTTCCACCAGGCCGGGGAGCTTTCCAAAGGTTCCTCCCTGTGGCAGCCGGGCCAGCATCCTCCCCCAGCGCAGCGGAGGGCCGGTCCCTGGCCCGCTGCCCCACCAGTGGCTCCATCTCTGCACCGGCTGCTGGAGAGCAGAGCAGCTGAGCTGGGCTTTGCCAGCCCAGGATGGGCAGCTGAGCTGGGCTTTGCCAGACCAGGATGGGCAGTGGAGCAGGAGGGAGGTTGGTCAAAGCTTGAGACGCCTTTGCTGGTGCCAAACTTTGTTTCCACGACCCCCCATTGGGCTGCGCTCCAGGAGATTTCGTTTGGAAGTTGCTGGGGGGGCTGCAAAACCCCGTGCTGGGAGCCCAGGTTCAGTTAGTGTGAAGTTGATGTGTGTCGCACACCTGGTGCCACGTGGAATGGAGGGATACAGGGGAAATGACGGGTCCAGAGCCTGCCCAGGGTCCTTAGTGCAGCACGGGAGGGGTGCACACGTGCACGGGGAGGCGCACACGCAGGTGGATGCACACACAGGTGGATGCACATAAGCAGTTGCACATGCAGGAGGATGCACATGCGGGAGGATGCACACGCAGGAGGATGCACACGCACATGCGTACGTGCAGGCAGACGCACGTGCAGGCAGATGCACACCCACGCAGGCAGTTGCACATGCAGGCAGATGCACACACAGGCAGATGCACATACATGCAGCTGCACATGCAGGCAGCGGAGGTGCACGCACACACACATACGTACACACATGCAGCTCCAAGGGACACACTGGGACCCGAAGCCAGCAGCCCCAGCTGGCTGGGACGAGGTGCTGGCCCAGCATCCACTGTGTGGCAGACCCCACGTCACCATCCTCACATCACCATCCCCACACCAACCATCCCCACATCACCGCCCCCACATCACCATCCCCACATCAACCATCCCCACACCACCATCCCCACCATCACCTCCCTCTGCACTCCGTGCCGCGGTGTGAGGCTCGTCCAAGAGGGGAAAAGCTTCTGGCACTGGTGGTTTCCTGGGAAAGGAGACTATGTTTAATGTTGTAAATACAGAAAACACCCCATGAGAAGGGCCAGGAGGAGCCTGCACCCCCTGGCATGGTCAGTGTGCACCCTGCCACACCAGCCTTCAAGACGGGGCTGCGGGAGATGTGTATTTTGCAGGTGAATAATCCAACGGGAACTTTTGTGCCCATTTCCACAGTGTCCTGTGTCCCCATGTCCCCTCCGCCCAACCCACCCACATCTGCTTTGTCACAGGGAACCGGGCACTTTAAATGCCACTGATAGAACCACACGATGGTTGGGGCTGGAGGGGACCTTGGAGACCACCTAGCCCAACCCAGAGGGCTGATGGTACCAGCAGAAATTGTCATCGCCATGCACTCTTTACCCTTTCCAAACTTTTCCTCTGACCTACAAACAGGACTTGCTGCTGCCTAAACCATCTCCTCCTCCACATTATCCCCTTTGCCAGATCCCTTTTGGCTTTTATTATTGTCTTTGTTTGATTTCAGAAAGTTTATGGCTATTTCATAGAGCTTTCAGCATCTTGGCACGGGACAACTTCACAAGTGAAGTCTTATTGAACAGTTTAGACAAACCCCGTGGACAGGACAAGAGCTTGTGTTTCGTCACCAATTCAGACCAGTGGCCACACTGGACTACCAGTAAAAACCCTGCGAGTCCTCCAGCGGTGTCACCGAGGCACCCCAAGGTTAGTTTAAGGGACAACAGGGTCCAAAACAACTTGTATTAAACAGGGAAACAGGGGTTTAGTGACTTAAATACAGGTTTGGATGTCAGTTGAGGAAAATTATTAAGGGGCAGCAACTAATAATCCACAGTGTGCATGCACATGGCTTCACCCAAAACAATGCCGGAGCCGGCCCTGAGTCCGGGAGGAGTCCACGCTGCATGAACACGGTGTGGGGTTATTGTAAAGGGATACACGTACTCGTAGTGAGTACGGAAAGTGTACACTCGTGATTCTGCGAGGGTAAATTTATAATACACTCGCAATCCTGCGAGGAGAAATACACGTGCAAATGTGCATGGAATATCACACGTGCTTATGTGGAAGCACAGGATGAAAATACACTCGCGGTTCTGCGAGGAAATAATTCCTACACGTGCTCATATTGAGCACGGAAAGTACGCGTGCAAATGTGCACGGAAAGTTACACGTGCTTATGTGGAAGCACGAGAGGAAAATACACCCGTGATTATGCGAGGATTAATTTTACACGCGCTCGTATTGAACACGGAAAGTACACGTGCAAATGTGCACGGAAGGTATAAATACATTTGCAATCCTACGAGCAGCAGTTTCACGCAGCCCCGTGGCTGCAGGGCGCAGTCTCCATCCCGGGGGGTCTCATTGGCCGCATCTCGGTTGTGCTCCGAGAGACCCGTGACAATTGGCGGAGCCTCCACGAGAGTCCCGGTTTTTATAGCCTGATCAGAGCTGACTGTGGGCATTCCAGAAGCTTCTCCGCACCCCCACCCTGGCTGTGGGTGCCCCTGAAGCTTCCAAACACCCCCACACCAGCCGCGGGTGCCCAGCGGCTCCCTGGCGCCTCGGTGCTCGCTTCTCCTAACGGCCCTGGCCAGGGGGCTCTGGGGCCAAACAAAAGCTGTAGCAGAGACCAAGGGAGATGTGCCTACTCCTTCCATGATGAGGGAGGGAGGGGGGAAAAGGGGGTTTGCATCCTGCCACAAGCGGGATTGGGGAGGGATTTTTACACCTTGGAGATCCCGGACCAAATAACCGCAGACAAGAGCCAACTCCGGGCACGGCGTAAGTGGTGATGGATCCCGGTGCGAGACTCTTGGGTGCGGGGGTGGTTTGTTGTGATCCGGCTGCAGCAGCACCCGGAGCCTCAAGGTCTCCAGGAGAAATACAAAATAGGCCTTTTCTGCCTCGGGGCGCTGGCGGGAGGAGCAGCCGGGGGGAGGAAGGGTTGGTGGCTCCATCCTGCTCGGCTGCTCAAGGATTCGCCCAAGGCCACGCTGGGAGATCTGATCTCCCCACGCGGGGTGGCCCCAAGGGGTGACGGTCCCAGGGAGCCTGACGTGACCCCCAAAGCCCCTGGGGCACCTAAATGAGGGATGAAGCAGTATCGCCTCAAGGATGCCACTCCAAACCGCTTGTATCCAGCTGACGTTTCTCATCGCTTTGCTGGTTGGAGTGGGGGTTTATTTAAATACAAACATGTTCAAATATATATATATATAAATGAAAAATAGGGTTTATTTCAAAATTAAAACATCTTTTTTTGGCAGAAAACGGTTTCTTTTTAGCCAAAAGTCCCACTCCCAGGACCGCTAGGCCACGCTCCAGCTCTGCTCCGCTGTCCCCCCACGCAGAGGCTGGGACCAGCTCCCCAGTACAAACCACCTCTTGCTTCCAGCTCCTCTGGGCCCCGTTCTCCCCCCATCAGGCTGGGCCCTGCAGGACCAGCCAGAGCAGGTGGGTCCCTGTGGTTCCCCGATCCCTGGGGTCTTGGTGGGGTGCACAGGGGAAGGGCAGGAGCTCCTCAAGTCACCCCAATCCCCAGGGTCTCATTGGGGTATGAAGGGGAAGGGCAGGGGCTCCTGGGGACACCCCAATCCCTGTGGTCTCATTGAGGTGTGCAGGGGAAGAGCAGGGGAACCTGGGTACACCCCAATCCCTGAGGTCCTAATGGGGTGCACAGGGGAAGGGCAGGGGTACCTGGGGACACCCCAATGCCCAGGAATTGGGGTCCCAGGGGGACACACAGGGAGTCAGGAGAAGGATAGGGTCTCTTGTAGTCACCCCAATCCCCAGGGCCTCGTTGAGGTGCTCAAGGGAAGGGCAGGGGCTCCTGGGGTCACCCCATTTCCTGGGGTCTTGGTGGGTGCACAGGGGAAGGGCAGGAGCTCCTCAAGTCACCCCAATTCCCAGGGTCTCATTGGGGTGCACAGGGGAAGGGCAGGGGCTCCTCAAGTCACCCCAATTCCCAGGGTCACATTGGGGTGCTTGGGGGAAGGGCAAGGGCTCCTGGGGACACCCCAGTGCCCCGGAACTGGGGCCCCAGGGGGACACATAGGGAGTCAGGAGAAGGGCAGGAGCTCCTCAAGTCACCCCAGTCCCTGGGGTCTCATTGGGGTGCTCGGGGGAAGGACAGGGGCTCCTGGGGACACTCCGACACCAGGGACCGGGGTCCCAGGGGGACACGCAGGGCTCAGGCTGCACGGGGCGCCCCGCGGGCGGGGATCGGGGCTGGTCCCCCCAAGATGCTCAGGCCGGGGGGGTGCCCAAAAGCCCATGGGGCGGAGGGCGGGAGCTGCGGGCGGGGTTCCCCGTTCCCGGCCCCATCCCACCCCGGGGAGGAGCCCAACCCGGCGCGGCGGCGGCGGCGCCGAGCGCGTCCCGGCCCCG
This sequence comes from Columba livia, assembly GCF_036013475.1. Taxonomy (NCBI): domain Eukaryota; kingdom Metazoa; phylum Chordata; class Aves; order Columbiformes; family Columbidae; genus Columba; species Columba livia. The sequence goes on along the minus strand of NC_088630.1, from coordinate 1,695,605 downwards.
TCCTGGCCCGAGCGGAGCCGCCACCGGAGCAGCACCGGAGCCGCCCCGGAGCTGCGGCCGCGATGGCTTCGCCCCCCCGCGCCGCCGCCGCATGAAGGTTCGCGGGGCCGGGGCGGCGGGAGCGGCCGGGGAGGCGGCGCGGGGGGGCCCGGGAGCGCGGAGCCGGCAGCGAAACGGGCTGGAGCCGGGGGGCGGTGCTGCGCCCCCCACAACGCCGCTGCCCGCCGGGGCTGCCGGTAACCGGCTCCCGGTGCTCCTGAAGAAGATGCACTTGTTCCGGAGCTGCAGCTACGAGATCCGGCTGGAGGGCGAGGGGGGCAGCCGACCCCCCATCCAGGGCATCCGCTGGGTGAGTGCGGGCTGGGAGGGAGGGGACCCCCCCCGGGAACCACCGAGAGGCCCCGGGGACGGACCCCGAGCCGCAGAGCCCCCACGCTGCCGGCTTTCCCCTCGCAGAATCTCTCCTTGCTTCAGGCGTCTGCGCTTTGTTGGGGACGGGGTTCGCTGGAGCAAGAGTCAAGTGGGGCCCCTTAAGGCTTAACGCCACCTCTAGTCCCGCTTTACTAAGCACGGCCTGGCAGGGCAGGTCTGGCCCTTGGCTGCCTTCCCAGGGACCTGGCAGCAGGCTGGGATTAGGGACTGGGAGCGCTGGAGCTGAGGAGAGCGAGGCGAGGTGAGCAGGGAGCCAGGTGTGCATGGAGCAATGTAAGGTGTGCATGGAGCAAAGCAAGGTGAGCAAGGTGAGGTGTGCAGGGAGCAAAGCAAGGTGCACAGAGAGTAAAACCAGGTGTGCAGGGAGCCAGGTGTGCATGGAGCAAAGTGTGTAGGGAGTCAAGCCAGGTGAGCAGGAAGCAAGGTGTGCAGGGAGCAAAACAAGGTGTACACAGAGTAAAGCCAGGTGTGCAGGGAGCCAGGTGTGCATGGAGCAAAGCGTGCACAGAGCAAAGCGAAGTGTGCAGGAGCAAGGCGAGGCGAGCAGGGAGCGCATTTCTGCTCTCCCCTGCTCTCGCCCCTTCTCCGGGCGGAGCTGGCACCCAGGCATGAAATGGGCCCGGTGCTATTGTGCTCGGGCAGCCGTCAGCCGGGCAGCACACCCCAACTGCGAGTGTGCGAACAGGAAACACCTTCCCCTGCAGCCCCGCGGCACACGGGGTTCCAAACGTTCCCTCCCCACCGGATCGGGCTGTTTCTGCAGGAGAAACTTGTCACTTGGCAGCGGGACGACGCTCAACATCACGTCCTTCCTCTCTGGGTCTGTGCCGTCCCCTGGCCGGGAGCTGCTGGTCTCTTGGGGGTCTCTGCGGTGTAAAAGGCACCTACCTGGTCCCTGTTCTCAGCCTCTTGCTGTCCCCTCTGTGCTGAGAGGTGACCCTGGAGCCTCCTCCCCTGCCCCAGCTGAGCTGGGTGACCTTCTCCTTCTCACAACAGACAAATGCTTTTAAGGAACAAAAGTGAAATTAAGGGAGCAACCCCCTTTCAGCATTTTTAAGAAAGCTCTTTTCTCTTTTTCCCCCCTTCTTCCTGATTTATTTTCTCCCGAGAACTTTTAGGAACTTAATTTTGGAGAGAGCAGGAAAGCCGCGGTCTGCAGCATTACCACGCTGAACTGATTAGGGTAAACCTGACCAAGTCACTACAGCGTGACAGGAGTGTCCCCTCCCTGAGTGGCTCCCCTGTGCTTGAGGACAACCACTGGCCATTGGAGGGGCTCTGATCTTTGCAGAGAGGGGGTGTTTTCCCCAATTTTTGCAGGTAGGAGGGTGCTGCCACCAGGCGCAGGAGAGGTGGATGGCAGGGAACCGGCTGGCTGTGCCTTGGAGCAACAATATTGTCACTTGTCCCCATCGCTGCAAGGCTACGGCTCATGGAAGCTCCTCCTGGCGTCTTGGCTCCCGTTCACTGGCATCAGCAGAACGTCACAGCCCGATGTCCCCAAGGAGCTCCATCCTTCACCCTTCCCAGGGCACAGGTGCTGCTGTGCCAGCTCTCACCATGTCCCTGCAGAGGACAAAGGGGACAGAGCGTGTCCCGGGGCGGGGGGACGGCAAACCCCTGGCCAGCTGCCGTGCCTTTGGAGGCTGCGGATGGGCGAGGACTTTCTCCGGAGCCGTAAAGCCTGAAAATAACTCCCGTTGTTTTTCCTTGGGATCCCAAACAAAAGCGGCGCGCGAGCGCGGAACGGTCGCGGGCGGCCTTGGCCGGCTGCCCGGCGCTGCCGGATTCCTGGAGACAGGCAGGATCTCAGCGCCGCGCGTCCCGGCAGCAGGAAGATGGAAAAGGCAACTCCTTAGGAAGCTGCTTGGAGACGGCGGGCGCGATGCTGCGACAATGAGACGGGGTGAGGGTGGGGAGGGCATCCTGTGTATGGAGAGCTGGGGAGCAAGGATGCTTCGGGGTTCTTGGGGCCATCCGTGAGATTTTGCACGTGGTTCAGAGCTGGTCTGGCAAAGAGAAAAGCCCAGGAGGGAGGAATCGCTCCGAGCGCTAGTCCTGGGTCAGGGTTTTTGTAAGTCTGCATCGGTGTCCTTGTGAGCGCGGCTTGGGGCAGGACTGTGACACATCCTGGCTCCTTCCCTCAAGGACAGACCTCACTTACGGGCTGTTTGGGGACCAGAGCAGCTTTCACTTGCACCCAAGGGGGTGACACCGACCCCCATGTCCCACGGGAGGCAGCTCCACGCTCCGGCCACAGCCCGGCTCCGATTTGCAAACGTTTGCTCAGCAATCGCCGTGGTGTTTCCTGTTCCACGGGGCGGTCACGAGGCTCAGGAAAGTTTGCAGAGTGAGTAAGTCACCGTGTCCCCGGCCCAGTGGCGGCGTGGCTGGCTTGGGAGTGTCCCCGGGGACCAGCTGCCTTCGCGGAGCCACTTGTTTCCATCTGCTCCCCGAATCACTCCTGAGCTGGTTGTAAACTGCCGGGGGCAGGTTGGGGGCTTGAGGCAGCATCCGGAGCAGGATGGGGGAGCCCCGGGGGTTTGGAAAGGGCTGGAGGGAATGAGGGGGCAGCTTGGGGCAGGCAGGGTTTGGGATGGGCTGGCAGGGTTTAGGACAACCAGGTAGGGTTTAGGACAAGCAGGCAGGGTTTGGGACGGGCAGGCAGGGTTTGGGATGGGCAGGCAGGGTTTGGGATGAACAGACAGTTTAGGACAGGCAGGCAGGGTTTGGGATGCACTGGTAGGGTTTAGGATGGGCTGTCAGGGTTTAGGACAAGCAGGTAGGGTTCGGGATGAACAGACAGTTTAGGGACAGTTTAGGTTTGGGACGGGCAGGCAGGGTTTGGGATGCACTGGTAGGGTTTAGGATGGACAGGCAGGGTTTGGGATGAACAGACACAGTTTAGGACAGGCAGGCAGCATTTGGGATGGACAGGCAGGGTTGGGCATGCACTGGTAGGGTTTAGAATGGGCAGGCAGGGTTTGGGCTGAACAGACACAGTTTAGGACAGGCACTTGAGCACCCATCAGGTCTCCATCACCCTCCTGCCTGCACCAAGGCGCCAGGGCTGTTTGTTTCCCCTCACCTCCTGGTAGGTGCTTTTGCCCTTGAATTAATTTGCAAGGCTTCTGCGGCTAATTACTCCTGCCCTTGGCTTCCTTAATTGAGGATTTCATCCAGCCGTCCCGATTGCTGAGGTTGCTCAACCCCCCCGAGCAACCCCGAGCAGGCAGATCCGAGTCACATCTGGCCCAGAGGACGCCGTGTTTCACATCCCCACCACCTCCACCCGCAGCCCAGGGTGCTGCAGGGTCCTTGCAGCCAGAAATAAATGGGGGGAACCCCAAAACCTTCCCTTGGAAGTGCAGACACCCCGCGGAAGGGGGTGCGGCTTGGGGTTAACGCTCAAAGTGCTTTAACAGCCTCGGCGGGGGGGAGAACAGGTCTGATGGGTGCTGGGTGCTCTCGGCTCCCCCCAGCCTGTGCTTTATGCAGATGAAAGGTCATTTATTCACGGCTGTGGCCACTCAGGAGCCTCCATCCCTCTGCCTTTACCTGCTCTTCCCCCGCTGAGGTGACGGTCACCCCGGAGGGACTCGCTGAGCCAAAAAACGGGATGTGTTTTTAGGATCGATAAACACCAAAGACACTAAAGAGGAGCCGGGTTAGAAAACAGCACTGGATCAACTCGCCACGTGCAGGTTTAAGTTAAATGGAGTAAAAAAGACCCCACGGGCTCCTGGGGTTTTCCATCCCCAAGGGTCTATTTGTCTCTTTTAGGGAGCACAGAATTGCCGGTGAACCGGCTGTGCCGTGATCTACGAGGTTTCCTTTCACTCCCTTCCCACTGACACCCATCCCGTTTTAGGCACATCTCTTGTTGAATTTAACCCGCTCGTGTGCTCGGTGACTTTGCTGGTCCATCCTTTCCAGGATCTCCCCTAAAATCCTTTGGAAAAACAGCTTCATATCCACCAGCTCTTTGGGACCAAGCGCGAGGTTGCGCATCACCCATAGCAATTCGGTTCTTTCGCTGCCGCACTCCTCTGGGTACCAGGGACCCCATGTCCCGGTGGTTTGTTATAGCTGATTTCTCAGGAATTATTGCATAGATTTATATTTTATTATATATATTTATATATAGATTATAGCATTATATTTATATAGATGTATAGTTGTTTCCATTCCTGCTGTGATTTGAGAACTGTCTCCCAATACGATGCTTGCAGGGAAGGGTCCTTGCGCTCTTCCCCAAATTAATAGGAGTTTGGGATCTTTTCCATGTCCTCTGTGTTTGAACCCAGGTTCAAAGCTATAGGAAACCCCCCCAGGCTGGACACCTGTCCCTCCCCGGGGGCTCCGTTCTCAAGTCCTTCACCTCCAGTAGCAAATTCCCCGTCTCAAACGCGACAACTTTGATCCCTGTTTGATCCCTTTTAACTCCTTTTATCTCCCAACGCTTTCGTTTGAATGCGCTTCCCTTTCTGAAGCTCAACGTAACCACGGGGGGTGTCTGGGGGTTCGGGCCCCCGTACACAGGGACACTCGTCTCCTCGCCCGGATGAGGCTGAAATGCACCATAGAATCATTGAACAGTTTGCATTGAAGAGACATTTAAGTCATCCAGTCCAACCCACTGCAATGAGCAGCTGGTGGGGTGTGCGGGGCGAGGGGGACACAGCAGAGCCCCCACGGCCACCAACCCCCCTGTATTTCCATTTTTCAGACCCCGCTTTTGGAGACTGAATCCACCCTGGACTATGGACACAGCCTCACCCAGGTGGGGGGGGCTGGGAAAACATACAAGGAGATGGGTTTGGGGAAGGGGGAGATGGAAAACCATGTCCTGAAGGCTGGGAGGGGTGGGGGGCCAGAGCACTGCCTGCCCTGGGGCTCAGCTCCTGGGTGCTCGTGCCCTTGGGATGGATTGTTCCTGGGGATGGGTGGTGGGGATCATGGACTGTGTGAGACGTTGGGGTCCGTGCCCTCCCCATTTGAAGGGGCTGGGGCACAAGTGTGATGGAGCGGCTGAGGGACCTGGGGGGTTCAGCCGGAGAACAGGAGCTGAGGGGAGACCTTCTGATCTCTGAACTGCCTGAAAGGAGCTTGGAGCATGGAGGGGGTTGGTCTGTGCTCCCAAGTGATAAAACAAGAGGAAACGGCCTCAAGTTGCACCAGGGGAGGTTGAGGTTGGAAATTTGGGATAATTTCTTCCCCAAAGGGCTGTTGGGCATTGAACAGGCTGCCCAGGGCAGTGCTGGAGTCACCATCCCTGGAGGGTTGGACAGACGGACATGAGGTTCCCAGGACATGGGGTAGTGCCAGGGGTGGGTTGTGGTTGGACTTGATGATCTTGAGGGGCTTTTCCAACCAAAATGACTCTGTGGTTTCCCCCGCTTCTCAATCCGCTCCCTAATCCTCTTCCCCCCCAGGCATCCCCGGAGAAGATCTGGCGTGCGGGAAAGCTCCTGTTCACCCACCTCACCAGCTCCCGCCCCAGCCTCATCCGGGACCACAAGCATCACCTGCGGCACCACAGGTGGGACGCACGGCCACACCGGGGGACCCCACAGGCTCCAAGGGTGACCAGGCTGGTCCTGCCCATCCCCGACAGGGCTGCTGGGTGCTGAAGCCTGGTTTTGGGGACAGTCTTGTCATCCCGTCCCCTTGCAGGCAGTGCTGCTCGGGGAAGGAGCTGGTGGACTGGCTGCTGAGCGCCGGGTTGGCCGTGCAGACACGCAGCCAGGCTGTCGGCATCTGCCAGGTGCTGGTGGACGGTGGCATCCTGACCCACGGTGAGGACAGGCGGTGGCAGGTGATGGGGTGATGGGCACACTGGCGGCTCCCATGGGTGCACCAGCCACCCATGGGTTTCCTGGCCGAGCTGATGGGCGCTCTCCCCTCCCCGCAGTGAAGCAGGAGTGGCATTTCCAGGACAAGGACACCCAGTTTTATCGCTTTGCCGAGCTGGAGCTGAGCCCCGAGCCCGGCGCTGGGCTGCGGGATGCGGAGGAGCTGCTGGAGGCACTGGCCTTCCTAGCCCAGCTGGGCCCTGACGCGCTGCTCACCATGGCCCTGCGCAAACCGTGGGTGGCTGGGCTGTCCCCAGGGCATGTGGAGGGGATGAGGCGGGATGGGGGGGCTCATTTGGACCCCACTCTGGGGGAATCTGGAGCACCAAAGGGATGGGGTGACCTGAGCATCTCTTCCATGGCTGGCAGATGGGGAGGGAGAATGCAGCTGCCTGGGCAGGGTTTGTGCCTGGGGAGGGGTGTCTGTGCCCCGGGATGGGGGGACAGGGGACACAGGTGGCTGCTCACCCCCCGCTGCCCTCCCAGGCCTGCCCAGCGCACAGAGGACGAGCTGGAGCTCATCTTTGAGGAGCTGCTGCACATCAAAGCCGTGGCTCATCTCTCCAACTCGGTGAGTGCGGCCGTGGCTGTCCCCGCTGTGGCCTGTGTGTCCCCCCCAAACTGCTCCTGGTCCCCGAATCCTCCTGCATCCCATCACTTCCATTTAGCAGGGCCTGTTGCGATAGGACAAGGGGTGATGGTTTTAAACTCAAGGAGGGAGATTCAGGCTGGATAAAAGGCAATTGTTGTCACTGAGGGTGGTGAGAGCCTGGCCCAGGTTGGCCAGAGAGGTGGTGGATGAACCATCCCTGGAGACATCCCAGGCCGGGCTGGACAGGGCTCTGAGCAACCTGAGCTGCTGAAGATGTCCCTGCTCATGGCAGGGGTGGCAATGGGGGAGCTGGGAAGGTCCCTTCAACACAAACCCTTCTGTGATTCTATAATTCTATGAGTTCCCACCTGGGCATCCTCTCCTGTCCCTCTCTGAGCATCCCCAGGTCCACTTCCCACCTTGTCCCCTGTGTCCCCTCCTCACTCAGCTCTGGGCTGGGGTGAACCACGTTCCTCTTGCGCAGGTGAAGCGGGAACTGGCGTCCGTGCTGATGTTCGAGTCGCACCCGAGAGCGGGCACCGTGCGTGAGTATCGCGTGTCCCAGGAGAAGGGGTCCCCAGCCTGGGGACAACACCTGGAGCTGTAGTCATCCATGTGGATGCTCCTGCTGTCTCCTGGTGGCCCAGGGATGGAGGGGACAGGAGTATTCACCTCAGCTGAGGGCTCGGGATGGGGGGGGTGCTTGGGGGCTCCCCCTCTTTGACTGCTGGATGTCACCGTTCCCCGTCAGTGTTCAGCCAAGGAGACAAAGGCACCTCATGGTACATCATCTGGAAGGGCTCGGTGAACGTGGTCACCCACGGCAAGGTGGGTACGTCCACTCCAGACACTCACTGCCCCCCAGTGGGGACAAGGGCTCCCACCCCATCCCTCACCCATCATGTCACCCCCGCCAGGGCTTGGTGGCCACCCTGCATGAAGGGGACGACTTTGGGCAGCTGGCGCTGGTGAACGACGCGCCACGGGCAGCCACCATCATCCTGCGGGAGGACAACTGCCACTTCCTCCGCGTGGACAAGCAGGACTTCAACCGCATCCTCAAGGTGACGGGGGCTATAGGGGACTGGGTGCCAGTCGGGGCATGCTGTGCACCCCCAGGATGCTGGAAGGGGAGGATGCTTCTCTGTGTGACAGCATGGGGGTTTGGGGTGCCACCAGCTGGATGAGCATTGCCTGATGGATCCAAGCTGGGCTGAGGTGACAAACAATAATGTCCATCCGGGCTGGGATGGAGGGATGGAGAGCAACCCTGCAAGAAAGGACTTGGGGGTGGTGGTGGATAAAAGATGGGACATGAACCGCAACACGCGCTGGCACCAGATCAGTGGTACCCTGGGCTGCATCCCCAGCCCCATGGGCAGCAGGTGGAGGGAGGGGATTGTCCCCTCTGCTCCGCTCTGTGAGACCCCCAGGGCACCGCGTCCAGCTCTGGGGTCCTGAGCACAGGACAGACCTGGACCTGCTGGAGAGGGGCCAGAGGAGCCGCAGAAATGATGCGAGGCTGGAGCAGCTCTGCTGGGAGGAACGGCTGAGAGAGTTGGGGTGTTCAGCTGGGGAAGAGAAGCTCTGGGGAGACCTTAGTGCGGCCTTTCAGTGCTTGAAAGGGGCCTGAAGAAAGATGGGGACAGACTTTTGAGCAGGGCCTGTTGAGATAGGACAAGATGTGACGGTTTTAAACTCCAGGAGGGAGATTCAGGCTGGGTAAAAGGCAATTGTTGTCCTGAGGGTGGTGAGAGCCTGGCCCAGGTTGGCCAGAGAGGTGGTGGATGAAGCATCCCTGGAGACATCCCAGGCCAGGCTGGACGGGGCTCTGAGCACCCTGAGCTGCTGAAGATGTCTCTGATCATGGCAGGGGTGGATAAGGTGATAGTTGAAGGTCCCTTCAACCCAAACTCTCTTGTGATTCTGTGATTCCATGACTATAAGGGCTGTTTTTTTCTCTCTAGGACGTGGAGGCCAACACTGTGCGCCTGAAGGAGCACGGGAAGGTGGTACTGGTCCTGCAGAAGAACCTGCAAGGAGGCAGCAACCAGCCAACCCCGGCACGGAGCAGCAGGTGACAGCAGCCTGTCCTCGTCCCCCTGCTCCTTCTGCCGCTCTCGGGCTTCCCGCAGCGAGTTTGCTGGGAGGACTGTGTCCCCAGAGGGGAACGGGGACATCAGGCCATGCTGACGGGCTGTGTCGAGTGGCCCGGTGGCCCAGCGTGCCACAGTTGTGGTGCTGCATCCTCCCCTGATGTCCCCCATGCTCTGCCCGCCAGGTACTTTGTGATGGCTGGGACGCCGGAGAAGATCCTGGAGCATCTGCTGGAGTTCATGAGGCTGGACGCCACCCTCTACGACCCCGTGGGTAGGTGGGGGTGTCCCCCTTGCTCCAGGAACCACATCCCAGAGCAACTCTGGGGACAGGGCGCTGGCACGGGGACCAGCAACCAGCAGGACCGCCTTATTACCAATTGTTCATCCCCAAACGCTGGTCCTCTCACCCTAAAATCCCCCATTGGGGCAAGGAGAGGGAAGAAGCCCCAGTGCCCGGAGCAGGCCCAGGGTAGTGACCATCCCTGTGCTGGGCACCGGGGAGACCAAATGTTGAATTCTGGGGGTAGTTTTTGTCCCCTCAGAACAAGAAAGACCTTGAGGTGATGGAATGAGTTGAGAGAAGGGAACGGAGCTGGGGAAGGAGTTGGAGAAGGAGGTCGAGGTTGGAAATTTCTTCCCCAAAGGGCTGTGGGGCATTGAACAGGCTGCCCAGGGCAGTGCTGGAGTCACCATCCCTGGAGGGCTGGACAGACGGACATGAGGTTCTCAGGACATGGGGCAGTGCCAGGGGTGGGTTATGGTTGGACTCGATGATCCTGAGGGGCTTTTCCAACCACAATGATTCTGCGATTCTATCTCCTCCCTCCTCTCCCACGTCTCTCCACCTCCCTCTGCTGCTGGAGATACGAGACCAGGAGATGTCCCCAGCGGGCAACAAATCAGCGCTGCCAAGCCGGCGTCACCGGGGCTGCCTTGTCTGCTGAGCACTGAGCTTTTAGCACAACCCCTTAATTCTCCTCCATCCCCCAGAGCCCATAGCCCTTCCCAGGACATTTAGGAGCCAAAAGTGACCCACAGGGAGCACGGTCACCATGGGGGGACATGCAGACCGACCCCACGCAGGGCATGGGTGACACTTTCCTGGGCAGCCATGATGCCTGGCTGTGACCACTGTGTCCCAAATACACCGGAGACCATGACGGGTGACCACTGGTGGCTTCTCTCTTGCAGACACGCTGTTGGGGGATTTTCTGCTGACCTATACCGTGTTCATGCCGACCACGCAGCTCTGCAGAGCTCTGCTCCACCAGTATCCTTCAGCGGCTGGAACTGGGAGGGAATGGGTTCCATCCTGCCCCGTGCACCCTCCACCAGGGACCAGCACCTTGGTCCCTGTCACCCCAGTGGGAGCCCTGAATTTTCCGCTCTGTGAGACTCCCCGGGCACCGTGTCCAGCTCTGGGGTCCTGAGCACAGGACAGACCTGGACCTGCTGGAGAGGGGCCAGAGGAGCCGCAGAAATGATGCGAGGCTGGAGCAGCTCTGCTGGGAGGAACGGCTGAGAGAGTTGGGGTGTTCAGCTGGGGAAGAGAAGCTCCGGGGAGACCTTAGTGCGGCCTTTCAGTGCTTAAAAGGGGCCTGAAGAAAGATGGGGACAGACTTTTGAGCAGGGCCTGTTGAGATAGGACAAGGGGGGATGATTTTAAACTCAAGGAGGGAGATTCAGGCTGGACAAAAGGCAATTGTTGTCCCTGAGGGTGGTGAGAGCCTGGCCCAGGTTGGCCAGAGAGGTGGTAGATGAACCATCCCTGGAGACATCCCAGGCCAGGCTGGACGGGGCTCTGAGCAACCTGAGCTGCTGAAGATGTCCCTGCTCATGGCAGGGGTGGCACTGGGGGAGCTGGGGAGGTCGCTTCAACCCAAACCCTCCTGTGATTCCATGAATCCCCCAGGCTCTTGGGCACAGGGCACATCCCCATCTCCAATCCCATCCTGCAGGTCCTTGCCTGCTCCCCACCACCCACACTGGTGTCCTTGACTGGTCCCAGTTTCCGTGCGGAGCCACTGGAGGGGTCAGAGCAGGACAAGGCCACCTACTCCCTGCACAAGCGCCGGAAGATCCTGCGGCTGGTGAGCCAGTGGGTGCTGCTCTACGGGCGGCTGTTGCAGGGCGACCGCAGCACCACGGCCCTGCTGCAGGTACGGGAAGGGGGACAGGGATGTCCCCAGGGGGGTCTGGCTGTCACAACCCCATCCTGACTGCTGGGCACCTTCCTCCCGCAGAACCTGGCGGACCTGGCGAGCCGGGACCCCCGCCTGGGTGGGATGGTGCAGGAGCAAGGACAGGAGCGGCGGCGGCCCTGGGCGTGAGTCCCCCGAGGAGGGAGAGTCTGGTTCTGTCCCCCAGTGCCACCACTGGTGCCCATGTCCTGCACCCCCCATGTCCTGCACCCCAGCCACAGGGAGGGTGTCACACACCACACGGACACCCCAGGGCCCGGGGTCACAGGGATGCTCAGGCTGCACAGCCCAGTTTTATCTCCAGCATGAGGTGATGATCACGGGGCTCTAACAGCACCTGTATCTTCTCTCTGCAGAACGGAGAATGGAGATGGCAGCCTTTCTCCCCAGCCCAAGGTAGGGGTGGCCCTGGGGGGTGGGTATAGAGCTCTGGGTCACCTCTTGCCCTCTGGGGACCCCTGGCCAGAGGGGTGGCCACTGTGGTGGCATCTGGAATATTGTGTCCACACCTGGAATGTTGTGTCCGTTTGTGGCCCCTCAGTTCCAACAGGACAGGGAACTGTTGGAGAGAGTCCAGCGCAGCCACCAAGATGCTGAAGGGAGTGGAGCATCTCCCGTGTGAGGAAAGGCTGAGGGAGCTGGGGCTCTGGAGCTGGACAAGAGGAGACTGAGGGGGGACTCATTCCTGGGGATCAATATGGAAAGGGGGAGTGTCAGGAGGATGGAGCCATTGTTGACAACCAGTGATAGGACAAAGGGCAAGGGGTTCAAACTGGAACACAGGAGGTTGTACTTAAATATGAACAGAAAGTTCTTCCTGGTGAGGGTGGTAGAGCCTGGCCCAGGCTGCCCAGGGGGTTGTGGAGTCTCCTTCTCTGCAGACATTCCAACCCGCCTGGTTCCTGTGTAACCTCATCTGGGTGTTCCTGCTCCATGGGGGGATTGCACTGGATGAGCTTCCCAGGGCCTTCCAACCCCTGACATTCTGGGATTCTGTGATCTTCCCCACTTTCTCCCACCGTGGCCACAGGCTCGGAGCTCAGCGAGCTGGCTGGCGAGCCAGGAGGAGGCGACTCTGAACAGCAGCTGTGCCTTAAGAGCCCAGGACAAAGGTACGCCGTGCAGGGTGGGGGCCGCTCCCTCCCCAGCTGCAGGACACAAAATCCCGTTTCCGTCCCCCATAGTGCCCTACGAGATCTACAGAGCCGACCACTCGTGCCTGGTCACCGTGCTGCCTGTCAACGCCTCGGTGCGGGACGTCCTGCGGTCACTCGCCCCGCGGCTCGGCCGGCATGGGGAGCACGTCCTGGTGAAGGTGAATTCAGCTGGAGGTGAGGACGGCATCGCGGGGATGTCACCGTGCCGTGGTGGCCATGTCCCCTGCCCTGCCAGGATCCGGTCCCTTCTCTGTCCCTGCTGCCACCGTCCTGTCTCCCGCAGATAAAGTGGGGCTGCAGCCGGATGCCGTGGGTGTGTTCACGGCGCTGGGGCTCAATGAGCGGCTCTTTGCCGTCAGCGTGGAGGAGCTGGGCAGCCTGGTAAGCCTGGGGGTCTTAGAAACATAAATCATTGAATAGTTTGGGTCGAAGGGACCTTCAGATGTCATCCAGTGCCACCCCTGCCATGAGCAGGGACATCTTCAGCAGCTCCAGTTGCTCAGAGCCCCGTCCAGCCTGGCCTGGGATGTCTCCAGGGATGGGATGTGGTTGGGGAATGGGCAGCACCAGGCTGGGCCCCCCCAGAGTGGGATTTGGGGCTGGGGTTGGGGGAGTCCATCCCTCCCTGCTCCTCTCCCCTGGGGAAGGGGCTGGTGTCGCTGTCCCCGCTGTGGTTGCTGATGGCAGGAGGGGTTGGACGTCCCCTCTGCTGTCCCCAGACCCCCCACCCTGAGCAGCTGGGCCCCCACGTCGGCTCCTCAGAGACCCTGGACCTCATCAGCTCCAAGGACCTGGCCAGTCACCTCACCGACTACGACTGGAACCTCTTCAAGAGCATCCACCAGGTAGGGCCAATGTGGGGGCGGGAGACGCCTCTGGGGTGGTGGCTCAACCACCTCAACCACCCTCATCCACCGCCTGGGGCTCTGCAGGTGGAAATGATCCACTACATCGTGGGGCCACAGAAGTTTCACGAGGTGACCACGGCCAACCTGGAGCGGGTGATGCGGCGGTTCAATGAGCTGCAGTACTGGGTGGCCACTGAGCTGTGCCTGTGCCCCGAGGTGGGCCGGCGAGCCCAGCTCCTCCGCAAGTTCATCAAACTGGCTGCACAGTGAGTCTCCTGACCATCTGCCACCTGGTCCCACGAGGATGGAACCGGTGGTGACCTCCCTGCCTAACTCCATCCTCACCTGCAGCCTCAAGGAGCAGAAGAACCTGAATTCCTTCTTTGCGGTGATGTTTGGTGTGAGCAACACGGCCGTCAGCCGCCTGGCCAGGACCTGGGAGGTAACAAAGCAACTGCGGGCTGCTGCCAGCTCCCCTGAGCTCTGCAGGGATCAGAGAATCAGAGAATTATTGTAGTTAGAAGAAATCCTCAAGATCATTGAGTTAAGCCACCCCTGGCACTGCCCCATGTCCTGAGAACCTCATGTCCGTCTGTCCAACCCTCCATTGATGGTGATTCCAGCACTGCCCTGGGCAGCTTGTTCAATGCCCCACAGCCCTTTGGGGAAGAAATTGTTCCCCAGATCCAACCTCAACCTCCCCTGGCGCAACTTGAGGCCGTTTCCTCTGCTCCTGGCGCTTGTTCCTGGGGAGCAGAGCCCGACCCCCCCTGGCTCCAAGCTCCTTTCAGGCAGTTCAGAGATCAGAAGGTCTCCCCTCAGCTTCTGTTCTCCAGCTGAACCCCCCAGGTCCCTCAGCCGCTCCCATCACACTTGTGCTCCAGCCCCTCACCAGCTCCATTGCCAGGTCTCCTGGGCAGGGGTGACTTGGGTGCTGGGGTGCCATCAGACTCTGCAGCCCAAAGCTCTGGTCCTGCCGAGGGCAGGGGGCTTGGACCGGCCCTGGGGGCTGGTTAGACCCAGCCTGGGGCCACAATCCCCCGTAATGGAGCAGCTCTGAGCCCATGGGGTACCCGGAGCAGCAGAGCCCAGGGGTGCAAAGGGGTGAACGCAGAACAGGAGGTGCCAGCGGAGCTGGGGGGGGGCTGGGGGTGGCAGAGCAGGGGTGCCAGCACCCATGACCCTCTCTCTGCGCAGAGGCTGCCCCACAAGATTCGAAAGCTGCACTCGGCGCTGGAGCGGATGCTGGTGAGCGCAGCCCCTTCGTGTCCCATGCACCCCTCCTGCTCCATGTCTCCCTTCCTGTCCCGTGTCCCACTTCGTGTCCCATGTCTCCCTTCCCTCCTCATATCCCCCTCCTGCCCCGTATCCCACTTCTCGCCCCATGTCCCCTTCCTGCCCCATGTCATCCTTCTCACACTGTACCTGCCTTCCCTCCCCATGTCCCCTTGCTGCCCCATGTCTCCTTCCCACCTCATATCCCCCTTCTCGGAGGGTTTGGGGGAGCAGAGGGCAGACTGGGGGGAGTTTTGTGACACAGGGTCACCCCATTTTGCTGGGGCTTCCAAAAGCTACAAGGTCCCAGGGGTGCCACTGTGTCCCTTGCCTGCCCTGCGCTGAGGTCCCTCTCCATCCCCAGGACCCGTCGTGGAACCACAGGGTCTATCGCTTGGCCGTCGCCAAGCTGAGCCCCCCCATCATCCCCTTCATGCCCCTCCTGCTCAAAGGTGGGTGCCTTGGCTTGGAGGGTGAGGCTGGGAATGGGTTGGGTGGGGGGCCAGGGACCCCTTTGGGGACACCCAGCCCACCCCAGGGACCAGAAGACCCAATCTGATCCCCAAACCCCCCTCGCAGACATGACGTTCATCCACGAGGGCAACCGCACAATGGCCGAGAATCTCATCAATTTTGAGAAGATGGTGAGTGGGGCAGGTTGGCTCCCCGGGGACCCCCCTTGGTGCACCTTCTGTGTCCCTGTCCCCTGGGATGCAGACCCAGAGCATCCCCATGGCGTTAGGGCAGAATCCCCCCACCCCAGCCAGGACCCCCGGGGCAGCCGCAGCCACCGGTGAAGCTGGAGGGGACAGTGTTTTAGCAGCAAAGTGGGGCCAGGTGACAGCAAGTGACCTTTGTGCGTTGCCCACAGCACATGATGGCAAAGACCCTGCGTGTCCTGCAGCGCTGCCGGGGCCAGGCGCACGGTGAGTGTCCCTTGGTGGGGCATGGACCCTGGGGACTGGCTCTCCTGTGGGGACGGGGCTGAGCTCCTGCTCTCTGTCCACATCCAGCTCCGCTGTCCCCGCTGCGAAGTCGCTCCCCGCACCGGCCTGAGGACCCCAAGTCCGTCAGGATCTCCACGTGTAGGTCTGGGGGTCACCCATCTGCCCTCCCACCCCTGTGTTGGGGGGCCCCCACCCCTTGGGACCTGCCCAGGAGAGCATGCACCCACCATCCTTGGTGGGAGGGTCCCACAGGGACATCCTGAGGGTGTCAACCTGGTTGTGGTGGGTGAAAGTTGGTCCAGATGCTGCTGATGGAGAGGGTTGGCCAGCGGTGGTGGAGAGAGTTGGCCAGTGGAGAGGCTTGGGCAACGGTGATGAACAGGGTTGACCAACGGAGAGGGTTGGCCAGCGGTGATGGAGAGGGTTGGGCAATGGTGATGGAGAAGGTTGGCCAATGGAGAGGGTTGGGCAGTGGTGATAGAGGAGGTTCGCCAATGGAGAGGGTTGGGCAATGGTGATGGAGAAGGTTCGCCAATGGAGAGGGTTGGGCAGTGGTGATGAACAGGGTTGACCAATGGAGAGGGCTGGCCAGCGGTGATGAAGAGGGCTGGCCAGCGGTGATGGAGAGGTTTGGGCAATGGTGATGGAGAAGGTTGGCCAATGGAGAGGGTTGGGCAGTGGTGATAGAGAGGGTTTGCCAGTGGTGGTGGAAAAAGTTGGCCAGAGGTGATGGGGAGGGTTGGCCAATGATGATGGAGGGGGTTGACCAGCCGGAGGTTGAGCAGTGAGCGCAGCCCTGATCCCGGCTCTCCCGGCAGGCTCGGAGCAATCGCTGAGCGTGCGGAGCCCCGTCTCCACCTGGGCGTACCTGCAGCACCTGAAAGCCATCGACAGCCAGAAGGAGCTGCTGCGGCTCTCCCGTGACCTGGAGTCCTGACAGGCCCGAGGGGACCAGAGCAGGGACGCGTCACCCTGTGTCAGTGGCAGGGGCAGCCCCGCAGCTCTGCTCCCGGTGGCACCGGGCACGGGGCTGCACTGGAGCCGCCCGGGAGCCGCCTCTGCTCAGCTGTGCTGTGGGTGCCAGGACCAGCACCGCGAGGCAGCCGGGAGCCCGCGGGGCTGCAGGCGGGCACAGGGAGCAATAGAGATATTTTTGTACACAAGGCTGCGCTCCCCTGTCTCCGTGCAGCAGCTGGGATTCCCTCCCTGCACCGGCCGGGGGGCGATGGAGCCCTGGCTGCCCCCACAGTGCTGCCCACCCTGGGAGAGGCCCCGTATTGAGCCAGAGCATCCCTGTACACGGGGGACACCATGGCTGTCCCCATCGGGGCGCAGACACCCAGGCTGAGCTCAGGGTCTGGCTCGTGCTGCTCTGCTGACCCACAGATCTGGGGGGCAGCCCTACAGGGGACCTGTCCTTCCCTCTGTCCTGTGTGTCCCCTGGGGGTGCTGGCTGCATCCCCTGTCCCCCACGACCCCAGGAGCCATGAGAAAAGTGACTTTATCCCCATCAGGACTGCTGGGGTTTAAACCAACGTGTGCTGCCAGAGCTTGGGATGATCACAACCTTCTCTGTGCCTCAGTTTCCCCACATGGATGGGGCAGGAATAGCTGCATACGGCTGTGGCGCAGAGGCAGGACAGCAGCTCTTATGGAAGGACACTGGTGGCCTCATGATGGAGATGATGACCTGCTTGGGCTCTCCCCAACCGGCGACCAGTTGCTGCTGAGCCCTGAGCAGAGGTTTGGGGGAGATGTCTTCAGAGAGGACAGAGCTGATGGACCTCAGGGGTGAGGACCCCCAGAGCATCTCTGGATGCACATGGAGCAGTTTTAGCAACAACCTCCCAACCGGAATGAAGCTGCGGGGTTGGGGGCCGATCGCCACCCCAAAAGCTCCCGCATTTGTTGGGTACCAGCATGGGGGGCTCACAGCTCCCCAGCCGGGACACCACAGAGCCACAGCAAAGCCAAAGCCACCCCAGCCTTGCCCCAGGTTGGGCGACAAGGGACCCAAGCGCTGCTGCATGAATTGCGCTTTTCAGTCTCGCAATGCAAATGAACGGGTCGCTTCAAATAAAAGAGTCCCCGTTGCACCTAAATAACATTGCGAGCAATGCAGGTTCCTGGCATGAAGCATGTCCACCCCAGTTCCCCCCCAGTATAAAACTGGGCTTTGTGGTTCTCTGCAAGGCAGTGGGTGGCCGTGCTCAATGGTTTTGACGCCCAGCATCTCCCAGGTTTTAACTCCAAGCTACATGTCCAACAAGCCGATGCAAAGCAGCAAGTTGATGGCAATTCCCTGGCTTCTGGACCCAAATCTGGCGCCTTTTCTAAGGTATTTGCCCTCAAGATCCAAAGGAGTCTTGAACTGAAGGGGCTCGTGTGTGGGGAAGGAAGGGTTAAACTGGAGCTGGATGTTCTCCAGATGTTTCTAGGCCTGAGGATTGCCTTCAGGTTGGCTGGCTGGTCCATGCATGTGTCTTGGGGCTTTCCCTTCCTTGGGATGCTGGTTCGGCTGGAGGAATCTCCTCTCGAGTGGGAAAGTTGACCCTTGTCTGGTTCTCCTGGTGCAGGCGGTGAAGAGCATCCTGTCGGGGGCTCAGCGTGGTCCATGCAGCCCCACAACCCACCACCCCGTGTCCTCCACAAGCTGTTTCCCTTGGGAGCAGGAGCGTAAAGGTCCAGCCCCACCAGCGATTCCCACGGAGCTGCAGAAGCTCCGCGAGGTCCTGAGGGTGAGGGAAGAGCTGGAGAAATATTCTAGGAAAGAGCAAGGAGTCCAGGGAAGGAGGATGGCGGGTGAGGATGGGGATGAAGCTCAGTGTTGGGCAGCTTGTAGCAAAGAATAGACCATGCGAAAATAAGAGGCTGGATGCCTCCTCGAACAAAGGTAATAGAATCACAAAATGATGATAGAGGAAAATTAAAGGGTTGTGCTAAAAGCTCGGTGCTCAGCAGACAAGGCAGCCCCTGGTGACGCCGGCTTGGCAGCGCTGATTTGTTGCCCGCTGGGGACATCTCTTGGTCTTGTATCTCCAACAGCACAGGGAGGTGGAGAGACGTGGCAGAGGAGGGAGGAGATAGAATCGCAGAATCATTTTGGTTGGAAAAGCTCCTCAGGATCATCAAGGGCAGTTTGGAGATCAGAAGGTCTCCCCTCAGCTCCTGTTCTCCAGCTGAACCCCCAGGTCCCTCAGCCGCTCCATCACACTTGTGCTCCAGCCCCTCACCAGCTCTGTTCCCTTCTCTCCACTCGCTCCAGCACCTCAAGCTCTTTCTTGGCGTGAGGGGCCCAAAACTGCCCTCAAGATTTGCCGTTTGGCCTCCCCAGGTCCCAGCACAGGGACGGTCACTACCCTGGTCCTGCTGGCCACACCAGCACTGGGACAAGCCAGGATGCTGGTGGCCTTTTTGACCACCTGGGCTGGAGGTGATGCTGCCACTTCATCCCAAGGCAAAAGGCATCATCCTCTATGGTGAGGCTGGAAAAGAAACCTGCAAGAAGAGATGGGCTCCATCTCCGTCCTCCTCCATTGTGGGCACTCACCTCCTTCCCCAGGCGCCATGGGACCTACTCCATCTTCCACCGCAGTTCCTGCTCTTCCCGGGCATCTCAAAGGAGCAAGAGGGATGCACAATTGCTGGATCCATCCACCCAGCATCCAACCCCAACGATATGAGCTCCTCAATCCAACAGGGCTTGAGCTGAAAAAGGGTTGGCTTGTGCCTGATCCAGTGAATGGACTCACAGAGCAGCCTCAGCACCAGGTGACTCAAAGCTCTTGGAGAACACAAGGCGGTTTTCCAGAAAGACAGGTCAGCAGGGTCCCCAGCCCAGAGCGGAGGGTAGGAAGTGACTGAGGGGTGACAAAGAACCCAAAACTGGTCCTTGTGACACCAAACCCGGCTCTGCTGTGCCAGCTAACGCACCCCGGGGGGGTTGAGGCTGTCGCAATGCTGTGTTGGCAGCAGGAATTGCAGGCAGCTCCTGCCTGCTCTGCCCATGCCCACAAATAGTCTCTCCTTGGCTCGGATGGTGCTGGGAGGTCGGTTATTGCCCACTGAGGGGGAGATGCACAGGGGTGACCCCTTTCTGAGTGGGGAGACCCTGTCATGGACCTGCTGCTTCTGGGTTGAAGCATCATGAGCATGGGAGTCCGGAGCACCTAGGGGTCCTTATGGAACGTCCAGGAGCTGCTGGCTGGGGAATCTTCCCTAATGAGAGGAAATGGCCTCAGCGAAGGTTCAGATGGGATATTAGGAAAAGATTACTCACGGAGAGGGTCATGAAGCAGTAGACACTGCCCAGGACAGTGGTGGAGTCACCATCCCTGGAGGGGTGGAGCAGACACAGATATGAGGTTCTCAGGGACATGGGGTGGTGCCAGGGGTGGGTTATGGTTGGGCTCAATCCTGAGGGTCTATTTCAACCAGAATGATTCTATGATCCGATGATTCCTCATCCTCCAGCAGCAGAATGGGGTGAGGAGGTTCATACCCGCTCCTGGTCACTTGTCCTGCTCCTCACTCCTCAGTTATTTTCCTGGTGTGGTTTGGAGCGGCTGAGATGGGGGGTGCGGGGACGTGGATGGAGATGCGCTCAGGGATGGTTGCGATGCCCATTGAGAATGGGGGGGCTGTGCCGGGGTTCAGAGCAGCATTAAGATGCCCTTGGAGGCAAGATGGACACTGACCTGTCCCAGTCTGGTCACCCCCGTGCCTCTGGGTATACTGGTCAGCATGTCCAACATGCTCCAGGACTGGGAACCAGTGGGATCCAGGTCCCTTCCAAGTTATGGTAGCAGGGGAAGGCGTCTCTCCTGCCCAGTACACCCAAACACCCCCCATCCTGCAGCATCTTCCACTGGGATACACTGGATTGAGCCTGGGATGTCCGGGCTGGTGACTCTTGGCATTACTTGAGGCCACGAGGGCTCCTGGAGGAGGGTAGGGATGGACCAGCTCTGGGCTTGGACACGGGGACAGCCCACAGAACCTGCTCCTGAGCAGCCTTGGTGCTAAAACCTGGCTTGTGGCTGTGCCTCAGGGTTCCCTTGTGTTGCTGGAGGACCTGGAGCCTCCGATGAAACTGGTTTGTCCTTGGAGGGGGACACAACGTCCAGGGACAGCAGCGGAGGAAGGAGAGATCTTCACTTCCAATGAACTGGGGAGCAGAAAGTTGCCCCCCAGTTCACACCAGTTGCACGGGAGTGTGTGGTACATGGAGGAACCAGCCTATGGCCCTGATGTCCAGCTCAAGTCTCTGATGGACCTGCTGGGCTCCGGGTGGCCAAAAACCCCATGGAGAAGTTTTCCCAATGCTCCCAAATTTCCCCCCAGGGCTGTGCATGGGAGGAATGGAGCAATACTGGGATACTGGATTTACCAGCCCTCCTCCCACTCTGGGCAACCTATAATTAAGCTGTGCGCATAATGAGAGTTGGTGAAGTGTGGGTGCATCATGCTCCTCCTCCCCAGGGAACCCACATATAGCAAGGAGCACCGACATTGCCATCCAGGACGCTCTGGAGCAGCCAGCGTGGCATTGAGGGGACGATGAAGCCCTGGATTCTCCTTGTTGGGGCAGGAATAGCCCTGGGCTGCGTGTCTGGCCGTGAGTAATGGAGCTTGGCGGCGACAGAGGGGCCCAACCAGCCGGTGCGTCCATGGGAAGGGGCCAGCAATGGGTTGGAAGTGCTGGGGGGAGCTCGGCTGGATGGGGACAGCTGGTTCCATATTAGGTTGGACCAGCAGAACTTCGCAGGGGAAAGAGTGAGGGATGATTTCACGTTTCTTAAGCTCCAGATGGTGATGAGGGTGGTTTATCCTTCTCTTCAATGGGTTGAGACTTCCCTTGGTCTTTAGCCTGGTCCACCAGTTGCGTCCTGGTGTGCCCTGCTGTGCGTTCATCACGCAAACCCACCTTCCTCTGGCTCCTCCACCAAGGGAAATACTTCTCTAACACCTCATCCCCAATCCCACCGTGGGTGCTGGAGGTGAGCGGAGGAGCCAGTCAGATACAATGGGAAATGCAGCATGAACTCGGGTGCTTCTCCCTTCACGACTTTGTGGTTGTTATGAGAGGTGATAAAGAACAGCTCTGGCTTGCGGGCATCGGGTTGTGGCTCCCGGTTGACCAGGATCCGGCCTGTGACTCGGTGCCGTTGTTACCATCTCCTCGCACCAAACGCGAGCGCTGATCTATGTGCAAGAAGGGAGTTTTGTCACTCTTGACCCTGCCAACAAGCTGTGGGTGATGTTTCAGAGCAGACGTGAGGTGACCAGCGGAGACAAGGAGCTGCTTCTGCTGCAAAGTTGTCCTGAAACAGGTGGATTTGTTGTGGTCTCATTTTGTTTGATGCAACCGCGAAGTTATTGTTGCTTGAAGGAGAAACCGGGAGGCAGAGCAGCTGGTGTCATGGTCATCCTTGGCCAGCGCTTTGGACCAGAGCATCACCCTGATGGACCCATCGGAGCTGTGACACCTCTGCCAGGCAATGACTTTGCTTATCCTCATCCAGGCAGGACAGCAGTGGGAGATTTTACCTGGTTATCTCACAGGCAGCTTGTGCACCCAGGGTTATGAGGGTTTTGAGGACCAGGAGCATGTAACTAAATATTTGGGGAGCTCAGGCTATCAATAGATCTTTTGCTGCGAGTTAATTTGCCCTTCAAATGGGTCTCTGCAGAGGCAGGACTGATTTTGGGATGGTGTTTGCACAGTGGAGAGAGGTGTTGAGTCAGGCCAGGGACACGCGGATGCTGCTCTGACACCAGCTGTAACTCATGTTCGTGGACTGAACGGAGCTGGGAGCCGCTGGGAGGGCTCTGTCGTGTCTCAGGCGTTTCCCCACACCTTGGTGAATGGAGCTGCTCAGCCCACTTTTCCTGGGTCAGAAACTCTTCTGGCAGTAAGGAGAATCAGTTTGTTCTTGTCCAAAAAGCTGTGCTCGGTGAGGGTGGATCAGGCCGAAGGGCTGAAAATGAGAACGAAATATTTGTCTGGCTTTGTACAGCCAGAAGACATTTGCTGGTTGGGCCAGCCAAATCGTAGAATCGTTTTGGTTGGAAAAGCCCCTCGAGACCATGGAGTCCAACCATTATCCCACCTCTGGTACTAAAATGTCCCTGAGAACTTCATGTCCGTCTGTCCAACCCTCCAGGGATGGTGACTCCAGCACTGCCCTGGGCAGCCTGTTCAATGCCCAACAGCCCTTTGGGGAAGAAAGTGTTCCTACATCCAACCTCAACCTCTCCTGGCGCAACTTGAGGCCGTTTCCGCTTGTTTTATCAATTGGGAGCAGAGACCAACCATGCTCCAAGCTCCTTTCAGGCAGTTGTAGAGGAGCAAACCCCCCCCAGCTCCCGATCCCCAGGGGCTGGGGCGACACTGATCTCGCTCCCCAAGGGCTCTTGTGGCTCCGACCCGGGTTGAGTCACTGCACACCTGGTATCGGTGCTTTGCTGGGACACGCTCTGGCAGCACGTGCCCCAGCTCCGCGAAGGTCTCTGCGGTGACTTATGTGTGGGCAGTTGCCACCTTGCACAATCCCACTGGAAAATGAGCTGGGATGGATGATTCAGGATGAGTTATCCCCACAGCTGCGCTGGGAGCAGCAGGGATGCTGCCCCAGAGACGGGGATCTCAGCTGCTCCAGATCTTGCGGTTCCACTGCGTGGACTGGTGACACTGGGATGTCTGGACACCACGAGCATCCCGCACCACCCAAAACACGGGTGCTCCTCCCCTCGGCAGCTCTTTGCAGTTCTCCAGGCATCAGTGCAAGCAAAGGTGGGAATAAAGGAGCACCAAGGGCACGTCACCTCAAGGAAACCCTTTGTACTAATAACGTCCTATTAACTACTTCCCACTGATTCCCCTCTTGCCATAAAGTGGATTTTCAGAAAAGGACCTGGTGGCCAAACAGGACTCAGCAGCACGACCAACCAGCTGCATTGGCTGGTGGATGAAGAGGTTCTTCCTCCTCTCATCAGCACATGGGAGACCTTGATGTCGTGATTCTGAACAGTACAAACGGCTTGGGTGCAATGCCAGACAACAGACCAAGCAATGAGGGGGCAGGAAGAAGCCAGCAAGCTTGGTGACTTGGAAGTCACTCTCATCAGGATTTGCCCAAAGGGTGTTTCATGGGCTGGAGATAAACGCTGGTGACCCTGAGGTGTTTAAGACATTGTGTGATTGCAACATCCTTTTCTGCAGGGATGGCTCTGCAGGTTGGGACATGACTTCTGAGCACCTTGTCACCTTGTCACCTTCCCGACTGGAGCAAAGGGATGCTGAGAAAGTCACCCCCAGGCTGTCCCATTCATCTGTCAGTAGCTCATGGACAACACAGAGGAAAAAGAACCTTCCCAAAGCACATAGTCTCTGAGCTTAGTTCAAACCCAACATCTTGGTCCCCTACAGCCTCTCTTGCTTGATGGCACGTGTCCCTCGTTCTTCTGAGAAGGGACACTTACACTATTCAAAGCATGATGTGAGTTGCCGGGTTATTTTTAGCTTTGCATTATGTGTAATAAAGCACATACTCAGCAACTCATTTGTCATATAAATAGTTCAGGAACGAGTTCCCAGTTTTCCCAGCATTGCAGGACGAGACAGTGGGTTACAAATAAGGGTGTCTGGAATGTGGCCGGGGGACCTGGGGCACTCTTGCAAACCTGGCATTAAAAGGGTGAATCAGACGGAGCAGTTAGGAGTGGGGAGCCAAGAACGCGTTTCCTCGTGTGAAGTGGCCACGGTGGGGTGCGCGTCCCTGGCCGAAGGGGACTGACCTGTGGCAATGGGCATCCTGGCGATTCAGCTGATCAAAATGCCACCTTGAAACGCTGATGAATGATCCTGAATAGGTGCAGGGTGGGAATATGGTCCAGGAGGAGAGTGTGGGCAGGAGGATGCTCCCAGGCGGGATGGGCAGGGTGGTCAGTCCGTCCTGTGGACCACGCTGCTGTTTGTCTGTCCCAAAGACCTGTACACGGCCACCGACTCCTGTGAGGGACGCTGCGGGGAGCCCTACAGCGAGGAAGATGAGTGCCACTGCAACGCCGAGTGCCGGAGGTACCACAGCTGCTGCCGGGATTACGACAGGCACTGCCGACCCGGTGAGCATCCCCAGGCCATGGGGGGTCTGGGGGGTGCTGCTTGCCCCATGGAGCTCATCTGTGGGGTGCAGGGAGGTGGGCTGCAGGCGTGTGTCTGTCTGCTTGGCTGTGTGTTTGTGTGTGTGGTCCTGGGCAGCCCCCAGCCCGCGTCTCCATCACACTGAGCTGCTTCTCCTTTCGGCTCTACACAGGTGGAGAAGGGGCCGAGGAGGCGGCTGACGCCCGCGGTGAGTAGCTCCACGTCAGGCTGGACATATGGGAGAAATTGTTGGCCCCGAGGGTGGCGAGAGCCTGGCCCAGGTTGGCCAGAGAGGTGGTGGATGAACCATCCCTGGAGACATCCCAGGCCAGGCTGGACGGGGCTCTGAGCACCCTGAGCTGCTGAAGATGTCCCTGCTCCAGCACCTCAAGGTCTTTCTTGGTGTGAGGGCCCCAAAACTGACCCCAGGATTTGAGGTTTGGCCTCACCAGTGTGTGGGAGACTGGACTGATGCTTCCTGGCTCCCCCAGTGCTTAATGAAACACTCCCATGCCTGCAACACTGTGTCCAGCTCTTGTCCCCAGGGCTGGGGTGCGTTGGGACCCCCTTGCCACTCCTGCACCCCTAACCCCTCCATGCTGAGCATGAGGATCTCGTGGCGTCACAGGATCGTGACACCCATGGATGCACGCAGCAGCGGGTGCTGCATCCCCTCGCTTCTCCCGCCTGTCCTTGCAGAGGGTTTCTCTAGGAGACAGGATGCCATCACCGACCAGGACCTCCTGCGCATCTCGGAGCAGCTTTACAAGGCCGATCACAACAAAGCCCAGCCGACCGACATCACCCTCAACCCCCAGCACCAGGCATCCCCTGATGAGACGGGTGACCAGGAGGACCACTCCCCACAGCCGTGAGTGGCCACCAGCATCCCTGGGGTGGCCAGCAGCCCATGGCCACCCCGGCAGGGACCAGCCGGCCGGGCAGGGCGCAGGGCTGGTTTTGGAAGGGATCTTTGCTTCGCTCAGCACAGGATCCACTCTCTCCCAGGCTCTACAAATACGTCAATGAGAAGCTCTTCTCCAAACCCACCTACTCGAGCTTCATTAAACTGCTGGACAATTACCAGAGGGCAACGGGCAGGGAGGAGGAGGTGACGGCAGAGGAGCTGAGGGAGCAGGACAACTTCCTCAAGGAGGTGATGAAAACTGAACTCATGAAGAAACTCTTCGCCTTTCTCCATGAGAAAAGTGAGTGTGGGGCAGGACGGGGGGAATGGGGCGCTGGGCACCCAAAAGGAAAGTCCCAGCCGGGTGGGAGATGACCTGGGGGGATGCAGATTGGAGGAGCATCAGAGGGATGCACCGAGCTGCCAAACATGGGAGAATCAAGCTGGGCAAAGCCAAGATGTTCCTGAGGGAGAGGAATGGGATGGTGGAGCCGTGCCTCTACCTCTCCCCGTGCACCCACCCCGCGATGCTGCTCCCACCTCACACTGCTTTGCCCGCAGACCGTTACGGCTCCGAGCAGGAGTTCGTCGCCGATTTGAAGGAGATGTGGTTCGGCCTCTACTCCAGAGGCGACGGCGAGCAGGACTCCAGCGGCTTCGAGCACGTCTTCTCAGGTAGAGCCCGTGCCGTGGGACGGGGGGCTGGGGTTGGGAGCTGGGGGCTCACCCCGGGCTCTCGCTTGTGTTTAGGGGAGGTGAAAAAAGGGAAGGTGTCAGGATTCCACAACTGGATTCGCTTCTACCTTCTGGAAAAGCAGGGCATCGTCAACTACTTCAGCCACAACTTCAATGGACCGGTAAGTGGTCCAGCAGGGTCCCGAATCAGCTGCATTCCAAATCAGCTGCATCCTGAATCAGCTGCATCCCGGATCAGCTGCATCCCGGATCAGCTGCATCCTGGATCAGCAGCATCCCAAATCAGCTGCATCCCAAATCAGCTGCATCCTGGATCAGCTGCATCCTGGATCAACTGCATCCCGGATCAGCAGCATCCCAAATCAGCTGCATCCCGGATCAACTGCATCCCAAATCAGCTGCATCCCAAATCAGCAGCATGCCAAATTAACTTTGTCCCAGACCAGGTGCATCCTGGCTCAGCTGTATCCCAGATAAGCTGCATCCCAAACAGGGCAAATCAGAAGCATCAGAGATGCTCGCCCTGCCACATCCCCTCTGCTTCCCTGTGTGACCCAGGGATGAAGATGGGTGGGATGGTCCAGAACAGAGGATGTAATGGGCAAAAGGGGCTCCCAAAGCAGAAGTGAGTGACATGACACTGGGGGCTCTGTCTGGTGGCCCCTGGGAGCAGTGAGAGCTGCTCTGGATCTGTCCCTGGGAGGGCGGGATGATGCTTGGGTTTGTGTGCAGATGGGCTTTGCTTGAACCCCCTGCCCTGCTGCACCCAGGGGCAAGTGGAGCTGGGGGGCTGATCCCTGAACCCCCTTTCTCTAGTGGGACACGTACCCTGATGTGCTGGGGCTGCAGTTCAGCTGGGACGGCTTCTACAAGGAGGTGGGCTCTGCCTTCATCGGCTGCAGCCCCGAGTTCGAATTCGGCCTCTACACCTTGTGCTTCATCGCGCGGCCTGGGAGGGCGTAAGTACCTTGTCTGTGTGCGTCTGTCCTTCTGTCCTCTGGCTGTGGAGCCAGCAGTGTCCTGCTGAGCTCCAGCAGCAGCCGGGTTGGCCCCTGAGCCTGGATTGGCCCCTGAGCCTGGCTTAGCCCTGGGGCAGTGTGGTTGGGGAGGGCTGGGGATGGAGCAAGGCTGGGGTGGGGACACCAGGAGCATCTGGAGATGGGAGGAGATGGGATTGTGAGGCTGGGGATGGAGCAGCGCTGGGGTGGGGACACTGAGAACATCTGGAGATGGGATTGTGAGGCTCAGAGATGGAGCAGCGCTGGTGTGGGGACACAAAGAGCATCTAGAGATGGGATTGTGGGGCTGGGGATGGAGCAGCACTGAGGTGGAGACACCAGGAGCATCTGGAGATGGGACTGTGGGGCTGAGGATGGAGCAGGGCTGGTGTGGGGACACTGAGAACATCTGGAGATGAGATTGTGGGGCTGGGATGGAGCAGCGCTGGTGTGGGGACACCAAGAGCGTCTGGAGATAGGATTGTGGGGCTGAGATGGAGTAGGGCTATGACAGAGGCCGTGTCCCCACAGGTGTCACCTGAGCCTGGGTGGCTACAGCCTCAGCGTCCAGACCTACACCTGGACTAAGTCCACCTACGGCGATGGCAAGAAGTACATCGCCACTGCCTATGTCATCTCACCCTGAGGCTGGGAGAGGGGGGACCCCAAGCCTGCGCTGGGGCCATGGGCTGCCCCACACTGAGGTCTGGGGCACTGGGCAGGACTCGTCCTGCTGGTGCTTGTGCTGTGGGACCAGTGCAGGGTACTGGAGGGAACTGGGAAGGACAGTGGTGGTCATGCCCAGTGTGGTGGCAATGGGGGGATGGAGACAGCAGCTGCATCCCGGTGCCATCATTGTCGTGTTCCCTGGTCACAGCAGATGGAGGGAAAGGGGGGGACTTGCCATGGAAAGCAGCACCCCCGAGCAAATAAATACTGACCCTGGATGGTGACAACTTGAGGCCGTTTCCTCTGCTCCTGGCGCTTGTTCCTGGGGAGCAGAGCCCGACCCCCCTGGCTCCAAGCTCCTTTCAGGCAGTTCAGAGATCAGAAGGTCTCCCCTCAGCTCCTGTTCTCCAGCTGAACCCCCCAGGTCCCTCAGCTGCTCCCATCACACTTGTGCTCCAGCCCCTCACCAGCTCCGTTCCCTTCTCTCCACTCGCTCCAGCACCTCAAGGGTTTCTTGGTGTGAGGAGCCCAAAACTGCCCCCAAGATTCAAGTATTTGAGTAGTATTTTTCAGTCCTGTCCCCCAAGGAGCCCAAGCCCCAGCACTGGTTTGCACCCCCCCCCCCGCCCCCATGCAAGAAGGGACATCTGGCCAGTTTTGGGGGGAACAGAGGGGATACCCCAATATTCCCTCCATGCATTATTCCCTGCAAATAGTCTCCTGAGCCTCCTCGTGAGCTCAGCTGTGCCGAGGACACCCAGGAGCCCCACAGAGGGAGGGCCAGCACCCCCCTCCCAAAGTCCCCAACGCGGCTGCGCTCAGGTGGGGGATGCGATCGCGCGGTGTCCCCTGCCTCGAGAGCGAGCGTTGTCCCCATCGGGCTCAGAGCTGGGAGTCCCCGAGCTGGCAACAGATGGCTGAAGGCAGCTTGCTGACACCTGCCCCTCCTCTCCACCCCGCTCCTGCCCTTCCCTTTCTTTCTCCGCTCGTTTTGTTCGATTTCCCAGCACTTTGGGTGAAGCTGGAGGGTCCCGTGGTGCTGCTCCCTGTGTCTGAAAGGAGCCTGTCCCGGGAGCTGGACCCGAGGGTGGGAAGATGCAGAGGGATGCGCTGGCTCTGGGGCTGCAGGGTGACACTGTGGAGGATGCTGTGGTGTCCCCGCCAGTGCAGACAGGGATTTTGGGGTACGGGGAGACCCGCTGATGGCTGGTTTTCCTCTGCTTTGCTTTGCTGGGTGTGACCTGGACCCCCTTGGTCTGGGCAGCCTCACCCCCCACAGTGTGAGCTGATGTGGGCAAGTGGCTCATCAGTCCAGCAAAGACCCAGAGAAGTGCCCACCTTGGCCGTCCTTGCCCCCCATGGAGGGGGCTCCTTCTGAGCAGCTCCCCAGCATCACCTGAGCATCCCCAAACACTGGTCGGTCCCCCCACACTACACCCGACCCACGGCAGTGACCTGGGCAGGGAGGGCAACTGTTCTTGGTCAGGTTTGTCTGCGTTCATCCCAGAAATGGGTGCTGGAAAAGCAGCCCTGGTGCAGGGCTGGCAGCAGCTGCGGGTGCCGGGGACCTGCGGACAGGGGACCGGTACTTTCTGTGACATCTGGGGACACCAGGGTCCTGCTGGATGGAGAGATTTGGCATCTCGGAGGCTGGTGGGAATGGGAGCGGGCTGAGGGATGCAGAACCAGGAGGAGAACTGGGTGCTGCGCCAGCACAGCCCTGCAGCCTGCAGCAGCACCCGCTGCCGCGATCGCTGCGGAG
Organism: Columba livia; assembly: GCF_036013475.1. Classification (NCBI taxonomy): domain Eukaryota; kingdom Metazoa; phylum Chordata; class Aves; order Columbiformes; family Columbidae; genus Columba; species Columba livia. Next base: position 1,666,022 of record NC_088630.1, on the reverse strand, counting down.
CAACCTCCAGGATGGGCTGGAGCAGGGCTGGAGGTCCTGGAGCATCCTCATCCCCGCCCTGGGCAATCACAGAATCATTTAGGTTGGAAAAGCCCCTCAAGCACGTCAAGTCCAAGCATTAACCCAAAACTGGCACTAAAACGTCCCCAAGAACCTCATCTCAGTCTGTCCAACACCTCCAGGGGTGGTGACTCCACCACTGTCCTGGGCAGCCTGTTCCAGCCAATCAGACAATCCAGACAATCTGCCCCTTGCAAACGTCCCTGCGGGGGGAGCACCCACCAGCTGCCACCAGCCCCAGGCTGCCCCCCAGCGCTTGAACCCACAGCTGGACCACCCCCCTGTGCCTCCTGCAACCAGCCCCTGCTGCCCCCCGGGAACTGAGAGGAGCAATGGCCACAGTGCCCATGGTGGGGACCCAACCCACATGTATCCTGCATCCCCCCCAACTCGCTTTTCCCCCATGTCCCTGCGTGTTGCTGTAACCCAAGCTCTGGCATGCCCTCCTCCCTCCGGCAGGGTTGGGGGGTCACCTGTGACCCCTGGCAGATGGTGCGGGGACTCGCAGCCCGTCCCCAGGAACTCTCGCAGCCGCCATCTGTCGGGAGCTCAAATCTCCCCGCGCTGCTTGCGCAGCAGCATCGGCGCCCTGGGACCCGGCCTGCTGCCTGCCCTGCCGGCATGGGGTGCGGGCAGGGGGTGCAGATAGGATGGGGATGCAGACAGAAGGGGGGTGCAGTCATGGGGGTGCAGTAAGGAGGGTGCAGACAGGAGGGTACAGGCAGGAGGGGGTGCAGGTAGGATGGGGGTACAGGTAGGATGGGGGTACAGTCGAGAGAGTGGAGGCAGGATGGTGGTGTGGTCAGGAGAGGGTGCAGGTAGAATGAGGGTGAGGGCAGGATGGGGGTGCAGGCAGGATGGGGGGGACAGGCATGGGGTGCAGGCAGGATGATGATGCAGCCAGGGAGGTGCACCCAGGGGGTGCAGGCAGGAGGGAGTGGGCAGGCAGGATGATGGTGTGGTCAGGAGGGGTTGCAGGCAGGATGGGGGTGCAGGCAAGATGACTGTGTGGTCACGAGGGGGTTCAGGCAAGATAGGGATGCAGGCAGGAGAGGGGTGCTGGCGGAAGTGGGGTGCAGGATGGGGATGCAGGCAGGATGTGGGATGCAGGCAGGAGAGGGGTGCTGGCGGGAGAGGGGTGCAGGATGGGGATGCAGGCAGGATGTGGGGGGCAGGCAGGATGGGGGTGCAGGCAGGAGAGGGGTGCAGGATGGGGATGCAGGCAGGATGTGGGGGGCAGGCAGGAGGGGGGTGCAGGCAGGAGGGGGGCGCAAGTGGCTGCCTGGAGCTGTTGACTGTCCTGCCTGCTGCCCACCCAAATCTTACAGGGAGGAAGCAGGAGATGGGGCTGAGGATGGGGGGTTATGGAGTCCTGGTGCCTCAAGGGGGGCTCTGCGGTAGGGCTGGCATCACTGGGGGGCTGGCAGGGGCCCTTGTCACCCCCCAAGCGTGGGGCATCATTCCCCTGGACCAGCCTGCGGGACAGTGAACGGCGTCACAGGGGGTGTCACCCTGGGGGTGCCACCGCCACGCTGCCCAAGGGGCCTCCAGGTCTGTCCCCCTGTGCTGAGAAAAGCACCTGGAGCTCTGAGCGGCCCCAGCGCTGGGTGTGGGGCTGGGGGGCTCTAGGGACCCCCAGCCCCTGGAGAGGGCACAACTGGGCCAGGATGGAGGATGCGCCTCCCACAGACCCTCATGTCCTTGTCCCCAGGGAGGGGCAGCCCCTGGGACACAGACCCCAGGGCCCAGCAGCTCAGCCATGTCCTCAGTCCCCAAGTGGGGATGTTCCTGGGGACAGGACCCATGAGCAGCTCCTGGGGCTCAGAGACATCAGAGAGCGAGACATCAGAGAATGTGGGTGCAGGAGTGGAGGAAGAAAGTAGGGACAAGTTTTGGGTGCCACACTGGAGGGTAAGTGACAGAGTGATACTGACCCTCGCTTGGCCCGGTGTCCTCACCCCGCTGGTGTCCTGGACCAGCAGCCCCAGACAGTGAGGACTCCTGGAGTTCTGCCCTGGAAACAGCTGAGGTAAAGGAGGATGAGGGCCCTGTCTGCTAAGGTGCCCCCGTCCTGGGGGATCTCAGCCATCTCTGTCCCCTGGGACCCCAAAAAAGCTGGGTCCCCTGTGGGGTGCCCTCCCACGGGCTGCAAGCACCAATGCGCAGCTGTGGGACCAGCTGCCTGCAGGGAATCATAGAATCACAGAATCATTTTGGTAGGAAAAGCCCCTCCAGATCATGAAGTCCAACCATTAACCCAATGCTGTCACTAAGATGTCCCCGAGAACCTCATCTGTCCAGCCCTCCAGGGATGGTGACTCCACCACTGCCCTGGCAGCCTGTTCAATGCCTGACAGCCCTTTGGGGAAGAAATCACCCCAAATTTCCAAACTAAACCTCCTTCCCCAGCTCCATTCCCTTCTCTGAACTTGCTTCAGAACCTCAAGGTGTTTCTTGGTGCAAGGGGCCCAAAAGTGACCCCAGGATTTGCGGTTGGGTCTCCCCCATGCTTTGCTCTCACCTCTGGAAACAGCTTTTGATTCCTCCTGGCACAGACCGTGTCAGCCCCGACGTGACACCCCCTGGCAGCCCCGGGTGCCACCACCAGCTCCCGGCCATTAGAGCTTTTGCAAAGCGAGGATGAAGAGGGTTACAGCTCCATCTGAGCCCCCGCAAGGCAAAGCCTCCTGCATTATGTCCTAATCCGAGAGGCCTTGGGGACGGGGACTCGACGTGGAGTCCCTCTAATCCCCTCCCGTAAACGATACGGCACTAACTACCCCGATGGGACTCTGGCCACATCTGGTCAGGGAGCCTGCCGGGAGTGCCCGGCTTCTACCTTTTGCTAAGAGGATGAGGATGCGGAGGGGGAATACGCTAAACCATTTATGCCGCGGGCACTTTTTTATCCGCCGCGATCAGATGTCTGAGCTGGCAGGAGCGGGATCTCCATCTGGATGGACAGCCCCGGCGCTCGGCTCGCTCCTGCATCCCCGCAGCATCCCTCCTCGCTGGAGCAGCACCCGGTGCTCCTGCTAAAGCCTTTTCCAGGGCTCAGCGCTCTCCGGGGAGGGCAGAAGTGTCCCCCCATGCTCTGCCCTATGTCCAGCGCAGCTGCGATGCTCAGGGCAGGGAGATGCTGTCCTGCCAATGGGAAACTCTGAGATGCCTCAGAACCCCCTGTCCCAGCGCTGAGTGCAAGTTAAAGGAGAAAACGACCCAAAACAACCCAACCCTCATGTGTGTTGTGGGCTCCACAAGCCACTGGCTGGAAGGGAGCCCAGGGCAGCATCCCCCTTTGTCCTCAACCCACCAGGGATGCAGTGGAGAGAGGTCGAGTCCTGCAGCGGTGGGGTAAGACACCACTGTGTTTGCATATGGTAAATCCACTTTTTACAGTGATTCCTCCTGAGGATGGAAGGGGTGGGGGAGCACAGAGCCCCCCCCGAGCCCCCCGAGCGGGCAGGGAGGGGGCGCAGAGCATCACTGGCAGCTGGGCTGGGGTCCAGCCACAGAGCAGAGGTTAACGAGCGGCCGTTAGCCCATATGGACACGCCAGTGGGGGCGGATCGGCACGTGCCGGCGTCCTCCCCGCATTGGGGGTGGCAGAGCCCCCGCCTTGTGCTGCCGTGGGTCACCCGAGGTGCAGGGCGAGGGTGTTGATGTCCCAACCCAGAGCTGGTCCCCCCACCCCTGCCGTATCCTCCCACCCCAGGGATGCTCTTCCTATGACCAAATAATCAGAGAATCATGGAATCATTTTGATTGAAAAAGCACCTCAGGATCATCCAGTCCAACCGTTCCCCACCCCCATCCCTGCCCCATGTCCTAAGAACCTCACGTCCGTCTGTCCAGCCCTCCAGGGATGGTGACTCCAGCACTGCCCTGGGCAGCCTGTTCAATGCCCCACAGCCCTTTGGGGAAGAAATTATCCCAAATTTCCAACCTCAACCTCCCCTGGCTCAACTTGAGGCCGTTTCCTCTGCTCCTGGCCCTTGTTCCTGGAGAGCAGAGCCTGACCCCCCCTGGCTCCAAGCTCCTTTCAGGCAGTTCAGAGATCAGAAGGTCTCCCCTCAGCTCCTGTTCTCCAGCTGAACCCCCCAGGTCCCTCAACTGCTCCCCACAAAGACCCACAGGGATCATCAGATCCCCAGTGGGGTCCAACACCCCTTCGGGAGCACAGCAAGGACACGCACCCACCGCCATCCCCCAACTACAGCTGTGTGTGCCCGTTGGAGAGACACGGCCGGGGTCGCATCCATTGCCCCCCAGCTCCCGCTAAGGGCCGGGACCCCCCTGGGCCCCCTCCCCACCTTCCTCCCGCTCCCGGCGGGGACGCCAAGCAGCCAACTGTTCCCCGCAGAGGCCGGCGAGCCGCAGCCCGGGCTAATCCAATCCATCAGCGGGGTAATGAGCTATGAAAGTGCGGATTCAATTAAGGGGGATCGCCAGGGAAGGCAGAGCCCGGCGGCAGACGGAGAAAGGAGCCCGCTCCCCTCTGAAAGGATCCATCTGTGCCACCGGGTCCCGGCTTTGTGCTCCCTGAAAGAGCCAACGCGGCACAAAAGCAGCCGCGGCCCCGCTGGGCGCTGGCGCTGCACAAGGGCCCGGCAGATCGGGGGGGAAACTGAGGCACGGCACAGGGAGCGGTTTATAGCACCCATAGAAGGGTTTGGAGGGCAAAAGCACTTACCCAGCTCTCCTAATGCTGCTTGCAACCTCACCTGTGGGTGATTTAAATTCTATTAGATCGTTAGGTGGGTTCTGTGTAGCAGCTGGCAATGCTGGCAGCTCTGGGGGAAACTGAGGCATGACATGGTTAAGGGAGCAGTTTATAGCACCCAGAGAAGGGTTTGGAGAGCAAAAGCATTCACCCAGCTCTCTCAGATCTGATTGCAACCTTGCTTGAGGTTGATTTGATTGTTTTGGTGGGTTTTGCACAGTGCTGTTGCACCGGACGGCTCCTGCAAACAGCCCAATGCAACCGCCACTCGGAGCCCCATCCGGAGCTTGGGAGGTGGCTGAGCCCCCGCTTTTGGGTTAGTCCTCAGGGTGCTCTGGTCCTGCTGCCACCAACCCGTGGGTGCCCATCCCATCACCCGGGGTGGGTCATGCTTGATTCTTTGGGTCAGCGCACTGGGGGACAGTGACAATCGGAGCCTCGGGGCTCGCCAGTGCCTCAGTTTCCCCTCCAGGAAGGTGTGGAGAAGGTGGCAGTGCCCTGGGGGCCTCACATCTCGGGGCTCCTCCTGCACCACTGGGGCTGGAAACACCCCCCGAGGCCTCTTCATGTAAGAGGCTCCCGCCTGATTACAACTTGGGAGGGATTGGGCCGGGAGCGAGTTTAAAGACGGGATTATTCCTGTACAAATTCTGATTAAACCGTCCCCAAACCCTCCTGCTACAAGATTAAGCCGAGCTCTAATCTCGCTCGAGCAGCAAGACTTCGTCAATAACTCCAAATCTCTCCGCTGTTAGTTTATCTGGTGGGGATTAAGCTGGGGGGGGATCCTGAACTTGTATTATAATATATATATATAAAAAAAACAACACAGCCCTGTGTGTTTGTGTGTGTGTGTGTGTGCTGGGCAGTGTGTGACAGCTCCCATGTCTCAGATGGGGATGGTGCCGGTGACACCCCAATGCCCGTGTGGGATCCGGGGACTGGCCAGGGCTGCCCGTCCCTGTCTGTCCCTGCCCGTCCCTGCCTGTCCCTGCCTGTCCCTGCCTGTCCCTGCCCATCCCTGCCTGTCCCTGCCTGTCCCTGCCTGTCCCTGCCCGTCCCTGCCCGTCCCTGTCTGTCCCTGCCCGTCCCTGCCTGTCCCTGCCTGTCCCTGCCTGTCCCTGCCCGTCCCTGCCCGTCCCTGTCTGTCCCTGCCTGTCCCTGCCCGTCCCTGTCTGTCCCTGTCTGTCCCTGCCTGTCCCTGCCCGTCCCTGCCCATCCCTGCCCGTCCCTGCCTGTCCCTGCCCGTCCCTGCCCATCCCTGCCCGTCCCTGCCCGTCCCTGCCTGTCCCTGCCCGTCCCTGCCCATCCCTGCCCGTCCCTGCCTGTCCCTGCCCGTCCCTGCCCATCCCTGCCCGTCCCTGCCTGTCCCTGCCTGTCCCTGCCTGTCCCTGCCTGTCCCTGCCCGTCCCAAGGAGCTGTTGAGCTGCCTGTTCCCTGGGCAGATTTTATCATAGAATCACAGATTCATTTTGGTTGGAAAAGCCCCTCAAGGTCATGGAGTCCAACTGTTCCCCCACCCCAGCACTGCCCCATGTCCCTGAGAATCCGTTTTACACATTTTTATGATGTAAAATTTATTACAATGTAAAATTTTGGGCACTGCGGGTGGTGAGAGCCTGGCCCGGGTTGGCCAGAGAGGTGGTGGATGAACCATCCCTGGAGACATCCCAGGCCAGGCTGGACGGGGCTCTGAGCAACCTGAGCTGCTGAAGATGTCCCTGCTCATGGCATAAGGTGACATTTGAAGGTCCCCTCAACCCAAACCATCTGTGATTCGGTCATGCTGTGATCTTCATAGAACTACAGAATCATTTTGGTTGGAAAAGCCCCTCACGACCATCGAGTCCAACCGTTCTCCACCCCTGTCCCTGCCCCATGTCCTGAGAACCCCATGTCCGTCTGTCCAGCCCTCCAGGGATGGTGACTCCAGCACTGCCCTGGGCAGCCTGTTCAATGCCCCACAGCCCTTTGGGGAAGAAATTGTTCCCCAGATCCAACCTCAACCTCCTTCTCCAGCCCCTCACCAGCTCCGTTCCCTTCTCTGAGCTCACTCCAGCACCTCAAGGTGTTACTTGGCACGAGGGGCCCAAAATTAAACATAAAACTTAAACTGAAGTTTAAACTGGACAAAACTCCCAAGGCTGCAGCTCATGAGTCATGGTCTAGTGGAAGGTTGAACTTGCTGACCTTCATGGTCCCTTCCAACCCAAACCATTCTATGATTTAACTGGGGATCTGCAGCTGCTCCAACACCCTGTAACACCACTTGCCCGGGTCAAGGGACCCAGGGAAGGGCAAATTCCCCTTCCCACATCCAGCCCAGCCATGATGGGACCAGGGTCCCCATCCCATCGGCTTCTCCAGATTCTCCCACCAGCACGGGGCGGGTAATTCGTACAAATCCCAGCGCTGGCTCCGCCGAGTCCCTGTAAGCTCTTTGCCGCGCTCCAGATCAGCCTTCGTTCAATCTGTTTGCAAAGCTGTACAGAGTGTTTGCGCAGCGGGGACCGGGCCGGGGGATTAGGGGAAACGCTCCCTCAGCATCTGCTCGGTCCAGCCATGGCCGGTGCCGGAACATCCCTCACCTTGGGGGACCATCCCAGCCCCCCAGGCTTCCCCATCCCCACCCTGCAGTGGGAGTCAGGGAGTATTCTGGCTGCAAAGGTGCTGGGGGTCCTGGCACACACCTGTGCTGGTCTGGAAGCCTCGGAGATCATGATTCAGGGACCTTCCAGGGGTGTCACTTGGACCCAAGCCCTGATGCTCCAGCAGAATGGAGAAAAAGCCACCAGCATCCTGGTTTGTACCAGCACTGGTGCAGCCAGCAGGATGAGGGAGGTGATCACCCCCTGTGCTGGGACCTGGGGAGGCCAAACCACCAATCCTGGGGTGAGTTTTGGACCCTCACACCAAGAAAGAGCTTGAGGTGCTGGAGCGAGTGGAGAGAAGGGAACGGAGCTGGTGAGGGGCTGGAGCACAAGTGTGATGGAGCAGCTGAGGGACCTGGGGGGTTCAGCTGGAGAACAGGAGCTGAGGGGAGACCTTCTGATCTCTGAATTGCCTGAAAGGAGCTTGGAGCATGGAGGGGGTCGGGCTCTGCTCCCCAGGAACAAGCGCCAGGAGCAGAGGAAACGGCCTCAAGTTGCGCCAGGGGAGGTTGAGTTTGGGTCTGGGAACAATTTCTTCCCCAAAGGGCTGTGGGGCATTGAACAGGCTGCCCAGGGCAGTGCTGGAGTCACCATCCCTGGAGGGTTGGACAGACGGACATGAGGTTCTCAAGACATGGGGCAGTGCCAGGGGTGGGGAACGGTTGGACTCAATCTTGACAGTCTTTTCCAGTCAAAATGATTCTGTGATGATTCTCTGACCTGGGTGGCCTGAGCCACATGCACACAGCTCCAGGGCCTGGGGGGACACTGAGCAGGTGGACCGGAGGGTGCTTGAGTGCTGGGATGGAGACATCCAAGCACAGGGATCAGCCACCAGCACAAACCATGTCCAGGAGCAGCAGCTTGGACTCATGGAAAGCAGAAACTGGTCCTGAAGGCTGCAAACATCCAAATGATGGGTTGGTTTGCAACACACAGTGTGAGCCTGAGGGTCACAGCTTTGCACAAGCCAGATTTAACCCTCGATGCATGGTGGGTGCGGGCAATGTCCTGATACATCCTGGTGTCCCCACAGTGCCACCACACTGATCCTCTTGAGACCACGCGCAGCTCCTCTCCCACCGGCCCACACTAATCAGCAAGAAAGTTAGTTGGCAAAATCTGATGTCCCCAAGGGGGAAAAGACGATTAACTCAAGAATCAACAGTCTGACATTTCGGCTTAGTGGGAAAATCCTTGTGGTTTCCCAAGCTGGGCACATTAGGAGCTCAGTGGCTCATGGTGTTATCAGATTACAAACAATATCAGAATTACAGCTTTTAAATCTGGGCTTTACAAAGACTTAGCAATTATACAGCACTGTGGAAAGCAGGGCGACGTGGACCCTCAGAGTGAAGAGTTGGTCCCAATGGTGGTTTTCCCAAGGCAAGGTGGGGAGTCCCCTCCATGGACACCACCACTGTTGACCAAACCATGTGTCCAGCTGGTGCTGGGCACCCAAACCGCAACCATGGGGATGCCTCACGTTGGATGGGATGAAGCTCCTTCCCTTGGGGTCTTCTCCAGCCACCCAGGGATGGACGGTGTAGGAGGTTTCTCCCAGCTGGCACGTTCAGCTCTGGTGGTCGTTCTTCACCCTGTTCATTCCCCAGCTGAGTTTTTTCCTTCCAGCATCCTTAAAAATAGAGTCTTGGTCTTCAGCCAGATCCCCTAAGGATTTGTGGGGGTCCCGGAGAGGGTCCGGTTCTGCCATCTGAGGTGACTTCCATGTACACCTAGATGGAGAACCTGGTGGAGTTAAAGCAAAGCTTTGGAAGCCCAAGAGGCATCTGAGGGTGTCTCTGCTCTGAGTCCCAAAGCAACGCTCACCCAACGAGACTGGAGCTGGAGTACGAGGAGACAATTGATCATTGGGGGTTCCTGATGGCTCCAGCCTCCTTGGTCCTTCCTCCAGGAGAAAGAGCATCCTCTAACCTCAGCTGGGTCATCGTGTGGCAAGTGGGGAGTTTTTAACAAGGGCTCCTTTGTCCTACCTACTAATTAGTCTAGATTTGGCTACATAAGTGCAGTTGATGGACTCGACTTGCAGGGCTCAGCTCCCGGGCACCGGGCTGTCCTTGCTGTTTCTGTGGGTCCACACCAGGGCTGGTGAGACACAGCATTGTCATCCCAGGTCCCAGACCTGCCCGTCCTGTCCCCCCAGCCAGCTGTGAGTCCAAATCCCAGGCTGCCCAGGGCAGTGCTGGAGTCACCATCCCTGGAGGGTTGGACAGACAGGCATGAGGTTCTCAGGACATGGGGCAGAGCCAGGGGTGGGGGATTGGTTGGACTTGATGATCTTGAGGGGCTTTTCCAACCAAAATGATTCTGTGACTCCCCGTTGACTCCCAGGCTGTGCTGGGGAGCATGTGGTGCAATGAGTGCGTCAGTTCTCAGCTCCTTAGCAGTGCCAAACCCCCGTGTCCTGCAGAGATATAGGGGGTTTAAACAACCCTGAGTACCAACCGGTGGAGCCAGGACCCCAGAGCAGATGAGACACCCCTCACCCTGCTGCACACACACACACGGGCATGTTCCCTCACGTCCCAGGGCCAGCTGTGCTCTCGCCGGGGGCCAGCGCAGCAGCAGGGCAGCGTTTGCCCCGCCTGGCACAGCTCCCTGCCCTCTTGGCACAGGCTGGGGCTGCTGGAAAGGACGATTCCCCGGCTGTCGGGCACACACACGCCCGGGGGACTTGGCACCACGCTGGGCTTGGCCACTGGCCAGCGAGCCAAGTGCTGGGGGGGCCGGGGGCACAGCTGGACCCTGGGCACCAGCGGGCAGCCGGCCACTGGCCTCATCCCACTGCTCCCAGAGCGTTGCTGTGTGTGCACAGCCATGCTGTGCGGACATGCTGGGAAAGGGGCTCTCAGTTCCACAGGCTGCAATAACCCCCAGCTCACGCTGCAGAGCAGGGCAGGGAAAGAGCCAGCCCCAGGTGGGTGCACCCCCAGGTAACTATATCCACAGGTAAAAGCATCCCTGGGTGGGTGCCTTCCCAGGTAGGTGCATCCCCTGGTAGGTACATTCCCAGGTAAAATCATCCCCGGGTAGGTGCATCCCCAGGTAAATGCATTCTCAAGTATATTCATCCCCAGGTAGGTGCATCCTCAGGTAGTTGCATCCCTGGGTAGACGCATCCCCAGGTAGATAAATCCCCAGGTGAAAGGATCCATGGGTAGGTGGATCCCCAGGTAAAAGCATCCCCAAGTAAAAGCATCCCCAGGTAGGTGCATCCCCAGGTAAGTGCATCCCCAGGTAGATTCATCCCCAGGTAAGTTCATCCTCAGGTAGGTGCATGCCCAGGTAGGTGCATCCCCAGGTAAGTGCATCCCCAGGTAAGTGCATCCCCAGGTAGGTGCATCCCCAGGTAAGCGCATCCCCAGGTATGTGCATCCCCAGGTAGGTTCATCCCCAGGTAAGTGCATCCCCAGGTAGATGCATCCCCAGGTAGGTTCATCCCCAGGTAGGTGCATCCCCAGGTAAGTGCATCCCCAGGTAGGTTCATCCCCAGGTAGGTGCATCCCCAGGTAAGTACATCCCCAGGTAGGTGCATTCCAAGCCCACTCCCAAATCCAACAATCCCCCCTTGCTCAGGGGACACACAAGCTCTCCTCTCCTCCTGCCCAGCTCACTCCCCCCATGCCGCTCAGCCCCGTCCCCGCTTGGGGCCGCAGGGTCTCCCGCAGCCCTTTGCAGCGCGGCTGCAGCTGCAGGTCCCCCCAGAGAGCCCCCGCTCGCTCTGCGTGCCAGGCACAGCTTGCGGGGACGAGCCGCTCGGCAGCTCCCACCGGGCTCCCGGCAGCAGCCGGCGCACGGGGCCAGGGGACGGTGAGGCGCCGCGTCGTGCGAGGACACGTGGAGCACGGGGTCCCGCGTGAGGGGCCACGGGGGGGAGTCTCAACAGCAGCCAGAAGCTGTTTGGGGCTTTCAGCGCAGCTGGGAAATGAGGACTCGAGGGCCTGGTCACGATGGTTCCAGCTGGGTGAAGTCAGGACGCCGGTGTCCCCTGTGCCGTCCAAGCGGGGCACGTCCCAGCGCCTCTGCATGGCCAAGCCAACCCACGTGTGTGGCTGTTTGCACGTGCACACCTCCATGTGTGCATTTGTGCGTTGCTCACAAGCGTGTGCACACGCAGACCTGTGCAAAAGAGTGCATTGGCACATATGTGTGCCGGCGTGCACGTGTGCAAAGGGTTGTCCGCGCGCGTGATGTTGGTGTGCGCACAGCCATGGAGGTGCACACGCATGTGTGTGTGAGCATGTGTGTGACATGCGGGGGAGGTTGAGGTTGGATATGGGGAGCAATTTCTTCCCCAAAGGGCTGTCGAGCATTGAACAGGCTGCCCAGGGCAGTGCTGGAGTCACCATCCCTGGAGGGCTGGACAGACGGACATGAGGTTCTCAGGACATGGGGCAGGGACAGGGGTGGGGAATGGTTGGACTCAATGATCTTACATTGGGGATCCCAGCTGGACCCCAAAACGGGGGGATTTTCAGATCCTTTGGTCGCCCCTCACCACCACCACGCTGAAAACCACAGAAAAGGAGACAACAGCCCTGCGGCGATGCTGCTTGAAACAAGACCACAACTTTATTTAAGCTAAAAACCCAATTCTGCTCTCTTTACAAAAGGATAAGCATCTGCTCTCAGTACAAAAGAGAAGCCCCCGAGCCCCAGGGACTGGGCAGGGAGCTCTGAAGCTCAAGTCATTTCCAAATTCCCGACTCTATACAAAACACCTCTGCAAAACATGGAGGTTTGGCCAGCAGGACATCAAAAATAGTTGCCTGGATTTTCTCGAAAACAAAAATATTTGCATAGCCTTTGGAAATTATTGCTCATCTAGAAATACAGGGGATGAGTTGGGAGCTGCTGGGCACAAGCAGCCTCCAAAAACCCAAGAAATGGCCATGTTAAATATGTAGTTCGACATTAAATATGTAACCTCTTGGTTAAATACTTGGTTTCCATCACCAGAAAGTAGAGGATGAGGGCAGGAAGCAAATAAATTAAATAAATAATGGCTAATAAATAGTCCTGGAGCAACAGCACTGCAAGAAGCACACGTCTCCACAAAGCTAACTCCACCTAAGGACCTGGAAGTCAACTGGGAAATGAGGAGGTTATTCAGCACATTCCACATCTCATGTAAAATGGAAGGAAATAAATTAGACTCCCTGCGCCCACATAGTAAATAATAAATAAAAGAGGAAATTAAGACACGCTTCTTTTCCCGGGTTGTCTGCAGGACACGGATCGTGATGAGTGACGCTACGAACCGTAAGAAGACGTGGTCCAAGCCAGGAGCAAAGGTTCGGCTGAGAACTCCTCGTCCAGCAGGGCCATGGGTGCTCTGGAAGGTCAGCTGTCCCTTAACGTGATTCCAGGATCCATGTGCTGAAAACCTCATGCTGGTTGTAGGTCATGAGTGAGGTCTGAGGCTCAGAAGAGGACAGGAGGAACCATCGTGAGAAGCTCTGAGCCTGGCTGGAACATGCTGTCCCTGGATGATAGGGTGGCAGCAAAGAAAACGTTCTCCATGGGGCGGGAAGCATCAAGGAGGAGCAACCACATTGGTCTTCTGCAAATGGTCCGGATCATTCCCACCTTTTCCATCACAGAAAACCATGAACCCATTGGAGTGTGTGGAAGGGGAACCGGTCATCCCAAGGGGCAGGAGGGGCTTGTCCATCCCCAATGTGAGACAGAGGTGCGCCCACAACCCCCACCCCAAGGACGGAGGAGAAGGAGCCGTGACATCTTGGCAATGGCCGATCCCAAGTGCTGGAGTGCATTCAGGAGGAAAGTCCTGCAGGTTGAAGCCACCTTCATGAGCATCTCTGGGGGAGAGGGAGGAGAAGGCAATGGCTCAGCTCTTGGTGGTGGAAGGAAGGGTTCACATGGCTCCTGGGGACAGCTCCGACGTCAACAAGGTGGCACCAGTGCAGACCTGTTGGGAGAGGACAGGAGGTTCGGCTGAACCTTCCACAGCAACGTCCTGCAGAGATGCTCAGAAGTCTCTTACCCCGTAGTGATACCCGAACTTCTCTCTGTGTCAAGAATTTGGGTCTAACTCTGCTTTGCTACTCGTTGAAGATGGCGTTGAGCTGAGGCCCGGCCACATGGTGCGGGTAGGACTCGTAGCTCATGTCTATGGGGATCTCATAGCGGGGCACTGTGGTCTGGAAGTGGGAGGCATGTCCGTGTGCTCCAGCCAGGCTGACCGAGGGATAGTGGGCCATGAAGGTGTAGGACTTCTCCAGGTCTGGAGAACCATCTTGCTTCAAGGAGAAGTTCCCGCTGATGCTCAGGGGTGGCGTCAGGGGACCCTCGTAGGGGGGCGTGGTGCAGTCAGAGGGGTGGTTTCCAAAGGAAGCGTCCACCAAGCTCTTGAAGGTCGGTGGCTTCAAATGCAACAGATGCGTCTCCATGGTCCCATAGGGTGGGCTGGGGAGCCCCGGGGACTGGTAGGTGAAGGGGTGGCTGGAGATGGCTGATTCACACACCGGGGACTTCTCCTCATGCTTCTCCAGGAACAAGGTCTGTGGTCCCAACTGCAGACAACCAGCCACCAGGTTGCTGGTGGGCTGGGACAAGCCCTTGCAGAGCATCTCCACAAAGCTCTTCCCTTCGGGGGTCTGCCCTGTCTCCAGCACCTCCGACAGAGCCCAGATGTAGTTTCTTGCGAGCCTCAGCGTCTCGATCTTGGACAACTTCTGAGTCTTGGAGTAGCAGGGCATCACCCTCCTGAGGTTGTCCAGGGCATCGTTCAGCCCGTGCATCCGCGTGCGCTCACGGGCATTGGCCTTCACCCGCCGGGCCCTGAACCGCTCCAGCCTCGCCTTGGTCATTTTCTTCTTCTTTGGTCCTCTTCTCTTGGGCTTTTCCCCATCATCCTCTTCCTCCTCTTCTTCCTCAATGCTGTCGTGCTCTTCATTCAAGCCAGGCATCAATCCGAAATGACCTTGCCTGCCGTCCTCGTCCTTCAGCTCATCTTTGGAGCTCAACGTGTCGTCCATCCAGACTTGGGTGCTCACAAGCTCCGCCATCTCTTTGGGCTTGGCATACGTCTTGGTCATGTCTGATCTCTGCAACGAAGGGACAATGAGGTGTTAACAAAATCCAGCAGAAGCATCACTCAACATGTTGAGGGCATTAGGAACTGAGCTCCAAATCATCTTCCACAGACAACAACTGCTTTCAGTCCTCTAACGGTACCTACAGAATCCAAGTATCCATCATCTATCTGTTTATTTATCTACAATAGTTTCTGCTTGTTTTTTGGGAGCCATTGAAGCGTCTCCCCAGGGCCCAGCAGCTCTTTGCCAAGGCTTCCAACAATTCCATTTTAAGGTTATTAATTTCTTCCCCAAAGGGCTGTCGGGCATTGAACAGGCTGCCCAGGGCAGTGCTGGAGTCACCAGCCCTGGAGGGTTGGACAGATGGACATGAGGTTCTCAGGACATGGGGTTGTGATAGGGTCGGGGGAACGACTGGTCTTGAGGGGCTTTTCCAACTGAAATGATTCTGTGATTCTATAATAATTCAACAAGTCCCCCCTCTCATGGCTTCAACCCTGGTTGTCACGTTGCGGGTTGCAAAAGGGAATCCTAAAGTGAAGTTCCTCTGCTGATCTGCCGCTGGGTATTTTCCTGCCTGAGCTTTTCTAACCTGGGCACCTTTGCCTGAACCTTCCTTTGCCATAACGACCATGGTCCCACTGCACAAAACAGCCCGAGTTTCATGTTAATCAGCCCCCCCAAATCCTGTCATCGTGCCTGACTCATTTAATAAAGCTTAGTATCTAAGCAGCTTTGCTGAAAGTGTGCTGCCCAAGCCCCGGCCCCACCGCCCCGTCCACCCCACGCAGAAAATCCCACTTTTAATATGCGTGATGGGGCTTGCGGGCTGGATTAGGGTGTTAATTGCTGTGCGCAGCCTTCGTATCCCCAGAGGACCATGTGGCCCCAATTAACTCTTTGCAGAGTCACTGGGGTCTGTCAGATGCTCGGAAATCCGGGGTCGGAGGTGGTGAAGGACCTTTGGGATGAACGGATGGGTCTGGCTGAACCAGGTCCAAACACCTTCTGCCAGCACCCTGGTGGGACCACAGGTCTGCACCCACTTTGCAGCCCAGGAATGGCTGCAGATCTGCTCCAACCACCCCTGAGGAGGGTTCCTGTCCCTCCAGCCTTGGGGACCTGTCCCAAAAGCAGCATCCCATGTCCTATCCCTGGAGACATCCCAGGCCAGGCTGGACGGGGCTCTGAGCAACTGCTGAAGATGTCCCTGCTCATGGTAGGGGTGGCACTGGGGGAGCTGGGACAGTCCCTCCAACCCAAACCATCTGTGATTCTATAATCCCTGCCCACAGCTCCAGTCCCTCCCCGGTCCAGCATCTTCTCCCCCTTCCCTGCACTTCATGGCACAGCAGTTCCATGGGGTTCTAGAAACTTGTCTCTTCGGAAATCCAGCTTGAATTTGCAGGGGTTTTGCTCTCTTTCTCCAGAATATTGATAATTATTTTTTAAAGGGGAGAAAAGCAGACAAAGAAGGAGTTGCCTGACAAAGTCACTTTGGTAGTTCCCCAGTTTCCCAAGTAAGGAGACGGTGGGGACCCACTTTGGAATGGAAAACTTGTCCAGCCCCTTATTTTGGACACCTCTCGTTTTCAAACATCTCCATCCCACATTGTCCGGAAGAACCACAACCAACCCCTTGCAGTAAAAGTAATAAAAAACTTAATTTTCAAGTAGGGACGGCTCAGCTTATCACAGAGGGAGATGATTTCCCTTTGTGCCACCAGGCACCCCGCTCCCATCCCAAAATGACTCTGTTCAATTCCTTCTCCTTCCCTGGAGGACCAGAAACTCGGTTTCAACCCTCCACCAGTTTTCTTTCAAGGGACTCGATGCCCCAGATGGGGACAGTTGGTCCAGGACAACCTGACCAGCCCCTGGGATGAAGATCCTGACGCTGGACGGGACCACCCAAAGCAGCAGAAACCCAGAGGGCTGAGGAGGAGGATGCAGAAAAGATGCTGGCACAAGAGCCAGGGACAAAAATGGGCAGCTGGGGCGGGAATTCATCACGGAGATGGACAAGACACCCCCAAGCAGACCATGAAAATCAGGATTTACTGGAGAGCACTGCACCGTGTCCTGCCTGGGAACACAGGAGGATGCTGCTCAGCCGGTGCGCTCTGGCTGGGGGGCAGAGGAAAAGCCCCACAGCTGCTCCAGCAGCTCCGGCATGGCCATCTGGGTGGCTACAGGGACATCGGTGTCACCCAGGGCTGCCCAGAGCTTCCAGTCCCGCTCATGGTCCAATCCCAGTCCACGCACAGCGCTCGAGGGGAGCCCTGCAGCTTCCACATCTGGAAAAGGGGGAGAAACTGGGGGGGACAGGCTGGTGTCCCCCCTGCTGGGGTCCTGGCCCCGGGCAGGACTCGCTGGGGAAGGGGCTGCGCTTGCATAACACTGGGGTTCCCAACCCTGGGAGTGGAGCAACAAAACCCGGGAGTTGGAGCAGGTCCTTCATCCCCGCATCGCCTTCATCACCTCCATCCCCAGCGACAGCCGGACTCGCTGCGAGAGGGTGCCCAGCTCCGAGTCTGGGGAGGGGGCAGAGCCCCCAGCACAGGGGTCCCCCTCACCCCCGGGGCTGCGGCTCCATCCCCGGCGGCTGCGGGGAGCCGGGGGTCGGCTGGGGCTCGGTGCCGCCGGTTCCATCCCGCACCCCCGGCGGCTCATCCCCGCTGGGAGGGCACAAACCCCACCCGGGACCGTGTCCCGCTGCTCCCCGGCCGAGGCAGATCCCCTCGCGTTGTCCCCGAGGGTCGCCCGGGGAACTGGCAGCACCGAGCGGCCGGGGAGCCCCGTCGGACGGCGCGTCCCGTCAGGTCACCCCCGGGGGTCCCGGTCCGCCCTTACCTGGGCACCGAAGCGTGTTCCCACTGTCACTTGCCCGGGCACATGGTGCTCCAGCCCCGAGGGTCGCGCAGCTCCCGCGGCGGCGGCGGCACCGGCGGCAGCTCCGCTCCCGGCGGCTTTGAGAGCTCCGCGCTGCCGGCGGCTCCTGCCCGGCCACGGATCCCGCGTGGCTCCTCCCACGGGGGGAGGTGGCAGAGCCTGGCTCCTCCCGCCGGCCCCCCCCCGCCCCGGGACCCCGACGGCACCCCCGGGCATCCCTGCGTGGGTGTCCCCGGGTGGGCACCCAAGTCACCGGGCATCCCTGGGCAGGTGCCTGTAGGCGAGTGTCCCTGGGTGGGTGCGCTGGGTGGGGTTCCCTGGATGGGCACCTCTGGGTGGGCACCCTTGGATGAGCACCTTGGGCTGAACGTCCTGGGATGGGCATCCTAGATGGGAACCCGTGGATGGACACCCAAGATGGGCACCCCTGCATGAGCACCCCTGGACGAGCACCCCGGGTGAGCACTTCTGGATGGGCACCCATAGATGAGCACCCCTAGATGGGCACCCTTGGTGAGCATCCCCGGACCAGCACCCTGGTATGAACATCCTAGGATGGGGACCCTAGATGGGTACCCCTCGATGAGCACCCCTGGATGGACACCTAAGATGGGGACCTTAGATGGGCACTCCTAGATGAGCACCCCAAAATGAGCACCTCTGGATGGGGACCCTGCATGAGCACCCCTGAATCAGCACCCCTCAATGAGCACCCTTGGATGGGCACCACTGGATGGGGACCCTAGATGGGCACCCCTGGATGAGCACCCATGGGTGAGCATCCTTGGATCGGCATCCCTGGACCAGCACCCTTGCATGAGTGCCCTGGGATGGGGACCCTAGACGGACATCCAAAAATGGAAACCTCTTGATGGGCACCGCTGAATGGGGACCCTGCATGAGCGGCCCTGGGTGGGGACCCCTGGACAAGCACCCCTGAATGAGCACCCCTAGATGGGCATCTAAATATGGGCACCCCTGGATGGGGACCCCTGCATGTGCACCCCTCGATGAACACCTCTGGATGGGTGCCCCTGGATGTGCACCCCTCAGTGAGCACCCCTGGAGGGGCACCCCCATGGTGATGCTAGGGCCTTGGGTGGGGGGGTCCAGGTGCTGGGGTCAGCATGGTGGGGGGACGCAGCTCCCTCCCAGCTATAATGAAAGAGCAAAGGGGGGATAATTAGCAGCTGGTCCAGCCAGAAGGGGCCCGGCAGAGCTAAGACAAGGGGCCCCGGGCTCCACAGCCCCCACTTGGCAAGATGGGGGCGATGGGAAAAGACCCCCCATTAATTAAGAACCAGGTGTTACAGGTTGCTTTGCTCTGCCTCCCATCTCCTCCAAGCATGGGGACTGTGGCTGCCCATGCTGGCAAAGGGGCTGGGTTGGGGGTGGCAGTGGCACCCCAAAAGTCATCCCCCCCCCAAAAAACAGCCATCCCCCCCCTCTCCATCCCTGCCTGGACTCTGGTCCCAGAGCTCAGCATCACTGCATGGGAGCGTCCCTTCCCGCGCCAGCCCCCAGGACCCTTCCCATTAATTTAGAGCACTTGCAATCATGTCTTTGGCAGCCTGGGATTACAGGGAATACTAATTAATTCATTAGTGGATCCATGGCTGACTTCCCAGCGCCGGGCCGGGCCGGCAGGAACAGATTGTGGCCAATAAATCTGCCTGTTGCCACAACTGCCCGGCTCGGCGGTGGCTTCGTCCCCTCCCTGACAGATGGCTCCAACAGGTCCCGGCACCCGCACAAAGAGTGGGGGGCACACACGGCGAAACGTCCCCCCGGGGAGCCGGCGGTGGCCCCCGGATGGCGGTGACCCCCGGAGCGAGCGGGGCGGTGGCGGGAGCATTGTCCCGCGGCCACGTGCCGCTGGCTAATGCCATTGTGCAGGGACACGGCATCTGGTGGGGTGACAGCGGGACCGTTCGCGCAAGATGTTCAGCCGTCCTGCTCCCCCCTCCCAGAACCAGCCCCGGGGACCTGGGTGGGCAGAGAGTGGGGGGCTGTGGCTGGGGTAGGGGTGCAGCCCCCCATCCCAAGTGGGTGCTGGGTGTCCCTGGGGTGTCTGTCTGTCCCTCCCAGGTGTCCGCCATCCCACATTTAACCCCCCCACTTCTCATGTGTTGTCACCCTCACGTCCCACATCTCATCCCCCCCCCCAGTCACCTTCCCACCACCCCACATCCCCCCTATTTCTCCATTCCCCAGCACTGGGGGCTCTGGGTCATTCCCATCACCCCACATAGTCCCAGCCCTTCCTGCTCATCCTGGGCCTCAGTTTCCCTCTCTGAGCAGCACAGCCCATGAGGAACAGACCTCATAATTCCCGGGACGTCTGGAGAAGAGGTGGCAGGTCCTGAGCTTGTCCGTGTCACCCCCATCTGTTGGTGACACACAAGATGTCCCTCACCCTGTGGCCATTCCCAGCTGCTCTGCAAGGAGATATCCCTTGAAAGCACCATCCTGCTCAGATGCTTCATGTCCTAGATCTGCAGCCATGGGGGGGAACAGTGATCCCAGCAGAGCTGGGGTGACAAGGGGGACTTGGGGGACCTGGAGCAGGTCTTCACAGTGGCAGCAGGACTGGCCAAAAGGAGCTGGGTTTGGGTTGCTCCTCCTTGATGCTGCTGCACCCTGGGATGCTCCACCTTGATGACATTCCACCCTGGGATGCTCCATCTCAATGCTGCTTCACCTGGGGATGCTCCATCTCAATGCTGCTTCCCCCAAGGATGCTCCACCTTGATGACATTCCACCCTGGGATGCTCCATCTCAATGCTGCTCCACCTCAATGATCTTCCACCCTGGGATGCTCCATCTCAATGCTGCTTCCCCCAGGGATGCTCCACCTTGATGATGTTCCACCCTGGGATGCTCCACTTCAATGATCTTCCACCCTGGGATGCTCCATCTCAATGCTGCTTCCCCCAGGGATGCTCCACCTTGATGACATTCCACCCTGGGATGCTCCATCTTGATGTTCCTCCACCCCAGGATGCTCCACCTCAATGATCTTCTACCCTGGGATGCTCCATCTTGATGCTGCTCCACCCCAGGGATGCTCCATCTCAATGTTCCTCCGCCTTGGGATGCTCCACCTCAATGATGTTCCACCCTGGGACGCTCCATCTTGATGTTGCTCCACCCTGGGATGCTCCACCTTGACGATGTTCCACCTGGGAGGGGATGAACCCACCATTCAGATGCTCCAGGCACAAATCTCTGCATACAAAGGGCAAAATTTGGGGATGATGAGAAGGGGGAAAACTCACCCACCCCTGTCCCCATGTCCCATCAGCGCCCTTGGCTACCGCCCCCACCCCGGTGATTCTCTCCATCCCCTTGTCCCCCCAGCAGCCCCTGGAAGGGGGGAATTACCAGAGTAAATATTGTGAAAGGCGATTGCCACCCCCATGCCCGGGCTGGCATTCCTGGGCCTGTGCGGAAACGCAATTACCGCGTATTAACGGGGTCTAATTTAATCCCGGCAGCTGCGCCCGGGACGGCTGATTTGCATGACACTGGGGAATGCAATTAAAGAGAAATCAGGGGCTGGGGGGCCCCCGTGGGGTGGCGGGGGCCGGGGGGCTGCAGCCAGCGCTCGCTGACCCGTGTTTGTCAATTTGAGCGATGGTGGCACCGGGGAGAGGTGGCGGACAAAGGGACGCTGTTCCTGGGGTCCCCTGGCAGCTCAGTTTTGGGGTCTCGCCAGCCCCACGGGCACCATCCTGGTGGCCCAATAGTAGGGTCCAGTTGGTGTTGGCTCTTGGTGCTGGAGAAGGGACATGTCAGGGGTTGGGGACACTCTGTGGGGACCAAATGTGTCCCCAACCCTCGCTGCAGCCCTCCCCCTGCCTGCTGGTCACCTCTTGTCCCACCAAGGGCTGGGGCACCCAGTGTGTCCCAGTGCTCTGGAGATGGATGGGGCTGAGCCTCTCACCAGCTCCCTGCCTCAGTTTCCCCAGGGCTGCTCCTCTGGTGAGGAGGGGGGTGCGAGTGGGATGCTGAAGCCCCCAGATGTCCCAAGAGCAGAGCTGGGGACACCCACCTTTAATCTTGTTCTAGGGTCTCTGCTTTACAGAAGCTTTGTGATGCGGTACCAGGTTAAATTACTATTACTTTTATATTTCATGAAGAAGAAGAAGGAGAAAAATAAAGGGAAGAAGAAAGCAAAAAGTACAGAGAAGAAGAAGAAGGAGAAGAAGAAGAAGAAGAAGAAAGAAGAAGAAGAAGAAGACAAGAGGAAGAAGAAGAAGAAAACAAGAAGAAGAAGAAGAATAAAACAAGAAGAAGAAGAGAAAATGAAAAGGAAAAGGAAAAGAGCAAAAAGAATAAAGGGTCTGGGGGGGAAGCCCTTTTCCCCCTGTGCTGCTGGGGCAGGACCCCCACGGGATGGGCTTTTGCTACTGGGAGCGGGGCCACACCAGCGGACCCGCACTGGGCGGTACTGGGTGGGCTGGAGCCTCAGCACCCGGGTGCTGGGGGACAGGAGCGGACCCCCCCACGTCCCCGTGCCAGGGGGTCCCGGGGGTCCCCAGGCCCGGGCAGAAGGGGGGGGTCACGGCCAGCCGGGGGCGCAGGGGAAGCGCCACCCCCGGTGGGGGGGGCCGGGCCGGGCAGTTGGCGGGGCGGCCCCGGCCCCGCTTTGCATCTCAATGGCGGCTCCAGAGCGGGGGGTGCGGGCCGGGGGCTCAGGCGACATCTGCTCTGGGGACGGGGCTGCGCATGGGCCGGGGGGGGGGGCGGCCCCTCCAGCGCTCCGCGGCAGCTCCGGCGGGCCCGGCCCGGGCAGCGCTGCGCCCCCGGGACCCGGGAGCAGGACCCTCCTTCCTCCTCTTTTTCTTTTCTCTTTCTTCTTTTTCCTTTTAATTTTTTCTCTATTTTTCTTGTATCCTTTTTTTGCTGCTCCAACCCCCCTTCACCCCCCAGATTCCCAGCCCAGCGCCCGGCCCCTCCCTCCCCACCCCAATTTTGATACCGGTGTATTTCCAACCCGCCCGTCGCAGAGCAGCCCCGAGCAGCCCCAGGAGCTGCAAAAGCCACCGGCTGTCCCAGGTCGCTGCAGCCGTGACAACACACACAGCCCTGGGGGCCACCGTGTCACCCCCATGTGCCTGGGGACCGTCACCCCCCCGGGAAGGCGGCAGCTCCGGCACACGCGTGTGCGACGGTGCGAGAGGCAGAAGTGGCACCGGGCGAGTGTTGGTGGCGCATCCCTGGGCGGGAGGTGACACCTGCTGGGAGGAACCCTCAGCAGCAACAGCCCCGCGGGGACACCCCAACTCTGGGGACAGTGGCCTTGTCCATGCAGAGGTCATGGAGCAGGAGGGACCGTGCAAAGCTCGGAGTCCTCAAAGATGTGGCATTGGAGGTGGCACAGCCCTGGGAACACAGGAGAGTTTGGGGGGACCAGGCCACGGGGTCCAGCACAGCCCTGGGGACACAGGACAGATCTAGGGGACCTCTTGGGACCAGATTTGTCCCAGCAAAGAGCTAAGGGGGCTACCCAGAGTCTGCCCTGATGTCCGCAACCCCGGAGCCTGCCCCCAATGTCCACAACCCCACAGCCTGCCCTGATGTCCCCAAACCCAGAGCCTGCCCTAATGTCCCCAACCCCAGAGTCTGCCCCGATGTCCCCAACCCCAGAGTTTGCCCCGATGTCCCCAAACCCAGAGCCTGCCCTAATGTCCCCAACCCCAGAGTCTGCCCCGATGTCCCCAAACCCAGAGCCTGCCCTAATGCCCCCAACCCCAGAGCCTGCCCTAATGTCCCCAACCCAAGAGCCTGCCCCAATGTCCCCAACCCCACAGCCTGCCTTAATGTCCCCAACCCCACAGCCTGCCCAGATGTCTCCATCCCAGAGTCTGCCCTGATATCCCCAATCCTGGAGTCTGCCCCGATGTCCCCAACCCCAGAGTGTGCCTCAGTGTCCCCAACCCCAGAGTCTGCCCTGATGTCCCCAACCCCAGAGTCTGCCCCGATGTCCCCAGAGGCAGGAGGAGGCTTGTCCCGGGTCCCCTGCCAGGCTCTGCAGGAGGAGGAGGATGAGGAGGAGGATGATCTCTTGGCACGGGCAGCGCTGCTGCTGCCTGGCCGCTGACCACGGGGCCCCAGATGTTGAGCCGCGGGCTCGGCTTTGCCGGGAGCCACCGTCTCTGCCCGTTTGGCAAACGCCTGGCCCAGCTGCTGCCCCCCGTCTCCTCCGGCTCCGCAGCCGGGGCTCCATGTCCCACCCCCAGAGCATCCCTGGACCGTCCCCCGGGAGCCGCCGTGGCACCTGGGCCACATTGGCCACGACCCAGGCCTGGAGATTTGCCGGCATCCCCGGAGGGCGCGGGGCTCTGCGCCAACATCCCGGGAACAGGGAGCACCGGGGACACCGGGATCCGGCCCAGGGGTGATATTGTTGGGGGGGGGATGTTGGCCGGGAGCATCACCAAAGATTTCCGGGGGGGGGGAAAGGATTGCAGGGAATGCGGCTTTTCTGAGAATTTACAAGTGAATCCATTAATTAGATTAGATTGGATATTAGGAAAACAATTATGTACAGAAAGGGTTGTCGGTGGTGAAGTCACGACCCCTGGGGGGGCTGAAGAGACGCGGAGATGAGGTTTGTGGGGACATTTTTGGGTTAACGGTTCCACTCGATGATCTTGAGGGTCCCTTCCAACCAAAGCGATTCTCTGGTTCTATTCTAATTAGTTAACGAGCTAAAATTAATTAGAAACGGGTCCTCTAAGGGCTGCTGCTGTGTCGGGTCGTTAGGGCTGGCTGATGGTCAGAGTTAATTGAGTTAACGGTCCTGGCGGTGACATCGGGGCCCAGGGGACATCCTGGGACACCGCAGCGTGTCCTGGTGCCACCTGCCTACTCCTCGCAATGACCATGCCCATCTCCTGCCTCCAGATGTGCCACAGCTGGAAAATAAGCCACACTGAAGCCTCCCAGCTGTTGGATGCAGGTTGGTCCCCAGCTCCAGTGCCCCCGGTGCCCCCCACTCTGGTTACTGGGGGGTCTTTTGGGGTCACCAGCTTGAAGTTTAGGGACAACCCTGCGCTTTGCGTTGTGCCAACATGGGGGAGCCTTTCACGCCGGATTACACGGGCTGCTCTGTTAGGCTGAGTCTAATTTAGGCTCCATCCGCAGTAAATCCATCGCTGATGATGCCCCAAAACACCTTGGGGACAATGATGGGGTGAGAAGGTGCCAAGAGTCACTTGTGTGTGACATCCTGCCCTATAGAGAGTGGCTGCACTGGGCGGGGGATGTGGGGGGGAACGGAAAATGGGAAAGAAATAAGAGAAAAAATGAAAAAAGAAAATTATAAAGGAAAAAGGAAATAAGGAAAAAATATGAAGGAAAAAGAAAAATGAGAAAAGACAAAAAAAGAAAGAAAGGGGAAATAAAAAAGGAAAAAAGGGGAAAAGGAAAAGGAAAAGGAAAAGGAAAAGGAAAAGGAAAAGGAGCCCAGACATTGTTATATGGCCCATGTGTGGTGCAATGAATATATGAGCCCAGGCAATATGTACCCCAAGTGGTGCTATATGTACCCCAAGTGGTGCTATACGTACTCCAGGTGGTGCTTTATGTACCCCAGGTGGTGCTATATGTACCCTAGGGGGTGCTGTATGTGCCCCAGGTTGTGCTATATGAGCCCAGACAATGTTATATTGGCCCAGGGCAGTGATATATAACCGCCGGGTGGTGCTATATAAGCCCAGGAAATGTTATGTGTACCCCAGGCAGTGCTATACGTGCCCCTTGCAGTGCTATACGAGCCCAGGAAATGCTATATGTACCCCAGGTGGGGTTATATGAGCCCCAGGTGGGACTATATGAGCCCCAGGTGGTGCTATATGTAACCCAGGCCGTGCTATACGAGCCCAAGCGGTGCTATACGTGCCCCAGGAGATTCTGTACGTTCCCGGCCGCGCTTTAGGACCCGGCCGCGCAGCGGGTTCCCACCAGCAGCCGCAGCTCTCGCGGGAGTTGCTGGCGAGATCTGGGCGTTGCCACGGCAACGGTGACCGCGCCTCCCACCCCATCATGTGAGACGCCAAAACCCCTCAAAGAGGTTCCAAAACCCGTCACTTTAGGGGGGGCTTGGGGGGGTTACTGTGGTGGGCGGGGTTGGTTTCATGACCACCCCCTTGTTGCTCCACAAGTGCAAGGGGGGCTATGGAGGCGCTGGGGGGTGGGATTTGGGGTGCTATGGGGCACTGCTGTGGATCTATGGGGCAGTTTGCAGTCATTAAGTGGCGCATTGAGGGGGCTATGGGGCAGTATGGGGGCTGTGGGTCACACACCTGCAGGGGGTTCAGCCTCTTCTGGGGTGTTTCACCCCAAAACAGCCCTATTGAGCCCCACAGACTCTGTGACCCCCCCACAACTGCCCCATAGATCCTTGTGACCCCACCATTGTACCCAGGAAAGGCGTGGTCAGCTGGATGGGGAGTGGTCAGTTGAAAGGAGGCGTGGTCTGCTGGAGGGGGAGTGGCCAGCAGGAGGGCACGTGGCCAGCTGTTCCTCGCTGCTCTCGGGGCTTCTGTTAATTAGTCAGTTAATGAGCACGATTAACTAAGTAGCGCAAATGCTGGAGGATGGAGCCTTCACCTGGAAGGGCTTTGCTCCCGCCCTATAACCTCGGTTATAAAGGGGGTGGGGTGAGGGGCGGGGTCTGCAGGGGGAACCAACTTGGGGAGGAGCTTTTAACGGAGGCGGGGCCTGTTTGGGACACACCCCCGGGGGTGGAGTCTGTAATGGGCAGGGCCTGCAGAGGACACATCCCCACTGAGCACGAAACCCCTCTAGGGAGGGGGTGGAGCCTCTTTGGGGGCGTGTCTCCGTGGGCGGAGCCCATCGAGGGGTGGGGTCTGTAGGAGGCGAGGCTTGCACAGGACACACCCTCTCGAGCAGAGAGCCCGCCCAGGGGGCGTAGTTTGGGGGTCACTATGAGGGTGTTTGGGGGGTCACTTTGGGCAGGTTTGGTCACTTTGCTTGGTCAGTAAGGCTGAAAGCGTAAAACCTGAAAACTATATTCCATTTCTTTTTTCCCGGCAGCCAGTTCGAGCGCCTGCTCTGATTTGCATATCCCCGCCCCCAGCAGCCCCACCCCGGTCACCGCGCTGCGCATGCGCCGTGTCCCTCCTGCAGTGCCGCGTCCCGCCAGCAGGGGGCAGCAGCTGCACACAGCGAGAGGCGCTTCAGCTGTTTCCATTTGGGGGTTTTTTTTCCTCCCTTCCCCCCAAATTGTTCTATTTATTGATTAATTAATGTTCTTTCCCCGTTGCAGACCCAGGTTTAGGGTGTCGAGGCTATTTTCGCGCCATGGTGGCAGCTCCCACTCTGTGTGCACAGCCCCACAGATGGGGACTTTCCCCAAATCGGTGTGGGGAAAGGTGAAGGGGGAAGCGGCAGCTTTTGAAAGCACTTTTCTATCTTTGGAGTACGAGATATTGTCGATTTAGGGTCCTCCTTGCTGCGGAACAACGTTTAAACCCCCCAAAGAAAAGCGCGACTGAATCGAGCTCATCCCCGCGTCGAGATCTGCGTGTGCGTGGCTTGTGGGGCGCACGCTGTGGCTGGACCCCCAAGGGCCACGCTGGGCTCTCGTGGGTCAAAATGCACACAGCCCGCAGCCCCCTGAGAAAGGGTTTAATGGGGACGGGGGGCGCCGCTTTTCCTCTCAAACAAAGGCTGGGGTAACACCCACCGGACAGACAGACAGACACGGAGCAACACGGGCACCGTCACTGGGAGGGAGGGGGTGGCCTTGCCAAGCAAGGAGTGATTGCAGTCAAGCCAAAGATGAGGATTTAAGGGGCAGGTGTAATGGGAACATCGGGACGGGTAGGACTCTTTGGTTTTGACATCAAGACTGCCCAGGGTCACCGTGTCCAGAGGGAGGCAGGAAAAGGTTCCAGGCACTGGAATGGAGGGACTCCGTCAACCAGTTCCCCCCAACAAGAGGTGACCCACAGCACCTAATGGGGCTTACAGCTGTGTGTGGGACCCAGCGATGTCCCTTCCCTGGAAGAGCGTGACACTCGCAGACTGCACAAGGGGACACCCCGGGGTGTTTCATGCCACACATCTCCACGTGAGAAGGGGTTTCACACCTCTGCCCCAATGCGGTTCGGCTCCCCCCCGGCTGCGAACGTCCCTCCCTGATGGCTGGTACCTCCCGGTTAGGACAAGGAGTTGAGGAAATGGCTTTCCCCCGCCAGACTGCTCAACATGGAGCTCATGTCGCCCACGGCCATGTTGGCACCCCCGGATGCAGCAAGCAGGAGGCCACCAGCAGGGCTTGGTGGCCCGGGCAGCAGCGCAGGCGTCTCTGGATCTTCCACAATGGCAGCAAAGTCAAGGTGCGTGTTCTCCAGGTCCAGAGAGTCCAGGCTGTTGGCCACCTGCTCCCCCGAGCCCAGGTGGTAACACGAGCTGCCTTTGAGTCCTTCCAAGCTCCCACCGTAGTGCCGGGGACCCCTGCAGCTTGCTGCCATTTGGCCCAGCACCTTATGTCCCCCTCTGCCCACCTGGCCCGGGCGATACTGGGAATTACTGAGCCCCTCGGGTGTGGGGCGGGCGGGGGGCAAGCGAAGCGCACGCCGGGAGCTGGGGTCCAGCCCCGCGTAGCAATCGCCCGCGTATTTCACACTGTTTTGGTGACCGGCTGGTTTAGGGCCACCAGGCGGGTGCGGCACCATCTCTGGGTGGAAGCACGGGGCGCCGAGGAGGTGCTGGGTCTCCGGCGGGCCCTGCAGGTGGTCTGGTTTGGTTTGGTAACCAGAGTACTTGGGGCTAAGGTACAGCGGTGCTTGCACGGCTTGGCACTGCCCAGGCTCACCGCCCAGCCCCACGCCGGCGTCCCCTCCGGCGGGAGATGGTTGGTCTCCCCACATCAGAGCCTGCTGGGCCTGCACGTAGCTACAGACCATCACCTCTTTGCTCTGCATGGCGGAGCTTTGGGCTCCTCGAGCACCCGGGCTCGACATGCCCATGTAACTGAGTTCCTCAGCCTGGTAACCACCAGGCCCTGCACTCACGGCTTGGCCAAAGGATGCCGGAGGCTGCACGGGCCCGGCGAGCTTGGCGTTCTGGCAGGGAGCAAGCGCCGGGGCAGGCGCCGGGTAACGCTGCTCACATTTGATCTGCAGTCGGTTAAGCCGGTGCCCCCCAGTAAAACCCCGATCCTGGCACGAGCTCACAAGTTTGGGTTGCTGCCCACAAGAACTGGGGAGCAGGTACTCAGGACTTGGATGGTGACAGTGCGGCCCGGACACGGCAGACACAGAGGCGCTGACGCTCGACTGCCCAGAGCTCAGCTCCAGATTGCCTTGGGGAGGCTCATCCCACGGAGCCGGCATGGGCTCGCCGCCGGCATGCATGGTCGTGAAGTGCTGGTTCATCTGGCACTGAGGAAGGGAGAAGTCGGACTGAAGCAATCCCTCCTCCATGTCCCTGTGCCCTCCCGGGTTCAGCTGCATCCCCCCCGTGGTCCGCTGAGCGCTGCCGTAGAGGCACTGGAGCTCCGCACCTGTCCCCTGGCATGGGAAGCTTTCCTCGGGGTAGCTCAAGTACTGCTCCATCTCTAGCAAGCCGGACTCCACGCCTGCGCCGGGGCCGTCTATGCTCGCCGTCTCCAGGAAGACATTTTCACTGATGCTGGGTGGCCGTGGGGAGAACACGTGGCGCTGAAGGTTGGCATCGGAACCACCCACCGGCTGCAGAGCGGGTCTGCCCGCTCCCGGCACGTTCACGTTACCCACGCTCTTAAAGCGCTGCACCCTGGACGCAGCGGGAGGGTTGGCCGCGGTGCGCGCAGGGTCGCTGGCCCGCCGTACACCGTTCCAAGGCAGCAGGTGAGGGGGAACGCCGCCTGCGTAGCCAGCGTGCTCATTGGAACTGTGCCTTCGCGGCAAACCGTTCACAAGGAAGCGGGGCTCCGGTGTCCCGAGGTAGTCCCCAGGCGAGCTGCCGTGGCCGTGCGGCAACACCTGCTCCACGCTGGGCAGCGGGGTCGGCGGTGGCCCGCCCGTGGCCGCGGCGTATTTGGCCCTGAGGCGGTAGCGCTGGGCCGGGGTGAGGCTGCCCACACCCGGCAGTCCCCCGCAGGCGCTGGAGCGTCGCGACTCGTCCGGAGACACCAGGTCGTAGCCGTCTGCCAGGCCTGCCCCGCCGGGCATCCCGCCCGCCTCGCCACCCAGCCGGGCCCCGGGTGGGCGCGGGGACACCAGGGACGAGCGCCGGCTCACGGTGTAGGCCGAGCTCACGGTGCTGGTGGTGCTGCTGCGGCGCTCGCTCGGCGGCAGGCCCGTCTCTGCCGCAGACAGCTCCGCGATGCGCCGCTGCCACGCTGCCGGCGGCGGCACCGAGATGCCGGCTGCCTCCCCAGGTAGGCCTGAGGGAAGAAAACGAGGCGTTAAACCAGGGCGCTGGGGACAATTCAATTAAACACTATTCCCTTAAAATAAAACAGTTTCAGATCAAATATAAGGCCTTGGTACTTATGTTAAAAATGCTCTTTAAGCTTCAACGATTGTTTGCTTCCACCCTTACCTACAGCTATGCTGAATAAAGCTATAGCTAAATGGAAAGCTAAATGTATTCACGAGGTGTTCATGTCTACATCTCATTATTTGCAGCCTCTCGGAGAAAGCAAAAGTGACTACAAATACCGCTGTGCCAGAAACTGGTTTCTTGACCAACAATGTTGCTTCATCATGCAACGAACTGGGTCGTTCTAAAGTGGTCACAGGTGTTGAGGACAAGAGGCTTTGTATTTGAATACGGCAGATCTTTTGGTCCGTGTGAAAACAAGTTTGAATGTTAAATGTTTTCTGACACTTTGGAGTTACTGTTGCTCTTCCCCTTTTCTTTAGGTCAACATATGGTTCATGGCCAGAGCGGGAACAGGCGACCCCCTCCAGCACCGGGACGTGGGTTCTTTCCTGGTGGGCGCCCACTGGTGCCAACAAAGAGGGGGCAGAAGATCATTTAGAATCATTTAGGTTGGAAAACACCTTTACGATCATCAAGTCCAAAGATGGGTCACAGCCCAGATGTTGAGATCCAGGACTAGTGAAAAGAAGGTGCGGAAACCTCTCTGTGTGCAAACCAGACCCCTCTTGACTCAGTGCCCATGGGACACGTAGAATGGAACCACATTCTCACCGGCTCCAGGGATGGCTGGCAAACTCAGGCCCTTGGTGGCTGACGGCTTCCTCATCTGCTTCAGTTTGTCAATGCGAAGATTTTCGAGCTTGTGGAGGGTCATGAGCCCCGAGGTGCCCATGGGCTCACCAGGCAGCGCATCCTCCAGCGTGGACAGATCCTCGTAGCTCCCACCGGCGTTGCCCGCCATCTCCACCCCGCTGTCGTTGTTGGTGGTGCTGCCGAGCGGGGAGTGGTCGCTGCTGCACGACGACTGCCCGCCTGGGCTGGGTTGCGGCTTCTGGGGTGCCCGAAACAGTAACCAGGGAAACGGGGGGTCAGACACCCACCACACAGCCTGTGAGCCTGCACCCCACCAGATCACAGAATCAATGTCAGGGGTTGAAGGAACCTGGAAAGCTCATCCAGTGCAATCCCCCCATGGAGCAGGAACACCCAGATGAGGTTACACAGGAACCAGGCGGGTTGGAATGTCTGCAGAGAAGGAGACTCCACAACCCCCTGGGCAGCCTGGGCCAGGCTCTGCCACCCTCACCACCAACAAGTTTCTGCTCATACTTACGTGGAACCTCCTGTGTTCCAGTTTGCACCCATTGCCCATTGTCCTGTCACTGGTTGTCACCAGAAGAGCCTGGCTCCATCCTCCTGACACTCCCCCTTTCCATCTTGATCCCCAGCAATGAGTCCCCCCTCAGTCTCCTCTTGTCCAGCTCCAGAGCCCCAGCTCCCTCAGCCTTTCCTCACACGGGAGATGCTCCACTCCCTCCAGCATCTTGGTGGCTGCGCTGGACTCTCTCCAGCAGTTCCCTGTCCTGCTGGAACTGAGGGGCCACAACTGGACACAAGATTCCAGGTGTGGTCTCCCCAGGGCAGAGCAGAGGGGCAGGAGAACCTCTCTGACCTACTGACCACCCCCTTCTAACCCACCCCAGGTCCCATTGGCTTCCTGGCCACAAGGGCCCAGTGCTGGCTCATGGTCACCCTGCTGTCCCCAGGACCCCCAGCTCCCTTTCCCCCACACTGCTCTCTAATAGGTCATTCCCCAACTTACACTGGAACCTGGGGTTGTTCTGCCCAGATTCAAGACTCTACACTTGCCCTTGTTATATTTCATTTGCCCCGTCGATGTGCAGATGTGGAGACAACTCCCCTTCCATGCAAAATGAGCACTCCAATGGGCTTGGCCATGCCGTCCCCACGCCCCCAGCTCCTTACCACGGCCAAGTCTGGCACCAAGAGTTTGCCGTCATCCCTCCGGGCCTCAGTGGGGCCGTTTGTGTCTTTCTCCTGCTTCATGTCCGGGAGGCCGCCGGGGGTGTGCAGCGCACGGCCTGGCACCGCATCCCCTCGGTGCTTCTTGGTGACGTGGGCGTCAGGGCCGTGCACCGTCTTCACGTGTTTGCGCAGGGAACTGGGGTCTGTGTAGCGTTTGGTGCAGCCTGGAATCTTGCACACGTAGGGCTTCTGCCAGGGAACATGGTGGGAATGGTGAGGGAGGGTGTGAGCTCCAAACAGAGACCCCTCCCAGCAAAGTACCAGCTGGGCAGGGAATAAATACCCTTCCCCTTCCTCACAAGTCAGCCCAAGAACTGAAAGAGGGAAGGGATCAAGAGGCTGAGTCCCCTTGGAAGGGGCATGTTAGGAATTTAGAGTATGCGACTAACCAGGGGGCAAACGGGGAGCCCAAAGGGGTGCAAAGAGCCCCAGGTGGGTCTGTACCTCATTGGAGTGAGTGCGGTTCTGATGCTTGGCGCGGTCGGAAGCATTGGAGAAGGCCTTGTTGCAACCCTCGTGTTCACACACATACGGTTTCTCACCCGTGTGTGAGCGCAGATGCGTCTTGAGGTTCTCCAGGCGGGAATAGGCTTTGCTACAGCCCTCGAACTGCGCGGGTAAGCAGGGTGAAACATGCCACACACCTTCAACAGACCCTGCCCCACATCACCCCCACGCTACATACCCACGGCACATCGGCCATGGACACGCATCGCAACTCCCAACCAACGCACAACACACCTGCCCTCCTTGAGGCGCACGTCCTCGCAGCCCTGCACAGCCCGTGACCCCTCTGGCCTGTGTCCCACCACTGTCCACACGGCTGTGTGTGCCGGTTGGACTGAAAATGGGTTGATTTCCTTCCTGCATTACAAACCTTCCTCTTTCCCAGCCAGCACGCTCATGATTTGCACTCAGTTTGAGAACAAGCAGATACCAGCCCAGCACAGGGTTCATGTTTTGAATCGCTCTGCTCTGAGAGCCAAGGACACTCTGAGCTCCGCCCACAGGTGTGAGGCAGCGAGGAAGGGGATGGACGGACAGAGCCGGACTGACACCCACACGGAGCAATCACAGTGTTCCAGCCCATTAGCATCCTGCTCATTATTTAAGGAGAGTTGGGACCTTCTGGTTTTGGTTCTTCTGATCTCTCTGGTTCTTCTCTTCGCTCTTTTTGGCGCAGCCGGGGAAGTTTTTGGTTGGGATGTTTAGTTCAGCTTTTACCATTTTGCAGAGGCCTCTGAGCCTTTCTGCCTTTCTCCTCTCTTTTCTCTCTCTGGGATCGGCTTTGGGACCAGGTGCCATTTCCTGGGACTGGATGCTCAGTTGTGGCCAGAGTTCATAGGGAATTGCCTTGAGCATCTTTTATTTCTATTTTCTATATATATTTAGTAGCAGTGTATTAGTATTTTGTTATTTTATTAAGCTGTGTTTCTCCCTTCCCTTTCTGTTCTCTCCCCTGTTGGGGGCGGTGAGGGAGGAGGTGAGTGAGCGGCTGCGTGGTCGCATTGCCACGGCTTCAACCACGACACCAAACTGCACTTCAAACCTCTCCACCTCACGTGCATCTCCATGCCATCCATCACACGGGCTGCCACGTATGAACCCCACTCCACCCTGCACTATCCCGCTCCTGACCACCCTGTGTGTCCCACCACGTGTCCCCCTCGGTGCCATGTACCACACGGGCCACGTCGCGCCCTGTCCTGAGCTCCATCTGGCGCAAGGGAACCCGGCAAAGCTTCACGCCAGCTCACCGTGCACTTGTGAGGCTTCTCGCCCGTGTGACGCCGCATGTGCACCACCAGCATGTACTGAGCCTTGAAGGGCCTCTGCTCCCGGGAACACGCCGCCCAGTGGCACACAAACTCCTTCTTCTCCCCATGGATGTGCTCGTTGTTGATGTGCTGAGGAGAGAGGGGCATCACTGGTGGCACTGGGGAGGGTGCCAAGGGTCAGGGAGACACATGGCCAAAGAGAATCTCAGGGGAAAGGGACATGGAGGGACTGGGATGGTGGGTGGAGATACAAGAGGTTGGGGGAAAACGGAGTGGTCAGATATGGTCTGGAGGAGAGAGGGGATACAGGAGATGGCTGGGGGCTATTTTGGGAGGACCAAGAGAAGACACAGGAGTCAAGGTGGTCTGAAGGGTGGTGAAGGGGCTATAGCAGATTTGGAGTGTCTGGAGGGAGACAAAGAGCTAAGGAGAAGTCTAGAGGCACCGAAGGTTCAGAGATCAGATTGGGAGTGTCTGGGGGGAGATGAAGAGCAAAGGAGAAGTCTGGAGGTTCAGGAGAGCTGCCCCAGGGTGAGGAAGGCCAGACATGGACAAGGCATGGGAGGGTCACAAAGAACCAGCCCACGAGAAGCGAAGGATACACGTCCCTCCCTCCCTTCCTATGGGCAACTTCCAACATCGTGTACCTGTGCAGTGAGTTCTCAGGGCGAGGGGTGGGAGGGGAGCGTCCCAGTATGGGATAGTCTTAGCAGAGGGGTTGACACGGGGACATCAGCCACCCTGAGGGCAGGTTCTGGGACTGGGAGTACCCAGGCAGGTCCTAACTCACATGCACCAGCTGCTCCTGCGTATCGAACTCCTTGGCACAGCCGTCCCAGTAGCAATTGGTTTCGTACACAGTCTCAGACTCCGGTTTCCCATCCTCCTTCTCCAGATCTTCCCGAACATCGAGCATCCCCAGCAAGGGGTCCTGGGGGGGCACAGCCAGGTGAGCGCTCCCCGGTGCCACCTTCTGTGCTCGCTGTCACTGGGAGGAGTGTAGTGCCCTGGGGAAGTGGGGGGGGTCTCAAGGGCTGGGGAGTACCTGGGTGCCTGTGGAAGCTGGGCTGCAGATGTCACCCTCAGATCTCTCCTCTGGGTATCTGACGGTCAGGGGGCTGCTCAGGCTCCACTCCAACTTGAGCTGCTGCCATGGCAGGGGGACAGTGGCAAGCGGTCAGCACGGAGATGCCCACTGGACGACCCCCTCTGCGGGAGGCACCGCCCGCAGGGATGCAGGGCGCCCTTACCTGGCAGTGTTTGACGGTCACCCGGGACGGGCCGTGGTGCAGGAGGCCTGGGCGGGCGGGCAGGTGTTCATGGGCGCCACACGGTGCCGGGGCAGGAGGCGGAGTGTGGTTATACAGGTGGCTTTGGCCCTTCTGCTGAGCCGGTGGACTCTGGTACCCCAGCGACGGGCTGCAAAGAGCAAGAGGGATGAGCAGACGCCACCATGAGAGGGGCAGAAATTTAAGTCTTCTGAGCCAGGTGTCTGAACTCCCAGCCACTCCTTCCGTAACCCACTGGATCGCTCTGCTCCCGCCTTCCCTGGCCCTCACCCCGGCCTGACACGGCACACACGCCAGCGGGGCTGAGGTCTGGTGCCCACCTGATGGTGCTGATGGAGAGGTGGCCATAGGAGCCACTGGCAGAGGCGCAGCGGGAGTTGATGAACGCGACAAGGGAGTTGGGTGAGGTGCGGATTACCGTCTGCAGGTCAATGCTAGAGTCTGACAGAGGCGAGATGGACAGTGCCCGCTTCTTGCCCAGTTTGCCTGCACCACGGGGCGTTGAGAACCGTGAGCCTGGGATGGCAGCAGAGAGTGGGGGGCACTCCTCTCAGCGTGGGTCCTAGGGGGCTCAAGAAACCCCCGAGGACACGAGCCTGGTGCTCTGGAGCCTGGAGGAGTACCCTGAGTGTGCTGGTTAGCTTCTGAGAACAGAATAGAATATTTCATTTGGAAGGGACCTACAATGATCATCTAGTCCAACGGCCTGACCAGTTCAGGGCTAACCAAAAATTAAAGCATGTTATTAAGGGCATCGTCCAAATGTCTCTTAAACACTGATATGGTTGGGGCATCAACTGTCCCTCTAGGAAGGCTGTTCTAGTGTTTGACGACCCTCTTGGCAAATAAATGCTTTGAATGGCCAGTCTAAAGCTCCCCTGGCACAGCGCTGAACCATTCCCACAAGCCTATCGCTGGATGTTGGGGAGAAGAGGTGAGGGCGCAGCGGTGCTGAGCACGGCGGGACAGTCCCCTCCTTCCCCCGCGGGGTCTGACGCACCCCCCGATGCAGTTTGCCCTCTCGGGTACCAGGACCCACTGCCGCCTCCTCCCAGATCCCTTTCCGCAGGGCTGCCCCCCAGCCACTCCTCTCTCCAGTTATACTTTGGGTTACAGCAATGCTCAAAAGTGTCACCCCTGCCTACCCCAGCCACCAATGTTCCTAGGGGGTACCCGAACCCCTTGGCACGTGCGTACTCGCTGCTACAGCTGCCATCATCCCGAGAAAAGCTCCTGATCGCCTTGGCCACAGCCAACATAAACCCTCCTGTTCACACAGGAAAGAGAACAGCTGAGGGAGCTGGGGCTCTGGAGCTGGACAAGAGGAGACTGAGGGGGGACTCATTCCTGGGGATCAAGATGGAAAGGGGGGTGTCAGGAGGATGGAGCCAGGCTCTTCTGGTGACAACCAGGGACAGGACAAGGGGCAGTGGGTGCAAACTGGAACACAGGAGGTTCCACTTAAATATGAGCAGAAACTGGTTCCTGGTGAGGGTGGCAGAGCCTGGCCCAGGCTGCCCAGGGGGTTGTGGAGTCTCCTTCTCTGCAGACATTCCAACCCGCCTGGTTCCTGTGTAACCTCATCTGGGTGTTCCTGCTCCATGGGGGGATTGCACTGGATGAGCTTTCCAGGTCCCTTCAACCCCTGACATTCTGGGATTCTGTGAAGATCCCTGAAGACCCATCACCGGCGTCACTGTCCCCAGCACTGCCCACACCCGCAGTCCCCACACGACACAGCCCAGGACCCCGAGTAGAGCCCCCGCCTGCCCTGCGTCCCCCAAGACCGGACACTTACCGTCACCACTGCCGGGATGCTCGGTTCCTGGCGCCGCCCCATAACCACGGTGGCTGCTCGTGAGGTTGGACTGACGGCACAAGGGGAAATCAAGTCCTGCCAGAAGGGAGGAGAAAGATGGGAAGATATATTTGGGATGGTGGCACAAAGGGGGAGACGAAATCCCCAGATCGCCCCTGAACCCAAGGGCTGAAACTGAAGTCGGATGTCCCTCATGCCAACCACCACTCAAGCCAAGGCGAGGTGGCTACGACCAACCTGGTGGCCCTGTGGCACCCGGGGCTGCTCCATGTGGGGGGCGCAGGCAGCAGTGCTCAGCGTAGCCGGCGGCCGGGGCGCTGACGGGGTTGAACATATCGCGGTGGGGCCCGGCCGGGCTCAGCGGGGCATCTGGTCCTTGTCGCGGGGCTGGAGCCGGTCGGGGCCTGCGGAGCACAAGGGTGGGCTGCCCCGGGCAGCGCAGCGCGGCCGGAGCCCCCAGATCCCATGGGGACCCCCGCGCCTCCCCGCATCCTGCGGCCACCCCCGCCCGGCCCTGACACCTCCCGCCCGGGGCAGAAAACCCTGCGTCCCCCACCCAAGCAGCCCCAGCGCAGACCCCGGCCCAGGCAAAGGCAGGACCCACGGGTGCTGCCAAGGCGGAAAGGGCAGGGGGCAATGGGGAAACCCTCTCCCCACCATTTCCATAGAGTTATAGAGTCATTTTGGTTGGAAGAGACCCTCAGGATCATTGAGTGCAACCATAACCTCACCCAACTCCAGCACTAAACCACGTCCCTAAACCTCGTCTAAACGCCTTTTAAACCCCTCCAGGGATGGTGACTCCAGCACTGCCCTGGGCAGCCTGTTCAATGCCCAACAGCCCTTTCCATGAAGAATTTCTTCCTAATATCCAACCTCAACCTCCCCTGGAGCAACTTGAGGCCGTGTCCTCTTATTTTATCACTTGGGAGCACAGACCAACCCCCTCCATGCTCCAAGCTCCTTTCAGGCAGTTCAGAGATCAGAAGGTCTCCCCTCAGCTCCTGTTCTCCAGCTGAACCCCCCAGGTCCCTCAGCCGCTCCATCACAATTGTGCTCCAGCCCCTCACCAGCTCCATCACCTCCTCTGCACTCTCTCTAGTATTTCAACATCCTTCTGATGATGAGGGACCCAAAACTGAATACAGGATTGAAGTATTTTGGGGCACAGACACGCACAACAAGGGTCGCGGGCAGAGGAACCGGGCTGTAAGGGATCTGACTCGGCAACAACCACCGGTGAATATCTCCGCATACAACTCCACTGCCGAAATGAGAAACCAAGGCACAGATGGTTAGAACCATTCTCGGTCAAAGCGCCGAGCTGGCACCCTGCTCTGCGCTCCTCACGGGTCCTGGCAGCACCCGTGGGTCCCACCCGCCCTGCCCGTGGACAGATGCCCTGGACAGACAAACAACCACAGGGTGAGGGAGACACACATGTGAGTGCTGCTGGGAACATGGCCTCCTGCCCCCTCACCCCCCTCCTTTGAGACACAAGGGGAATCACCCCAAACAAGGGGTCTGGGGAGTGGAAGCCCCTCACCCTGCTGGGAAAGCGCTACGTTGCGTTTGCAGCCCGGCGGAGGCGAGGGGGGCAGCAATTCTTCCGCATGAGTTGCCCCTTTGAAAGCTTGTCTCGGGGCTTTGTGAGAGTGTCAGCCTGGAAGAATGGGGGGGGGGGGGGGCAGCGGGGCAGGCAAAGGGGGAGGGAGGTACCCAGGAAGGTGGTGGCAACGCGTAGGAAACGAGGTGGGGGTTGGCAGAGCAGGGGCCTCTTACCTGCCTGCTGGACCCGGGCTTTGCAAAGACTGGGGCATCAGCTCCACAGGAAGCCGCACACCTGCCCAATATCTAATGGACAGAGGGTCTGCAAGCCCTTCATAAAGCCTTTGCCATGTCCCCTCTACCCTGCCGACTGTTCGCCCCGTTCCCCTTGCTGTGCACAGCCGTGCCCACCACCTGCTGTAGCCGTGCACACACACACAACGTGCTCACACCTGCAGGGCAAGCACCACAGAAGCTCCACGTGCGTGCACACAGCTCCTGTGTAAAACGCAGCACGCACGCACTTACGCACACCAGAGAACACACACATCCCGTGGAACACACACGTCCTGTGGAACGCACACGTCCCGTGGAACACACGGAAAGCTGCCTATGCATGCATGCGGCACACAGGCGGAAGACACAGGCGTGTGCACGGCTTTACGTAAGCACACGCGGAGCACTCGCGGGCACAGCACACCACCATTCACGGAGAACACACAGGCAGGCAGCACAAGGCACGTTACCCCCCGCATCAGGACTCACGAGCCTCATGCACCATCTCCCTGCCCAGGGTGGCATCTGCTCTGTGTCCCCCCCGCGCCCACCATGTAGAACTGGGGACAGCTCAGCATGGCTCTGGTCCCCACCGCTCCTGGCCACCCAGGCACCGCGGGAGGGTTGGGGTCCCGCTGTGCCATGACAGCCCCTCTTGGCTGCATCCCAAGCAAAGGGGAAGAGTTTGGTGAGCAGACCCAGCCTGGCAAGGGCTGGGGAGATGTGGGTGCCAGGCGGGTGCGATGGCAGTGACACGGTGCTCTCCAATCCCCCCACGGAGCACCAGCAAGGCAGAAAGTGCCCAGGACCCACAGGATGCACCCCCAGCCCCACAGGGGCTCCCCAGACCCCGGTGGCCCCCTCAGCAAGAGAAGCTGGAGGGGGCCGGGGCCGCGGGGAGCCGACGGGAACCGGCCCGCAGCTCCCCCACCGCCGCTCGCCTCCCCCGCGCAGCGCCGCGGCCCACCCAAGTCGCAGCCTATGGGCATAAATTTGAGAGCCAGGCGCAGCCGGGATGGAGGGGAATCTTCCCTCAGTCTCCTCCTGCCAAGAAACTCAAACTGAAACACATTCCTCCTCTCCCCTTGCCAAGAAAACAAGGAGCGCAGCCAGCGGCAGGAGCAGTGCAAGAAGCAGGGCTGGCTCCAGACTCCGAAACACCGCGCGGGAGGGGGTCAGGACCGGCCATCCCCCT
The DNA here is from genome assembly GCF_036013475.1 of Columba livia. NCBI lineage: Eukaryota > Metazoa > Chordata > Aves > Columbiformes > Columbidae > Columba > Columba livia. The sequence goes on along the minus strand of NC_088630.1, from coordinate 1,626,254 downwards.
CCTCCCCAGCTCCTTGCCTTTTATTTCCTGCAAACACATCTAAAATGTGTCATCTGGCTCCAGTTTCCTGAGGACACTGGGGAACGGGGCGGGGGGGAGAGAAGGAGACAGAGGAGAAGGCGCAAAAGGCAGAGGGGGAAAGGAGATGTAGAGAGTTGTACCACGGGATGACAGTCGGGTGCCTGCACTGGTGGGTGGTGGAGCGGAGCTGGCAGGAACGAGGGACAGACAGACGGCACTGACCGGGGAATCACACGCCCTTGGAAGAGCCGTCTGCAAGAGGAGGAGGCGGGATGCACCCAGTGCACCCCGCCATGGGCAGAGCCCCCAGCTCCCGCCTGCACCGGGACGGCTCCCGCGCCCCGGCCAGCCCCAGGCCCAGGAAAAGCCAGAGGTGCCGTGAGTTAGAATCATAGAATGATTTTGGTTGGAAGAGACCCTCAGGATCATCGAGTCCAACCATAACTCACCCAACTCCATCACTAAACCACGTCCCTGAGAAACTCGTCTAAACGCCTTTTAAACCCCTCCAGGGCTGGTGACTCCAGCACTGCCCTGGGCAGCATGTTCAATGCCCAACAGCCCTTTGGGGAAGGAATTGTTCCCCAGATCCAACCTCAACCTCCCCTGGCGCAACTTGAGGCCGTTTCCTCTGCTCCTGGCGCTTGTTCCTGGGGAGCAGAGCCCGACCCCCCCTGGCTCCAAGCTCCTTTCAGGCAGTTCAGAGATCAGAAGGTCTCCCCTCAGCTCCTGTTCTCCAGCTGAACCCCCCAGGTCCCTCAGCCGCTCCCATCACACTTGTGCTCCAGCCCCTCATCGCCTCCTCTGCACCCTCTCAATGTCGATGATGAGCAGTCCAAAACTGAGCACAGGATTGAAGTATTTTGGGGCACAGACACACACAACAAGGGTCCTGGGCAGAGGAACCCCCAGGTCCCTCGGCCACTCCATGGGTGCAGCATGGGGTGGCTGCCACCCAGCCCAGCACACGGGGCGGCGGGTGTCCCCATCTGCGCCTCGGCATTGTCCCCACGAGCTCCTGCCCCCGGCCCAGCCCCGGCAGGGTTAACCGCCCCGGAGTCCCACTGTGGAGGAATGTGATGTCAGGGCTGGATTAGCCCGTGCAGCCGAGATCCCAGCCGATAGACCAGCAGCGCTGAGCTGTGTGTGGCACAATCCATCAACCCGCCCAGCACGGCCCCCAGCATGGGGGGCCTGGGGGAGGGCTCTGTGCGTGCATGCGTGGGAGCATCTGTGCTTCTCTAAGCGCGGGTACGCGGATGCACAAGTTTGGCCATATGTGTTTGCATGTGTGGAGGGGGATTTGTATTTATGTATGTCTTTTGCGGGGTTGCTTGTTTGTATGTACTCACAGATGTATGTTTGCGTGCATGTGTGCTTGTGTGTGTCTACATACGTGTGGACTGTACGCGTGTGCACATTGGTAGCTACGACAGTAGCTAAGGGGGAACCACTACATGTTTGCAGGCCCCATCACCCCAAACCCTGATTCACTGAGGGTGCAAGGTGGGGGCAGAGCAGAGAGTGGGGTTCAGCAGTGCAACAGGAGGGAGAGTGGGGAAAACACCCCCAAAACGCCACCAGTGCATCTCCTTTCCCCCCCTCCAGCCATGGGGTGGGCAAACCCTGAGCCGCCTCCGCTCGCCTAGTGACCCCAGGTCAGCCACATGCCCAATTGGTTTAACCCTACGGGGCCTTAGGAAAAACATTGATCTGGCTTAAGATCTGCCTTCCCACACTGCGGCAACGGCTCAGACAGAGCTGCGAGCGGGGCAGAGTAGGAACACGGCACCGAGCGGCAGCACATCGGTACAAGTATTAGACGAGGTTCTTAGGGACATGGTTTAGTGCTAGAGTTGGGTTAGGTTATGCTTGGACTCGATGATCTTGAGGGTCTCTTACAACTGAAATGGTTCTATGATTCTCAGTAGCAAGAGAAGAGAGCGGACGCCGGCGCCAGCTCCGAATCTAGGGGACACATCCCAGCTGCCTCCCCAGACAGCTCCTCCCCAGCTCTGTGTCCTGCTTGCTGTACAGCCCCCCCGGGCGCAAGAAAATGCCAGGGACGGTGGGGCAAGAGGGTGAGATTTCCCCTGGAAGGAGCCCGTTCTCCCTGCCCCGGACCAGCCTGCGCTGGGGACCCCACGGCTTCCTCAGCTCTGCCCCCAGCAGAACCGACGTGCAGACCTCCCGCCCGGCTGCCCCGCTGCACATCTGACCCCACTGTTAGGCCAGGCCTTTAGGGCGAGCCCAAGCTCCTCTGCATGGGGCAGCTAATCTGCCCAGGACTGCAGCTGCCACAAAGCACATTGCTTCAGGTTCAGGGGGTCTGAAAGGGGATGATTCAGGGTCGTGATCTCACGCTGGTCTGGGCTGCCAAGCTCGTTCCAAGGTGGTCCCTCGCCTGCATAAGATGAGGCAAAGAACCAGCTCGGGGGGGATTTTACGGTTGTGTGGAGGGAAAGGGGCAGACACAACCACGCCAGGACAGATTCAGTACATCCTCAACTCGCTTCTCCCTCCTTCCTTTCTCCAGCCCTGGCTGCCACCTTCAGAAAACATCACACATCCTTATTCCCCATCCCACGCCAAAACTCTCAGCCCTTCACATCAGCGAGGACCAGAGGTCCCTCCCCAGCCTGCTCACCCCTCCAGCGGCACAGCCCTATGTGCTGCACCTCAGCAGGGGGCAAAACAACCCAGCCCCTCGCTCCCACATGCATCCACACCCACTCCTGACCATGCACTGACATGCCTCTAGACACGCCAACACACGCTAACACACGTGTGCTGTGGGAAGAGGGGAAGGCAGGCCAGCCTGGGCTGGATCCCAGGACACAGCCCGTGGAAGGGGCTGCAGGGTGGGAGCTCACAGCTCCGCGCTCCTTGTGCTTGTAAAACAGGGACCGCCAACCACAAGCGGAGCCGCTCAGGAAGCCGTGGCGAGCTGGGCAGGAGTGCTGGTGCTTGATAGGTGGTCCCAGGGCAGGCAGGCGATTGTCACGGGCTTGCATGTTGTTTGCTTTGGCCCCCAGCGTGCACCACCCGCACGAATCGCTCACGGAAAGGCACCGCCTGGCCCCTGCCTTTGTAGGGCTGGGGTCTTGGTGAAGGCGAGGGTTTGGGGTGAGGGTAAGGAGGGGTGCACGCATGGCGGCAGCTGCTGGAAGGAACTCTGCTCTCCCCTTCCCTCTCAGCGCTGGGGGAAACAGCACAATTGAACGCGTGGGACCCGCAAAGGCTCAACTCTGGGTTGTGACCGCGGGAGCCCCTGCCTACAGTGTCACCCCAACCCAGAGTGTTAAATGGAGGGACACTAAGAGAGCAGGGCAGGACACGAGGCAGCGGAACGCAGGGTGATCTGTCCTCCCTCTAGGAGACACTCGGCTTTCCTGAAGTATCTGCTGCCGGTGAGGTGGATCAATGGCACAGACACCTGCTTTCCTGTTCCTTGACTGTTCTGTCCACACATACAGCAACCACACCACTTTGAGCCACGTTGAGCCACCATAGGGGACACCAACCAGGGCTTCGCTCCCTCTAGATTGGGGACAAGAGACTGATAATGGGCTTAAACCACATCTGGAAACACCCCCCCCCCCCCCATCCCAACCTCACACCCAGATGCAGAAGAGCTGAAATCCGACTCTGTGTTTTTGCTGCTTGTTCCCACTCCGAGACAGCTATTTTATCAGCTGTTCACCTTGTTATTCTGCAGCTTCTGAAGGGTTTTGATGTGCCATAAGCACTGGGCTGGGTACACTTGCTGTGTTTTGGCAGAAGAATCCCCTTGGTCTCACCAAGGACCCACCCAATGCACCTTTTCTATTTATCGCATCACTGGGATTGCGAAACACCAGGAGGAGATATTGAGAGAAACTGAGGCACACAGACAGACTCCAGCACTACAGATGCGAGATACCAGCTGGGCAGATAATTGTGCACGCGTGCATACGGGTATGTACATAGGCACACAGGCAAACAGGCCTCTCTGTATACGTGTCCCTAGGCGTGCACACACACCCGTGCTCCTGGGGGACACTCTGGGTGTAGAATCATAGAATGATTTCAGTCAGAAGAGACCCTCAGGATCACCGAGTCCAACCATAACCTCACCCAACTCCAGCACTAAACCACATCCCCGAGAACCTCGTCTAAACGCCTTTTAAACCCCTCCAGGGATGGTGACTCCAGCAGTGCCCTGGGCAGCATGTTCAATGCCCAACAGCCCTTTGGGGAAGAAATTGTTCCCCAGATCCAACCTCAACCTCCCCTGGCGCAACTTGAGGCCGTTTCCTCTTGTTTTATCACTTGGGAGCACAGACCAACCCCCTCCATGCTCCAAGCTCCTTTCAGGCAGTTCAGAGATCAGAAGGTCTCCCCTCAGCTCCTGTTCTCCAGCTGAACCCCCCAGCTCCCTCAGCCGCTCCATCACACTTGTGCTCCAGCCCCTCACCAGCTCCGTCACCTCCTCTGCACTCTCTCCAGTATTTCAATGTCCTTCTGATGATGAGGGGCCCAAAACTGAACACAGGATTCAAGGTTTGGCGTCCCCAGTGACCAGAACAGCAGCACAATCACCCCTCTAGTCCTGCTGGCCACACTGTTCCTGATACAAGCCAGGACGCTGGTGGCTTTCTGGCCACCTGGGCACTCTTATGCAACAGTGCAGGAAAACTGACAGACACTCAGAACTGGCACAGGCGAGGACTCGAGGTGCTCCACAAGCAACGTGAAAAAGCAGCTCTGCTCCTCCCCTCAAAACCAGAGAGGTTTGATAAACTCATCTAGGCTCCCTTTCCCACAAACACTTGGACCAGATGACCTTTCAAGATACTTCCAACGGCTGTTCTGTGATTCTAGGTTTCCCAAGCATGGGACGCTTCTGTGGCAGCCTCAGCTACAGCCCCCATGGGGAGGGAAGAAGCGCAGCCCCAGAGCCTGTGGGAGGAAAGATGGGAAGCCGAGGTGCACCAGGACCTGGGCATTTCACAGTGGGTTCTGGGAGGCTCCTTGGGGTGCACAGAATGTCCTTGCACCTCACTCCTAACAGACACTTGCCCGCACAGCCTCGCAGGTTGTCACGGAGCAGGGGGACCCATTGTCCCAGCACAAAACCTCAGAGCCTTGCCCAGAATCAGTGGGTACCGTTGGTGGGGATCCAGCTGTGTGCTCCAGCTGTGGGATGTGCAGGATGGGCCGGGCAGCTCTGCGCCCTGCCAAAGAGAGCTCCGGATGGCCAGGAGCTCGCACCAGTGGTGGAGGTGGCACTGCCCACCGTTTATGTGTGCCTGGGGACAGTCCTGCAGCTGCTGCGTCACTCGGGCCAGGGCAGTAACTTCCAGCCGTGTCTGCTCCCGCTCCAACATCCCTACCCGGGCAGCAGAAGAGCTGCACGCCCAGGAGCCTGGAGCCCCCCGCTCCAGCCCAGCCCTCCCCTCCTCGGGCTGCAAGGGGCTTCCCCGGGCGGGCAGAGCGGCGGCGCGGCCGGAGCAGCCCACCCAGCCGGCGGCGGGAGCGGGAGGGCGTGGGAGTGGGTGTGAGCGCGAGTGTACGTGCCGGGGAGCGCGGCGGGGCCGGGGCACTCTGCCCGTCCCCCCGAGCGCACTCGCCCCGTCCGACCCAGGAGGGACCCGGCCACGCCGCGCCGTCCGACCCCGTTCCCAGCCCGCGCTCCGCCGGGCCCCACGCTGGGAGCCTCGGTCCGGGTCCCGCCGGCGTCGACGGGACGCGAGACGGGCCCGGCGGAGGGTCTGGCGCCATCCCGGCCCCTCCGGAGAGCGGGGGCCCGCGGGCGCCCCGAGCCCCTGCCCGCGGTGCCGGCGGCTCCTACCTCCGAACGGCTCCGAGCGGCCCCGGGAGAGGCGGCGGGTCCCGCGGCTCCGCGCTCCCGCTCACCCCAGCTGCAGCTGCGGCTCGTTCTGGGGGAGAAGAGGCACATCCAGGGGGACCCCGGCGGTCGGGGCGGGACGGCGCGGCGCTCCCCGCACTTCCCGGCCCGCCTCGGGGAACCAGAGAAAAGTTGCCGGAGCTCCCGCGGGGGGCGGCGCGTCCCGGCAGAACCGGCGGAGCCGCGGGACGGCGGGTCCCGCTCCGCCAACTCGGGCGGCGGCGGCGCCGAGCGCGCTCGGGACGGAGACCCCGGCCGGGAGCGCCGCCGGCTCCGGCCACTCCGAAAACCCGGGCTGGATCCTGCACACGCGCGCGCGCGGGACACGCGGGCCCGCGCACACCACGCGCAGGTCCCGCGCGCGGCCTGGCCCGCGCGCTCTCAGCGCACACGCGGGAACCCGCGTCCACGCGCGGGGCTGCGCACACGCGCGCCTGAACGAGGACCCGCGTGCCCTCGTGTGCGCTTGTGCACCGTTTGCACGCTCAGGCACATGCACGGAGGTGGGAACACACACGATCATCCAGCACTGAGTGATGAAGATGCTGAAGAAAGTGGAGCATCTCCCGTGTGAGGAAAGGCTGAGGGAGCTGGGGCTCTGGAGCTGGACAAGAGGAGACTGAGGGGGGACTCATTCCTGGGGATCAAGATGGAAAGGGGGAGTGTCAGGAGGATGGAGCCAGGCTCTTCTGGTGACAACCAGGGACAGGACAAGGGGCAATGGGTGCAAACTGGAACACAGGAGGTTCCACTTAAACATGAGAAGAAACTTGTTGATGGTGAGGGTGGCAGAGCCTGGCCCAGGCTGCCCAGGGGGTTGTGGAGTCTCCTTCTCTGCAGACATTCCAACCCACCTGGTTCCTGTGTAACCTCATCTGGGTGTTCCTGCTCCATGGGGGGATTGCACTGGATGAGCTTTCCAGGTCCCTTCAACCCCTGACGCTCTGGGATTCTGTGATCAGCTCCTTGTGCCCAGCTTCGCTCCACTGAGGCAACCTGGGGACCAAGGTCCCAGCACCTCCCACCCCCCAAGTGGGGAGAGACCAAAGGTCCCTGTGCAAGTGCCCTGGGGAAGCTGAGATTGGACAGATGAGGGACAGCTCGGGCTGATACCTCCCAGCTGGGCAGCGAGGACTCAGCACCTCGTGTAGCCCGGACACCACTGGGGATGCAGGCAGAGGCTGCGCCAGCGCCCGGGGCGTCACTGAGCAGAGACCACCCTCCCCGTCTGCCACCCAGCAGGAGTGTACCCGGACCCCTGTGCTGGGATGAAGGGACGTGGTGGCTTCAACGAGTGTTTCTGCCCAGGATCCTGCCAGTGTGCGTGGGGGGACACGAGAGGGGACACGGGGGGGACACGGAGGAGCGCGGGGCAGCGCCCCCTGGTGGCGGCGGATGGAGCCGCCTCGTCGCCGGCACCGCGGGTGCTCGGACCTTTTCACAGAATCCCAGAATGTCGGGGGTTGAAGGGACCTGGAAAGCTCATCCAGTGCAATCCCCCCATGGAGCAGGAACACCCAGATGAGGTTACACAGGAACCAGGCGGGTTGGAATGTCTGCACAGAAGGAGACTCCACAACCCCCTGGGCAGCCTGGGCCAGGCTCTGCCACCCTCACTGGGAAGAAGTTTCTGCTCATATTTAAGTGGAACCTCCTGTGTTCCAGTTTGCACCCACTGCCACTTGTCCTATCACTGGTTGTCACCGAGAAGAGCCTGGCTCCATCCTCCTGACACTCCCCCTTTCCATATTGATCCCCAGGAATGAGTCCCCCCTCAGTCTCCTCTTGTCCAGCTCCAGAGCCCCAGCTCCCTCAGCCTTTCCTCACACGGGAGATGCTCCACTCCCTCCAGCATCTTGGTGGCTGCGCTGGACTCTCTGCAGCAGTTCCCTGTCCTGCTGGAACTGAGGGGCCACAGCTGGACACAAGATTCCAGGTGTGGTCTCCCCAGGGCAGAGCAGAGGGGCAGGAGAACCTCTCTGACCTACTGACCCCCCCCTTCTAACCCACCCCAGGTCCCATTGGCTTCCTGGCCACAAGGGCCCAGTGCTGGCTCATGCTCACCCTGCTGTCCCCAGGACCCCCAGCTCCCTTTCCCCTACACTGCTCTCTAACAGCTCATTCCCCAATTTATACTGGACTTTCTTGGGGACATGGGCATTGTCACCATGTCCCAGTGCTCGTGTCCTCCAGCTCCCTCCCACTCCCCGGTTCGGTGCTGCCTGTGCAAGCCTCGAAGGTGGTGGGCGCCACGCCATACACCCAGCCTGACCTCGGAGCCTCTTAGCAGGATTATCCCCGCTCTGGGCACTCTACTTTCCTTGGCATTAGCCTGTCCTCCCAGTGCCCCTGTGTGTCATCACGCACCGCAGGTGTCCAGTACTCCGCGGGAGCATCTTTACACCATGACCCATGAGATACTCTCACCACTGACTGCATTGGACCCTCGGAGCAGAGGGAGAACACGGGGATCACATACAACAGAGATTTCAGGCGCCACCTCAGCTCCCAGGCACAGCCTGCAAAAGGCTGCTCCCTGCCTCAGTTTCCCCCCACTGTCCTAGCCTGAGACCAGTTCCTTTCCCAACACAGGGAGGGATGAGGAGGGGTGGTCCTGCTCCCCAGGGTGCCCCCAGCACACAGTGGGGTTGGCAATGCCTGCACAGTCCCCCCTTCCTCCAGCACAAAGGGAGAGCCCCCAGCCATGTCCTGGGCTGCAGCCCATCAAGTCCCACAGCATCACCCCCGAGGCACGGCCAAGGTGGTGGGTGCAGCTGAGCGGGGTTGCTTGCATGCCCGTTTTGTAATAGGCATAAGCAGCTCAACAGATTTATTCCTGAGCCGAGTGTGACCCTGGCTAAGCTGCCAGGAAAGGCACCGGGCACCGCGCAGGGCCAGCGCTGCCGCCCGCTCCACCGCGGGCGCCTTGGGGACCTGCCCCAAGACCACTGTCCTGTTCCCAAGGGGCCACCTGCATGGCCAGATGGGCCCAGCTCTGTTTTGCCACCAGCTTTGAGCCCCACATCTGGAAACAGCACTTGGGCAGCTCCCCCACCACAGGTTCTCAACCACCAGCCCCCAACCCCACCACACCACCCACCCCACCGTTAATCTTGGCCTCCTGTTTAGGAAAGTTAAAGCTGCTCAGAGCAGGGCCAGATGATCACACAGATTAAAGACTTAGTGGTACCACCACGGCCAGCTCAGCATCTCAGCTCCGGGCTGGTGGGTCAGCGTGTCAGTGTGTCAGTGAGTCAGCACATCACGCACACGCGTGTGGACACCCCCCCCACGCACACGTGGAAACGCACGTTCCCTGTTGGCCTTTGGAGATATTTTCGGGGCTGCGGGTGACGGCCGTGCCCCCGAAGATGGGCTTGCCCGCTGCGGCCAGCTGATGAAAGCTGCCCTTTGTCCACTTGCAGGGTGGAGCGCAGGGCCAAGCTGGGAAACCAAGTGGGTTTGTCCCCAGATAAAACGGCCCCAAACTGAGCTTTGAGCGGACACTTGCGCAACAGGGACTCAGGCCAAGCGTGCGGGATCCCAGAGGGGTGAGCGGGGGCATCGTCTCCCGCTCCAGAAGCATCTCACACCGAATTGTGCCCAAGCAGCTTGGGCATCACCAGGCTCTGTGACCGGCTGCTATGGGGCTGAGACTGGGGTCACCAAGTGGCATTTAAGGGAAAACATGAGAAGAGTTTGGGGAGACATGATTCGGGTACAACCTCTGGTATTTGTAGTGAGGGCACAGGATGTGAGATGCAGCTCATCATTTTCACTCAGCCCCCCCAAGGTCAGAGTCTCCAAATTTATGGTATTTTGAACTCCATTTGGGACTCATCCAGGTGCAGAACAGCATCTTCAGGTTGAGCCATGTCCCCTAGCAGCACCTGCCAGTAAACAGCTTATTTGATGCCACATTACCCTCTCCAGCCCCAGGGAGGTGGGACCATTTCCCCCACCCCATCTATTCATGCAGGTGATGCTAAGAAATAAAACACAGAGCCTGGATGTTGCATTTCCACCCATTTATTGGGGAAGCCGCACCAAAGTATTAAAATAAATTAAAAGTACAGGCTGTGCGGGTGCATTGCAAACGTGAGTATCAGGAAGGCAAAGGCAGAGTGGGATCTTCAGCAGAGAGGTGGGTGGGCAGGATGGAGCACCAGCGAGTCCCAGCAGCTGCAGAAGCTTCTGCTGTGAAAGTGGTAATAGCTGCACAAGTAGAGGTACAGAATAACCTGTATCGTTAGTAAAGGCAAAGTCTGAGTCGGACCTCCCTGTGAGGAGGCGCTGGGCTGGAAGAGACCGGTGCGGTGAGCAGCAGGGAGGAAAAGCACAAAACCCAGGGGAATAGAAGGGGCAGCACACAGGACCTGGCCAGGAGGTGAAGCCATCCTTCACAGCTCCATGCCCTCCTGTGTCTGGTCATTGTGGATTTGGGGCTCCTGGCAAAGTCACCCCCTTCATCCTCATCTTCCAGGCCTGTTATTTGTGCTTCATTCCACTTGTCCCCAACGACAGGCCCAGACTTGCTGCAGGAAGGTTTGTCGCAGAAGAGCAGGACTGCCCCTCGTCCTCCCGTTTCCCCCCCGCAGGACACAGACCCATCCCCGCACCCCACTCTGCTCTCAAGGAGCCGAGTCCCAAACTGTCACCAGCCACTCTGAATGTGAACAAAGCAGCCCCCTCACCCCACACACAGAGGGGAACACAACCACGGGAACGTGGGGTCGGCTGGGGACCAAAGGGATGCTGCAGTCCAGGGATGCTCAGAGTCACCAACAACCCACAGCTCGGACTCGGGTGGTCTGGTGTGGCCTTGGCTCTGTCCCACGTGTCCCCAGAGACCCCTGCTCCAGGTGCTCCCTGGAGACACCCCCTCCTCCCTCCCTCCCAACCTTTCCAAAGGGGTCCATTGCACCACAGGCTGACTCGAGCTCAAGGGAGCTCCCCAGCTCTTCCCCCCACCAGAGAGACAGTCCTGAAGAAGGGGGGTACCCAGCATGGCCCCCCCACCCCTAGCTACAGCCACAGGCATCAACAATCATATCAGGGATGTCAGTCTTGACAATGTTGCTATTGCGATCAAAGTAGAGGACGGAGAGCGGCCGGCGTCGCGTGGGCACACAGCAAGAGTGCCCCGACGCCTGGATGTTGTTTGCTTTGACGAGGTTGAATACAGCTGTGTGGAAAGAAGAGGCCATCCCAGGGCTACCTGCCACATGGAGAGGGCACTGGCCCACGCAGTAGTTTATCTGGTAGCCCTCGGGCTTAATGATCCAGTCATTCCAACCGATGTCGCGGAAATCCACGTAGTAGTCCTTGCGGCAGCAGAGGTTGGAGTTCTGGCTGCAGCGGAGGCTGCGCTTGGCCACGCCGTGTCCTGGCTCCCGCACCTTCGCCTCGGCCACCAGGAAGGGCTGGTGGGACTGGCTGGCGTTGACTATTGTCGTGATATCACCCCTGTCCCCGCGGCTTTCCAGTTCGAGCCGCAAGGTCCTGTGCTCTCCCCCAAAGAAACTCTGCAGCGCCGGCATGAGGGGGAAGGCGCGCCAGCCGCTGCCCTTAGCGCTCAGTCGCCTCTCGCTCAGCAACGTGCGATTGCCCCCCACCAAAGCGCCTTCCCCACCGGCAAGGAAGACTCTCAGGGTGAGGCCGGCTACCAGGTCTCGGGGAACTCGGAGGTAGAGCCAAAGCTGAGCCCGCAGGATGTGAACGTCCTGGTCTTGAGCGCGGCTGAACTGGAACTGCAGCCCCAAGGCAGAGGGAGACGTGAGCTCTGAGGGGAGAAAGGGATGAGGTGAATGATGCAGGATCTGTGGGAAGGGGAGGCTGCACCACCATCCCGCACATCACGGCCAGTCTCTTCCAGCTGCTTCAGGAAGGGGACAGGCACTGCAGCACTCCAGGTGCAGGGTGCCAATTGGCCAATATGGGAGCAAAAGAGGGGCCATCTCTCCTTCTCCCACACGGAGCCTTCCTGCACCGGCAGCACTGGGAGGTCATCAGTGCACAGCAGGTACATTAAATAATGGTTCAATCACAGCCCGCACAGCTCCAAGCACCCTCAGCCCACTGCGAGGAGGCAGATGGCCAGGATCCCGACCCCAGTGGTGCTGAAGCACCCCGAGGTGCAGGGGCTGCACATCCTTCTGGGTCCCCATGAGCCCAGTGCAGGGAGACGCTGGCCCAGCAGGGGCTTACCCAGGGTGTCCCGTGGGCTGGCACCGGGTGCAGCCTGGTTCACAGAAATACAGAATGTCAGGGGTTGGAGGGACCTGGAAAGCTCATCCAGTGCCATCCCCCCATGGAGCAGGAACACCCAGATGAGGTTACACAGGAACCAGGCGGGTTGGAATATCTGCACAGAAGGAGACTCCACAACCCCCTGGGCAGCCTGGGCCAGGCTCTGCCACCCTCACCATCAACAAGTTTCTTCTCAGATTTAAGTGGAACCTCTTGTGTTCCAGTTTGCACCCATTGCCCCTTGTCCTGTCACTGGTTGTCACCAGAAGAGCCTGGCTCCATCCTCCTGGCACTCACCCTTTCCATATTGATAACCATGAATGAGGTCACTCCAGCCCCATCGGGGGCTGTGTGGGCAAGCAGCGGGGTCACACACCGCTGCCCACGGGCCCTCGCACCCACCTGGCTCCCCGAAGCTGATGATCTCGTAGCCCCGCTCGTCGTCACCGGGGCCCCGGCGGGTGTTTGCGGGCTGCAGCCGCCGCAGGGCGCGGGCCACGGCGGCGCGGGGCACGTTGTGGGCGAGCGTCGGCCGTTCGCGGAGCCGCAGCTTCTCCAGCAGCTGCCGCTTGGCCGCCTCCTCCAGCAGCCGCCGCTCCGCGCCCGCCGCACACGCCGGGCAGCGCGGCTCCGCCGCCGCGCACAGCACCGGGCTCAGCACCGCCGCCAGCAGCAGCAGCCACGGCCCCGCGCCCCGCGCCGCCATCCGCGCCGACGGGACGAACCGGGCCGGCACCGGGAGTGGCGCGGCCGGGCCCGCCCGCTTTGGGCACCTGCGGCCGGGGGCGGGCCCGGGGCCCCCCCGCCATTGGCCGGCTCACCTGCCTGTCCCGTCCCGTCGGGCGGTGGCCGGGGCGGGGGATTACCGGGATTAGCCCCCCCGCGGCGGGGGCGGATGGTGCCCCGCTGTCTCACTGTCGCCCACCCTCACAGAATCACAGAACCCCAGAGTGTCAGGGGTTGAAGGGACCTGGAAAGCTCATCCAGTGCAATCCCCCCATGGAGCAGGAACACCCAGATGAGGTTACACAGGAACCAGGCGGGTTGGAATGTCTGCAGAGAAGGAGACTCCACAACCCCCCTGGGCAGCCTGGGCCAGGCTCTGCCACCCTCACCAGGAACAAGTTTCTGCTCAAATTTAAGCGGAACCTCTTGTGTTCCAGTTTGCACCCACTGCCCCTTGTCCTGTCACTGGTTGTCACGGAGAAGAGCCTGGCTCCATCCTCCTGACACTCACCCTTTATATATCTGTAAACACGAATGAGTCCCCACTCAGTCTCCTCTTGTCCAGCTCCAGAGCCCCAGCTCCCTCAGCCTTTCCTCACACGGGAGATGCTCCACTCCCTTCAGCATCTTGGTGGCTGCGCTGGACTCTCTCCAGCAGTTCCCTGTCCTTCTTGAGCTAAGGGGACCAGAACTGGACACAATATTCCATATGCACTCCGGACGAGGCCGTCAGGTCCCCACAGGAGGGGTTCCCCCCCAGCCAATCACAAGCCTCAAGTTGGGCTGAACACGAGCGGGAAGGGTCACACGAGTGGCTTCATTTGGGTGAGCACAAGCAGTGGTACATGCAGAGATGTGTGCCCACAGGGCTCACACACGCATGTGCATGGGCTCTGCCAGCCCGCAGCTCACCCCAGTGACTGCCCAGGGTGCAGAGGGTCCTGGCCACACTGAGCTCCTCTGCCTGGTCCAAAACCAGTGGGAAGGGAGGGCTGGGGGAAATCCTGGCTGGGAGAGGAGCAGCAGGCCTGGAGGAGCCTGCTGGATGGACCTACCTGCCCATGGAGCCCACAGACCTGCCCCCACCACCCATGCGTTGTCCCCTGGGCAGCCCCTCAGCCATCGTAACAGGGCCAGTGTCATTTATTGCTGACAGAGGACCCAGCAGGGATCAGACGCTGTTCCCAGGATGAGCCCCGTGGCTCTTTGGGGACTGTTCACACCTCTGGGCTTTTGTCACTCCTACCGTTTGATGAGTTTGAGGGTCTGAGCCCACCCTTTGGACTGCTTGGTCCACCCTCATGCCAGGACCAACCTGGGCAGGGCCAGCAAAGGTTCATACCATGCCCCCTCCTCCCCACGAATTAAAATGGATGTTTGCATGTACTGAGGGCTCGTGAGGTGGCAGCCAGTGTCACATCAACCTGAAGATGTCCTTTGGATCCTTAGCCCAAATGCAGGACACACAGGGCACACAGGGTCCTGGAGAATGTTCCTGAAAGTGGTGCAAGGTGTCGCATTGGGGGAGCGGGAAAGCCCAGCGCTCTTGTGCCACAGCCAGGAACCCACAGAGCGCGGTGGGAACCTGAAGCCCAGCCAGCCCTTGGGGTATGTCCTGTGCCCACCTTGCCATGCGGCGCTGCCTCCAAGGTCTTGATCACACAGAGCCCCTGCCCGCGGCCAAGCGCAGAGGTGACGTGTAAACAGAGTGGGCTGTCTGGGAAAAAAGCAGCCACCGGAGATGATGCAACCAGAGTGCAAGGGACAAAGTTCTCAGCTGGCTGGGCTTGCTGGCAGCTCCCAGAATAGCCCAGGAATGTCAACAGAGAGGCAAGAGTGGGCACAGGCTGGCCTGGGAGCACAGCTCCCATGGGACCCGGGAGCCCTGCACAGGCAGCGCTGCCCGCGCACCAGCGGCACCGAGCAGGTGGCACTTTCTTGCAGACGCAGGTTCGTTGTGCACAATCACGGTGCACACATGATCCTTTGCACGGATGCTCAATGGTACTTACACATCTGCACTCTCCCTTGCGAACAGTCCTCCGTTCCACATATTTGGATACATGATCCATTCACAGACATACATGTGCACCACAAGCCCATTTTCCTGCCTTTCCCTGCCCCTCTACTCTGCCCTGGGGAGACCACACCTGGAATCTTGTGTCCAGTGGTGGCCCCTCAGTTCCAGCAGGACAGGGAACTGCTGCAGAGAGTCCAGCGCAGCCACCAAGATGCTGGAGGGAGTGGAGCATCTCCCGTGTGAGGAAAGGCTGAGGGAGCTGGGGCTCTGGAGCTGGACAAGAGGAGACTGAGGGGGGACTCATTCCTGGGGATCAAGATGGAAAGGGGGAGTGTCAGGAGGATGGAGCCAGGCTCTTCTGGTGACAACCAGGGACAGGACAAGGGGCAATGGGTGCAAACTGGAACACAGGAGGTTCCACTTAAATATGAGCAGAAACTTGTTCCTGGTGAGGGTGGCAGAGCCTGGCCCAGGCTGCCCAGGGGGTTGTGGAGTCTCCTTCTCTGCAGACATTCCAACCCGCCTGGTTCCTGTGTAACCTCATCTGGGTGTTCCTGCTCCATGGGGGGATTGCACTGCATGAGCTTTCCAGGTCCCTTCCAGCCCCTGATGTTCTGTGATTCTCTATTCCATGTTCCCATACTGGAAGTGGAGCGCTTCCTTCCTGGTGCTTGAGCAGGTTAATTTCCCCACAGGACAGGGCTGTTCCCGCCTTCAGCCCATGGAGGGAACCGGGTCCCTCAGCCTGACACTGTTCCCACGTGCTGGAATGAGCCTCAGGTGGCATCACTGAGTGGCACCTGCCCACGTGCAAGGTCAGGGGGGTTGTTAAAGCCCCTGTGTCACCACCATCTCCCAGCAGCCACCTCACAGCTTCAGACATGCAGGAAAGAGAAACTGAGGCACAGTGCCTGCTGCATTCACCCATCGCCGTCAGATCCACGGAGCCAAGATCAGGGCTGTGGCACAGCATGACACAAAGGAGGCGATGGGTTGTTGCAAAAAGTGTGAATTACTGTCTAACCCAACATCCTTCCGAGCCGGGTTTCCCCATAGGGATTAACACCTTAAAACCTGCCAGGATGTCTCCACACTGGCCAGCACCCCACGGCTGCCACCATGCACCCCCATTTCACCTGCAGCTTAGCAGGAGCATCCGCTCTGCCGGGCTCCTCGCGCCGCGGCCGCGTGGCCCTCCGTGCACTCTGGCCCACCAGATCTAGGCCAGGGGTCAGCGCGGAGCTGTGAGCGGCTCTTGCACCCATTGCATAAGTGTGTTATTGATTTAGCAGTTCCCAGAAAGCAAAGCCTGGGGACTGGACGGACCAAAATACCTCCCCTGGGTACCCCCCGGGCCCAGCACTTGCTGCACACATGGCTTCTGGGCCTCCGACCTCGTGTCCGGTGAGGCAAGCGTGGCACCTGACAACCTGACCCAGAGGTGCCAATAGGCTGGGTCAAGCAGACTCCCCCCCCAAAGAGCTCGTGCACCAGCGCTGGCTCCCACCAGACACCCCTTCTGTGCAGCTCTGCCACCGACGTCCGCCAAGGCAGCTGTGACCCGCACCCAGGGCCCATGGCACAGTCCAGACTCCAGCACTGACAACCTTCCTCTGTACAGACCCCTCTTCCCCCCTGTTCAAGGACAGGGAACTGCTGGAGAGAGTCCAGCGCAGCCACCAAGATGCTGGAGGGAGTGGAGCATCTCCCGTGTGAGGAAAGGCTGAGGGAGCTGGGGCTCTGGAGCTGGACAAGAGGAGACTGAGGGGGGACTCATTCCTGGGGATCAAGATGGAAAGGGGGAGTGTCAGGAGGATGGAGCCAGGCTCTTCTCGGTGACAACCAGTGACAGGACAAGGGGCAATGGGTGCAAACTGGAACACAGGAGGTTCCACTTAAATATGAGAAGAAACTTGTTGATGGTGAGGGTGTCAGAGCCTGGCCCAGGCTGCCCAGGGGGTTGTGGAGTCTCCTTCTCTGCAGACATTCCAACCCGCCTGGTTCCTGTGTAACCTCATCTGGGTGTTCCTGCTCCATGGGGGGATTGCACTGGATGAGCTTTCCAGGTCCCTTGCAACCCCTGACATTCTGGGATCCTGTGGTTCTGTGATTCCCCGGATCAAGTGCTGGAAGCCGCGGGCTGCAGGGGCACCAGGCCGGGGGAGCAGTGCACAGGGTGGCGGTGCAGCGAGTGCGAGGGCCGGCACCAGCAGCTTCCGCGGGGACAGTGGCAAGTGGGCAGCCCGTGGCCCTGCAGCCGAGGGGCAGCACGGAGCGGGAGGCTGGGCGAGGGCTGGAGGCGCTGGGCTGGCGGGGCCGGGCAGGCCGGGCTCCAGCCGTGGGAAGGGAACGAGGCCAGGGCCCGCAGCCAGGGACGGAAGGTCGGCGGCCCTGCTCCCCTGGGCTCCCGCTGCCGGGGCTGTGTCCCCCGGTGCCAGCCAAGCCATGAGGAGCAAGAGAGCGGCCTGTGCCAGGCGCCCTCCTGAGCGGCCCGTGGGTGCCGCCCGGCGGTGCGGGACAAACAGCTGCGGGACAAACCGCTGCAGGGCCACCCAGATCCACCACAGGGGCTGGTCCTGCAGGCTCCCCTGGGGAGTTCAGCGGGTTGGGCCCCGTGAACGGCGCCTCGCAGCAGCAGAGCCGAAGGTGCCCAACACAGATCACCGCGCGCCTCCGAGCCAGGGGCTGCTGGCTTGAAACGGGGGTGATGGAGCTGGTGAGGGGCTGGAGCACAAGTGTGATGGGAGCGGCTGAGGGACCTGGGGGGTTCAGCTGGAGAACAGGAGCTGAGGGGAGACCTTCTGATCTCTGAACTGCCTGAAAGGAGCTTGGAGCATGGAGGGGGTTGGTCTGTGCTCCCAAGTGATAAAACAAGAGGAAACGGCCTCAAGTTGCGCCAGGGGAGGTTGAGATTGGATATTATGAAAAAATTCTCCATGGAAAAGGTTGTCGGGCACTGAAAAGGCTGCCCAGGGCAGTGCTGGAGTCACCATCCCTGGAGGGGTTTAAAAAGCATTGAGATGAGGTTCTCGGGGATGTGGTTTAGTGCTGGAGTTGGATGAGTTATGGTTGGACTCGGTGATCCTGAGGGTCTCTTCCAACCAAAATCATTCTATGATTCTATAAAACTGCCCGTGAGGCTGAAAATTAAAAATTAATCCTTTTCAAGGCAACAGCAGAGGCTTTCAGGAATTCCCACCCCTCCCTGGCGCTCCGGGCCCTGCCAAGGGGCACCCTGGCACAGCGCACTTGGACCTTTGTCTCAGGGTCTGTTGATACTGGCAGCGGCTCCTTCCAGGAGCCACCGGCAGCAGCTGCACATCCCCGTGCCCGCCCGGAGCGGAGGCCGAGGGGACAGCACCTCGCGGCGCCCCGTGTTCCCTCCCGTGTCAGATCTGGCACAGCCCAAGGGCACGGCCCGAGCGCTGGGTCAGTGCTGTCTGCGTGGGAGAGAGAAGAGTCTGCGCTGCGGGACCCTGGACCCTGCTCGGCTGGAGAACCTCCGACCTGAAGACACCGTGGAGGGCACGTTTTCAGGTGCCTGGCAAAGCCCCAGGACGATGTGTTCTGCCCTAACCTCAGGCTGCCAGGGAGGGGCCTCAGAGACTTCAACCTCTCTTGAGGGGGCACCCCAAATCAGCAGGACCTCTGCTCTACCCTGGTGAGACCACATCTGGAATATTGTGTCCAGTTGTGGCCCCTCAGTTCCAGCAGGACAGGGAACTGCTGCAGAGAGTCCAGCGCAGCCACCAAGATGCTGGAGGGAGTGGAGCATCTCCCGTGTGAGGAAAGGCTGAGGGAGCTGGGGCTCTGGAGCTGGACAAGAGGAGACTGAGGGGGGACTCATTCCTGGGGATCAAGATGGAAAGGGGGAGTGTCAGGAGGATGGAGCCAGGCTCTTCTGGTGACAACCAGTGACAGGACAAGGGGCAATGGGTGCAAACTGGAACACAGGAGGTTCCACTTAAATCTGAGCAGAAACTTGTTCCTGGTGAGGGTGGCAGAGCCTGGCCCAGGCTGCCCAGGGGGTTGTGGAGTCTCCTTCTCTGCAGACATTCCAACCCGCCTGGTTCCTGTGTAACCTCATCTGGGTGTTCCTGCTCCATGGGGGGATTGTACTGGATGGGCTTTCCAGGTCCCTTCCAACCCCTGACATTCTGGGGTTCTGTGTGATTCTATGACCTTCATGTCCATTCGGACGCAGCCGCCCAGTGAGGTTTGCGCTGTCTGTACCACAGCCCAGACAACAGAAGGCAACACGGTGACAACTCATAGGTCTGGCCCTGTTCTACCAATGGCTGCTGCAGCCTCGAGAGTTCCGCACTGGCCGCAGGAAAGCTGTTTGTTCAATAAATACAGGTGGCGAAAAGAGGTGTTGGAAAAAAAAAAGAAAAAAAAAAACAGCAAAACAAACAGCAAACCCGCTTTGCGTTTGCGCAAGTGGCCTTGTGTCCCAGACAGTATTGATTCCCAAGTCTTCCACCCTGCTTGTGCAGCAGCTGGGTCAGCGGGAACCCTTCAGGCCTGAGCCCTGGAGGCACCAGGACCTGGATCTGAGCACAGCGGGTGCTGTGACCTGATGGGAGATGCAGGTGCAGTGGGGGTGGGTTGGAGAACATGCCCCACGACACACGTGGTACCGTGTGCTGCTTCGACTGAAAATGGGTTAATTTGCGTCCTGTAGTTACAAACCTTTCTTTTCCCAGCTAGCACGCTCGTGATTTGGACTTAGCTTGAGAACAAGCAGGTAACACCCCATGTTTTGAATTTCTCTGCTCTGAGAGCCAAGGGCACTCTGAGCTCTGCCCACAGGTGTGAGGCAGCGAGGAAGGGGATGGATGGACAGAGCTGGACTGACACCCACACGGAGCAATCACAGTGTTCCAGCCCATTAGCATCCTGCTCATTATTTAAGAATGTCAGGGCCTTCCAGTTGGTTCTTCTTCCGATCTCTCTGGTTCTTCTCTCTGTCTCTGGGGTAGCTGGGAAGTTCAGTTTGGACGTTTAGTTCGGCTTTTACCATTTTGCAGAGGCCTCTGAGCCTTTCTGCCTTTCTCCACTGTTTTCTCTCTCTGGGATCGGCTCTTTGGGCCACGTGTGGTTTGCTGGGACCGGCTGCTCAGTTGTGGCCAGAGTTCATAGGGAATTGCATTGTGCATCTTTTATTTCTATTTTATATATATATTTACTAGTAGCGTATTAGTATTTTGTTATTTTATTAAGCTGTGTTGATCTTAATCCAAGTTTCTCCCTTCCCTTTTGGTTCTCTCCCCTACTGGGGGAGTGTGTGAGGGGTGAGTGAGTGGCTGCGTGGTTGTATTGCCAGCTCGGGTGAAACCACGACACCTCCCCACCCCCAGCATCTTTTCAGCTCCTGTCTCCCCAGCACCCTGATGTGGCCGCTGCTGGAACCCATTACCTGAAGAGCACATGTTCCTGGGACCAGCGGCCGGGCGAGCTGGTGCTGCCCGGACATGCCCGGGAAGTCATGCTCTGCAGGTAGAGGGTCTGGCGTCCATCAGGAATGCGTCTCCGAGCCTGTGGCTCATGAGCAGAGAGGAATCCATGGGCAGATCTGAAGGGGGGAAAGAGCCGGGAGGGAGGAGAGGACTTGCAGAGTCAGCATCACCCTTGATACTTCATCCTCAGGAGGAGAAAACACCTCGGCAGGGTTCCCATCTCTCAGCAGCTTGCCAGGTCTCGCACTGCCAGAGCGGGGCCGGGAGGAGGGGAGCCGGTCAGGTACAACCGCAGGCATCCACAATCATGTCGGGGATGTCGGTCTTGACGATGTTGCTGTCGCGGTCATAGTAGAGCAGAGAGAGGGGGCGACGCTGCGTGGGGACGCAGCAGGAGTCCACGGCCGCGTCCGCGTTGTTGGCTTTGATGAGGTTGAGGACGGCTGTGTGGAAGGAGGCGGCGAGGCCGGGGATGCCAGCCATGTGCAGGGGGCAGAGGCCCGCGCAGTAGTTCATGTGATATCCCTCCGGCTGGATGATCCAGTCCTCCCAGCCGATCTCCTTGAAGTCCACGAAGAATTCCTTGCGGCAGCACATCCGAGAGTCCGCGCCGCAATCGATGCCGCGCCGCTGCACTCGGTGGGGCATCCTGTCCCGCGCCCGGGCTGCCACAAATGGCCAGTGGGAATCACTGTGGCCAAGCAGGAGGGGAGCCCCCCAGTCCTCCAGCATCTCCAGCTCCACCGTGAGCCTTTGGCTCCCTCGGCCAAAGAGGCTCTGGATGGCCCGGCCCACGTCCAGCGTGGCCCAGCCAGCCCTCGGCACCTCCAGCTGTGTCTCGTTGGCCACCGTCACGTTGAGCCCCGTTGGATCTGACTGCAAGAGTCTGACAGTGACAGGACGCGTCCCAGGGCCGCGGGCCACCCAGAACAGGTAGAGGGTGGCTTGGAGGATTTCGGTACTCCCAGCCAGCTCCCGAGTGAAGCGGAAATGCAGGCGAACGCTGCGGGAGGTGAAGGACCCTGCGCACAGAACCGAAAGCAGAGTCAGGAGCTGAAGGGAGGATGATGGGGCTCCCCCAGCTGAAGGCCACCAAATGGGTGGGATGTCAAAGCCAAACAGTACATGGAGGTGCTGAGGGGCTGCCCCTTCCCTGCGCTGCTGCTTGTCCTCCTTATGCTGCTCTAAAGTGGCAACATCTGGGCTGATGCTGAACCTGGTTTGGTTCCACCTCCACCCGCCTTGCCAGTGAAGCTGCTGCGGGTTCTGGAGCAGGTTATCTGGCTGTGTAAACCAGCCTTGTATTTAAGACAGTCGCTGTGGGAAACTATGGCGAGGGGTATGGAAACAGAAATTAGCCTTGATGATATTAAGGCCTACCTGTGAGAAAGATGGGAGTAAAGGAGTATCTGGAGATATTAAGGTGTACCCGTGAGAAAGAAGGGAGTAAAACATTGACGTCAGCCAAAATTGGCCAGTGACATGTTACTATTACAGCAAAAAGACATGAGCTGGTAAAGACTATATAAAAAGGCATTTGTGGCAATAAATGGAGACTGCTGTTTGTACTTAAGAGCTTGGTCTATGTCGTTTGTCCGTGACAAGTCACGCTGGTTTGCACCTCCAGGACTATCTCTGCTGGAACAAGCGCCTGCTCCAGCACGTCCCACCCTTGCTGCTGCTGGGGCTGCAGAGCCGCTCTCCTCCTCGCCAAGGAAAGGCTGCCGGGGACCGCGAGAGCAGCGCTGGGCTCCTCGGCACAACCCCGCGGTCTGGCACAGCGCGGCGAGGCCGCAGCCTGAGCTCAGCCCCGTGGCCCACGCCAGCTCTTCTGCTTCCAGCAGACGCTCCACTGAGCCAGGAGACAGCTCCCTATTGTCCTCGTGTACCGGAACACAATGTACTGCGGAGGAGCATTGTTCCCAGGGGTCTTCAAGGACGTGGCAAGCCCTCGCTATCCCACAGCAGCCATGCAAACCAAGGAGGACAGGGAATTGATTGAAAGAGTCCAGCGCAGAGACACAAAGATGACGGAGGGAGCAGAGCATCTCCCATGTGAGGAAAGGCTGAGGGAGCTGGGGCTCTGGAGCTGGACAAGAGGAGACTGAGGGGGGACTCATTCCTGGGGATCAAGATGGAAAGGGGGAGTGTCAGGAGGATGGAGCCAGGCTCTTCTGGTGACAACCAGTGACAGGACAAGGGGCAATGGGTGCAAACTGGAACACAGGAGGTTCCACTTAAATCTGAGCAGAAACTTGTTCGTGGTGAGGGTGGCAGAGCCTGGCCCAGGCTGCCCAGGGGGTTGTGGAGTCTCCTTCTGTGCAGACATTCCAACCCGCCTGGTTCCTGTGTAACCTCATCTGGGTGTTCCTGCTCCATGGGGGGATTGCACTGGGTGAGCTTTCCAGGTCCTTCCAACCCCTGGGATCCACTCTGGGATTCTGTGACTGTGTGTGCCCTGCAAACCTCACCAAGCAGCAGCTTGGGCTGGGCAAAGCAACGATGCACAAGGATGCTCTGCAGGGCGGAGCAGCAATTCTGCTTCTTTCCAAAGGCGGCTGTATCTATCTGGGAGAAGTGAGGGGTATGGGACACTGTTTTTCTAGTGACACCCATCAGGACTCCTGAGCACGCCTTGGAGAGCCCTGTCCCTCCAGCAATGCAGCTGATTCTGGAGTTGATTCTGGAGCTGATTCTCGTTCCTACACAAAACCCACGGCTTTGCGTAGGAAGCAGAGACACGGCCGAGTGCAGGAAGCAGATGGGCTTTGGAGCCTAAGTCCAAACGCTGTGAGCTAAAGGGAATCTAGGCTTAAAAACACGTTTTGAAAAACATGGCTATCTGACCCCTCCACCTCTAACACAAATGGGGAGGCTTCAACAGAAATGGCCATCAAATTGCATATATCCCAGCCATCCGCCTTTGCTCCTGCGCCCACCACCTCGCCCCAACGCGTCCCACATGGAAATGAGAGGGTCCAAGAGCCTCGGTGGTGTTTTCCCTGCCCGTGGCAAGGGGTGGCTGGTTGAGATAAGATCGGGGTGTGGATGCAAAGGTTCTGGATATGGAGCTTCTCATTCCTAGTCGTTCCAGCCTGGCATTGCTCACGGGAGCGTGATGCCCTCATGCAAAGCTTTAGAAATGTTCATGCAGCCGAGGAAATCTTCCCACTTTCCCCCTGTGCCCCCCAACCTCAGGGCCCAACCCACCGTGCCCATGGGACGTGGGGTCTGTACAGACCTGCCTCAGCAAAGCTCAAGATCTCGTATTCCTGCACGCCCACCCCGGGACGTAGGACGTGGCCATCACGGGGCATCCCCGGCGGGGCGGCCGTGTCGGTGCGCTGCACACGCAGCCTGCGGAGAGCGGTCAGCGGGGCCCGTCTGGACGTGGGCTGCGTGATGTTGGGCTTGTCCGGCAGATGGAGCTTGGAGAGGATGCTCTGCTTGGCCAGCGCGATGAGGACGTCCCGCTGCACGCTGGGGGCCAGGTCGGCCAGCCCGCAGGATGGGCACCACACGCCTTTGGGAGCCGCCATCCTCAGAAGGCTCAGGAGCAGGAAAGCCACCATGGCTGTCATCTCCAGTGCCAGATGTGACAACCTGGGGGTCTCAAGCACACAGCGTTCCTCCGGCCGCCCGATAAGTCGGAGTTAAACTGGGACAGCGGCGCCGGGGCTGGGAGAGCGGAGTGTGGCGGCAGGACGGCAGCGCTGGACTCCGCGGGAGCAGAGTGAGGATGGGCTCGTTCTCCTGACGTGGCCACAAATATTGGCTGATCCAGGACAAGATAAACGCCCCTGTGATCCCGCCGGAGTGTCTGCCGGGCACGGGGTAGCCAGGTTAACGTGGACAAGGGTGGATGGTGCCCCCGCTTGGCAGAGGCTGCCCGGGGGCTGGGGCTTGAACTGAGGGTCTCACACCACCCCTAGGGAGCCCCATTCCCAGGGTCCCGCACCGCAACATGGTGGTGTCCTGCACCACGCTCTGGGCAGCCCCTGTTGCCCCGGGGGGCTCACGTCGTGCGCAGGGAGCACTGCCACCTGCCTGGGTGCCCACTCCTGGGGTGTGTTCCCTTGGCCAAGGCAGGTTGTCTGGGACCAAGAATGCAACTGGAATCTTGTGTCCAGTTGTGGCCCCTCAGTTCCAGCAGGACAGGGAACTGCTGCAGAGAGTCCAGCGCAGCCACCAAGATGCTGGAGGGAGTGGAGCATCTCCCGTGTGAGGAAAGGCTGAGGGAGCTGGGGCTCTGGAGCTGGACAAGAGGAGACTGAGGGGGGACTCATTCCTGGGGATCAAGATGGAAAGGGGGAGTGTCACGAGGATGGAGCCAGGCTCTTCTGGTGACAACCAGTGACAGGACAAGGGGCAATGGGTGCAAACTGGAACACAGGAGGTTCCACTTAAATATGAGCAGAAACTGGTTCCTGGTGAGGGTGGCAGAGCCTGGCCCAGGCTGCCCAGGGGGTTGTGGAGTCTCCTTCTCTGCAGACATTCCAACCCGCCTGGTTCCTGTGTAACCTCATCTGGGTGTTCCTGCTCCATGGGGGGATTGCACTGGATGAGCTTTCCAGGTCCCTTCAATCCCTGACATTCTGTGACTGTGTGCTTGTGTGACACGGGGCTCCCCAGGGGCGGGGCACCCCGAGGGGGCGCGGCCTCGGGGGTGGAGCCTTACCCCCGAATGGCGGGAACGTCCCCACTCCCCGCTGCCACCTCCACCACACCAGGGGTCGCTGCCGCGCCCCTCCCGCCTTCCCGAGGCGCCGCGTCCGGCCGGTTGCCACGACAACGGGCGCGCTCTGGTGACGCATCGCGCACGGAGCAGTGACGCAGCGCGCACGCCCGGCGGGGGAGGGGCCCGCCCGCTTCTTTCCTTTTTTTTCCCCCCTCCCCCCCCCTTTTTTTTTTTCCTTTTTTTTTTTTTTTTTCCCGTTTCTTCCCCTTTTCTCCCCGTTCCGGCCGCCCCTTCCCCCCCATCCTGTCCCCCCGTCCGCCCGCCGCCCCGCCCGGGCGGCCCGCGCTGGCCCAGGCCCGGCCCGGCCCGGGGTGGTGGCGGCGGCGGCGGCGGCGGCCCCGCGGCGCAGGGCCCGGCCCGGTAAGTGCGCGGGGGCGGGCGGCGGGTCGGGGCCGGAGCGCGGGGCGGGTTGTGGCGATGCCCCCGGGGATCCCGCTTGCGGTGTCGCCCCCGCGGGCCCGCGGCCCTGGAGATCCGAGCGGTGAGTCCCGGGGGAGCGCTCGGTGCCCGCCGCCTCGGCGGTGGCGGTGGCGGTGCGGGGCGGGTTCGCACCCCCACGCCGTCCCGAAGCTGCGGGTGTTGGTTTGTACGAGCCTTCGGTGGGTCGCTGCCGTGGGGGTGACGGCGACACCGGGGTTGTGCCGCGGGCTGCCCAGCACCGCTCCGGTGTTTCTCTCCTGCTTCTCCTCCCCATTCTGCTCCTCTGAGGAGCTGTCGGAGCGTTTCTTGCCGGGTTTTGTTTTCTGCTGGAGATGTGTCCTGCAGCTTGTGCTTATTAATTAAAACTAAAGTAGAAATCCCCTCGGTTTGCTCCAGCCTGGCTGCCGCAAGAGCTGCCCCTGTGTTTCCAGCACACTTTGTACTTGCGAGAGGCCGAGGAGGGAGAGCAACAGGTGGGCGAGAAGGCCTGTGGATAGCGATCCCCTGCTGCAGGGTTTGCACAGGTGAGGATGCCTTTCAACAGGTTGTTCTCCATGGCGACGCGTTGCTGGAGATGCCACCCGGCTCTTGAGGAGCTGGATTAAGGCTCCCAAATCAATTCCTGCCACTTGTGAAGGGGAAACCTCACTTGGATATGGGCCATTCCCTTATCTCTCTGCCTGCTTGTGAATGGGGACTGGTGCCCTGGACGTGAGGAGGTTACGGGGCCACTTGACCCCTTAGGGCATCGCAGTCTTTGTCCAGTGGTTCCTCGGGGACGGTTGGAGTGAGGAACAGAACAAAACCTGGCTTGATTTAACAATATCAGACAGCGGTTTGTAGCGTCACCCTCCTCTTTGGCTGAGTCTTAGTAGCTTCATTTGCTTCAACCTTCCTACGATCAAGACTGAGAAGTTATATTCTGTATTCCTCTCAATTCAGAGATATATAATGTGGTCAAACGCTGCTTTGAGCTGCAGCTGTCTGACCTGTGAGGGTCAAGGCTGGTAGCCCATTCAGCAGAGTGCAATTAAAGGAGCTAATTAGTTCGGTCAGATTTCTTCTTGGGTGTTTGTTGCTGGTTTGGGGTAGGAGCTGCAGTCATTGAGCTGGGAGAAGCAGATACTTCTAAATCTGGCCAGCAGCTCGCCAGAACACGGTGCATTTTAGAGCAGACCGTGGCCTCTTGCATCCTGTGCAACACGCGAATTGCTTAGAATGTCTTTTCTTAAGAGCTGGAGCTGACATTTGAAAGGATGGTGGGATGTAGTTGAGAACCAGCCTTTCCCCCCCCTCCTCCCTCAAATACACCACGCTCTCCTCCATCTTTTCTTGAACATTCTCTTGATTTCTCAGCCCTATTTAAACCCAGGATGATGTGACCTGCGTCCCGGATCGAAGCCGAGGTGAGATGCGCTGCTGCGGCGCTGTTGCTGTGCCCGAGCGTGGGCACAGCAAGAGGAAGGGCTCATGACTCCTGTCTGCCAGCGCCGGGATTCCCCGGCATGTCTGTTGTCAACGGGGCGCATGCGGATTTATGGTTTCGTATCGAGCCCGGTTTCATTATGTAGTGGGAGCACAAGCTGTCTCTGTACCGCAGGCTGAGTCACTGCTGCCTCCCAGTGAATTTCAGCGATGATTATCGGGTGTGGGCAGATGCAGTCTGCTCTTTATAGCAGCTCGCTTGGATTTATTTAATGAAGTTTTTAAATCTTTCTGTTGCTTTGAGAAACTGATTTTCTCCCGAGCCGAGTTTAGACACAAGAGCCGCTTTATCACAGAAGGTGTTTTGTGTATCTCCTCTTTTGGGCGGCTTTAGCTCCCCCAAAACTGGCAAAACCCTCAGCTTTTGCATGTGATGTGTTTATGGGGTTTTAGCACTTGGTTTTGTGCTGGTGCAGGGGGAGCGATTCTGCCCTGTTGTGTGATATCGGGGCTTTTATTGGTACAAATACACTCAATCTGATGCCTGTGGGAACAAGCTCCTCTGATAACGAAACCTCCGGCCCATAAGCGACTCTGTGCTGGGGGTTGTACCGACATAACGACGTGAATAAATGACGATTGATGTCTGGTGGCCGGGTTCTGCGCTGAGGATGGGTGTCATGGTTCTGTCTTGCCACTAGCGGGAGCATTAATAGCTTCTCTTTGATCTGCTCACTTAGCAGAAGGGGTTTTATCCAGGAAATTCTCCATTTGGGGTGCTGGAGGAAAAGTTGGCACCCCCTATGACCTCGACCGAGCAAGGGGCAGAGGCATAAATGGCTTTTTAACATATGTAAATGGGATTTACTTCAGGTGCCCATCATAATGCGCAAAACTTTGCGATTGGAGATTCCGATGCCGTTGGGAGATTTATTCTTGTCATAACTGCAAGTCTGATAATGTATGGAAGATTGGTTGGACTCCTTCCATCCCATCTTCCTTTCATAACATACAGTCCCATGACTTGCTTTCCAGAAATAGCAGCCGGCTGGGGGGGGAATCCCAAAATATTGATGGAAAGCCGCCTCTGTGTGCGCATTCATTAGGTTTTGAATTAACCGTACCTAATAGCATTTTAATTTTCCCTATCAAAAATGTACTGTATTTTCTTCTTAGCGGTGTTTCCTATCTGGGAAGTACTTGGGAAACCGGTGTCATTCTTCTTCACAAGCGAGCGGTTTGTGTCATGTTACACCTACCTCAAGACGTCTTAAGACAGCTGAATCTTTTAGGTTAGCAAAGTGTTTGGTGTTTAACACATGGTTTTTAGTGCAAGAAAGGTGGTGGAATGTGGAGAGAACAGTATGTTGTTGCCTACCAGGGTGGTGGTGTTCGTATAGTATATTCATATATTTTTGTCTATTACATCTATTTTGTGGGATGGAGATGGTTGGACAGTTTGCCATGTTACGATCGATGCCTGAATTTAAGAGAACTGGATTTAGAACAGCTGGATAGAGAAAAGGCTTTAATTGTCCCATTAGAAACAGCTGGCGCTCGTTCCACCTTCACCCCCCAATAGAAAACAGATTGTACCAACTAAGTCCTCCGAGCTGAACGTCTCTGATCCCAAGTCCCCGCGTCTTCCCACCCAGCGCTGGCTCCGCCGCCTCTCTTTTTGGGCTCCGATCCAGGAGGGGCAGCCCTGCTTGACAAGCTCATCATCATCAGAACTGGTTGGATTCCCAATTGAAAGGGTAAACAGCTCGACACGTGCTGGGCTCAGTCCGCAGAGCTGGGGTGCTGCGGCACCCACGGGCTGCCCGCGTTGTGGACACGCATGCTGTAGTTCACACCACCCCTCTTTGATTCTCCCCCCGTTCCTCTGGCATCGGCGCATGTTCTATTTTTAAACGGCGCTGCGCTCTGTATTGCGGCATTTCTCCTCCTGAATTATTTATCAGCGTTCGGAGCTGAATGGAGCGCGCGCGCTACGTTTTTTCCACCGCTCGTTACTGCCCACGTGTCTGTCTTGAGCCATTGACAGATTTGGTTCATGTCAAATGCGCCGGCCGCGGCGCTGAGAGGGGCTGGAGGGGCCGATGGGCTTTGCTTGCAGCCCGTGCCAGCACGGGGTCACTCGCCTCTCTGCGTGTTTAACGCTCTCCTCGCTGGGGCGGACGGGGAGGGGATGGTTGCCATGATAACACACCCTCCGCTGCTCCAGATTCGAAGGGAAGGTTCCTTTTTAAACCAAAATGCTTTATTACTTCCTGGAGGTCCAGCCTTGCAGCTCCACGCGTGTGTGTGCGGGCACGTGCGGAGCACGGTGTCAGAAACCGAAGCAGACTCCAAGCTTTGTTGCTCGGCGATGTCCTGGTGTTGGGCACAGACAACACCCGGAGCTGCTGCCATTTCCGTGCCCAGTTTTCCCTGACCCGGTTTCACTGCGCACACGCGGTACCCGAGCAAACGGTGCGGAGCTGCTTTTCGTTCTGCGTTAGCATCAATGGTGGGAACTGACAGTGGGTTCAGCAGGGGGTCCTGAGCTCGTGGTGTGTGCTTGGGTGCTTAGGGTGGGCTGCTTTGGAAACGGGAAGGTCTGGGAGAAGGGAAGAACAGCATCCTAAGTTCCCTTCTTTTATAGTATTAATCTTGCCATTGCCAGGCTCCGGAGAGAAGAAAACAATCATCTTGCCAATAGAAAAGGCCCAGTAGGGTCTCTCAGCAAAGCAGATTTTATTCACAATTTTGCAAGATGGGGTGTTTTACCTACAGGTCGGCATATAGAATAGCGCAAAAACCCCACTTATATCCCCCAAATCCCGCCACAAATTCCCTCCCCTGTTCCCCAGTGGTTGGTACTGCAGGGTTTACAGACCCCCCGACCCTGCCTCAGTTTACCCATCTCATTCACCTCATTCTAACAACACCCTTCCCCTTACCGATCTATTTAAAATATGGATTCCTGGCTCTTTGGCCGCCCGTCCTCCCAGATTAACTTGTAAATACAGGCGTCAATTCGCATCCCCGGATTAGTTGAAGAGACTTTGTTTTACATTAAGGATTCATAGTCTGATGTGTCTCATTCCCCCCAACTGGGATCAGGCACCAGCTCCTCGGTTTTGTAAAACCAACGTTCCTTCGTTAAACGTTCCTTACACAGAGTAGAGCCTGCCAGCCACTGTCTTTAAATTGGATTGAAATGCAGCAGAACGCTGCTGGTTCCACTAGGGGGGTTTGGCGATTTTAAGGATCTGTGGAGCAAAGACCCTTGGCCTGTGCAAGGTGTGTTGGAGCACTGCCCGTGGACTTGAACTCTATCACTTCTTTGTTGGTCAAGTACCTTCTTCAGGGCTCAGAAGTCCGGGTTTGAAGCTCAGGGACCTGCCTGGGTGTTGGGAATGAACAACCACACAATAATGAGTTCAAAAGGGGGGAACTGGCTGGCACCGCGTGGAGATCGTGGTTCTGTTTCCTTGGACAGACACCTGGATACAACTTGGAGCTTGGGGCATGGAGGGGGTTGGTCTGTGCTCCCAAGTGATAAAACAAGAGGAAACGGCTTCAAGTTGCACCAGGAGAGGTTTAAAATGGATATTGGGAAGAAATTCTTCAAGGAAAGGGCTATTGGGCATTGAACATGCTGCCCAGGGCAGTGCTGGAGTCACCATCCCTGGAGGGGTTTAAAAGGCGTTTAGACGAGGTTTAGGGACGTGGTTTAGTGCTGGAGTTGGGTTATGGTTGCATTGATGATCCTGAGCGTCTCTTCCAACCAAAATCATTCTATGATTAATAAACCCCTATCATCATCCTCTAGTCCAGAAAGAATTCTGTGATTTGCATCTCGTTCCGTGCATCTGTCAGCATTTCATCACTAGTAAACGAGCAAGAAAAAAACCCAATTAAACCATTAACGGACCCCTTGGAAACATCGCAGTGACGCGAGGCTGCCCACGACCTACCTGTGCGCAGGTGGGACGTTCCGCAACGCGCCGGCCGTCCTCTGGAAGATGCCGTGATACCGTGGCACCTCTTTGCTCCTGCACTGCCTCAAGTTGCTGGCGGGGAACGGGGGCTGCGTCTTTAAAGCCTTTTCAGGGCGGCGTGGAGGCAGCTCCATGGAAGTGTTTGAATGAGAGCAGGAGGGGGTGCGCATGTGGCTATTGGCAGAGCTCTCGATGACATCCTCCGAACAGCTGGGCTCTGCTTTGCTTCCGAGCCGCTTGTCGGAGCAATTAGCTCGCTGGAGCAGCAGCGAAAATCGCTGGCGTCTCGTTCGGGGTGGAGAGCTGGCCCCGAAGGAGCAGGATGATTTGGGCAAAATTCCTCTTCAAGCGGTTGTGACAATGAGGTCTGCGTTGAGATCGGGGAACAGATGACCTGCCGAGAGCACACAACCGCCACGGTGAGTTTATTTCTAGACTAGATCTTCAATTATTTTTGGCTTGAGGAGGGTTGACTTCCTCTCCCTATGTCCCCACTGCAACATACAGTGTATAAATGCAAGTGTTTTGGGGATGGGGGACCTGCCACCGTTCAAGCGACAGCTGCTTGATGGGGTTAATTTAAAATGGTGCAGTAATGAATATGTGGCTCTGTGATCCCATTCAAGACGTGTGTTTTTACCTCGTTTTGCGACGCCGGAGTCGCACCCACCGGCGCGGGGGAATCCCCGATAAGCAGCCGTGTCATTAAGGAGTTCCCGTGACGGTCTCAGGGGTTCTCCTCCTCTCTCGCCCTGCTCTCTATGCCGCTGCGTCGCTTCTCATCACTTTGCAGCGCCAAAATACTTCCCGTTCCTTTGCCGGGTTGCACTTTAAAGGATTTACCTGATCAAAGCTGGCTAGTTGATGAGAAATGTTGCCTGGTTAATTGGCTATGGGCCATATGACGTTTCCAGGCTACCTCACGCAGTTCCGTGTTCTGCAGGACTGTATTTGTGTTCACGGATGTATTAACCCCGGTTTTAAACTATTTTAAACCCATCGCTGCGCTTGGCTTGGTTTTAGTGGAATCAGGAGTTTAGATAGCCTTCAAATCCTTCCCACACATTAATCATCCAGTCCTGCCTAAAAATCAAAGCACTGGAAGTGATGCTCCGTTCGTTTGAGATTCAGTGCTAGGAGCTGGGTTTCTTGGGCTGGAGGTGCAGTTACCGCGCTGCAGGATCTTCCCTCAGGTGCATCAGACCTGGTTTTCCCTTTCCTTAGTGTCTTTAAATGCTTATTTAAACTGGAAGCATCACCTGTGGCTCGAGACTCTGCAAACAGCAGCTGCAGCGATCAAACTAATTTCTGGATCCCACCTGGAAACCAGCCCCAGTGACTTGTATTTGGTGACAAGTGGCTCCGTGTCCTCTGCCAGCGCGGTAGCAGAAGGAGCATCTTGAAAATAGAAAAATGAATATAAAGAGCAGCCCGACTCTTTTCCTTCTTCCCAAGGAAGAGCTGCGATGCTTTGGGTCTGATTAGTGAAGTTTGAGCATTGGGAATAGCGAGCTGGGCTGGGGATCCCTCGCTCTGGCACGGGCACAACAGGAAGGTGCCAGCAAGGCGTTAAGAACTATTTCTAACGTTGTGCCTTTTTGCTGAGCGTGTTGCCACCTCTCTATCTGCAGATGTCTCCTGTATTTCATTACGGATGGGGCGAGGCGGAAGGAATTCTGCATGGGGTTCTCTGAAAGAATGAGGCCGCGCGTCGGCGGGAGCAGCGCCGGGTTTTCCTCCGGGCGCCGAAGGGTTAACAGAGGTTCCTGCTCAGTGCTGCCCTATTGAGTCTTGACACTGTGGAAAGGAGGTGGATAATTCCTCGCTTGCTTTTGAGGAAACCCCCGTGGTGGCCAACCCTCTTAATTGTTGCTGGGAAACCGCTTTGACGTCACGGGAGCAGTTCCCTGCGCTTGGGATGAGGACAGGAATAGATGGGGAGAGGAGAAAGCGCTGCGAAACGGAGAAGGGAAAGAACTTTTGGATGGGGAGCTTCTCATCTCACGCTTCTCTTTTCTTATCCCACCCTTCTGCCCAGGGGACCCCAGAGAAACCATCTCCCACCGCATCACAGTAGCACAGTATGTTTGGGGTTGGAAGGGACCTCAAAAGATCATCCAGTCCAATCCCCCCATGGAGCAGGAACACCCAGATGAGGTTACACAGGAACCAGGCGGGTTGGAATGTCTGCACAGAAGGAGACTCCACAACCCCCTGGGCAGCCTGGGCCAGGCTCTGCCACCCTCACTGAGAAGAAGTTTTTTCTCAAATTTAAGTGGAACCTCTTGTGTTCCAGCTTGACACCCATCTCTCTTGTCCTGTCATTGTTTGCCACCCAGAAGAGCCTGGCTCCATCCTCATGGCACTCACCCTTTATATATTTATAAACATTAATGAGGTCCCCCCTTAGTCTCCTCTTCTCCAAACTAAAGAGCCCCAGCTCCCTCAGCCTTTCCTCACACGGGAGATGCTCCACTCCCTCCAGCATCTTGGTGGCTGCGCTGGACTCTCTGCAGCAGTTCCCTGTCCTGCTGGAACTGAGGGGCCACAACTGGACACAATATTCCAGGTGTGGTCTCCCCAGGGCAGAGCAGAGGGGCAGGAGAACCTCTCTGACCTACTGACCCCCCCCTTCTAACCCACCCCAGGTCCCATTGGCTTCCTGGCCACAAGGGCCAGTGCTGGCTCATGCTCACCCTGCTGTCCCCAGGACCCCCAGCTCCCTTTCCCCTACACTGCTCTCTAATATGTAATTTCCCAACCTATACTGGAACCTGGGGTTGTTCCTGCCCAGATGCAGGACTCTACACTTTCCCTTGTTAAATTTCATCAGGTTATTCCCCGCCCAGCTCTCCAGCCTGTCCAGGTCTCTGATGGCAGCACAGCTTCCAGTGTCACCACTGCTCCAGCTTGGTGTCACCAGCAAACTTGCTGACAGTCACTCTATTCCCTCATCTAAATCGTTAATGAATATATTGAATAATATTGGCCCCAGTACTGACCCCTGAGGCACTGCACTAGATACTGGCCTCCAACTGGACTCCGCACCATTGACCACCACTCTCTGGCTTCTCTCCTTAAGCCAGTTTGCAACCCACCTCACTACTCTATTGCCTACACCACACCTCAACTGAGCTGTGAGGATGCTGTGGGAGACTGTGTCAAAGGCTCAGCTCTCCAAGTTTCCCCATCAGCCTTATGGCGACTCTTCCTGCCGCTGCTCCACCCAACCAGCACTTTTAATGCGTTGGGAAAAACACCAACACACCCCTTTATCCTTTTGGTGTTTCCCTTTGGCTGCGAGCCCCCAAATTCCACAGCTGACTCGGTGATGGTGCAGTGGACCGTGACAGCAGCGCTCTGGGTAGAAAACCCCCCGAGTCGCATCCAGCTGGACAAGTCAGGCTATTGAAGTTTGGCTTTTTGAAGCCCACGGGCTCAGCACGCCGTGTCTTTTCAATTCTCTCTTTCCTCGGGTGCCAATGCGCCTTTATGGTTCTGGCACATTGGATTCCTGTGTGCCACGTGAAGATGGTTTGGGCACCACTGCCACCGGTTGTGTCAGGCTTGGAGTATAGTAATAGCGAGTTGATGCTTATCCTGATTTTAGTGCTTGAATTGATTGAGAGAGGTAACAAAATAACCGGTTGGGTTTGGTTGTTTTCTTCCCCTTGAAATTATCCTGTGGCTCGAAACATTCTACATCACGAAATCCATGCATGTACCACACAACTGAGAGCTGCTGCTACGGTGGTAGTTCAGCTGTTCCCCAGAACACACCTACCGGCTGTTGTGCCGGTCAGCGGCGCTGCCTGCGCCTGTCCCAGTGAACAGCGTTTCCCGTCCCCTTGTTCACATCAGGTTGTCTCTCCCCTTTCCACCTGCAGCCAGACCCTTCCATCCGCATCATCGTTCCACCTCTTTGATGCAATGTGGGGGTGGAGATGGAGATTTGAAGCGATGACTAAGCACCGGGAGCCTGTGCGGCCAAACACATCTGCCCTCCTGCTTTTTGCTCATTGATTTGCTTTTGCTAAGTTTTGGTAGTGAGGAATTAAACCCCTCTGTTCAATGGGGAGACTTGAGAGGTTGATTTGTTGGCTGAAAGTTGTAGCTTATGGGTGTTCTTGAGTTCTTTCTTACTGAACCAGGTGCTTGTTCTTGCTAGAGCTGTAACCTCGCTGTTTTTCCAGCAGTTTGCTTAAAAGGCTCTTTACCTGTTTGTTTCCAAGCTGAGGTTGCAGATTTTGGATGGGGTGCTGGCTTTGCCCCCATCAGCAGCATCAGTGCAGGCAGAACAGCCCAAACGGAGCCTGGGAGGGAGATGATGCAGGAGCCACGTGGCTTTGCTTGGTCCGACTAGCAAAGCCTTTCCCTCCAACCTCTTGTTGCATCTGGTAGGTGTGCTTTACAATGGAAAAACCTTCCCAGCTGCTCTGCCCTGGCAGAAAAGGCAAAGACTCAAGTCTCCCGAAGATCCCCGCGTGCGCAGAGGAAGCGCCGAGGAGGCTTTAACGCCTTGAGTTTGCAGCGCCCTCCCCACCGCGCTGCCTCCGCTTTTCCCTGTGAAAAAGCCTTTCTCAACAGCAGACGCTGAGCTGGGGAAGGGGACTGAGGAGGGGGAACCTGCATCCCCCCCCCCCAAACCTGGCTGGTTGCCCCTGGTGACAGAGCCGGTTGCCATGGAGCCGCGGTTTTGATTGGGCGATGCGGAAGCCAATGAGCAAATTGTTCGAGAGAGCATCATCATTTAACCTTGCAGGAGGTGCTTACTCAGTGATATATGATGCTAATACTAAAGCCTTTCACACGGAGTGGTGAAGTGATGCTGGAAGAAGGCCGCTGCTTTCCCCGTCCCCTCTCACAGGCTCGTTTGTTGGTTTTAATTAACCAGTTGCGCCAGCAAACCTCCCAGTGCTCAGAATTGACTCTCATTGTCCATCAGAGCGACGTAGTGGGGACTGACCTGCCTGACAGTAGCTTCGGGATGTTTATTTCTGATCCCTTAGAGCGTTTAAACTCCGATTGGAGCTGTTTTGTTTCTAAGCCTGTTTTCTTTACATCTTATAACCAGCCTGAGGATGGAGGAAGCCGCTGTTAGGGCTGTGTCAGGGTTTCTTCTTGGCACCGAAGCTCCATAGTGAAACTCCGTTCCAGTGATGCTGGGCTGTCTCTGGTCAGATTTTTCCTCTGAAAAATTGGTCAGTAAGCAAGGGGAGGGGAAGTGAGCCAAGATTCTTTGTCTTCAAAGCAAACTGCAAAGCCTGAAGGCTGTGAGCTGCAAACTTGCTCCTGCGGTCACAGCTTGGACAGGGACTGAGGAAGCAAAGCCCACTCGCTTGGTTCCTTCCCTCCTGAAAACTCTCCTGCATGGTGGGACGAGCTACCGCAGGCACCTCTGTCCTGTTGAAACAGGAGCGTCCATCCAGCCAGGCTGCCGTGTGTCTCCGTTTCGCTCACAGGAGCGTGTCTGTGCTCTGAGAAACAGGGCCAGGAAGAGTGTGTTCAGTAGTTTGCTGCTGGATCCATCCAAACCAGAGATGCAGGAGTTTGTTGCTTTTATTCCCCGCCTAACCAGGAGCGGATGCTGCCATCGTTGGTGTGGCTTGGCAGCTGCGAATCGCATGTAGCTGGAAGCCGGCAGAGATGGAATTTGGTGTTCCCCTTCAGGGTGTAAATCAGCCCTGGCTACCCATTGTGCATCACTGACACCATCACCCCTCTCCCAGCCTGTTCACCTCACCAGCCTCCAGACCCAAACCCAAACCAGTGGCAGCTCAACCACCTTCTGTTGCTCCGCTATCACAGAATCCCAGAGTGTCAGGTGTTGGGAGGGACCTGGAAAGCTCATCCAGTGCAATCCCCCCATGGAGCAGGAACACCCAGATGAGGTTACACAGGAACCAGGCGGGTTGGAATGTCTGCAGAGAAGGAGACTCCACAACCCCCTGGGCAGCCTGGGCCAGGCTCTGCCACCCTCACCAGGAACAAGTTTCTGCTCATATTTAGGTGGAACCTCCTGTGTTCCAGTTTGCACCCATTGCCCCTTGTCCTGTCACTGGTTGTCACCAGAAGAGCCTGGCTCCATCCTCCTGGCACTCCCCCTTTCCATACTGATCCCCAGGAATGAGTCCCCCCTCAGTCTCCTCTTGTCCAGCTCCAGAGCCCCAGCTCCCTCAGCCTTTCCTCACACGGGAGATGCTCCACTCCCTCCAGCATCTTGGTGGCTGCGCTGGACTCTCTGCAGCAGTTCCCTGTCCTGCTGGAACTGGGGGGCCACAACTGGACACAAGATTCCAGGTGTGGTCTCCCCAGGGCAGAGCAGAGGGGCAGGAGAACCTCTCTGACCTACTGACCCCCCCCTTCTAACCCACCCCAGGTACCATTGGCTTCCTGGCCACAAGGGCCAGTGCTGGCTCAGCCCACAGCACCCGGCATTCCCAGCTGGTCTCCCATCCAAGTACTGACCGGGCCCGACCCTGCTTAGCTTCCGAGATCAGGCATTCTCAGGGTGCTATGGCTGTATATTTTATGTATATATATATATGTATGTATATATATATATGTACCCCAAGTATATCCTGATAGTATCTGAACTAAACCCTTCTTTCAAGGACAGAGCAGAGGGGCAGGAGAACCTCTCTGACCTACTGACCACCCCCTTCTAACCCACCCCAGGTCCCATTGGCTTCCTGGCCACAAGGGCCCAGTGCTGGCTCATGGTCACCCTGCTGTCCCCCAGGTCCCTTTCCCCTGCACTGCTTCTCTTTTCTAACACAGATTTTTTGCGCTTTCCCTAACGCTGCCTCTCTGCAACCTTTTCCTCTCCCTGGCAAGGCGCAGCTCAGTCCCACCAAGTCCTATGAGCTTCCACTTTTCTCCGCAAGCCGCTGTCTGTCACGGCAGCTCGTGTGTGCCGCCCCCTCCCTCGCCCACGGCCGTCCCGGGGGAGCGGGGCTGATTCATTCATTCCGAAAGGAAACCTCCTCTCGGAAGCATCGCGATTGAGAAGCACTAGCAGTGCACGTATCTCCTCTGAGTTTGATGCGAAGGGAGATATCCTGGAGGGCTGTTGGTGCTTTGTCAGGAGGAGGCAGCCTACAAACGTCAGTTCGGTGGCTCCGAGTCGTCTTTTCTAGAAGAGGAGAGGGAGAACTGGTTATGTTCTGCTTGTGATGCTGAAGTTACATTGCACTATGATGAGAAAAGATCCCGTTACTCATCTCAGATTTGACTGAGGCGCTTGGCTTGGGGGTAAAAATAGAATCATTTTAGTTGGAAGAGACCCTCAGGATCATCAAGTCCAACCATAACCTCGCCCAACTCCAGCACTAAACCACGTCCCTAAGAACCTCATCTCAATGCCTTGTTGTTGAACCTCAGACTATTGGCCTCAGCCCATGGATCCAGATCCCTCTGTGTGATCTTCCCACCCTCCAGCAGATCAACACTCCACCCAGTTTGGTGTCATCTGCACACTAAGGGTGCTCTCGATCCCCTCATCCACAGCATTGAGAAAGAGATTCAACAACACGGAGCTTCTTGCAGGGCTGCTCCGGGAACCGCTTTCTGTATCTGGAACTGATTCCTGTACCTGTAATAAGAGTCAAATACATGTTCTATGTTCAGCAGCTCCACAAATTAAAGGGGAATGATGTTGAATTAGTTAATGAATATTAGCAGTCGCCATGGAAAGCCAGGAGTTGATTAATGTCTGTGAGGTCTGACTCTTTTTCAGCCGTATCTGCCCAAGTAATTCATAAAACAAGTTGTAAAACATCGGCTCTGGTTTAGAATCATTTCGGTTGGAAGAGACCCTCAGGATCATCAAGTCCAACCATAACCTCACCCAACTCCAGCACTAAACCACATCCCTAAACCTCGTCTAAACGCCTTTTAAACCCCTCCAGGGATGGTGACTCCAGCACTGCCCTGGGCAGCCTGTTCAATGCCCAACAGCCCTTTCCATGAAGAATATTCTCCTAATATCCAATCTAAACCACCCCTGGCGCAACTTGAAGCCTGTTGGCATTTCCAGTGGCCAGGCCTGACTCCCTTGTACCCCGTTCTGTCCCCTCGCAGGTGCCCATCGCTGCGTCGTAGGGCTCTGAAGATGTCAACCAGCACCACAACGCAGGAGTCTCTGGAAATAATGAAGGAGTCTGAAAAAAAGGTGGTCGAGGAATCCGTGAACAAAACCAAATACGTATCCAGGTCACCGAGCAAGGAGGAGGCGGAGAAGGACACGGGGGAGGACGCCAGCGTGCGCCAGGAATCGCAGGTAAGGGAGCGGACGCGCGGGTCGACCCTTCGCGGTCTGCGCCCTCTCCTACAAACACGCCGTAGTTTGCCAAGTGCCTCTTAAATCAGAGCAGCGCTGTGTCTCTCGTGATCCGCTGTGTCAGAACCACCTTCGCGTCCCAGAAATGGTACGAGAGTTCTAGTTTTCCCACTTAGAAGTGGCGTTTCGTGCACCTTTTGCCTGGTTCCTCGTGCACCAGGCAGAGCATGGGAAGGTGAAAAGTCCTTGGCTACTGGGCAACAACCAAAACATCAGTGTATTAGCAACGCTCTTCTCAGACTAAACCCAAAACATAGCACTAGACCAGAAGGAAAATTAACTCCATCCCAGCTGAAACCAGGATAGTCAGAAACAGAAGAACTGGGTGAAGAGTCTTACATCTGGGCAGGAACAAGCCCAGGTTCCAGTGTAAGTTGGGGAATGAGCTGTTAGAGAGCAGTGTAGGGGAAAGGGAGCTGGGGGTCCTGGGGACAGCAGGGTGACCATGAGCCAGCACTGGGCCCTTGTGGCCAGGAAGCCAATGGGACCTGGGGTGGGTTAGAAGGGGGTGGTCAGTAGGTCAGAGAGGTTCTCCTGCCCCTCTGCTCTGCCCTGGGGAGACCACACCTGGAATATTGTGTCCAGTTGTGGCCCCTCAGTTCCAGCAGGACAGGGAACTGCTGGAGAGAGTCCAGCGCAGCCACCAAGATGCTGGAGGGAGTGGAGCATCTCCCGTGTGAGGAAAGGCTGAGGGAGCTGGGGCTCTGGAGCTGGACAAGAGGAGACTGAGGGGGGACTCATTGCTGGGGATCAAGATGGAAAGGGGGAGTGTCAGGAGGATGGAGCCAGGCTCTTCTGGTGACAACCAGTGACAGGACAAGGGGCAATGGGTGCAAACTGGAACACAGGAGGTTCCGCTTAAATCTGAGCAGAAACTTGTTCGTGGTGAGGGTGGCAGAGCCTGGCCCAGGCTGCCCAGGGGGTTGTGGAGTCTCCTTCTCTGCAGACATTCCAACCCGCCTGGTTCCTGTGTAACCTCATCTGGGTGTTCCTGCTCCATGGGGGGATTGCACTGGGTGAGCTTTCCAGGTCCCTTCCAACCCCTGACACTCTGGGATTCTGTGATCCACCTGAAGTTTCTTAAGCATTTTTGCCCATCTCGGACCTGACAGAGCTCCGGCTCTTCCTTTTTGCACGTGTTTCCATTTTCTTCGGTGTTGTGCTGCTTTACGCCGCAGATGCCGTTTGCAGTGTGCACGTTCAGGTTGAGCTGCTCACCTTCTCTCTCTTTTCTCCACAGAGGCGAACATCGAGTCATGGACACGCCAGAAAAAGAGCCAAGGTACGCCCTGTTCCCATGTCCCCTTCGCTTTTTGGCCATCCCAAGCTGAGTCACGAATGGCTTGGCAATGCAGCAGCATTAAGTGTGTGTGTTTTGGGCGAGATGTCTTAACTAGAGCCTTTCTTTTCCTTCTCCAGTCTAATTCGAAGCTTAAACTGGTCAGGAGTTTGGCTGTATGTGAAGAATCATCTAGCCCGTTCGTGGATGGGTTGCTGGAGTCCCAGGTAGGCCTAGAATGAGACAAACTGTGGAGCAGGGAAGCCTGGAATATCCACATCTTGCTCAAAGCGATGTCCTGTCCTACGCTTGTGCCTCTGAGAGCCAAGAATTTCCCCCAGGAAGCTGCTTTTGAGGCACCCACAACTACTCAAGTTGTGCAAGGTTATGCCTCTGAAAATGGAATGACCCTTGGCCTTCACAAAGCCCTGGGGCTTTGGCCGTGGCCAAACACTCCTGAGTGCAAAATTAACAGCATTTTATCAGCTTTGAGCAGGGAAGCACATGCCTGCGATCCTGAGGTGATCCGGGCAAGGTGGGTTTTCAACAGCGACAGATGGTGTTGAGGGTCCCGTCAGAGCCTGAACAAGTGTTGTGGTTTCACCCGAGCTGGCAATACAACCACACAGCCTGTCACTCACCCTCCAGAACAGGGAGGGAATCAAAAGGGAGAAACTTGGATTGAGATCAACACAGTTTAATAAAATGACAAAATGCTGATACACTGTTAGTAAATATATATATAAAATTAAAATAAAAGATAGTCAAGGCAATTCCTCATGAACACGCTGAGCAGCCAGTGCCAGGAAACGGCACCTGGTCCCAAAGCCGATCCCAGAGAGAGAAAAGAGAGGAGAAAGGCAGAAAGGCTCAGAGGCCTCTGCAAAATGGTGAAAGGATGAATTAAACATCCCAACCAAAAACTTCCCCGGCTGCGCCAAAAAGAGCGAAGAGAAGAACCAGAGAGATCAGAAGAACCAAAACCAGAAGGTCCCGACTCTCCTTAAATAATGAGCAGGATGCTAATGGGCTGGAACACTGTGATTGCTCCGTGTGGGTGTCAGTCCAGCTCTGTCCGTCCATCCCCTTCCTCGCTGCCTCACACCTGTGGGCAGAGCTCAGAGTGTCCTTGGCTCTCAGAGCAGAGCGATTCAAAACATGAACCCTGTGCTGGGCTGGTATCTGCTTGTTCTCAAACTGAGTGCAAATCATGAGCGTGCTGGCTGGGAAAGAGAAAGGTTTGTAATGCACGAAGAAAATCAACCCATTTTCAGTCCAGCCAGCACACAAATGCTTCTCGTTGGGAGGAGGGTGGGGAGAGATGCTGCTCCGTCTCAGGTCTGAGACCTGAATCTCCTCCGTTTCTCAGCTGCCGATATCTCCAGCCATGCTGCTGATTCCAGGCAGCGTCCAAGTGCCTCAGAGCAGCCTGGTTTGATTTGTTTTGTTCCAGGACATCATTCAGTTGCACGTCAGCTGCCCCTCTGACAAGGAAGAGGAAAAGTCCACGAAAGATGGGACCGAGAAAGAAGAAAAAGACAAGAATAAAGAAAAGGCGCCAAGGAAGATGCTGTCTCGAGGTCAGGTCCTGTCTTCCTGCTTTGATTCTGCTGGCCAGGGGTACAGTTGTTGCAAGAACAGTTCTCTGGTGGCTTTTTAAATGTGCAGATGTAAACCACAAAAGACCCACTGTATAGACTTTTGCTTTTCGGTTTAAATTTGATGTTATGAAACCTGCCGCGGGTGGCAAGATGGGAGGTTGCAAAGAAGGCAGGAGGGCTCTGCAGAGGGGTCTGGATAGACTGGAACAATGGGCTGATTCACAATGGGATGAAGTTCAACAAGGGCAAGTGCCGGGTCCTGCCCTTTGGCCACAACAACCCCCTGAGTGCTCCAGGCTGGGCACAGAGTGGCTGGAGAGCAGGCAGGCAGAAAGGGACCTGGGGGACTAATGGACAGGAAGCTCAACATGAGCCAACAGTGTGCCCAGGTGGCCAAGAAGGCCAATGGGATCCTGGCCTGTATCAAAACCAGCGTGGTCAGCAGGACCAGGGCAGTGATCCTTCCCCTGTGCTCTGCACTGGGGAGGCCACACCTGGAGTATTGTGGTCAGTTCTGGGCCCCTCAGCTCAGGAAAGAGATTGAAGTGCTGGAGCAGGTCCAGAGAAGAGCAACAAGACTGGGGAAGGGACTTGAACACAAGCCCTATGGGGAGAGGCTGAGGGAGCTGGGCTTGTTTAGCCTGGAGAAGAGGAGGCTTAGAGGTGAGCTCAGCACTCTCTAGAACTACCTGAAGGGCAGTTCTAGCCAGGTGGGGATTGGGCTCTTCTCCAGGCATCAGCAATAGGACAAGGGGCCATGGGCTTCAACTCTGCCAGGGGAAATTGAGGCTGGAGATTAGAAAGCAATTCTGTGCAGAGAGAGTGGTCAGGATTGGAATGGCTGCCCAGGGAGGTGCTGGACTCACCGGCCTGGAGGTTTTTAAACTGAGATTGGACATGGCGCTTAGTGCCCTGATCTAGTCAATGGACTGGAGTTGGACCAAGGGTTGGACTGGATGGTCTCTGGGGTCTTTTCCAACCCAGTCCATTCTGTGATTCTGTGAAAGACGTGAGCTGAGTTTCTGCAGTGTGATTTTGGGACACACAAATGGCTAAAAGATACATTTTGTCTGGTG